>NC_064601.1:13904958-14603458 GCF_943734735.2 Anopheles gambiae
GCCGTCGGGATTTACGCGCACCGCCCTAGAAATCGAGGGGGTTGGGGCGCGATGATCCGACGATGAACCCCCGACGATGGTGATGTGTTCGTCCTTTTGGAACGGCGTCAGTGTTTGGGGTTTGCCGCGCATCGCCGTTTCTATGGTTTGTTGTGGTTCGTCCGGTTGTGCAAGGAAGAAACAAATATTGGTGCGCGAAATCGAAATCGCAAACGGTGAAGATGTTTGGAGCAGATGGTTTGGTTTTTGGTGGTGGTCTCCATTTCGCCATGAGTCCTTTGGCAGGCAGGGTCCGCATTGTAAGGCAGTGCGACGCGTGTGCTTAGTCTGTAAGACTCTTCGCTCTCTTGCTCACTCTCTGTACGTTGGATCTGCCCTGTTGTGGGTTAGAACAACATCTACAGGAGTTGTTCCAATACCTGACAAGTAACCTCAATACCGCAAAAGGAAGTAACATTTGGCTAACATCTTTTCCCCCCCCTCTGTTTTCTTCTCCTAAATTTACAGGATGTCCCCGGAAAGGACACTTGATGAAGACAGCAGCAGCAGCAGCAACAGCAACGACAGTACCAGTGTCCATCATCTAATTGCGGAAGAATCGATCGAGGAAGAGTTGCTGGAGGAGGAAACGCTGCTCGAGCCGGCGGAAACGATCGTCGGAGATCACGTGACGGTCGAGACGTCGTCGCCGGTGCCAAGCCCCGGCGCGGAAACGACACTGTCCGCCTGCCCGCTCGGTGGCGCTGGTATGACCGAGGGTCCCGCCGCCAGCAAGGCAACCACCGGCACCAGCATGGTACTGTCCGCGATCCCCCTGGACCAGTCCATCATGCATCAGCAAATTCTGCACCTGCACCAGCAGCAGCACCAGCAGCAGCAGCAACACAGCGTGAACCATACGATCAACAACAATAATACGAGCTTCAAAAATCACAACAGTAGCCACGCAGGGAAAAACATCCTGCTCGGCAACAACAACAACAGTGGCAGTGGCACAGTTACACACCAAATTGTGCATCCACACCACCACCAGCAGCAGCAGTCGCAGCACCACCAAACGTACACCATCAGTCTGGGCAGCAGCAGCGCTGGTAACGGCACCAACCACTACCAAACGGTTACCACGGTAACGTCGAACGGTGCTCCGGTCGTCAACACCACCACCGGAAGTAGCAGCAGCAGCAATATGGCGTCCGACCGCAGTGGAACGGCCGGTGCACTCGCACTAGTGACCGGAGGGGCCGCCACCACCGTGGTCAATGCAGCCGTGCCATCGTCACCGTCCTCGTCCTCATCCTCCTCCTCCCCGGCATCGCTCGGTGCTCCTACCAACAGCAGCGCCGGTGGTGGTATGCTGGTGGTGACGGATCGCAACGGAACCGCCACCACGACGACCACGGGCAAGCTGGTGCTGCTGCATCAGGGGCGCGCGGGCGAAGATTATATAAGTAAGTAAGGGTGCGGGGCGCAGTGTCGGTGCGTTTCTTCTTGCAGGATTTAATGGATTCCGGTGACCTTGTTAGGCTTTCCAATTAGAATCCATATTTCATATAGCAATTGAACGGCAAATACCATCAAGCTTCTTCTCTAACCTTTTCTGTGTTACCTTTTTCTTCCCTCCCTCGCCTGCAGCAACGACGGGCGAAACGATCAACGGTGGCAACATCGTGCTGCTGGCAACGGAACAGATGGACATGGCCGAGCACGACATCATTAACAACAACGTTATCATCAGCACCGCGGGTGGCACGACGCGCACCGTCGCGCTGCCCGCCCATCCCGCCCATGCGCACGGTGGTTCGCCCGCCGGTTCCGGGCCGCCCGGGAACGGTGACGAGGAGCTCACGTCGTTGTCCTGGTTGCAGGATAAGAATTTACTAAAAGGTAACGATCGCATCATCATCATCATCGGTAAAGCAAAGCAAAAACAAAAAGAAGCATCAGAAACACGTTACGACGGGTTAGATCTATTAGGTACGGTGTGGGATTGGGAAAAGGGTGGCAAGGAAACGGGGGTACAGAAGTATGCCGGAATTTAGATCAGGCCAACGAGATCTCGGCTCTGCTGTTGAGTTGTTTTGATTCGTGTTTTTTTTTGTTTGTTTTTGGCACGCAGCGGAGCGCACTGTTGCTGCCGTTGAACTAACCTCAATGGCGCGGCGAAGATGCACAACAGCGCGTACCACCGCTGCTCGATCAAGCACATACCAAGTGTGCTAGTGTTCACAAGAGTGACTGTGCTTTAACAGGAACAGGCGAAGGCTGTTTCTCAATCTTCTCCTCCGATGCGCAAACAACCAACAGCAAGCACAGATGCCTTAGCAGGCGAGAACCTTAGCAAGCAATAGGAGAACGCACCCACCCCACCACCCCATTCCCTATGAAACAAACGGGGCAGCTATCGCCAAACCGCAGGTCAATGACGTATCATCCGAATCAGGCGTGGCGAGTTGTTCGTTAGCTTAGGAAGAGTTAGTAGTACAGGCGTGTGCGCGCGCGCACGCTCTTCGCAGCTTACGCACCGTGTTGCTGTGGTGCGTATTGTGCGTCCCGTGAAGCGCGTTCGGTGAGCATGGTCGCCGTGTTGCTGCGCACTTGCAAAGGAGAGACAGCAAAGGGTCGCAGATGCGTCAGCAGTGTAGCAAACGGCGCGTTTTAGCATTTCCTTACATTGTCGACATAGGAGGCTGTGCGAGGCAGCAGCAGCAGCAGGGCAATGCTGGGAATGATGCGCACAGTGTTCCCCACACTACATGCTTAGTAACAGGGGGGAATGTAATGTGTGTGCAGTATGTCAGACTGTGTCAGAAGGTAAATGACCGATCGCTCTGGGCGGTGCGTGTGTGTGTTGTGATGACGCGGTGTTAGGCGACTCACTTTTCGAGCACTTTTCGAGGAACGAGGAGCAGGAATCTAGCGTCTTAGTGTGTCTTAAAGTAATTTCAAACCTGCCACAAACTTACCACTGTCTACTCCTCTTGTTGCGTCACCTTCGCAGGTATCAACCTGTCCAAAGTGCCAGTCTCATCGCCCGACAGTCCTAGGCAGGGTGGCGGTACTGCCGCTGCTGGTGGCGTTGCCGGTGGCCGCATCTCGCCGACCAGTGACTTTGTGGAGGATTCGTCCAGCATTTCCGAGGACAACAACTCGTCGGCCAACTCATCGTCGGCGGAGCAGAGCACGGGCAGCAGCGCCGGTGCGCCGGCTTACTCGACCGATCCGGCGCCGCCGGGTACGCCCGACCGTCGTACGCCCTCGCAGCATCTGTACCAGCATGGGGCCGGCCCGGCGAAGGCAATCACCACGCTGAACGGGGACACGATCATTGGCATTCCGGTCATAGCGGTCAATCAGCATCACCATCACGCGCTCGCCGGTAGCAATGGTAGCGGCAGCAGCACCGTCCAGCAGCAGCAGGTCATTCTGGATGGTGGCAAAACGATGAAGGTGTCGGTGATGACCAGCCCGTCCCCGGCAGCAGCGTCACCGTTCATTGTGGCCGGGTCCGCAGCGGCAAGCACGGTACCGTCGGCGTACGGCATCGTTTCCTCGCCCGTTAGCTCCTCGGTGGCGGCAGCTCCCGTGGCCGCTTCGACACCGCACAGCGCGAATTCCAACAGTACCGCTAATAGCAGCGGTACCACTACGAACACCACCACCAGCAGCACTACCACCCCGCATCAACACTTCCACAAAAAGTATTTGCGCGAGGAGCTGGTGAAACAGCAGCAGCAGCAACAGCAGCAGCAACAGCAACAGCAACAGCAGCAACAGCAGCAACCACAACAGCATCAACCAAATCCAAAAACCGCCACCATCGGTGGCACAGTCACGCTTATGTCAACCGGTGGCACTAGCAGCAACATCTTCGTCACACCGATGAAACAACTAACAAGCAGGTACGGCAGGTACACTCGAAGCACCTTTTCCACCTGTTGCGGTGCTCATTCTTAACCCCTTTTCCGTTCTCTCTTTGCCAGTGCTGTGAAGTACGAGGATGACGTGATCGAGGATCGCCACTATCCACCGCCGGCAGCGCCGGTCAAGAACGGCAGCAGCAGTTACGGTGGCAGCAGCAGCACCATGAGCTCGCCGAATGTCAGCGGCGAGGAGTACGGCAACAGCGTCGGCAACACCGTGACCGTGTACGGTGGGCTCAACATGATCAAACCATCGCCCGTGTCCTCGCCGACGATGCTGTCGCCAGCGCACAACGGTAGCACGGGCAACGGTTTAATTATCCAGCATCATCCAAGTCATTACCAGTCGCAGCAGCAGCAGCAGCAGCCGATTGCGACACCTCCACCACAGCAGCAGCAGCAGCAACCGTTACCGCCACCGTCCACCAGCTCGCTGTCCATGCCGGCATCGCCCCAATCGAGCAGTGCCGTCAGCCCGTCGAAGTTAGCTCCGCCGAAGGCAAAGCATCCGACCAACGTGCCATACGATCCGCTTGTACACGTCAACAGCAAGCCACCGTTCAGCTTTAGGTGTGTGGAGCAAATCGATGAAGCTCTGATTTGAGCATTCCAAATGGCTTGCAATATTAATTTCTCCTTTGCCTTCCTCTTCCCAGCTCGCTCATCTTTATGGCCATCGAAAACTCGCAGCAGAAGGCGCTGCCGGTGAAGGAGATCTACGCCTGGATCGTGCATCAGTTCCCGTACTTTAAAACCGCCCCGACCGGCTGGAAGAACAGTGTGCGCCACAATCTGTCGCTCAACAAGTGCTTCCAGAAGGTGGAAAAGGCTGCGGTAGGTTTCCTTTTTTTTGTTTATTATTGTGAACCTTAGTTTTGGCCAACATTTTTGTTTAAATAAACGTGTTTTTCCCCCCCTTACCTCACTGCAGAATCTCGGCAAAGGCTCGCTGTGGATGGTGGAGCCGCAGTACCGGCCGAACCTGGTGCAGGCACTGTCGCGCTCGCCGTTCCACGCCGGTTCTGGCATCGACAAGGCAACGTACAAGAGCATGCAGCAGCAACGTTCCACCAATGCCAGCCCGACCGGCAATGGTGCACACTATTCCAAGGTTTGTGTGTGTTCAACGATTTGTGACTGTTTGGAATGGAGAATTTGGGTTTTTGTTACTAAAAATCCTTCTCTCTTTCTCTTTCTAGCAGGACAACTTTCCTCAGCTGACTAGCCGGCTGGCGCCGGCCGATGCACAAAACGGTCTGCTGCATCAGGACGATCTGGACGACATTAGCCGCTCCTCGACACCGATCGACTACGACGGTGGTGCCAGTGGTGATCTGGCCCCCGGTGTCGGCGGACCGCCACATCACAGCCCGTATCGGCCCCAGCATCATCACATAGCGCACGAGCAGCAGCACCAGCACCCGCTGCCGGCCGTACATCACGCTCACCAGCAGCTGATTGCCGTGGCGGGCGGTGGCTTCCATCGGCACAGCAACGGTTCACCCGAACCGCCCATGAATGGGGCGGCGAACGGCGCTACCGGGACCACCACCACCTATCTGACGACCGCCGACGGTACGACGATTGTGTCCTGTCCGGGCGGTGTCGTGTACATGAATGGGGGCAGTGTGGGTGGCGCCACCAGCCTGCCGAAGGAGCTGGTGGCGGGGCGCGAATGGAGCGCCGACACGATAGAGGATGTGAATGCCGCCACCGCAATGCTAGCGCTCAAGCATGGACCTAAGATTTTCACCGAAAGCTCGTTCCGCAATGGGTAAGTGTTTTTCGGGCGCGTATGGAGCAGGGTTCCGTCTCATGCCGATGTTTCTTCCTGCTTTAGCAACCCACCGGTCATTACCACCTCCCCGAGCGAGGACCACACGTACTCGGCCGGCGGTGTCGGCGTGCAGGAGCAGCTGGCGGTCGCCAATGGAGCGGCTGCAAACGGCGGCACTGCCGCCGCGGTGGTAGCGAATGGATTGAGCTGCTGCTCGTCGTCGGACGAACGGTACGAGCCGCCGCAGCACAGCAAGCACCACCACCACCACCACAACCATCACCAGCCAGCACCGCATCATCACACGGCGATCCATCATGCGCACCAGCCACAGCAGCATTCGATCCGGCACAGTGACAACGTCAGCAATGGCACCTCCTCGGACGCTACGTACGAAAGCAGTGAGGAAAGGTAGGTGCTGCAATGAAAGCGAATTAAATGAAGCTTTTACTCTGGTGTTTTCATACTAATTTTTGTGTGTGTGTGTTTTCTCTCTCTCAGCCATCCCGCTCATGTCGCCTCCGCCGAAGACGTTGAGGAACGCCGCCGCCAGGAAGGTGTGTTCGCGCTGCTCAACCTCGCCCAGATGACCTACTCGCCCGCCTCGTCCATGTCCTCGTCCACGTCCACGCTGTCGTCGCCCGCCTCGTCGACGGGTTCGCTGAAGCGTGCCGCACCGGCCAACGGTTCCTCCGACGCGCCGTACGCGCCGCTCCACAACAGCGCGTACCGGCTGCACCCCGCCACCGGTTCGCCCGATCGCGTCCGAACGGGCTCGCCACAGCTCCCGCCGGCCCACCAACATCACCAGCATCTGCACCATCACCTGCAAGCGAACGGGCATACTATGCATGCCGACCAGCAGCAGCAGCAGGCTGTAAACACTCCTGCCGGCGGCAACATTCTGCAAACGATGCCGATCGTTTCGTACTACGGCGGTGGTGGTGGAGGCAGCACCAGCAGCAGCAGCACCAGCAGTGTCGATCTAGCCCGCCAGTACGCTTCGCCGCCACCGGCAAAGAAAACCAAACCACGCTCATCGCTCAAGAAGCTGAAGAAAAAGTCGCTCGGCCGGTAATGCACTGGGTCGCGCCACCGTTGGCATCGGCCGCATCGCTGCTGCGGTACCGTCCCGATCTGGAACGACTGACAACACACAAACACACACACACACACACACACATCCGCACCGCTCGCACGCATCACCGCACTGGGCGGTGCGGTGGGCGGACCCTCTAGATTCATCACTGGACGCGCGCACTAAATTGTTACTATTGTTGCTGCTCTTAGCGAAGCACACTACTGTTGAATTCACGTTAATATTTTAAAAAGCGAAACTCTCATCCCCGCGAAAGTATGGGAGCTGGCGGGGGGGCAGGAAAAAAAAGGAAAAGCTATAGGAAACGCCAACAATGTCTTCCATTGTTCGTTTCCCCGTTTAGATGTTCTTGTTCGGGTATTCTAACACTCTATTGCCTTATTGATGTACACACGGCGCACGGCGCAGAGCCGCGAGAGAGAGAGAGAGAAAGAGAGAGGGAACGGTTGCATGACTTTCGCAATTGCAATTGCACGTGTACAGCGCGGCACTGTACAATGGTACGCAGGACACCACTGTACGGGGAATGTATAAAGTGTGATAACATGTTGGAACACCTTTGCATCTGTTTTACCTCGCCAATCCCATCTCCTCCCTCTCCACAGGGGGGCCGGTTTCGGCTTGCAACCACCGTACCCGTGCGTGTCTCTTTCTCCTGGCGCATCTGTTTCAACCACGTTCACCTGCGAACTGTTTTTAATCCCGTGTTTTAGCTATCTTTCGTTGCTGTTTTGTGTGTTAGTGGATCGATTTTGTGTGCGAAACACGGCACCCCGATGCAGTAGTAGTAGTAGTAGTAATATAGCAGTTAGGTGTTAGGTGGGTGTGTGCGTTGTTTTCGCCACTTGAAATCATCAAAGCGGTTCGGTAGAGTTGAACTCTCCTGCGAGAAAAGTAAAAAAACAAACAAGCAACAAATCTCTAAGAGAGGAAATTGTAAATCGTTTTCAAAAAATGGTTCCCATCCAGCTGCTGGAATAGGTTTTCGTTAGACACAGGCCTCCGTTGTACGGAAAGCGGGCGAGAAGCATGTTAGGAGGAGCATGTTCGTTAATGCTTTCGCAAGTTTGTTCACCGAAGCACAAGCATAGCTTGTTGTCCGAGCTCGTTTTTAGTGGCACCCGTCGGAAGGGTGTTTCCGCTGTTCCCCGTTTAGCGTAGAACACAATCCTCGCCTTTGCGTATAGCTTGTTTTGTTATTTTCTTTTATTGGGCCGTGTTTTGTAGGTCCTGTTTTCATCATGTTTCCATTACAATCAACCATTTGCTTAATTGTTTTTCGGTTTAGTGTAGTGTAGAGATGTAGGAACGATTGTGAGCGGAGTTTTACTATTTTCCCGCATAACACGCATCGGCCACCCCGTGTACAGTGCTCGTTTAGCAAACGAAGCTGCAAGAAGCCAATCAATGAAGTTTGTAATGTAAGAAACCCTTTACCTAACAGCAGCAAGACAAAGAAAATGAATGAAGAAAGAGAGAGAGAGAGAGAGATAGAGCGAGAAAGAGAGATAGTGAAGGAGAGTGAAAGATAGAGAGAGAGAGCAGGGGAAAGGTGCGGAAACGCGCAAACCGTAGTCAAAATGGCACCAAAATTGCATTTTTTGTTTGTTTTTATATACTTGTTTAACAGTTGTTTCGATTTTAGTGCTCCGTGTTTATGTTTGCCCCTATTTGTTAGCAGTTATCGATTACAAAGCAAACGTGTCGTCTAGCCGCGGCGGGGTAGTATCGATATACTACCTTTGAGCGGGGCGAACTTGCTAAGACTAATTAACGTTATGTTCTATGCATACATTTATATATCTTTATATATATATATATATATATACATCTACATACAGCTAAGAGAAGAATAAGAAACGAGTGATTTATGATATGATAAGCGAAAAATAAGTGGAAAGTGAAGGAGTGTGACAGGGGATCATCGCCTCCGAAACCGACCGAACCACACCATAGAAGAAAAAGAAGAAGAAGAAGAAGAAAAAAAGGAAAGTGGTCAACACACAGCACTTATCTACTCGCGCCTTCAATATAGTTATTCACTTATCCCCTAACACACCATTGTCCTACTATCGATTAAGAAGATCCTGACCGATTTTTGCTATAAAACCAGACGCGGGGAGAGGCGGTTGGAAGGTGATGTGTTCGGTCCCCGTCCCCAAACGTGATGATAGCGCCATTTTCCCCCTCCTCCCAATTTGGGGCGATGCTTCAATCAAACTATTGTTTACGAACGTTAACGTTTAAGGTGTAATTTGTGCGACGTAAGCCGTTCAAGCGTCAAGCGAGATGCCATCGAAGGGGAAGAAGGCCAGCGCCGGTAGGAAGAGAAAAAGATAATAGAAAAACGGATTTCAGTACGGTTTTCCCCCCTCTTTGGATGACTTTCCCAATATCGGTGGAACGCAAACCGTGTAGTAGCGTAATGATGTGCGAGAAGCCGGGGTGGTTGAGTTGCTACGTTTATCTAGTGCTTTACATACTTCCTTGTTTAAGTTTGACAGTTTGTTTGACTATTACTACTACTACTAATTGTAATATCACGTATTTTCACGTACGCCAATCATATGTAGTTGGGTAAGCAAAAGAGAGAGACAGAGAGAGAGAGAGAGAGAGAGAGAGAGAGAGAGAGAAAGAAAAACAAACACACCTAACATAAGCAATCAAATGAGTAAGGATGTTAACGTGTAACGCGCTGCACGGACCAAGGAAGGGGAGGGATGGCAGGCAGGTTTAGGAAAAGGAACCTGGTGTCCTGGTGCGGCATTCAGTAATGCAACAGAAGCAACGTAATCATCTACTTATATAGTCCCCTTTATATTGGCAATGAAAGGCGTATAGAAGCAAAAATGCATCATCCTCCCGTAGCCGCCTTGTCGTCGACGTAGCTTCCTGTCGAACTTAAGCCCTGTTTGTTTGCGTTACTATTAGCAACTGTTTTTTTCTTATTAACTAAACTAAAGAAAAGAAAGGAAAAACAACCCCCCCCCCCATCTCCCTTTTTGATATAAAATCTATCCCGGTTGATCATGTACACTGTTGATTGCCTAGTTTTCTAGTGATTAGTTAGCTACAAATAGAACACTGAGCCAGAAGCGATACACACATATAGCCACGCGGTGTGCGTGCGACTATTGGGTGAGCTAGGCTAGCCGGACTACTAGACGGTGGATTTGTTTGTTGAATAAGTTTAGCAATAGTAGCAAGTAGCACAGCAGTTTATTGTAATACGAAAATATGGCGCTAAATGATATTTAATAGCAAATGATTGATTTCAGAATAAGAAGAACATTTTTCGTTGTTTTATTTCTTTTCTGTTTTGGTTTTGGTTTTGTTTTATGTTCATTTTGTTGTCTTTCTCTTTCTGCTTGTTTTTTCTTCTCTATTCTTTTCTTCTTTTTTTTGTACTGTTGTGTTTTCTCTACTTTGATAATGTTTTGTCTATTATCATTTTTTCATTCTTTTCTTTTATCTTCTTTTGTGCCTTTTTTTTCTTTTTTACATTGTTTATCTTTTATTATTTCTAGTTTTACTTTTGATGTTTTTATTCTTTTGTATTTTTTACCTTTCAGTTTACTCTTTCTTGGTTTTCTTATACAGGATGTATGACTGCTGTGCCGATCGTTATTCCAAGAAGCAGTGCAAAACGCTACCAAACGCTTCGGGGAGGGGTGAGGGGTATGTTTTTATTTGTTTAATTATCATCCTTATCACACTACTTTTCATCTGCAATAAGCTCCTTTCCTCATAAGGGGGGGACGCTGGTGGTGCAAGGCGGGTGCACACCAGCAAAACACACTTAAAAAGCGCTGAACAATCATAATCATGTCGATCAAGAGCATGCAAACAAAAAAAATCACTGTTTATTCTAAAGATAAACACTAAATTACTTTACAACAACGCATATATATATATATATGTAGAGAAAAGCATGGGAAAAAGCATGGGAGAATTATTTTCTAACGCGCAAACGGGTCGTGGGGAAAATGGCGGGAGAGACGAACGATAAAACGATAATCATCATTTAGTACGCTTGCTGCTGTTGCTAGTGGGCGTGTGTGTGCGTGTGTGTGCGTGTGGGTGTAGTATGAACATGGATAACATAATGCACTACAATTTCAATGCTAAAACATGTTGTTTGTTTAAAGTATCCCTCTATCTCTCTCTCTCCTTCTCTCTTCTCTACTAGAGCGCCTTAATTTATCGTACACGCACTGTTTTACACCTTTTTATGCAGCTGGCAGCCGGCACTATCGTAAGTAAGAGAAAGAGCCTTATAGAAGTAGCCGTTGTTTTTTTAAAGTAAAGTAGATCGATCGAGGAAGAGGACATAGATATATGGGCGCAAGAAGCTTCGTACGATGATTTCGATTGTGCCAAAACCTCTGATATATTGCAAAAAGAGACATCATCACAGCAAGAATGCAAACATCTCATCACACAAACTCAGTATCCATAAATATCGGCCACTGTACACCGAGCAAACAAGTACCCGAACGAGGTCAAAGTGCACGACGCTCGAAACTAACCACTGTACTGTAGCTTTATAGCGTGTATTTGTTAAGCCGTTAAGCAGGTAGCATCCTATCGCACTCACCCTATCGCGCTATCTTTCTCTGTTTCTCTCCTCCTTCTGTCCGTGGTTTCGTTCGATGGCGCTGTCAGAAGGCAAAAACAGTAGGATGTTGTGTGTAGCTGAATAGTAGAAGCAAAAGCCATAAATCAACCACACACACACCACATCTACCAGCGAGGAGAGATGGAAATGGTAACACAATTAAGCTAATTTAAAGCTAAATCAGAGATAGAAAGCGAATGAAGGGAAAACAACAACAACAAAAAAACACAAAAATATTAGAATACTAGAACCGAGCAAGGACAAAAGGAAAGAGAAGAACAAGGGGAATCATCTACTATAGTCTTCCAGATGTATATTTACACCTTTCTAAACCTTATGGCCCCGTTCACGTAGGCCATGAACGGCACGGAGCAAAGCGTTCGTTTCAAAGCGTTAACGCGTGTTTACTGTGTTACCTTTGAATGTGCTAAATGTATTTGTTTTTCTTTATTATTGGTCTATTATTTCTGTTAAAACTGGACAAGAGCACAGTTAAGATAGCAGTTTGCGCTGCTGCTTGCGGTTATAAATGTATGTAGTGTAAAGTTGTTTTCGTCGTACGCACGTTTGTAGGAAAGATCCGCAGCCTAAAAGGATAGAAAAGAGTGTGTGTGTGCGAGAGAGAGAGAGAGAGAGAGAGAGAGAGAGAGAGAGAGAGAGAGAGGGAGGGGGAGAGAAAGAGAGATATGATGCTCTGTATTTCGAGTGTTTGATTTTGATTCAAAACAGGTGCCTAAATGCCCAATGAATGTTGTTACACTGTCTGAAAGAGCTTTAAAGTTTAGGTTTAACTCTATATAGCAAAAGCGCCGATTCCTTCGTTAGGTTTGCTTGTTATACAAACTCTATACCCTCTATTGTAGCTGTTTTGTTCAAATCATACAAATTTACTAAAAAAAAACCAAACTAAATAAGAACATTCACAGTGAAAAAAACAATGCGCATACTCACATACAAGTAAATCACTCGCACATATGATATTTATATTATATATACATGCAAACATATATATATACATATACATATAGTTAAAAGAACTTGGGGGAGGGTAGAAAGGCAAAAGCAAGCAAGCATGCAAACAAACAAACAAACAAACAAATCCTTTATCGTTGAACAAACGAAAAATAGACTGCACTGGAAAATAATTACTCTATACACTCGTAAACTATTAAACAAAACCAAGCATAGCAAAGAAGCAAAAGCGGGTAGTCTTGGGTGTAGTGCAATTGAAAGCAGAAGAAAGAAAACTGATACAAAAATAAAGAGAAAAAGAAATCATTATTAGTACGAAAAGAAGTGTGTAAACTATTTGCAAAGATAGGCGTAGGCGGGACGGAAAAGGACAAACAAAAACATGCAACTATAAATGCAAAAAGATGAAACAAAAATATAAAACACAGAAGCAATACACTTTTTCAATGTCTTACTCTCTTTACACAGCTAACAAAACAAAAAAGAAGAGGAAGTGGAAGAATATGGTAGAAGGCAAAAGGAGAAAAAAGAGATAAAAACAAGTAAGAAAAATATAGAAATCGTAGAAATATTGTACACCTTTAGCAAGCAAATGCCTGAAGTAGTAATGACTTACCAAAGCAAATCTCTTTGCCTGCTCCTTATAAAAAGGAAAGAAAACAAAACAAAACAAAAGACAAAAAAAAACAAATCTTCACTCAAACACCATGGTTTTTACACAACAAAGCAAAGCAACAAGAACAACAAAAAAAAAGTATGTTATACAAAGGGTAACACAACAGGAACAAAAAGCCAACTAACCTGTTTATACAACAAAAACACAACATTATAGTAATAAAACACACAAACACACACACACATATTGCATACACATAGTTCTCTCACGCGAAGCGACCAGGCGGTAGCAGTAGAAGGCAGCCCGGTACCGTACCGTACCGCTGTACAAAAACCACTCATCCTTAAAAGAGATGCAATTAAAGACGACACGGTGTGCGTAGGGCATGCCGTAGAATGGAGTACAATACAACATGGTATGCATGGTACAAGTAGAGCCTGTGGAGCCTGTGTGGACACAGCGTATCAGCAGCACACAGCACCACACTTCCTTCCCTTGTATCTTGTACTAAAGCTCTCTGCAAACTGCAGCAACACAATAGGAGTTCAGGATGAAGGCGCTGAAGCTATCCTTTAGAAGGGGTATATCACACACACACACACACACACACACACACACACACACACACACACACACACACACACACACACAGTCCGACAGCTTGTCAAACACTATACAATCGCACGGGCACGAGCAGAGAGAAGATACAGATCGATCGAAGATCGTGAAAAGGGCTAGACTAATGGTAGGAGCTGTTCTTCTAAGCCACTGTGCAGTGGATCGGTGGTACCGAATACGAATGTTGAGTAAATAATAAAAATCTTCAAAAACAAGGCGTAACGACAGTGTCCAGGGATGATCATCATGATGACTTCCAAAATTCCAATATGATGTGATGTGAGCTCGACTACTTCATTTGAGACTTGAAGCAATTTGATTAGTTCTTCTCGGATGACCTTCTTTTCTACACCTTAAAAGCCAACACCTTTACCCAAGGTTAATCCATCCAGTTGTTGGTAATTTTTTTATTATAGGAGATGTTCCTCTACTACATATTCCAATACAACAAACAGCTAGTGCAGCCGCGCGCGCTTGTGACGTGCTACTTCTTGTATCGTTTTTTTTGTCTGTTAGCAAAACCAATGTGTCTAAATTTGCAAATCGTTCGCTCTTTGCACAAAATCACCCCACACCCTCCCTACTCCCATTTCACCCCACCAATCCAGGGGGAGAGACAACGAGACAACCACACACGGCAAAATTCGGTACGTTCCAATGGGAGGGGCGCGAAGGAAGCAGAAGGATCCAACTACGCAAGCCTGCCTGTCTGCCTGTGGGCCAACAGCTAACAACAGTAAAATTCAGTTTTATGGTTGATGATGATTGATGAACAATCAATGGGAGGCGAGAGAGAGAGAGATGGAACTCTTCCGGAACTCTTTCGTCGTCCTCCTTTTCACAGCAAATAATTTACCATTCCACTATCGCGATCTGTGCCATTTGTGCGTGCACGAAGACGCCGAAAGCTGTCGCCCAACCGCCGCTTACACCAGATAGTTGGCCTCGTTGGCATCGAAGAGAATGTGCTTCAGTCCACCGTCGCTCAGGTGCATGTTCTCCTTGCGATAGTGATGCGGTATGCCGTTGGGGCATTTGCCGGTGCTGGTGGTGGTGGTGGTGGTGTTGCTGCAGGCCCCGTTTGCGGTCGGCGGTACAGCAGCCGGGCACGGAATCGCCACAATCGCTACCTCGCGCAGCTTGGTCATGTGGACGAGATTCTTGTAGAAGAGCCGAATGACGCACCAGACGGTTGCGTTGAAGATGAACATGATCGTGCAGAAACCCCCTGAAATAGAGGAAAGAGGGGGGGATGGGGGGATGAGAGAGTAGCAACGAGAGTTAACAAGGTAAGCATTTTCCGGCGCTCCTTACAGTACTCCCATTCGGCGACGTATTGGTAGGTGGAGTCATTGCAGCCGCACGCCAGCACCACCGACCCGATGGCAAGCGTACCGAAGAAGTCCACCACCATCCAGGGGATGAAGAACTCGTGCCGGTTGCGAAGCGTACCGATCAAAAGCCCCAGGCAGCTCAGCACATAGATGGTGGCAACCGTTGTGCCGATGTAAAGCACGCAAAGCGTCACTGCAAAAGGGAAACCCGAGTTGGAACATTAAATTCTACCAGTTTTACGACCCTAGCCACCCCAAAAAAAAAAAAAACACTTAACCTACCGGAAGCGAGCTTTTCCGCGGACTTGAAGCGCCACTCGTTGATCGACTCCTCCTGCTCGCTCGTCGTCCAGATGTACTCGCCATCCTTCTGGTCGGCGATGCTCATCTGCAGGATGGTGCTCATCTCCTCGGCATGCGCCAGCCCGAGCAGCATCACAAACAGGAACACGTGTGCCGTCAGCTGGAATGGAAGCGGGAAGGGGGTTGTATAATGTGCACGTAATAAAACTTGCGATGCGATGCACCGCAACGGTTCGAGCGGAAATTGCCCCAACCGCCAGAGCGCGCTTACCACTTTATAGATGGCGATGAGAATGGCCGTGACGCGCAGATATTTGGGCGACAGCGGCAAGTTGACGGCCTCGATGATTCGATTAACGAGCTGCATTTTGCTGTGGCCTGGTGCTTGGCTGCTGCCACTGCCGAGCGCTCTGGTGATGATTATTATCGACAACTTCCTGTCACCGGAGAATGGCAAAAGAGGAATGTGGTATGCAGGATGTTAGGATGAGGAACGCGCTTCCAGCAAATCAGAACAAAGGATGCTATGGAAAGGGGTTGCTGTAGTGTGTGTGTGTGTGTGTGTGTTTCTTTTTTGCGACACTATAGTTCTCTACCCTTTCTTACCGACCGAGTACGGAAAATGGCGCAGTGTGCCTTGCAGTTGCTATGGAGGCGCCTGGTTTTTTTCGCCTTCTCGCTTCTTGGTTCTCTTTGGAAGAAAACGCGCTGCAAAAGCGGTTGAAAACACGGAAGGTGTGTTGCAAGTTACGGCCAGGTTACGGTCTGTAACTAGTAGCACTACTGGCACCAAAACGAAGCACTTTCTTTGCCGGAGAACGCAGCAGATCCAGCAGGTTCCCGGAGGTGTTTGTGTTTGTGTCCCTAGCTGGAAGAGAGTTACATCGTGACTGATGGGAACAAAAATCGAATCGAGTCGTCCTTCGGTTTTCGGTTTGCGGCTTGCTCTGGTAGTGGGTTTGCGGGGAAAGGGATTGTCTGGGGGAGGGATGAGTGTAATGTTTTTATTCATGGAGCATGCGCCGTTGTAGTTGGAGCGGGTCGTGTTCGTGGTGTTTTTGTGAACGTAAACAATCGAAAAAACGAGTGGATTCGCTGGGTTATAAAACGCGCAGCCAATGACAGTAAAAAAAAATCATCATCAGGAGCATGTTGAACATGTGTTTTAAAATTTTCTTAAAAGGATTTATTGCTTTGTACCAAAGTTTTGATTTAATTTTTTTTAATGATTTTTTTGAATTAAATTATTTTTTAATTATTTTTGTTTGTAGGAAAACGTCAACAGACAGCTTAAGCGCACAACATGGTTGGTCGACAAAAGTCGACAAAATGGGGTTTGTGTCTCGGGTAAATTGGATTGATCTGTTGCGATTTCAAAGATTAATTGCTGAATTGAAGAAACAATGAAATGTAATCGGTTTATGGAAAAACAGTGAAATTTAAAAAGTTAACATAAAAACTTAAGAGCTAAAAATACTAAAAACTGCACTTGTGTAATAATTAATTTCTCTGTCTATTGTTATTTCATATTATTGAATAAAACAGACGAAGTTCGATTTAAACAATTCAACACAAAATTAAGGCACTGACAAAACACATTCATATAGTTTTTTTTTTTGTAGAATTTTCATTTCAACTCTACTGCAAAATATCACAATTTGGATGCTGGCGAAGTCTAAACCACGCTTTAGCGAACGCTCTCCCCAAATCACTCTCACCGCTCTCGCAGTGTGTGAGTGCGATGCAGCCAGTGCTGCTCTCATTCTGTTTCGCTCATTCTAATGTCCCAAGCTGACCGGCGTGCCGGTGCGATGCGTACGAGTAGACAGAGAGAGAGAGAGAGAGTGCAAAGAACAAAATAATTGCTCTCCATCTCGCTCTCTCTATATCTCACTGTCTCACTCTCTCTGCTGCGTTTATAAAGACGATGATTTTATGCTACAGGCGCCCGGCAAACGAACGGTGTGCGCTCTCGTTCTCTCTGTCTCGCATCTCTCTTCCTCTCGATCGCACGCTCTCTCTCGCAACATCCGAGCGGACGTACGGGCAGGTTTCGCTGTACGCTCGGGCACTACTTTCAAAGTGTATTTCGCCGCGTACGTATCTCTCGAAGCCTGGGCAACGGATCAGTAGGAAACTTCTGCCGGCGTGAAAGATCCCGTGATCAGGTGCGATCGACGGACGGGTTGGTGGCAAGTGCAAGTGAGTGTGAGTGTGTTTTTAAAGGAGGGGGGGATAAATTTAAATTATCACGCATTCGTGTGTGGGTTTGATTGAATGAAGAGAAACGATCGAAACAATCAGCGTGTTTTAGGCAAGGAGGAGAAAAAGTGTTACTAGCAAGTGGAGATTAGTGTGTGACTGTGTATTACAAATATTTTACAAGTTATGCGATTACACCATGCTAAGGAAACTATCGAAGAAAAAACCCCAGTCATCCATCATTTCCCACAGAAAAAAGTGTTGCAGTGTTGTTTTTGCTTATCCAAAACGTTGGAGTGTTTTCGAAAATATACTCCAAAAAAACAAAAAACCGTACCATTTTTTTCGAAACAGTCGCCCGCTGAAAAGCGGTAAACAACTAACAAACCTTCAAATGTGCCGTCAACGGTTGCGACAGCGGAACGCGTCCGCTCATAACAAACACTAGAATTTTTGGCCAATTTTGGGCAAGCCATTTTTACACACAAAAACGTTTCCAAGGCAACGCAGTGCGCCCAGTTGCCCTGTTCCCACGCAGCGGTTGAAAGAGATTTGCCACAAAAATGTTGGGCAAAGTGCACAAAAAAGATTAAACTTTATGCGACTGTGTAAAAGGCGGCTATCCTTCTCGTGCGTTGTGTTTTGTTTTAGCTGTGCTGTGATATTTTTGCTTTCTTGTGTGTTTTGCACTGCCGTCGTTTGCCGCTTGTGTGCGTTAGATCGGCGGCGATCTTTCCCCGATCTCTGTCATCGCTGTAGCGGATGGTGATGGTATTTTTACACCCAAAAGGTTGCCCCCGGCCAGGCCTGGCGATGTTTTTTGTTTTCTTTTTGTTTGTGTGTGTGGTGTTGCTGTTTGCATTGGAGAGGGACACACACACAAACGAAAACGATCAGTTACAAATGATCATCAGGTTGAGTGAAGCTTTCGAGCTGCTCTTCTTAACCTTCTAATAACTCGTTCGATCATCACTGCGTGTGTGTGTGTGTGTGTGTGTGTGTGTGTGTTGGGCGATGTTTTGAAAGGAAGCGCAAACCCACCGGAACCCGAAACCGGTCGAAACGTTCAGGCGCACGAATGCGTTCGAAGCAAAAAGACAACAAACGTACACACACCGAAGCGATCATTTGCTAGCCATTCTCTCGCAACGATCTCTCTTTCCCTCTCTCTCACACACACTGATCCCCGCACACGGTCTGTGACGTTTTCAGAGTGATTTCATTCCGCTTTTCATTCAACCTCTTGTTTCGCCCGATCTTCCCTAGCCGAGTGCACACGTGCGTATCTCTTCCCGAGTTGTTTGTTCACAGTGTGTGAGTGTATGTGCGTGTAGTTTAGTGTGTAGTGCACGCACGGTGACGAGATTCGTACCAGCGGCGTTGTGCGGAGTGTGTGTGTGCGTGTGTTTGATTTGCCTGTGGCGATGTTCTGCTAATGCGCGCTCACTGTCTCAATGACGTCGATCGCTGGTGCGATGAAATAGCATCAATCAATGAGCAGTGTGGTTTGGTGTGTGTGTTGATGTGTCTCATCTCATAGCGTAAAGAGCGCAGTGCAGTGTATACTGTGTGTGTGTGGGTGTGTATTAGAGTGTGCGTACGAGTGTGGGTGGATGGGTATTCAGTGTGAGTTAGTTTAGTGTTTGACGGTGGTGTACATACAAAAACATATAAAAACAACGATTGTGTACGGTGTGGAAGACAGCAAGCAGAGACAACAAACCTCACCAGAGAATACGAAGACGATCGTAGCCGATGGTTTGTTTCGCTCAACAGAGGTTAGTTTTGGGCCACTTTTTCCTATTAGCTTTCTCTACAATCCCTCAACAAGCAAGTAAGATTGATGAAATGTGTGTTGGTTTGCATTGTCTCCGAGTAGTTTTGATTGGAGCATTCGCAAACAACAGCACAACAAAAAGTACATCATCTCCCGTGTCTTGACGCCGTGATCTTGACGTTTTAGCGTTGGTATGCGTGCACGATGCACACGCACACATACACCCGACGGGGCTCAGGAATGCATGGCCCGGTGCCGGGGTTGTTTTCAGTTTCATAGTGGTGGTGGTGGTGGTGTTGCCGTTTGGTGCAAGATTTTAGCGTCCCGCCGTGTTGTGGGAATCATATGGGCAAACGGCAAACGAAAGCACGATGATCGTAAGGCACGAAGGAGAGAAAGAGAGGGAAAAACGCTACACAGCTTCCACTGGGAGTATAAGGAAGGTGGAGGATGAGGTGAGCCAGAGCGGCGGCCAGCATCGGAAGAAAATTCTTTTCCTTTTCTTTTCAATTTTCTTCCTTCTTGGTTTCGTCTTGGCTTTCTGCTGTGCCAGGGCTTTTTTTTGGGGGCACCAACGTTCCCCGGCGATCGTTTCATACCGCGCTCGCAAGGTATCAGTATTAATGGGTTGCTTCTCCGTCCGTCTGTTCTGTTTCTTCTCTGCCCTTTTGTGTTTGGGTGTGTGTGTGTGTGTGGAAAAGGTTTAAGAAAACGGGAGAATGAAAGACGGGCAAAGAGAGCCTGCCGTCTGCGGGGCAGAATTCCGAGCGCAAGAAAGCACGATCAAGTATCGAGTACAATATCGACCGATGAAACGAATCGATCTAGCCCGGATTCGATCCGGTATGAATGGGTGGATGAGGAGAGAGAGAGAGAGAGAGAGAGAGAGATAGAGAGAGAGAGAGAGAGAGAGAGAGAGAGAGAGAGAGAGAGAGAGAGAGAGAGAGAGAGAGAGGGAGAGGAGGCAGCGGCACAGTGCACAAGGGCGAGGGCTTTCCGGGTGTCGGCCTCTGTGATGGGACAAGTTGGGAGAGTAAAAGCAGAACAATTAGGGTTGTATGAGGTGTTTTGTTGTACATCTTTAGGGAATAAAGTTTTAGCTCATAAAAAAAAAGAAAATGACCTAAAGGACGTTTGGAAGCATCATTTCCATTAACTATTCATCGTAATAGACGTTAATAAATTGAATGTTTTGCATTGAAATACGTACTTCTAGAATGCAATTCAGCTCAATTCAAATTAACCTATTTATTGCTTTTATTTGATGAGCATATTCCTTATTTAAAATGGTGATATTACTTGTAGTAAAATACATTGTTTTATTGTTTTGTGTTGTCGTTCTACTATACTTTTACAAAACTTCCAATCCACATTTATTACAATCACAATCGCATATCGCATTTAAGCCTTAGAAATCTATTTACACAAAACAAATCCTTTATGTGCCGCTTTTCCTCAAGCAAAACGAATTGAGCAACAACAACCAAAAACATTCCAAACAAAACCTTTGATGTGAAAAACGAACGGGCGTTATTGAATGGTTTGCGGGAAACTCACCGCGTAGCGAATGTAAACGGTGCGACACCAATTGACTGCTTACGTACGAGTTTAGGCCACACCAAGCGTAAACACTGCCACACCGTTCATCCCGTTCGGCAGGTTCTGCACGGTGACAATTCTTATCCCTATCACACACACACGTTAACAGGGTGGGACGATATGTGTTTTTTTCTTCCTCAATTTCGCTACGGTTACGATGCGTTTTGTTGTTGCAGCAGCAGCAGCAGCAGCGGCTGCAAGTGACTTTGAATATTGCACCGCAAACTACAAAGCGAATGCCGCAACAGAGGGCTTGAGAATGGCTCCGTCCCAGCCGGGGGTAGTGGGACAGGCACCTTTCCCGCCCGATCGTGCCCGTCGTGCGATCGAAGATTTGTTAAACGATCGGCAACGTTTGTGCGTGCTGCGTGTGTGCGTTTTGACGCTTTTTGCCGTACCGCGCAGTACCGATCAACATCGATGACACGGTACATTTGGTGCCACAACACAACATGCAAGCGATATACAAACACACACACACACACACGATCGAGTGTCATCCGCAGGCTCCGAGCCCTCCGAGAAAGGGTGTGTGTGTGTGTTTGTGAGCAATTTTGCGTTGAAATTCATACCCAAAACGAAGCCTCCTGGAAGGATGGGAGAAATGCTCCCTTTTCATTCCCTGCTGCCTGGAGCTGCGTTTTTTTTGATAGTACGTTTGCCGTCCCAGCATGACGGCGATCGTATGCGAAACAGCATGCTGCTGCTGCTGTCTGCCTGTCCGCCTGCCCGCTTGACGATGTGATCAGAGGGCCGCCCCAGCCTCGGTTCGGTTCGTTATCCTTGTTCACTTGTTCTGGTTTCGCTGGTTGTTGCAAAATGAAAGCAAAATACCAAAAAAAAAAGAACTCGAACGAAAATCCTGCCCCGCAAGAAGCGCAAATAAGCGGCCCACATAATGAAGGAAGAACAAAGCGACGAACCCTTCCGCCACGGCAAACCATCAGTCTCCCTCTCTACACACGCACTCCGGTGGGGAAGAGAATGCGCTGTGCAGAATACATACGCCGAAGCTTGTTATGCACACTATCGACGACGCCAGCAATCCTTTTAGGCTGTCGGGTGTGTCGGGGGAATGCGCTATAGTGATGTGCTTTCTGGAGCGCACCCATGATTCTGATCCGTCTATTGTTAGTCAGATTCCGACTCCGGCAAAAGGGGAACCATTAGTTCCGCTTGGAGTCAGAGTCTTCCGAGGTCGTCCGGAGCCATCCGAGGTCGTCGGGAGTCGTCTGAAGTCTTCCGGAGGCGCCTGGAGTCATCGGGAGTCGTCTGAAGTCATCCGGAGTCGTCTGGAGTCCTGTGCAATGTATCTTTCGTATGCAGGTCTTTGTTTCAAAGCCTCCGATATCGGATGACTCCAATTCCGGCCGACTTCGGGCGATACTGGTCGTCTCCAGCCGATTCAGAACGTCTCCGGATAATGCTGGGCGAAACCGACCTTCCGGAATTATCGGTTCCGAAATTATCGTAGCCGGATCGGAATCGACTCCGGATTTTTGGCCATCCTTACCCATCACTAGTGTGCGCACCCCGCCGCAGGAGATCGCGCACCAAAAACCCGACTCATCATCTTGAGCCGGTGCCGGTGCTCTGTCAGTCGTCTGCTTCGTTCAGTTCGTGTCCATCTGCTTTCCTTCTTTTAGTGTGACTGCAATAAAAAAAGGAAGAAACGATTCCCCACTTCACCTGCCTCCATCACCACCGTACCGTGGAGAGTGATCACCGTTGCTTAATGCTGCTAGTGAGCGCACACCAACACACACAGGCACCCGTACGGTTACACCGGCCAAGGCAGTTTTGTGTCATTATCGGGTTCGTTTCCTGTTGCCAGGGTGTGTCTTTCGTTTCGTGCAGGGTGCGCGCTTCTTCAACGCGCTTGGCTACTCGGGCACTACTCGGTGGATCTGGCCCAGGAGGATCTGTGTTTTGTCAAAGCTGTGAATGAAGAGCCCCGTACGACGACGATGCAGCAGTAAATGTGATTGTTGTGACCGTTGACGGCTAGCTTTTTCCGAAAACCTTCTCAACTGTTCAGTGCACGGGCGCCGTTCCTTTTTTTTTTGTTTGCCTGAGCACGCCAAAATCAAATTGGGGTTGATCGTGGCGTGGTGTTGGTGGTGAAGATAAATACCGTGCAAAAAGGGATGTGATTCGGTAACAACCCGATAATTACCACACCCAAAGCACTTCCCCAACAGGGAAGGTATGCGCCTTGTAGCGAACTCGAGCGGGGGAGGGGGGAGGAATGACGCCGGAATGATGCCGCACTAGGGTTAGGCGACCGCAAACAGACATTCTTTCCACCGAATGCTTTGCTGGGTTGCTGGGTCAATGGCTTGGATTGGGGGGGATTTTTTGTTGCACGGTTGCTTCTAAAATTAATCGTTTCGAAATTGGGGATCGTCGCTCCATCAGGAGTTCCAGGAAGCTTACAGGAAGTTAAAATTACACACAGAAAGAGAGAGAGAGGGATTTGTATCAGAATGATCACGACTTAAAGTGAATCTAATGTTATCTCAACTGTCTTTTAGTTACTAGCAAAATAAAATAAAGAATGCCTTTTGCTTTGTCTACAGCATTCGATCGTACCCGAACGAATCAATCCCGTCCTGGTCGGGCCAGGCTTGTTGGCTTGTTGTAGCTCCTTTTTTTTAGACACCTCTTTTTGCTTGCCAAATTACCCTGACCAGCGTTGGGTTGTCAGGCTGTGCCTGCAAACGTTTTGAGTGAATGAGAACGGGCATTCTTGCTCGGCTGTTTTTTTGTTTGTTTCTTATGTCCGCCCCATTTTAACCGCGCTGCTGCCTGGCTGCGGAGCGCGCCTAGTTGCGTGTACCGGCCGGCCGACTGATTGACGGCTTGATTGGACCTTATCAACTTAAGAGCATTATCATTTGCATGGGTTGCATGTCTGCAAACGTTAGCGTTTTGCTTTGCTGTCACCTGGTGGGAAGCGCTGGGCAGAAGTGCCCTCAAGCTTCGAGCTTTTGAAGCCTTTGATGCATTCCAGGGCTTTTCCATTTCCTTCGTTTCACACTCACACACACGCACACACACACACACTGGGGAACTGCGTATGCAAGCGCTGCAAGTGCAAGAAGTGTGCCTGTGAAAAGGCTCCCCACTCGAGCACTCTTCAACCGGCTTAACCTGATGCATCGGCTGTGGAGCTGGTTGGCTTTCGCGGTTGCTTATTTGTTGAACGTTGCTTAAAGGATGTTGAGAGTACCTGTGTGCGCATGGGACATGGGAAAGCTTTCTCGGCACTCGGAAAATGCGATGCAAGCATAACATTGGTGGTGGTGTGTGCTTCTATCACAGGCTCGACTGTTGATGAAATCCCATTGTGTGTGTCGGCACTGCCGGCGAGGTGGGAAAGCGGTGAGTAAAGTGATCGACAAAACTTTGTTTCACACAGCGCCAGCATGGATGTGGAGGCTACAATCCCATCATCAATCGAAGCCCTTTCCCCTCTAGCCACCGCAACTCATCGGGCTAGGATCGAGTAGAGATTCCACTTCAAAAGCACAGTGGGATTACAGTGCTGAGAATTCAATTTTTAAAGTAATAAAAGTGATGAAGCTGAAAGTCGAAGTCGAATCGTCGCCATTGCTCATATTGCGATGAACTATTCCTTTCGTGTGTAATAGTTTGAAGTGAGTTCCGGTTTTGAATCATTCGATATCGATCCTTCGACTTCCTCCTGCCAGCGTGCAAACAGTGGTGGAGCAGCAATCGCACGATGGATGGCGCGTTTGGTGCGCTCCACATGGTAACGAAACGAAACGATTCCAGCGGCACCGGTTTCGAAAGGATTAGGTGCACGTGTTTGCGTTAAGTTTTCCCTCATTCGCTCCGCCCGCGTCACGGGCTCGTCTGTTTGTCTTTCATCCTTGCCAGCTCCTTGCAAGGGGTTGGCAAAATATAATTTATTACGATCGATCGCTTTATCCCCAATCGAAGTGTGGAGTGTGTTGCAGCTGAGGCAGGTGGAAGGATTTGAGCGTTTGAGCCAAGTCGATTCGCTGTCGAGCGCTGAAATGATAGAGAAAAGTTTTTTCTTACCAACGATTCATTACCTTGTGGGGGAAATGTTTTCCTTTCAAAAGTTTGTGCTTTGGGAAATGCTACATTTGCTGGAATGTTTTGATTGTAATTGAACGATTTTTGCTCCTCCGTTTGTGCTTTTATTAGCACAAATCAATGCTACAATAGACTTTCAGTTCGAGTTCTCAAAGTCTTGTTTTGCTTCCCTCGGCATGATATCATTCCCATCTTCGGCACGGTCACTTGATCACGTATCGATTTTGTCAACACTTCAACACCCTCCACATTCGCACGCCCTGAAGCAACACACACATACATGTTCGGTTCGGTTGAGCACAAACCAGCTATTGTAGCCAGCCAAGCGGATTGAAAGGGTTCGCCGTCATTGCCGATGCGCCGATCTATGGATGAAGGATTGGGATTGAGAGGGCGCGGGTTGAAGATTGTTTACACACTAGCCAATGTTTGGTTTGTAATGATCGGACCGGGTGGTGGATTTTATGGCAATATTCTTCTCCGTTCCCGTACCCATCGCTTTTTCGAGTGATCTTAACCGATATACCACTTGACGGGAGGTGTAAGCTTGTTAGAGGAATGCGCTGCTCTTAAAAGAAAAGCAAGGGTGTGGAATGCATTGATTGAGAAGGTGATGGAAGCGAAATTCCCACCTTTAGCCGGGGATGGGAAGTTTGTTGGTTGTAACGTACAAGAATTTGATTATTTTGCTACAATCAATGAACTTAACCTCAATGGAAGTATTCAACATGTTTCTTCGTTGGCCCAAAGGTCAGGTATTTACATCAACTGAGCACGACTTTTGCTTCAGCAATCAAACTGAAGATTATCTGCTGACAATAAGAGTTTTTGGTCCTTCGAACCGGATTACGGACGACAAACAGACACTCGTTTCACGCACACACACACACACTCTCGCAAGCAACGTTCGCAAGATTTATTTCCGACAAATGCATTTTATGCCATTTCCACTTTAGACAATTTACTCGCCCCATTATTCACTTGCACTTCCTGGGGGGAGGAAACCGTGGACAACCGCTAGAGGAGTGAAACCATCGGTCAAACCAATCCTCGGACCGGTAGAACAAAAAAAAGAACAATTCAAATTGTCACCCACATTACTCACCCAGCCAGCCTGCCAGCCAGTTTGCCATCCCCGCCCCGCAATGCTGTGTGTGTGTGTGGAAGTGCATTAAAATTGCATTAACGAGCGATTTCTTCGGTTGATCTCGTCCGTGCTAAAAAAATAAAATATCATCTGGTCCATATTTTGCGACCGAATGGATTACCGGCCTCGGAAAGAGATTTTGTGTGTGTGTGTGAGCAATTTCGAGTGGAGCGATATGTTTGCACTCGTTTGAGAACCAAAAAAAAAACCCCCAACGGATTGACTTTGATAGCCGAACAGTTGTCGTCCGTTGCACCCCGGTGGGATGGTCGTCAAACCGGCGTGGGATGGAAAGTGAAGGAATGGTTTGATAATATATCAAGAGATTCGCAATTTCGCTTTTACCCCTGTGCCCATTTCCCGAGCCGAGTAGAGCGGACGGGCTGCTGCCCCGAATGTAATGCTTCCGGTCAGTGCAAATATTACAAGCCAGTTTGATTGCATCCAGGTTCCGGTTCTGGTTCACACACACACAAACACACGTACATAAAATACGAACTGCATTCCGCTGCCCCATGCCATCGATTGATTGCTACCGATGTACAGTTTTAATTCCAACGTCGGAATCCAACGTTTGTTCGGGCGGAAGCGTTCGGGACTGTTCCCCGCGGACAGGGCGCAGAAAAACAAACGCCCCACCCTTGTACACGGAAAGGCCATTTGATGGATTTTTATTGGTATTTGCTGTTTGCAAAATGTCTGTCGCAATTTGTGAAACCTCCCAGTGGTGGTGGTTCATTGGCCAAGCCTTGGTTTGGCTTGGAGCGAGATGGATTGGCGTTTCGGGCTTTGGTTGCACCGTTTTGTTTGACTTGTTTTTTTGGCGGAGAGGGGAGTTAAACTGTTGCACATTTTGTAGCATTTTGGTGCGGTGTGATTGCTGACAGCCAAACATTGGTCACCTCTGCCTGCGGCAACGTGCAGTTAAAAGGTGTTTCTTTATTTACAAATAAAGCCTCTCAAATCAAATAGTGCACGAAATAATGCATCGTGTTTGCGATATTTTTCACGCCGGTTATTGACCGAGAAACATGGCCCGAGAGAACCCCTCCCCCAGCAGACACTGGGGCCGAAAATTCCCCTCAAATAGGGAGGCTATGTGGTTGTGAATCATTTTCGTTGTTTGCACCCGCTGGCAGCATCGTTCGACCCATCGGCAAGCGAGAAGGGAATGGGACACAGACACACACAGGGCGATGAGTGTTTGCTGTTTTGGGCAAAAGCGCTCTTTCCCAAGTACAGTTTTTGACAAATCCGTGCGCCTTCCAACCCAACACAGTGGAATCTTTAAGAAACGTGGCTTCTTCACACGTCTCCAAGCTCTCCAACACGAAGGGTGAAGTGACGACGATGAAACATGACGCAGAGCGCGCGGTTGCAGTGCTGGCAATGCAATAAAGATTGCAAATACCCGGAGCCCGGTTGGTGCATTGGATCTAGGATCACGGACTTGCACTTTCCCGGACCTCGTTCCCAGACCCCTTCTAGCGTTACCCCTTCCAGTCTCCACTATGATATGGAAAAGCATAAACAGTCGATGTTTACATTCGTTGCCACAAATGTACCTCCGACAGCACAGGGCTCCTGGGGTGGGGAATGGTGGGCCAAAAACAGCAATCCGGGAGGAAGGAGAGATATTGTGGCCACAAGCCTTCATTCGTTCGTTCTTTCGCTTTTCTTGCTCTCTTGATTTTTCTTGCCAGGCCACGAAAAGTACGACCGGCGGCGGTAGTACGTGACGGATGGATGGGTAAATTTTAAAATTCGTGCTTCAAGTTGCGCATTTTGGGGGTGCTACTACACTAGCCCCAGACACTAGCCTGATATCTCCTTCTCTCTATATATATATATATCTTTCTCTCTCTCTTTCTTGCTCTATTTTGGCGTTTATGTGTGTTATTTTGCTTTTGATCCTAGATGGGGGGGTTTGTTCCCTTCGTTTTCGGAGTCAGTTTAACCAAACTAGAACGGCAGATTGAGACGGGCGGTCCCCAAGGGTGGGTGGGTGGTATATTTGTTTGGCAACGGGGCAGACGGGTGCTTTAGCATGTGAACGATGCACTTGAACCGAACTTTTCGCACCGAGGTTTGTGGCGCTAGTGAACCCTTTATAGCATCGAGTGGGTTTTTTTTTATTTAAATGATTTTGTTTTGTAAAAGAAATATTTTGGAATAGATAATATGTTAACATTAGTTAAAATAAGAAAAGGAATAAATTGCCTTTGGAAAATTAAAAATGCTTGCCTGAACCTGAGCTTTTATTGGCGTTTTATCTTCTCCCTAAGATAGTGGTGCCGACAGTGTAGTTAGCTGCGCGCTCGACTTGATAAGCTGAATGACGTTAGTTCGAATCCTGACTTGACTTGACCCCCCCCCCCCCAAACTGTCTAGAATTTATTTTCAAACAAGAAGGACTGATTTAATCTATCTTCCACTCTTTTATCTAAAAAATTCTCAAACCTGTTTGTTTAAAAGAAAATCAATCATAAACCGGTTATTAAATAATAACTCAATTAATAGCAATTTGTCTTATCTTTGCAACCGCTTTCTCGATAAGATATAGATAGTTGTTTTGCGGCCTACGTTTTTTTAAATCATCCCAATCAACTTGTCAAGGGTTAAACGCGGTAACAGTTTGTCACTTGCCAACGAGTGAGTGAGTAGAGTATCTCGTTTACCCATACCCCGGTGCTTGGCACATGCCCTTAGCCGGTGGACTACGTGCGCAAAGGCACGCTTCCATTCGGGAGCATCTCGTCGTCGTCGTCGCCTCCTGCTTGCCGTTGCTATCGTATCTTAACAAACTGTGCAAGCAAAGTCGCCCGCATCAACCAAAGCTGCAGTTGTGTGTGTGTTCAGTTGCAGTTTCGGTAGCAATTGAAGCACGGCGAGCCCCCGTTCCCCGTTCCAAGCTGATAAGACGACGGCCAACAACAGCATTCGCAACAGCGTTGTGCACGTAGTGGGGTTGGGGTTGGCTGGGCGTACAAATGCGCTATGAAGAGGTGCGGAATTATTGGATTCTTATGCAGGCTTATGACGATGACGACGATGCTCATGGGACACGCTGGGGCTCGGCGGCGCACTCCACGGTTCGCGGAGATTTCACAAACCATCGGCCGCGTCGACAGATTGGTCTGTGCAAGAAGAGAAAAATCGCTTCTTCGCTCGGGATCAAACGAAGAATTAATGGGGGTGGGGAAAGGTGGTGAAAAATTCGTCCCATGGTGCATTGATCAGAATCAGTTCGTTTGCTTTACTTTTTTTTTGTTGATAAAGAGCGCAAAAAAAGGATTCCCCAAACACAGAAAAAGAAAGATCAGATAGGGAAAAAGGGCACGTAGCTCAGACGAAAAAGGGGAGGGTTTCCCTTTTTTCACAACGGCAAACATCATTAGCCCGGAGCGTGACCGTGTCGGTATGCTCTGTGTGTGTGCCTCGTCTCGTGGGCAAAAGGACGAGCCAAAGAAGGTTTTGTTTGGGAGTCGCTGGAATCGAATTGCTAGTAGTCGTAGTACCTAGTAGCAGTAAAAAAAGGGATCACACACCAGCACGACCACTGTGGACAGACCAACGGGGGACACTATTTGTTCAGCCCTGATTGGCGCATGTGTTGACTAAGCGTAGGATTTTTCGGTAATGAAACGCGCCCCCCCCCCTCTCCCGGTGTTTCGGTTGATTGGCGCGCTAAAGGTGGTTTGTTTGGGTGGGCGAGAAATGTGAAGCGAACGCAATGTCTGATTTCAATTAGGAAGTGTTGGGCTCGCTGCCTCGCTTTTGGGCCTACGTACCTACGTTAATTAATTTGAAAATTTTTCCAATGTCCATTGGTGCAATGGTGTTTCGGGTGTTGAAATGAAAGCAAACGGCTTCTCGGCAAGCGACACATTGTTGGGGCGTTAAGAGGGCTAGAAGCTCAGGGGTTGGTTGCGCTACGAGGGGAAGCTAATTAAGCTGTTTAGTGGCGGGTTCAAGCCATTTCAATCCAATTGCCAATTTCTGGATCAGTTGCGTTACAAACCCCTTGGGGCGAACGAACAAGGTACGCATAAAGGTTATTAATTGGAGAGGCTCGTGTAATTGGGCTGTCCGGGGTCTTTAAGGTGCTTCCGTTTGTGTAAGTTCAAGGTTTGATGTTATCCTTTTTAAAGGGCCTTTTTTCGTTCTATTTTATGTATTTTTGGATATTTGGAAAGAATATCTGCACACCTCAATTTCCAATTTGTTTGGAGTGTGTGATTTGAAGCATAAATTTCTTCGTAGATCGAACACATGTAGGACATAATGGGGGGGTTGCACAATCAGAGCCACTTTTTCCGCCAACATCAAAAGCGAACAGGAAAAGCGTGTATTCCGCACACTGTTCCTCCTTCGTTTTGTAACGCTTGATTTGAAGTGGATTTGAAGGAAATGTCAAATCATCATTTTGGCTCTTTCCACTTGACGCGCGCACTCGGCATTACTTAACATCAATCGATTCTATATCGCCACTCACCGGGTTGGGCGGTTTAAGTGGCGAAAAGAAATCCCTCTTCCCTCTTCCCTTCTTTCTACCTGTGCAGAATGGTTCTGCTCAGGTGTGCTCTCGCCCCACGTGGCCCCCCCAATCATCGTGTGCAGTATGATGAATGATCGGCGTGCTTGAAGAGTTGTCCCTTCGAGCGGTGGTGCGAAGAAGGTGTAACGCGGCGTTACACAACTTACGTATCTGTCTCTAAGTGTGTGTGAGAGAGATTTCAACGATGTTGCGATGCTATTGCCGCCCTGTCGAAGGATTGATGGGCAGTAACGAGCTTGAGGGGTTGGCCGGCGTATAAGTGAGCCAAGGTCTGGCCGAGCGCGACCATCTATGCCCGTGCGTGCGTGAATGAACCAGCGCAGCAGATGGGGAGGATGGGGAGGGGGATGATGCGATTAAGTGTGGTGTTCGATCTGCTAGCTTGAACCGCGCGAAGGACATACTTTGCACGGGCGAAGTGGTCGTTTTTTCTTTTGCTGCCGTTGGCTGTGATTTTCGGCAGAGATAATCTATTTTCGGTTTCGTCTGCGGATCTGCTGTGCGTTGCGTTGCGACTTGACAAGGCGTACTTGACCGCCCCTCTTGGTGACTTGATCGTGCCGGGTGTTGAACGATTTGAAGCAATGGAAGGAAAGATCAATCTAGAAGTGGAGAGCGCACCGAACTAGATTCGATTGAATGTGAAGCAGATGGAGGGCGGAGGGAACGAAACATAAACAAACAAACAGCTGGTGGAAGCAGTTTTGCATGATTTATTAAGAGTTTCCTTTGCTTTTTACCCAACTGCTTGGCGGTGCAATCGTTGGAGGTTAACGCATGGTCCCAATTATTTAAACAAAGCTATGTAATACTATGAAAAGATGATTTATTTCGGTAAACAAACGTACAACAATACTGCACAAATTGCGTGCCAGATTTATGGAAGTCGTTAGCGCGACTGTTCACTTCCCTGTTAATGTCATCTGTGTTTGATGGTGGGTTGATCCCCTCATTTTTTCACAGCATGTAATTGTTTTTCCTCCAGAGCACGCAGAGCAGCACCACCAAAAAAAACATAAACCCACTTTGCTACGAGTTAGACAAATTCGCTAGTTCATCAAAAAGCCGCTTCCCAAATGACTCTCCCGTAAGCTGTGCGTCTCGCTCGCTTTTGTGTAACGCTGTCGCTGTAACGATATTACGATGCTGCACGTACGGGGCTTGTTTCAGCTTCCCGGTCCCGGCCGGCTTCTGCTGTTAAATCGAATTTCTTTCCTTCCCTATTTTAAGGGCGGAGCACTCCGACTCTGACCAGAGAGCCATAGCGTTCTTGCAATCGTGTAGTAGGCTTTCCTGTCCAAACGGGCCAACATTCCGTGGGAGGGATGTGTGGCTCAAAGATCAAAGCAGGCCCCCGGTGCCTCCATTAGTGACGAAGACGAAGACCGACCGTTAGTTTAATGTGCATCGCAACCAAAGCATGGCTGGCTTCGACGGCGATGATGATGATGATGATGATGATGCTGGGGGAATTGTAACGCACCTTTGGAGCATTATGCTGATGATGCTGCCGGTGCTGCTGCTGCTGACGAGGCCGATGCCGAATCGCACGGCAATCGGATCAAGAACTTTCGATTCGATCGGTGGCGCTGTTTGCTTCCCATCTTCTACTACTTTCCCCCTTCTGTACCTTGTGTGGCTTTATTTTGTTGACAGCGAAATAAAAACAAACCATCCTGCGGTATGAGATTTTAAGTAACGATGTAGCAAAAAAAGAAAACACACACACACACACATGGTTAGCATTGGTTTGGCGAGGGATACCAGAAAGTTTGCTCCCTTTTGGCCGCGCCGGGCGAGCGACACAGCCCGCAGCGGAAATGGTGGGTGATGATTGAAATATTGTTTACTCGCCCCAATTACGTCGAGGCCGGGCTTGATGGGTGTGTGTGTGTGTGTTTGTGTGTGAAAAGTTAACGCGATATTACGTGCCGCGAGGGCGGTAGCATAAGTAAACATGCGACAAGGGTGACGGATTGTTTAGTGCGTGTGTGCGAGCGCGCTGCGTATACGCAATGGCACGCGCGTTCGCTGCAGTCGGGTGAAGCGAGCGAGCGCACCCGACGACCGCATCAGCATCAGATCAGCATATTGTTTTTTTTTCTGTTTGGCTTTCTGTTTTCTCGTGTACCTGTGTTAGTGTGTTTGTGTTTTGCTGTGCGATGATTGCAACCGGTGACACAGGATCGGTGATTGATGTGTCTTAAGGCGGCCAAAATTTACAGTTCCGCAACCGGAAAGGTTTGGGCGGTTTGATGATATAATGCTGCAAAACGTTGCTGCCCGACCCGTCAACGGGAAGGGGAACATTGCTGTGTGTACGTGTTTGTGTTGTTTGTGGGATCAAGTTGTGAAGTTTTAAATGCTGACAGGGATTGGATGGATTGCTGTATGATTATGTGCAGATTGTAGGGCTTAAGCTTTGTGACTGCGGGAAGATTTGAATGAAAACTGTTACTATTTTGATTGAAAAATGGATAATTTGTAGAACGGTTTCGTTATCGATGAACTAAGTGTCTACTTTAATAGAGCCTTATTCTATCTCTACATACAAAACAGAAAAAAGTAAATCAAAATATATAAGAGAGCCTTCTTGTTGGAGATTTCTATGCTGGTGCCGTGACCAGGATTTCAAGCTGGAATAGCTATAAACATACGATTTCTTATGTCTGCACCACACAAATTGGATCTGGCAGCGAACTGCAATATCTCTGCTATTGCTTCTTACAAAACTCTTGTAATTCCGCAGAAAAGCTGCCACAAAAAATGGCCCTCCTCATGGCTAGTAACGAATTGGAGGAAAAAATGCTTTTCTAGCTCTATTATGACATGTTTAGCACATGTTTTATCACACCTGCACCATCCACGAGTCCTTCTCCCCCTCCCCTCACCGTCCGGGCACAGGTGCACGAAGATAATCGTAAATTGTTGAGGGCACGAATCCTCGAGCCACCACAGCCACTGCGATAAATTTGAATGAATGCTGATGCAGCCCAGGCAGCCCTGAACGGAGCGAGCCACGTTCGCCCACCGCGAGCCAATCATGAATGAAACACGACCCCCGAAACATACCTGCCGACAGCCGGCATTCCCACCAGAAAAGCATACATTCAGCGAAGAGTGCGCGCTGCGACAACCCCTTCCCCCCCCCTCTTTCCACGACCGTTGAGGAAACTTCCGGATCGAATTACGCCATAAAGCCATAAGCGTCCGTTGTCAGCAGCATTCCGTTTTCGAAACGGGGTTACGAGATGGAATTTGGAGAAGAAGATGGGAAAGTGTCGCTACGTACGGATCTCACCCGGTGTCGTAGGAGTGTCACCTTCGTAGAGCCGAAAAACCGTAAAGCGTTCGATCGTTTGTTAACAGGTTTTACGATGCCGCTCCGACAAGAACGCGTGTGTTGGAGCGCGCGTTTCCGGCGATTTTAGAAACGTTGGAGCGTTGGATTGGGCAGCACAAGTTTCTCCGTTTCTAATGTCGCTCGAACTGCCCTGTCCACGGTTGAGGGTTGAGGAAATTAGTAAAGATTTAAGCCCTTGACGACGACTGACCCATCGACCGCAAGCTTGACCGCGGTGGAATGTGTATTTGTGTGGTAGGAGAAGACGCGAAGCAATTAACAAGTCCTCACATGTCCGACAGCTTCGCTTCGCTTTTGGTAGCGGGGCAGTGGTCAAAAGAAGCCCAGTATGACCCTCCAGCGTTACCAGCGGTGTTGTGGATGGTGTGGTGTTTATTTAGAACTGGTTCACCGTTCCGATGGGAAGATGAAGAATACCCACGAGAACTTGACCTTCGGCCGCGTCCCAGGTTGCATGAGCGGGCTCGATCGGTGCTTCCAGCAGCTTGCTTCCACGGGCAATGGGCAACGGGCAATGTTCTGGGTCTGGCAGTGCCTTTTATCTCTCGGAGTTCCACAGTTTGTGTGCTCAGCGTTTCAGCCCGTTGTCAGCTGAAATGTTGTTAGTTTCTGCTTTTGCTGACGGTGAAGGGACCGGTTAATGGGAGTAACTTGTTTGGTCGTTCGTTCGCTGCTGCTGCCGTTGGTTGCCTCGGTGTTGTCGGTGTCTGGTCAGCCCAATGGCCGAAACCTCCGAGTGTCGGCGTCCCAGAAGGACACCAAACAACACAGCCGAACGACCGTACGGCATTAAAAGCACGGCGCTGGAGGGAATGGGGGAAATTAAAACACGGATAACACCTCGGCTAAACAAATGGTGGCGACACGAATGTTAATATCCCGGGCACGACGGGAACGGCGGGAGGAACGACATAAAGCAAGGTTTTACGAGTAGCGCGCCGAGCAGCTCGACCGGGGACTGGAAGCTATTTGAAATGGGTTTGAACCGTCCCGAATTGAAGTATTGGTGATAAATAAAGTCTCACCTTCTGTGCATTGGAAAACGGGAGGATTAAAAGTCTTAAAATCCGAAATTTCCAAAGAAGCGTTCTTCTGAGCTGAACTCCAAACAGAGAACCCTCAAAAGCATTGGGCGAATTAATCAATGCGGCGGACTGTCCAAGCGTCTTGTAATCGGCGGTTCGGAGTTCGGTTTATCATGTCCTCGCACTTGTCTTAGCGACAGGTGACAAGCTCTGTACCGTATTCTGCCACGGCATGGTTGCTATCGTATCGGCAAACTACATCTTGCATTGGGGTGCGACTTTCCACGAGGTCTCCTTTTGAGATGGAATGAAATTTCTTGTTTAATATGTTACATGAGTGAGTGTGTGGAGTTATCAACACATAGTTCCGACATAGTTTCTGCCAGCGGCCTTTTGAGGGGGTAGACGTTTTGTAAGGTTCCAAAACGAAGGGGACGAGAGTAGTGCAGGTTATCGTTTCTTATCGTGCGCTGGGGGCTGAAACTGGAGGCCTTAAATTATTCGTCGGACTTGTCGGCGTGCAGAAGGTGCCTGTTTTTTATGACCCACCAGCCCAAACGATATCTAGCACCGGGAAGGGGGGGGGGGAGGTGGAGGAAGAGATGGTAAAGATAAATAAAGAAATGATTGATGTTTCCAAGTTTGCCTCAAGAAGCGTTTTACCTCGCATCGGGTCGGGTTGGGACGGGTCTGTGAAGGTTTAGAAACTGTTTGTTAGACAAACAGGTGCTTCTCGTTCTCGTTCGTTAGTTTGAGGGGGGATTTTTTTTTCATTTCGTTCCCCTCATTTCTCCTTCCGATAGAAACTTTCTTCCATCCATCCGGTTTAGATTTCATTTGGATACATCGGCATTGGTATATAAACCGCTCGAAACGTTATTTGTCCACGCGAGACAATAAAGTAGGCAATATTTTATCGTCCACTTCTACCATTGGCCCTGCTAGAGCCTGCTGCTAGATAAGCCCACCGAGGTGGAGGGAAATAACGATCAAACGGTGCTGCGGCTCTATGTCTGGGATGCTCGCTCTGGGTTGCGTTTTGCGATCAGAAAAAAATGTGGCGCTTGTTTGTGTGTGTGTATGAGAGGGAAAAGCAATGAGCTGCTACTACGCTTAAATCGTTTTGATTAATGTTTCATTTTGCCATTACAACCCGATTTCGGCCGCTGTGAAGTTCATCAAATATTGACTCGTTTCTTACACTCTCTTAACCTTCTTCCACTCACCTTGCAAATGCTTACTATATATGTGTTTTTTTTATTCTCTTTCTGCGTTGTCGTTTGCAGGCGAGGTAAGCGAGATTGTCCTGCTGGTTCGTGTTCAAAAGGTTCGTTTTCGGGGGACGTTTGTGCCATAAATAATTCCAGCAACAGTAGTAGAGGCAGTAGTAGCAGTAGTGGTAGTAGTAGTGGGAAGATGACTCGTACACAGGAATTCGAGGGGGGGGGGGGGAGGAGGAAGTCAGTAGCGCAATAGCAAGGAAGAAGAAGAAGAAAAAAAGCTACAATAGCACACAAAACGCACACACAAAAGAACACAAACGCGGTAAGTGTATTGATTTGCATAACTAACAAACAAGTTGGAAGCTCGAGTTTCGCCAGAACCTTCGCTCTTCGCCCCATTCCAACCCATGGGGTGTAGAATTCGGGTGCGTCAACCCACCGAGAGAGAGAGAGAGGGAGTGGTGGGAGGATTGTGTTTGAATATTACATACCGGGTGAGGACTTGTTGTTGCCTTTTTTTTATTGGTTTTTGCTTCATTTTTTGTTGTTGCTGGTGTTCTGTTACTTGGTTCTTGTCAAAATTGTTGACATCAACCGAAAATCTTTTCTGAGGAAATGTCATTGATCGTACGAGTAGTCTCGTGCGTGTGTTCCTCGTTGTATGTGTCTGTTTGTCAAGAAGTTCCTCTCTTTAAATCAGCAAACGGAGCCTTCTTATTGTGCCATAGCTTCGTGTTCATAATTTGCTCGTAAAAGTGTGAATTGTGACATGAAAACTTCAAGTACATCAGTAACTTTCATGTGGTAGTAGCTTTATACCCACCAAACTTTCGGGAAATCAGGTTTAATTTAGCAGATGGGATGTCACGAGTAGCGCCGCTTGCGCGTCCCCTCACTCCGTTTGCCGATCGAAGCTGACGTGCAGGATGGGTAACCAGCAACCTAGCTCGTTCTACTAGCCGTTCCGAGTTGTCCATCAAACTCGTCTTGACGTCTTGTGCGAGGCACATAAGAAAGACCGTTTGCCTCTCCTTGTGGTTGTGGTTTGTGTGTGTGTCTGTGTGCTACTGGGGCCAAGTTCGAGATAATGCTTAAAACATGTCTTAAACATGCGAACGAAGCTGCTAGACTCTGGCCTGGTGAGAGTTTCCTGGTGAGAAAAATTAGTTTACCTTTTCGAAGTGCACAGCAGGAACAGCAGCCGCACGTCAACAGCTACCGCTACTTCACGACTTGATCTTGCGTTTCGAATCGATGCGAAAGGGAACGGTAACGGTAGTGATGCTGGTGAAAACCACCTTGGGGTGGAAGGGCGGGGTAGTAAGCCGACCAACCATCTTGGCTTCTTGACGGGTTGGGGACGGTCGCGGAAAGCACTTACCCGCGGCAGCCAAAACAAACATTTAATTAATGAGATTAACGCGGCTGAACGATCACGGCTTGTGTGTGGTACCGGTCGCGCCGCCCCGTCCCTACTGTGCAAACCACTCCTTTTGACAGAGTTTCCTTCGTGTGCATTTTCCTTCATTTTCTCGCTCGGAGCCGCTCTGTTCCCATGGTCTATCGTCTAGCTAACTTTATTACCGATAATTCCTTACCGCAGCAGTCTAGGGACTCTGGGTAGGTGTGTTGCTAGAAGGTTAATGAAGGTGGAAATTCCATTATGATGGGGCTATGGTTTTAACAACATAATTTGTGACAGGATTCGCCAAAGTGTTGCAGCAGCGTTTCGGCGCGGTTGAAGTGCATTACAGTAGCAATAATTACATTCTTGAAGAGTTCCATTTTCATTTTCCAGTGTATCAACTACAACCACAGTGTTTAGAGGCTGTAGGTCATAGTAACACGAAGACGCGATACTATTTGCTACAAAGTCGCTAAATCCATCGAAACGCTAGAACGCTAGTTTCCTTAACGGGGCGCTGTGTAAGGATCGTTAAAATACTATAAAATAAGATTTTATTCGCAAGCAAAGATCATGAATTTCACGCTATATTGCGTGGAACGCTTGCACGAACCGTGAAGAAGGTGATCGTTCGGTTTGAAATTTGTCATCCCATTTTACGGCGTAGGTGGGTGGAGTTTTGTGTTGTTTGTAGCAAATACACAAAAGCGCTCGAATAATTCTGCAGCTTAAGCCAACAAACAAATCGAAAATAGAATGTAAAGCAAATTCTCTCTCTCTCGCTGCATAGGCGGAGCAATTTCGCTTGCATGGCAGGGAGGTTGAAGAGTTAATTGGCTTTTTTATCTACATTTGATAATTAACAGAACCAAAAAAAATACTACAAAGGCTAGCAGAAAGGAACCAGTGTTAACAAACGACCACGGTACGGGTATATTTGCGTGCCTAATGTGTTTTTATTTTGTTGATTCTTTGCCTACCACCCCTGCCCTTTGTCGCAAAAGGAAGAAACCGGCAAGAGCCGTGTGTCCCGTCCGATATTTGTGATATTTTGCGTGTGCGTGTTTGCCGTTTTTGTTCGTGTTCGTTGTTACTTTATTGGACTGTAATAGTTGCAGCGATAAGCATGTTGTGGAAAATGTCATATCTATTAAACAAGCTGCGCTCCTTCGTGCGGCAGAAGGCAGAGCGAACGTTTGGCGTGGGGCAGTTTTTTTATGTTGGGGGATCGTTTTTTAAGCGTTTGCAGTTGTATTCCTCACTGTGCAAACACCGATATCTCACCCACTCCTACGCCCTCTTTTTTTCGGGAATGAGTTCCGTGGGGTAAGGTGTACTTTTTTGTTGGAGATGCTTTTTGTTCTTCTTTCTCAGCGGTTGCCTTTTTTGGTCAGGATCAGCATAAAAAGGAGCGGAAAAATGGTGATAAAATGTGTTTTATGTGGTGAGCGTGTTTGGTTATTTGTTGCCTTGCTTTATTTGCGTTTTGATAAGTATATTTGCAATGCGGGTTCCGTTGCTCATTCGAGAGAGGATATTGAACTTGAACTTCAAATATGTGCCTAAAACGGCTGGCTTCAAAAAGCGCTATGGAATGTTGGCTTCATTCAATTTGGTTTGAGAGTTTCGGCTGCTCCCTATCGCAACCATTCAGCAGCGTCTTATCTGATGGGTTTCACTTCGGATCCGACTGCACGATATGAATGCAATAAATTCAACACCAACTAACGTTACGATGCAACCATTAAAGACACCTCTCTGGTACATACCTTTCTGGTGCCGAGAAGAGCCTGACAATCCTTAGCCGCCACTGCTGCTGCTGCTGCTGCTGCTGCTGGCTGACCGGTTTTTTTGACAACTTCATCTTCTCCGATCGCACGATCGCTTCCGTTTCGTCCTGTGCACTGGGCTGCGTTCCCTGCTGGTTCAGCACAATGGTCACCATTCCAAGGGTCACATTTTACGATCGGACCCAACAAACCGGCCAAAGATGCAAACGCAATACGAAATGTGTGCACGGCGTGCACACCTACCCTACCCCGTGGCCCTAACGCGCGTAGTTTGATTTATGATGCATCCCAATGCACAACCCCGATCTCCGGATCGTAGGAGCTCCTTTGCTCGTGCTGAGCCAAAACTCCTTTGGAAGTAGAAGGGAAAAGGTACAATCGAATCGAAAAGGAGGCTTTTTTGTTGTTCCTTGCTTTGCGAGTTCGGGTGTTGAAGGGACAGGCTTTTGTGATTGTAGGGATCCGCTTGCTAGAGTTGTACGATGTAAGCGCTGCTTCTGAGGCGGCATTGGGAACGTGAGTAGAACGTTGATGTAGCAGACGCGTCGCTGCTTGGACGATGAAAACGATCGGAATGTTTCGGTACAAATGGTTCGTTTCGGTCGTTAAAATGGGAGCGATCGCGTGTGTATCTAACCTTTTTTTGTGTATGTGCCGTTGTTAATTTCTCAAGAATGCGTCAGTAGAAACTCTTGAGACCTGTTACGGATAAAGTTTCTCAACCAGACAAAAAAAAAACCAAAGAGAAAGCTATATTATTCTGCACTGCAAACAAAAGAACGAGAGCAGCGCATATGTGCAACCGGTGACGAGTTGTGCACAAGAATGACACCAGCGAACGGTGTTGACAGTTCCAAAGCGAAGCATAATGGACACTGGTTTGGGTCAAGCCTGTTGCTGCTGTTGGGCTACGAACGTGAGAACTTAAATCCAACGATTAAGTTCCCGGTCGCCGTTTCCCCGAGGACGGTGCCACGATGTGTTTGTACAGCAGCACTCGAGATCTTCGGAATGCAGCACGATTAATCTCTTTTTTCTGGACCGGTCATACGATTCGGAGCCTCGGTTACCTGTGAACCCGGGGTTGCAATTCCTGTTGCCTCTTCAGGCTCCAATGTGTTTCCCTTCTTCGCTTGTGTAGCATCTTGCAAGCGGCTGCAAAGCGCGGGGAGAATGCTGGAAACGAACCGAGACATCAAGTAGGCTTAAGTGTTTTGTTTAAACCTCGATCGCGCTAGTCAGAGCGGTTTCCAGCGGTCCAAAAGAATTCCCACTGCTTCTCGCTCGATTGTTTTGGTTGCTGTGTTCACTCTGCATCTCCGTTGTGCTCTTCTCTCCATTTTCCTTTGGGATTGTGTGCTTGAACCGCGACTTAAAGATGGTTCGGATAAGCCAAGGAGGGGCAAACGGGGCGACCGAGTTCCTTTTCGTCCCTCCGTGCGGCCAACTGTGTTGCTGCCTGCTGCTAATCCACGGGCACGACGTCCTACCCAAGCGCGGATCGTTGTCGCCGGCAATGGCGATACACCGTTCGCTTGTTGGTGGATTTGCATCCCACTTCAGGAAGGAGGGACGACATGTGATGCGGTACATGATTTTATCTGTGCAAGCAAATCCATCGGATAATGGGACTTGATGTGGCAGTATGAAGATCGAGCGTGGTAGAGAAGCTCAGCCGCACATCCTGTGATCAGTGCTGGTTGGTTGGATAGGCAGGCAGCATTAGCTGCGAACAATACGAAACCGATTGCTCCGTTGCTTCATGGCAGAGTAGGTATTACGAAAGGAATAGAAGTTACGTTTGATTGTGGAATATTTTGAATGCATTTTACCGCCTACAAATCTACACACGTCTTGTCCGGCGTCTCAACAAACTGAAGCTTGATGTCCAATGGAGTTCATTACCGACAAAGGACGCCATATTTGGTTCACACCAAAAGTGAAACTGACCATTTGAGACTGGTGGAGGAGTTCAACTGGACTGGAGAAATCCAAATGTTGATGTTGATCAATTTTGATAGCAAAATAAAGCATAGCACCGCCCCATAAGTGGCTTAACAGAGCGATACCGGGTTCGAAATGATGATCCGATCCATCCTACTGCCAACCGTCTGGCACACAGTGACGGTGACCAAGCCTAACCTTAGCTCGTTTCTGTTATGTTTGGTCATATGGGGGAGTTTGTGTGTGTAAAAAAATAGAAAACAAAACAAAATCCGTCTTCGATCCACCTTTGACAAGTTGAAACGGTATTGCAACATGGGCCGCCAACATCCTCTCCTGTACGGCCGTGTTTGGTTTGGTGGATTATCTAGTCGCGGCGAAGATCCGCATCGTGTGTGTGTGGTGTCGGGTGCGTCTTGTCGGACGTAGTTTTACAAGTTTTGTTTCCTTGACGTTGACAGATAATTACCTAATCCAACATGCAGTGAGGCACCAAAAACCGATCCACCCACCACCACTCATCTTGTTGTGTCTAGGAAGGTGTCTATTTTTTTTAAAAAGAAGACTCCTCCCTTCCTTCCTGCGCGCTTGTTTGCCACGTTTTTGACGATCACATCCGATCCGGGAGGAATGCGTGTAGTTTGGAGGAGTCTTGTTACCAGCCTGGTTACGGTGTTTGTGCATGCATTCACATGGTGTACACAGTACTCTAGCCGGTGTCTAACAGGTCGGTTTCTTGTGTGATGCGGCTCCGGCTCCGTACCATGATGAATGAAACGCACACAAACTCGAGAATAAACTGTTGTGCTGCTTCTTGGAAAGGTGAGTGTGCGTATTATGAGGATGGTTGAAACTGGTGCACAGCCGTACAGCAAACGCACGCGCGTGGAGCACCTCTGCCAGTCGAGATGTCGTCAGCGGGGTGACATATTCCCGTCCCTCGGGTCTCTGGGGGTGGGTGTGAGACATTAATGGCATCTTCATCTCTGATAATGGATGGAACCGCTGCTCGGGGGCGGGTGGAATGGAGTCGGGTTTGCCAGGGGCTTACATCATCTGTCGGCTCCCTGGAAGATGAAATAGCGGACACAGACGACGTAGTGGTGATCGGAGAGCCTGGCGATGGTCTGGTGGATGTGAAATGAATGATCGTGCGGTGAAAAGTTGAGAAGGAGTTAATCCTCGCTGATGGGTGTTTGCGGAGCAAGAGTGCGAGTAACACAAACGATAAAAGCAGTATTTCATCCAGTGAGTGTCTCTTGAGAAGGAAGATGAACGTTTTTGGATGTCTGGAACGCAGTTTCTGGATTACAGTGTGGTGATCTTCGTCCAGGAATGGAGGTGAATAGTTTGCAGTATTCAAAATCCTCTAGAGAGCATCTGCTAGCTGTTGGGATGTGGACGACCTCGGTTCTTCGTTATCTGTGCTCAGTCCAGATGAGGGCATCGCGCCAAGATTCGAGACCTAGACATATTACCGGCTGCTGATATATTCCCCAAGAAAGCTAATGTCCGAGTCCATTAATATATTTTACGGTGAAGCAGGTTTGCAAAAAAAAAACGGTGCCCAAGAAACTGGTACGATCAATTAATCACTGGCCGCATTTCACCTGTCGCCCCGGGGGGATGGTGCCGTCGTCATGCTCTGGAATATGATAGCAAAGCAGAGTGGAAAAGGCGGGTGAAGATTTCTGCATTCCATGTTATTTGCTTATCCTCGGTGGCAGGAAGACAACCACGGACAGTTGGAAAGGCATCATCGATCCAACCAGTTCTGAGGGGTTTTTATGATGAACCGGTAACTCGCGGTCGATGAAGACGCACAATTATCAATGTGTTCTGGATTTAGCAATATATCTTAACAGTAAAAGGAGTTTCTAACAAACAATCTGGTGCAAAAGGTTGCTGAACCGTGGCCCGTTCCCTCTGCAGAGGAATGCAAATGGCTCCATTGTTCCTCAATCTCAGGATTGCGTGATGTGCCGCGTGAACACACTGTTGCCGGCGCCATTTTATGTGTTGCTGTTCGCGGTGCTTCCGGCGGCGCATCATGCAATCGGACGGGCTTCTGTAATTATTTATATCCCTTCCATGATGTCGATGTCCCCATTATGCCCATCTCGTTCTCTCCAGCTAAGATGGACGTGAGCGGGGCCCTTTTTTTCGGGGCACCTCATTGCAGGAGCTTTGGGGCAAACGATCATCGATCGTTTCGGGAGACGAGTGATGTCGATCGTCATACACATATTTTGTCGCAAATTCAAGACATCGATATAAGGTCTGCTGCAAACACAATCTCGCGCACACATACATACCAAGCGCGCACGAGATGGTGTGACGCACACTTTTTCGTTCTCGGAAATGAGCGGAAAATTTATGCTTCCCAAGCGGCAGCAGCAGCCGGTGGGAAACGATTTATGATGGCATCATGATCCCCTCGCGGTAATTTTGCTGCCCCGACTATCCGCGCCGGGCTTTCCTGCAGCTTTCATCCATGTTCGCTGTTCGCTCGTCCGCTATTACCTGCCGATTGCCGTCTCGGTGGTGTGTAATGATTGAGAGAATGCAAGAACCAACGAGAATGCGGAATTCGTGAACGGAACGAAACGCTACACAGACACACGGTCCGGCCCGGGCCGCGGTTGCCAGAAGCGGACAAGAACTTAACGATGAACAGAAGAGAGTACACCGCGCTTAAGGATGGTCATCTTCACCTGAGACCTTTCCCCGTCGTGTCCGTGTTGCCGCCGTCCGGCCTGCGAGCACGATTTAACGAGGTACGGCCAATCGAACGCGATCATCGACGTCAGCCCATTACCGACATTCAAAGACGAGATACAGACACACACACATACATATATATGGGGCCAAAAATGTTGAGCACTTCGCATCCGCAGTGGACACAAAACCTTCCCAAAATGTTGTTTTTTTTTTCGTTTATACTCTTGCTGTGCTTATGTTTCGTGATTTTTTTCTCCTGGCGTGTCTGCCTTCATCAGCCACAAACTCCTTTCTTTTCGCATTCGCCACGCGATCGCACGCGGTGCAGTGTACGTTGGCATTTTTTTTTCTCTTGCGGCCAGTTTGAGAGAATTTGGTGAACGGAAGACTGGTGCCGATGGTACAGCGGCATTGAAACCGCGGGTTGGATGATGCTGGTTTAAAATCAAAGATGTGAAAAAATCGTTTCGATGTTCGATCGTCAGCGCCACCCGACTCACCGGGGTACGTTTGTGAGGTGGTGTAAGATGCCGAACGAAGAAGAAGAAGAAGGCCCGCAAGCAGGTGGGAAGAAGCGAAAAGCGGGAAGAACACTGTTAAAGCCCCGAAAATGATGCTGGTATGCCCTGCCGGTGGGGTGTTCTCATCGAAAGCTCATCATTTCTGGGCGAACGGTTGAAAATGGTTCTGTCGTTTAATAAGTGTTTCTTCTCTCTCTCTCTCTCTCTCTCTCTCTCTCTCTCTCTCTCTGTCTCTTCTTCGTCCTATTGGATTGGGTGGTTTTTTTGCTGTTATTATTGTTGTTGAAATTCAACTGGCATGATTTTCCTAAATTGACTTCTATTGATCGCCCCCTTACTGCAGTCATTTAAAGCCTCTTGACGAAAGCACTCTTCAGCTTGGCTAGCGATGTAATTCTCAGCGTCCGGGAAGGGTTTTGGATTTTCCCATTCCGTATTGCGTTGTGGTTAAAAGGGACAAAGGGACAAGAAGCGTTGAACTATGGGTTTTGATTAAAGATTAAATCGTAAGACGTGGCTATAAAATTATAGGAATATTCTTGTTGCCATGTTTAAATTCACTTGTTTGTGTAATTGTACTTCGAGAAATCTGAGTCTAAAGCTCATGACTTGTGTCACTAAATCTAGGTGTCTTTCTCATACAGCTAAAGTAAATACAAAGGTCATGTTTGAAAAATTGTCCATCCCATTGCATGGTCCCCTCTTGCCCCGTATGTAGTGATCTCTTAAACACACACACACACAACCGAATGCTCAATACTAAATGGACATTCAAGTAGGGGCACCACTCTTGACCAGTTTCGATGAGCAGAACTGCTGAACGATCTTCACATAACGAAATGCTGAAGAGTGGTTTTGTTGAACGCTTACTGAAGCTCTAACGAGCTTCCTACCCGTAATGCGTGCAGACTCACGCCTGCGTGGTTTAAGCGTGATCACGTCATCGGCCAACAATTCCAACCAAGAGTAACAACATAACGAAACGTATTTAAGAAATTAAATTAAACATTTCATTTTGTTCTATCCTGTTTGGCTACCCCGGAACGTGTGCTCCTTAATGTGTTTCTTTGCACCGATACCCCGAAATAGGTAAAGAACAACTACACGGCACGAAACCTTAAGCCTCTGTAAGCCATTCAGCAAAACAGTGGTATTTTAAAAATGATCTCATTAAATGGCGTTCGGCAATTCTCCCTGTGTTTTTCTCTCTCTCTCTGGGTGCTGATTGCGTGATTGATGAGCGGCTTAGCGGGTTTAATTGGCACAGCTCCAGTTTGGCTTCTGGTTTGTTGCTGGCAAATATGCACGACCGCAACCATACCGTCCCAACGTTTGAGTGGAAGGACAAACGATCCTCGGACGGAGTGACGGAGACAGAAACGGGATCAAGTTTTACAGCTTCACCGAGATTGCGTTTTGGCGAAACTTTCGCCACACGAGAAATTCGATCCATTTTCGTTGGAACGTGTTGTGGTTGCGGCGAATGTGATCTCTCTCCCCTTATTGCCGACTCCAGCACCGGAAATGGGTGCCCATCGAAATGTCGGTTGACCCGATGCGCGGGATCCATCATTATGTTGCGTTCGGGAGGAGGCTTTTGCTTTGTACGAGGGGGAAAATGGCACACACACACTGGCTCGATCGTTCTCAAAGCCCCAGACAACGTCATTAGCCACGATCCAGGCATTAGGCGCGCGCGGGAGACTTGAACGAGCGTGTCTCGTGTTACCACGATCCATGCTTTTTTATTTGCCATGTTTTCTGCACGGGAGGGCTTTTTTTGCGGGACTTGTCGGCGAGTAAAGGCTTGCAAAATTAACCAACCACCTAGGGTGGAGTTGAGATTGAAGCGATGCTGTCTTAATAAAAAGTTGATATATTTGCGGTAAAACGTAAATTTGAATACACACGGCTGTTCCGTTCTCGATCGTAGCGTGTATGAAAAAAAAAATGAATCATCAACGTGAATGCTCGGCGATCACAAAAGGGTAATGAGAAGCAGAAACAAAAACCGGCCCCACTCCATCCATAACGACAACTTGATCCTTCCAGCTCTGCGCGCTTCTAATCAGGTGGAGTCAGCGGTGCTGCAGAACCACCTTGGCGAGCGCGTACGGTCGTAAAGTATACATGTTTATTGATATCTTCAGCGATTGAGCCGCGCGCAGAACGCCGTGTCGTGGGACCATTTTTCGCGCTAGCTAAAACCCCTTTTTGCTTGAGTGATCTTGAGGGTTGACCGCGTGCGGTCCCAACGCCAGCCGGATACCTGCGCCCGTATTAATCTCAATTCCGTTCGCAAAAGCCGTCCCTCCTCTCATGTGTGCGCGCCGGCATCCTTTTGCGCGTAAATTATACAACTTTACGATCGCTCGGCGGATGCGGTGATCCTGGTCGGGGTTGTCCTCGTGTTGGAATGTGTGTGTGTGCACGGTCCTCCCGGTTGAGGTTGCAAAATCCATCAACTTTTCACATTGTTGCGCCGCTGGCACGCTGCTCCCTGTTCGACCATTGCATTGCGGTAGCGCGAATCAGTTTCCACGGGAACGAAAGCGAGCGCGATGATGATGAGATCGGTTCGTCTGACTCAGAACTGTGGCAGGATATCCCGTAGCAGAAATAATAAAATAACTCTACAGAGCTTGTATCGCGTTTTTTATCTCTCTCTCTCCTTCACGCCACCCTTATTCTGCTGCAAACAATAAACAGGAGGTCGTAGAATGCAATCCGTCTCGGTTCGTAAAATGGAACGTTTTCCAGTTTACAGCCAACCTCCCCCCGCCCATAACGGGCTGGACCGACGGGACGATGCTATTGGCCTGTGTGCGTAAACAATGTGATGCCTTGCGGACGTGCCAAAATGGATGAAAATGTTGTCCCACTGGGGTGCAATGCAAAGGCGGAAGTAAAACGCGACACCAACCCCTTGGGGGGGGGGGGGGGGGCAACGGGTTGGGTCCATAAAAATGACACCACTTTGCAAAATGTTCATCATTTTAATGAAGAATTTCGTTACGGGTGTGATGAGGCGAGGCGCGCTGGGTTTCTGCCACACAGGGATAGAATGAAGAAGACCGTTTGGGAGGAAGCCGTGATACTGTTGGGCTGGAGATATTGAATCGAATCGTTTGTTAGTTTTGTTGCGTGAAAAGATGTTGTCAACGGCATGCTGAAAAGCGTTCATTTTAAAGGGTGGAGTTTTTAATGTTTCGATGGATTGAATTTGTCCGGATTTAGTGTTTGGGAGGCAGGAACATGGTTTGAAGTAAGATTGGGGATATTTTGCATTTGGAAATACGTAATTTCTAGTAAGAAATTCATGAATTTACTTCAATAAATGATCAATTCTGAGATTGGATTATGTTGAGAATTTAAATGACCATAGAAGAGGTAATGGAGTAGTAATCTATTATCTTCCATCAATCAATGGATCATTCCTTCAAAGATCTCTTATCGCTCTGACAATGCCGAATCTTTTAAAACCACATTCCACGTAATAAAATCACACGAAAACAATATTCGGCGCGTACGCCGTTGGCCTTTCTTGATAGCAATCTACCGCACGGCACCGTGGAACCAAACGGGCTGTGGGGTTCGGGGACGAACCGTTCGTGCCCCGGTCGGCACTACACACTACTGCGACAGACCCGGGGCGGCTAATTAAAAATGCAGCTCCAGCGCTTGCGGACGTGACTGCGGCGATAGTTATCAGAAACAGTTCCTTCTTCTCTCCGGTCTGAGCCGTCGTCATTGCCGCTGTCAGTCTGTCGGTAGGAACGGGCAAACGGGTGGCCCCGAAGTCCCGCCACCTGGAAGCAGTTCAGCGTTGTGGTGCCGTCTCGCACGACGCAAAAATATGAAGAATTAATGAAGCTCGAAAAGAAATCTTAGATAGGCCACAGCCGGTAGGGCCGGTTTTGGGTGAGTGTCTTATCGGGCATGCAGGGAGGGCAAATTTACACCAAACCAGCAAGAGATAGACATTCATATCAATTTACGGCGCCTTTGCCGATGGTGTAGAGATTGCGCCTCTGTGAATAGGTGGAAAGGATATGAACCGTGGAACGCTGTGTGTGTGTTACTCAGGGGGGATTGATTTATGATGCACTTGTTGTTGTGGGAGTGTACTCCATGTAACTTTGTTTTTACGACCCACTGACCTGTGGAATTCTGCGCAGATTTATTTGGAGCAAGGTGCTTCGTTTCTGGTTCGTACACAGATAAGAAAAATGGTTGTTATATATGAAGTAGTGCGTTACGCACCGTTGGCGCGAGTGTAACTTAACAAACCCTTATCTAAGGTCTGTTGGGGCCTGAAACTCGTCGTGAATGGTGCGGTTCGCAGGGCTGCGATAAATTCCCAAACTAACCCGCCCGTTATATGTTATCCGTTCCCAAACCGCGTGTGCATCCACACCCCATCCCATTGTTTGTGCACATTAGCTTTGTTACACAAAAATACAATTTCCGCTATCTTTGCTCTTCTCTTCCGCAGATAAGTGTGTGGCACCACCATCTAACCCCTTGGCATCGGCATCAGCGTAGTGGCATCTGGGGCAAAATAAAGGTACGTGCGAGGGTTACATGCGTGTATTATGGGCAAATGGCGCGACATAACTTATGCGAAGGTAATTTCACCCGCGAACACTTATCACGGAGTGGGGCATTGTTCAATGGGAGGTTCAGGGCAGTGCCGAGTGCTACCGGTGGCAGGATTTCGGGCGTACCGGGCGTCTCTTAGCAGTATCCTAATTACCGGTGCCTATTTGCTACCCGATTAATCTCATTAGCAACCACGGAACGACAACCATTGGATACGCGTGTGTTGGGCTGCGCTAAGGCAACGGTGGTAGAGCTAAGCAGCAGCACTAGAATGAGTAATATTCTTTACATTTCATTAAGTCCGTGTTCGTGTGTGTTTTGGGTCGTATTTGCTCGTTGCTGGGTAAACGCACCGCACCGGGAGGACTGCTTTTGCGTCTATTGTAGGGATGGCAGATACTTTGTTGCTGCTAATAGAACCAAGCCACGTAAATTGAGGATAGCTCCTGTGATTACAGGCTGAGCCTGTGACTTCGTTCCTTCTTCCGAGGAGGGCGTGTACGATGGTAAGTCGTAAACACGGGAGAATATATATCTTCCAGCAACGGGAAGAATCAACAAACTAACGCCACCTGTGCGCGTAGTCAAACTCCGACCAGAACCACGTCGGCCAGAAGTTTTACACCACTACCATATTTTCTCACTCCTATGCTTGTCCAAACAAACCGCCGTTTCGGTTCGGTAGTCACTTCAGTGGTCGGGTAGCCTCACGCTGGCTCTGCAGCATCACGCTCCATGTCAAGTGCGCGCAGTTCCAACGAAACCATATGCATCCGCCTGGATATGTGACTTTGGTAGATTCACTCCCGAAAGGTTTTTGTTTGTTTCTTGTTAGCTATTCTGGTTAACACCGCGATGATCTACCGCGCTACCAATGTTTGGTAGCGTTTGGTGTTTTTTTCTTCTTCTATATCTTCTGTTATGTTTTTCTTCTCTCTCTTCTTCTCCCTCCCGAAAAAAAAAGAAAACAGCAACATTGCGCTGCTGAGTAGAATGCGCCATCGCGTTGAGACATTGGCCGTCGTTCGGGGCCGTGCGGGGTACCGCAAGTCGTTGTCCAGCAAAGCAGTTATTTCATACGGTTTCAGGTTGCAGGTCGTATGCAGTGGCGATGTGTGCGCGTTTCATTTCTAATGCCAACGTACACTAATTGACAGACAGTGGTGCCACGGGAGGGAACGAAAAGCAGGGCGAGACGTGCTTGTGGTCGTTTATTTTTTGTTTATTTTAAAAAGTTGGTGGCGTACATAATACACATAGATCAATCAGTAATCACGGCATGCTAGTTAGTCAAGCACAGCATCGGCGAAGAAGCGCTGGCTGGTTGTACGCATATGCTGAACTGGTTGGTTTTAGTTGGCGTTGATTTTGGTTCTTGATGGTAGTTGACGGAAGACGGAGATCTATATTTGCCAATGATAGATGTGTCTGATCTAAGGAGAACGACTAAATTAAGCGTTTGAATGCATTTTCGGTCCAAGATCGTGAAGCTGAGTCAATAAGACTTTAATTGCAAAAGAATTCCGAACAGAACATGCCAGAAGAACCTCTTAGAATTGAATGATCTGTATCTTCGATGCTACTATAAAAGCAATGATCAATGATCAGAACATCGGAATGATCTTACGTAAGCATGGCAACGAGGAGGAGGGGCCAACAGTTTGGCCGGTATCACCAAAAATGGGTCGTCACTTTCTATTTTTGAGTGTGAAGAATTTCGTCACCAGACCGAACTTCATCTCGCAGCGGCTCTCTCACACAAACGCCGTGGGTGGTTCGGACGATGAGTCTTGGGGCGTGACGTTTCCAAAGTGTAATTGCTCATCGGAGCTGTCATGCGAGCGGAGCTTCATGAGCACGCGAGCTGATGTTACAAGGGGTAGAGGAAAATCCGGGTAAAAATAAACAACCACCCCGCAAAACACTTGTGCCCGTATTCCGATGTCTGTTGGGGACAAAACTGCGGCTTCCGGTGTAGACCGGGCTCGTAGACCCTGTCTCGAGACGAGTGTGAAGTGGCGTCCACAACCACTTCCCACGTGATCTTCCCGTCGTGCGTATTTCAATGCTGACTTGGCGCATCGATCGTGCCCGCGATTGCGCAACGTGCGCGGGTGTTCTTCTCGGGGTTCCTGTGAGGTACGCACGCGCGTGTGCTGCTAAACAAGAAGATAGGCCGCAGGGAGCGAACAGTAGTTGTGTAGCACGTGCTGCTGCGGCTGGGCCTGCTTGGTGCACTTCCGTTGTCAATATCCGATTCGATCACGGTGGCACATGGGGAGGGTTGGTGTGAAGCGTGTGCGATGATGAAAAGGAAGAAGGGAGTGAAAGATGAATGAATGATCTCGTCTCTTCCGGTCGGAATCGACTCGTTCATTAGGGTGGCGACATCTATTTTCCCTTTTCGGTGCGCATCTTGCATGTTTCTCTGTGTAGTCCCTCACACAGGAAGCGGTGTTATATGATTGGGTGTGTGTGTGTGTGTGTAGAGAGATTTGGGTGGTCGTTACCAAAAACTACGATAGCTCTAACATTGGCCAGAGTTCATGTGGCGCACAATGCCGTACCACTTCAACGCGGAGGAAAGAAACGAAAGGAAGCTGCCTCTTAGAATTCTATTAATCAGCTCATAATCAAGCCATACCATTGTCTGCAAGTGTATCGTGTGAGAGTCGCTGGTGTTGAATCTACTGGCGCCAGCTAATGATGAACGGTAGGCGGCCGACATCCGACAGGAACAGGCATTCGTACACCGAAGAATTCAGCAACCAACAAAACAACCTCCCTCATCCCCTGGAAGCGAGAAACGTGAAACGTGACATTCGTTCGATCCTGCTGTACAACAGGCCAGTGCCAGTATTACAGGGCCCGGTTGTACAACGATTTGCTTCTCCAACTACTCCAACGACAGCAACCGTACCGAAACTGATAAGCGGGAGACGGTTTTTTAATTGAAACCCCTGCCAATCAATTGTCGCATGGGCTGCCGCGTGTTCAGGGCGGCCGTCCAGGGCGACTCTTCCGGTGGAGGATTACAGAGGGCGCCACGGAATGTTGGGCGAGCGTGACAGAGGAGAGGAGAGATTCGGTTCCAGTTCGTCGATGCTCGAACCGGTTATCACATCGGTGCGTGAACCACCCCTTGTTGCCTTGGTATCGTGTCTGCCCTCCGTCCTCACGGCTTATCAGCAATCCTCCGCACTGTCGTGTGTAACGGTTGACTGGTTGGGTCAAAGTTTTGGGGTGACAAAATGGAACGCCACGCCTCGCACGGGTAAGGTATGGGCGAAGGTCGGGGAATGGACCCGTGCACAGGGATGCTGCGGTCTGATTGATTTCTCGACCAAGGTCCGCAAACACCCGTTAAGTCCTGTGGCGTTTGAGCTCCCGCAGCTGTACTTATCCTTATATGGAACGTTGCTGAACGTAACGACCGGTAATTAGCAAACCTTGGTATACATGCGCCCAAGCATTGACGGGCAATACGTGATAGTCCGTAGACCCATCGGAACGGACCCGAGGACACGAGTAAGATATCTTGTGATGGTGTTCTTGGTAATAAAAGGTCTTACGGGAGAAGCACCACTTTTTTATTGGTTGCATCAGTTTATACCTCGCAAAAGCAAAGCGAGCTGGACAATGAGGAGGGGCCCTGAGAGTGATGCTACGGCAGGGATTTGTTCTTGCCATTTGATTGCTCGCGTCGGAGCAATGGTGTCCCCTTGATTCGTCCTCAGTCTGGTTGTATGGGGCCGGAATTTAATGCAGCCAACAGACCAGAGCGCCGCCGTACGAGCTGAACTACTTCTGCCGAATGGATAACAAGGTGGTGTGCCTGACGTACGACACGACGCTCTCGTAAATGTCACGTAATTATCATTAACGGGGAACTGGAGGTTGGTGTAAGAAATGGTGCACACTAAGAGGTTGACTGTAATTGCTGCTTCAACAAAACTACCTTGGCCCAACAGCACAATACATTTGTGTGTGTGTGTTGTTGTAATCCAAAGGGTTTGGCTCGAGGACGGTAGAAAAACCTACTCCGAATGACATCGGACCTAAAAGGACAATAAGTAAACCAAGACTGTAGCTTAGAAGTTGTAAAGGGTATTGTCTTCTTGTGAAAGAACAACAATACTGATGGAGGTTTGAAATATTTCCTCCGTAAACCTGCGCCGACCTGCATGCGGGAACAGTTCACATACGAGCCGGTTTTTACCCCAAAAAACGCATTTTTAATCGAAATCGTCGTGTGCATTCAACCCAGAAATGGCCCCAACGACTGCCGACACAGGTTGTGCAAAATCATTCCAATGTATAGCAACACCGCTTACGTCAGCCACATCAGCCTTGGAGCATCAACGGCAAACGCATCGCAATGCTACGCTTCTCATCGAGAAGATTCAGCCCCGTTTTGGCACAAAAGCATCGAAACAAAAACAATCTCCCTGTGGCAAAAGGAATGGAAACAACCACAATACGCAAAGTATACTTTGTATTCCGGGAGCAGAGCGTAGTTGTTCTGGGGTTTTTTTCTTCCCGCTGCACTCCCGAACCCAAACTTTTGTGCGCTTTTGTGCGACATTGGACCTGGGCTGCGGAAACGGAAATAACCTGTAGGACATTTAGGCAGCTGGAGCTTTTTTCCGCTTCGCTGACGAACGAAGCTTTCATGGTTTGGGCAAAGGAAGAGGTTGGTGACGTTTTACAGCCGGTTTGTGTGTGTGTGTGTGTGTAAGGCGAAATCTTGGGCAACTGAATGCAGAATCAATGTTTTCCAACAACACCGGCTGCCGGATGCTGGGGCAACAAGTTCGTGAGAAAATTTGCAAAAAGCCCTCCTCCTCGCAGCAAGGCGTCTGTGATATCGTCGTTGGTCATCGAAGGCAGGGGTGCAACGGGGAGGGGGTTAAACTCCACCGAAAATGGCAAGGCATTGCTGTGAACCCTGGCGGCAGTACAGCGAATTTCCATCGTCCTGTCCTCTCGGGTGGGTTGTTGCAGTAGCAGCAGCAGCAGCCGGTTGGAAAATAAAAACACGATCCACTCGAAACGTGCTGCAGTGCTGCGAATGAATGATGCATTCGGCGTGCCGCATCCTTTCAGCGTTCCCCTCGGCATCATTATTGTACTGGTTTGACTTTTTTGGGGGGAAATGTTTTTTCGCAGATCCACTGATGATGGTAATTACTCCCAAATGGGCAAACGGGGGTGGGGGCATGGAGTGATGCATGGAAAAATGGGGTATGAATTTTAATGCAATTCAATCGAACGCTCGATGGATGCTGGCTGAATACTAAGCAGCGCAGGGGACGCAGTTTTTCGTGTATTTTATGAGGAGAGGAAACCCATAACCCATCAACTGGGGAGCGGTAAGAAATTGCTCGATCGAAAATGATTGAATGGACATTTATTTTCCTCACGCGGCACGAAGATTAAGCCAAACGTGAGCCGAATGTGAGCGTTTTGTGGGAGGGTTTTCCCTCCAAAAAGGTAAGAAAAACTACCGCCCTTTGAGCTATTGGGTTGGCGTGACGTTTACACCTGAGAATGGTTGGTTGCTTTACAGCAACGCAAGAAGCAAAACGGTTCAAACGCTATGTGTGAAAGATACGCAACGATTGCTTGAAAGTCCCCTGACGATACCACACCACAAGCATGCCTAGCTGCTAAAAATATAATTTATTGAACTGTCCCATTTTGACACACGCTTTCAAAACACGACCCATCACACCCGTTCCGTCCATCTTTTTTTATCTCTCTCTCTGTGTTTTTGTGTGTGTGTACACCATTTGGTTTAACTGCTGGGTGGGAAGACATTCTAACCCTGCCCTCCTCGAAATCAACCGGACGGCATATAGATAGTCGACCCATTCATAGAGTGCGCCTATAGGTGTGTGTGTGTGTGTGTGTGTGTGTGTGTGTGTGTGTGTGTGTGTGTGTGTGAGTGTGTAGGTGCGTTAAGGGTCCACCTTAACCATCAAAACACAGTCCACCCCACGCGCAAGTCGTCGTCGTCGTAGTGTGTGTCACCCACGTGGTAGTTGAACGAACGGGGCACACCAACTGCACCAACGTTTCGACACGCAAATGGAGATGTTTGATGCTGTTTTGGACACACAGCAACATCCGATGGAAAATGGGCCCCGCTGCTGTGCGGAGGCTCCAAGTTGCAGTGGGAATGATTAATTCTTGACCTGGTTTTTTGAATGCGCGCGCTCCATACGAAGTCTCACGAGATGGACGAGCAACGCATCACCTTTAAATGTGTGTTCCCGGGTAGGGTGTGGTGCATCGGGGGGTTGCATCGTCGCATGTAACCGACCGTTTGAATGTTGTTATGATGCGAAGATATGGGGAGAAGAGCCAGTGGAAGCGGTTTAGATAAGGGTCTCTCCGGTAAACACGGGGATGATCCTTCAACCACAAAATGGACCGATTTGGTAAAAAAAAACGAGGCCGTGTCACATCTTGCCACTACAAGCTAATGCCAGCCTCCCCACCCCCTCCCCAATGAGGGAGCGAGGAGTTCTTTCGAATGCAGCGACCCGGAATGACTCGGGGTTGACAAACCGGAATGAACCATTTGCAGCGCTTTCCCTCGGGAGAGACAGTGTTGGCACTTCTCGTCAGCCCTGCAAAGATCGCGGGGGTGTTCGTACCAACGCACGGTGGGATAGGCACACTTGAATGAAAATATCAAGTAGAAAATTAAGAAAAGAATTTCAAAATAAATTATTTTTTATCAATCAGAGCCAGTGAAGGTGTGATGAAAAGTAGAGAAAAAATAATATAAATCTAAACGTGTTTCACAAACTGCAACATACAGTATTGTAAGTGTGCATGCATTTGACTTTTTGTTTCGCGTTCTAGCCCATACACTGCATGCCTACGATTGACCTTTTTTTCTTCCCTCCCTTCTCAACCCCCCCCCCCCCACCTGGGAACACCCACATCGACAGTTGGTTAAAATCGTTTTTATTCCACCCTCTTTTTAGTCAACTTTTCTTACCGTCACCTCGTCGTTTCTGAGGGTGAGCTAGAAACCGAAAGCCACACACACGAATGGAAGGCGCACCAAATGCACACCTTTTTGCGCTGCACACGGCGCGCGGAACCATCATTCCGCTGGCTCCTTGGCGTGTACGTGTGTGTGTGTGTGTCTGCTAGTGCACCTGAAGAAGCAAGAATCGAAGACATGGGACTGGTTTGGAAGGAAGAAGCTATTTTTGTGACAGTATTTCTTCTTGCCTCCATCTCTTTTTCTCTCTCGATGTGCATTCTTGGTGCCTTTGAGTCAAGGTAGGGCCGCAGCTCGCACGTCCCCACACAAACCGACCAGTGGCGCACCAGTGCAAATGAAAATGAGTTGCACCTTCCGGGCTAGGGCGGAAGCGGGGAGGGATGGGAACCGGATTTTCATTTCCATTTTGCAATCCAAACAGGGAAAAATGATGCAGTTCTGCCGTGTGTACCTTTCGCTGTGTGTTGTGTCGTCGTCCCTGGGTGGGGTTGTGGGGGCCAGTGGGAACTGCATTCTCACTTTCGCCTCACCTGCATGCCTGCCAATCGTGCATCGTGCCCACGTGCGGCGGGAGCATATGCTAGAGCAGCGGGGTTGAAGCAGGTTGCGGGCAGTGAGCGGGGTGGACGGAACACACAGGTGAACACATCCACACAAAATATGACATTCATTTTCTGACGAATGTGCGGCCCGCCCGTCCCAAACCCATTCGATACAACAAGGACTTCACTTTCCTTTCCGTTGGCCCAGTTGGCGTGTTTTGTGTGTGTCTGTTTGTATGTGGATTTGTGAGTTTTTGCCCATAATAAAAGCGAAACCGGTAAATGTAAATAGTGTTGACAGTGCACGGGGAGAGCGGGTTGGATCCTTGGGCCCCCTCGAGCCCCGGCTGCTGCTGGGTGGCGGTGGTAGTGTAATATAGGATGGAACCGCTCCGAGGACGACGTCCCAGTTTGTTGTGTGGACGGAGATTTGTGGACGATTCAAAAGTGGAACACAGCCACTGCCTGAAGAGCTGGGGGGGAGAGGGTAGCGCTACTACCCGTGCGAGAGAGTAGCTTTTGGAAAATTGGAAAATTTTCCATGTCCTTTTGTGTTTTTTGTTTTTCCACTTGCCGTTGTTGTTTACCTGTTGTCGCTAAACTGTGCTTCGTTATTCAATAGCAGTTGTTCTCCCCCCCGCAGATACAACGAACGGTTGTAACATACGGTCGATGAAGCACGCGTTCGCCAGTGTCCCGGATGGATTTTGGGATGGGAAAGTTTCGCACAAAACTATGCAAAGAAGGTTTGCTACATTTGAATTTTCCCTAGGCAGCCCCAGGGCTGATCATGTAACAGCTGTGTGGTTGGTACGGAAATTTTACCATGTCGTAAGTTGCTGTCTCACTGCTGCAAGAAATGATGAACAACTTATAACGCACGAGGAAGCAAGAAAGTGGTGGTGCAAGAGAGGGGAGTATCATCTAGATTTAGAGGTTAGAGGTATGACAAGAATGTTCGTGTCGTTACTGCCCAGGTTGCGAGCGAATGGGAATAAGATTTGGCGGAAGTGATTCAGACCTCACGTACGGTAAATAGTGCATGATTTCATCAAAATTCTATGGTAGTGTTGCAGGAGGGAAGGACGGTTATAAATAGCTGCTTGACGCTGGGATGTTAGAAGGAAAGATGAGTGTCTAAATATTCCCGAATGGGTGGTGGTGGAGGTATGCATTATAAATTGTGCTGAAAGTGTTCCACATAAAGCTCAAGGTTTTTTGAGATTTAAGGAAATACCTTAATAGTTTACAGTAATTCTGTCGTTGTGGATGTATCTGTCTGAATCTCTAATGGCATTCAAAGAGGCTTCTAATAAAAAACAAAAATAATACATTGATATCAATCCTTCTATCGTGTGGTGTCCATCGATTGACATTCTCCAAAGACATCCCAACATCTCTTAGTCGGTCTTCATCACGTGGGAGGTCGTCAACTTCCGCCTTCGCAGCGAAGCACGACAAATGTCATCACACCATTCTCGTGGGCCTCGAACCCTTCCGGCATCTATTCCGAAATGTTCAATTGGTTGCGGTTAATGCTGGCCGCATCGCCTCTCTAGTCGGTGGCGTTAATCCAATTTGATTTACCACTAATGATCATTTCCCCTACTTTGGGGAGTACGTGCGCGTTCCAACCTCGGGAATGTGATGATGAAGATCTTGCAGTGGATGGTGGTTGAAATGCTTTTGCTTCGATTTACCTCACGCATGCCGCAGCTTCAGGAAGGAACTCTCGCCATCCAGCACGCTGATCACCGCAACAAGTGGTGCTAATTTACCATTCGAGTCGCTTTGGATACGAATTTCAAGTGCGAGAAATCGATGGGCTTAACATACGCGTGTCCGGAAGACCTCCCAGGAGCGGACATACTACTCCAATCGCCCAACCAACCAGAATTCCCAATTTGTTTTTATGTCTCTTTCTCCCTCTTTTTCTGTCTGTGTGTCTTCGGTGCCTACTTATGTACGATTTCAATGTTTTTCTCCCTCCGATCAGGAGGTTAGTAGCACGGCTGAGCAAACATTTACACCGCGCAAGAGGGGGAAACCGTGTTTTGACAGATTGTGCTGAAAAATTGCACCTTATACTGCTGCTCGTGATCGTGTGAGCGGCAGTGCGATCGTGGTTTGTTAAAACAGCTCGTCTTGAGCCAACGCCGGTCAAAAAGGTTTGCAAACATTGCTCCCGTTGCTTTCTTCGGCTTCGGCACACTTGACACATATTTAATAGGACGCATAAATCATACAAAACGGTGGTGTTGTTTGCATCTTGCGTCATCTTGTTTGCTGCTGAAAGCGAATGATAAAGAGAGAGAGAGAGGACATGACAGTCCCCAACATGATGCTGTACGATGCCGTATTCTGCCCCACTCGGATCTGGGGACATTAAAAACTATCCCCACGAATAAACCACAGATACGAAAACATTTGTCAGCTTTCGACAAAAATTAGCGCCAGCGGTTAAAGGAATCCGTGGCACGCGTTTTACGCTGGGGTATGATATTTATGGAGTTCCTGTCCCGGCTGTCGGACACTTGTTCAAACACTGTGGGTGGTGTGTTGGAACCAGTTACCCTTGGGTTGTAAATCTGTTCCAAATCAGTGCGCTAATTCACGATTACTGCGGGGCAGACACACGCTGTATAGGATGTCGCGTACTGTCCTGTCCATAAGCGGAGATCACGATTACAAACGAGCCCGCCAGATGGAACAGGTCTTTCGATTAGCTCTTCTCATCCTCCTCAAGCAGCGAATGAATGTTCCATCTGTTTTGCGGAGGCAGTTGGCAGGGGTTTGGGTAGTAAATGTGAGCAAAAGATGAACCTCCAGACCCGGCGTGAGCAAAGCACGCCCGGGCGGGGTCATATTATCGTCGCGGTTGCGGTGTCGGAGCTCTGCAAAGCTATGGTGGCAAAAGTTTGGGCCCGCAATTTATTCTCCAACCACGTCTCTACCGTCCTTCATTGTGGGACATCGTTATGACATCGTTTTATTCATCATTTCGCATCCGTGTTTTCGTCGTCGTCGTCGTCTGCGTGTCTTTTTGATGGGTGTCACCGAGCGGAGATTATTTGCAAACATTAACAAACGGAAATGAAATGTCTCTCGCTTGCGGTGTGGAATTTACCACCTTCTCCGCCCACGCCAAAATGGCTCCATTACTGACCACCGGATGGTGCGGGGGGAAGAGTGAGGCTTGGCCCCCGCCCTGGAAAGGTTGGTTGAATGGGCTTTATAGAATTATGTCTTTCTGTGTAGCGCCGCGGTTTGGGCTCATTAACTTTTCCTCTGCCCATCCCCAGTGCGTGCCCTCGTAAAAAGCCGCTACCGTCCATTCAATTGAAACCTCAAAGAATGCCTCCCGGCTCCCAAACCCGTACCGCAACCGCATTGCGGACACAGCGACCAGTGTGTGTGATGAGAGCGTCTGTGTCGCGGGCCTAAGGATGCTGGGCGTAAAGTAGACGATTAACGATGCTTTTTTGGAAAGCATTTCCCCCGCCATTGGCCGAAATGTTCTGAAAGGGTGATGCTTATAATCAGCGAATGGAAATGGTTTAAAAATTCACCAAACTGACCTCTCCTTCAGGCACTGCTCACCTGTCTCTTCGTGGCTGAATTCTACGGTGGCACGTAACGGAAAACGCGAAGAACCTTTTGGCGCCGATGCTTTGCGGACCTGCGAAACTGTAGAACTGCCGAGCAGTGAAGTGGGCCCAGGTTTTTATAGACCACAAATTTTAATGAGCCCAGCTGGTGTGTGTATTGTGCTCTGGAGTAGGTTTTTAATGATCAAAAGTGAGGTTATTCCAAGTGCGGCAGTGCTTCTGGCACCATTATTCCGATGGCGCTGATGCAGCGGTGGCTGTGTGTGTACATAAAGATGTGGCGCAAAGATTGTGTCAAAAATTGTATGAAAAATTGCAGATTTTGAACGTCCATCGTGGTGGAAAAGGTCCATCGCTCCAGCAGCAATAGAATTTGAAGTGTGCCGACTTGTCGACAAACTTAATTTTGTGTTCTTAGCAACGAACTCGGAAACTTTATCAAGTGATGATAACAGCAAAAACAAAAATGCACTCTTTCACCGATTTCTAACCCACGTGCTGAAAGCTTTTAGGAAAGCATGTTGCAGTGGTCAGTTGTTTGCACTAACGAGTTCCACCGGGCTCTGGAGCACACTTTGCTGGAGCGTGCAACCAATTTCTTTACCCACCATCTTCAATGCTGTCCGGTGTCAGTCTTCCATGGCCGTAACGGTTATGATATTTGCCGATGGTGATGGTGCCGTATGGCTACCGATCGGTTCGTTCGCTCTGTGTGTGAGCCGGCTGCATCCGCTTGGCCACAGCACGCTTGAAACAGCAAGGTTGAAATTGAATTAAGAAGTGCAACGCTCACATTGCAATTTTACCGCGCATGTGTTCGTGTTTGTCTTTCCTTTGCCCGCGGAGAACAAAGTTTATTTTACTGCTTTGCCATTTATTCCATTTATCAATTGGCTCCTCCTGCCGGCTGACCGGTCGGGCGCTGTGGACGACTGTGTGGCTTGCCTCTCGACCGTGCTGCTTAGAATCGTGTTCCTTGGGGATGGTAAAACCGGGTAAAAGGAATTTAATTTTCCTAATGATTCGATTATAATCCGCTCGGGGATGGTGTGGCGTGGGACGTAAATGGCGAAAAGAAAGCGATGGGAAACGATGTGTGGCAATGTGTGCGCTTACTACTACTCTGCACCATCCCAGCGTTAAGTGCGTTTTGGCGTGTGCAGCATCGAATGAAGTCTAATCGTGTACTTCACGTGCTCTCGTGAAGTTAGATGGTCCAATCCAATAACGCTTAAGTGAGTCGGGCCGTTAGCCAGCTAAAACCAGCTAAAAGGGGCAACAGCAACAGAGCACGATGGACATTAGGTTTTATTTATTCGAAAGAATCAATATCCTTCCCTGTCCACGCGAAGCACTAATCGTGCAAGTAGTGTTTGAATTACACTTCGTTTTTTTTTCACTCCATCCACTGAAGATGCATTTCAATCCGTTTTTTTTTCTCCATCTTCAGTCAGCAATCCAAACCAAAAAGGTGGTAGCGCACTGATGCTGCTATCATCTTCATTAATAAGTTTTTATGGGCACGATAAAGTTTTACGATCGTCTCCGCGTGCACACTTACCTGCGGAGTGTTTTTGCCTGCACGGTTTCGGAAAAGGGATACCAAAGGGGGTACAGACAGGGTTGGTTTTCGGTCGGTAGATCGTATGTTATCGCAACGCTATCGACCACACCGTATGCGTTTTATGCGCTGCGCTGCAGCCAATGCCTGTGTCTGCGTGCGCGCGAAGGGTCCGTGTGCAGCTTAAGAAGCTGGCCATATTGCTCAGCTTTAATTGACTTTCCTGCCTGGTGCATGGATGTCATTGACATCTGGAATGTTTTGCGGCTGGTGAGACCGGTGCCGCGGTGGGTTGTTTGCCAATTAGATTTTAAAATTGAAATAGGGAAAAAGCAGATGGGAAGCGATTAAAGGAACAGCTTTGACTGAGCACCTTTAATTTCCTTCGCCCCTTTTACACAATGTCCACCACTGGCGGTGTCCAGCAGAAAGGCTGTTCCATGAGCGAATGGAAAAGGTTGTTGTTTTTTTGGTGGTTATTGTGGTCATTCCGTTCTTGTTGGCGTTTCCGTCGATCGTGTTGCTTCGGGGCACCGTTGGCCCAACGACAGGCTCCGGCTCCGGATAGTATCAAGACGGCGGTAAGATTTCCATCGCGAAATATGTTGAACGATCTTGCACAAACCCCCAGCACCAACATCGATGGGTGGTCTCGCTGCCGTGTGGTTAGTGAAAGGCGGGCTTCACAGCTTCGGCAGTATCGGTGCAGCAACACCCTCGGTATCTCCAATTCAAAGGCCAGTGTCTGGCTGTGCAATAATGCCAATACTCATCCCGGACGGATTGAGCTGCGGTTCTGTTACCCTCTCCAGGCACGGGGGCAGAATCGATAAAACGGTAGGCAGCCATAGAAAGTCATAATCGTCAATAAGTACAACCATTACTAACATTCCCGCAGCAACGGCAGCGGCAAACGCTGTGTGGGTTATGTGCGGTTTGCGTCTGGTGCGGCGAATCCAACGGCGGATTACCTGTCATCTGGAAGTTTGAACCGATGGGCAATTGCACAGTTGAATTGCTTAACTTGTGCTGTGTGCCGTGTGCGGTAAGCCGGCAAACGGCATATAACATGCCGCTTTATGGAGAGAGAGAGAGAGAGAGAGAGAGAGAGAGAGAGAGAGAGAGAGAGAGAGAGAGAGAGAGAGAGAGAGAGAGAGAGAGAGAGAGAGCTTCCCCTCTTGCATGCATTATTTATTTATTAACCCTTTTTTTCAAACCAATTTAACGGTATATCGGTTCGCTCTTTGTACCGAGGTGGACCGCAGTATGAATATGACCTCTGAGTTTGGTTCGTTTTTTTTATTGGTGTTGTTGTTCCGAGCCCGGGCTCTCGGTTCTCATGGTTGTGCCATGCGGCCTGGGTGAAGCCACTTGAGCATGAATAACTTGTACGGCTGCAGCGGTTCGATTATCGTATTAACCCGCTTCCCGAATATTTGATGCCTCACGGGGTCCGCTCACGACTACAAAACCGTACGCCGACCGACCGACCGCCCCGATCTAACGGATCGATGATCTTCGACCTCGATCGATCGGCGGACCAGTGTTTGGGAGCTGCAGGTATATCCCCGTGCGGCAAAACACCGATTAAGCCGATAATGATCGATTGGAGTGCGGTCGGTTGTGTTTTGGTTGGTCGTCGTTCCACAAGTAAGAAGGTAAGAAGGGCAGAGTGGGATTTAGTGAGTGTGTTTCTCTTTCCTCCATTAACAATAGCATCCCATTCCGATTGATGTATGTTGTCGAAGATATGAGTCGGATGTTCGATTACTACACTATCGATCGAAGTTGTGAGTACAAGAGGGAGTTCTCTCGATGTAAATGCTCTCGCAATCAGTTTAGGACCCAAATCGTCTCAAGCTCCGCTTCCGAGCCGCTTACGCCAGTGTCGCCCTATTAACCGACACGTTTGTGGCTGGCGAACCTTCCTGATTGACCGCTCCAGACGCATACCCGGAATGTGGTTTGGTTTCTGGATGGAAAGGCCTGTGTAGCCTTCGGGCACAGTAGCAGCCTGTCCATCGAACGGGACTTCTGTGTTGGCTGCTATCGCTTGCAACTGATCTACAACCATAAAAGGGATCGACGAAGGCTACTCCTGGCGGTGGTACCTCGTCCGGGCGTCTTTTCGTCGTCGGCCGAACGCGTGCAGGGCATCGGTGATTGATCCTTTTCCCGATCGGAAGCATTCGCGGGTTGAAGAAGCGAACACTGGGGACACACACACAGCACGCGGGAGACAGGTTTTTCAGGGCAAAAGCGAATTAGGTTTTGTCGGGAGCAGGCAGCACACGGAAAAGTTGCTCTTGTTCGCCAACAAGCCGTACATGGAAATTGGGCGAAAGACGACACACGGGCATTGGCGGGGCGACTACTGGGAAGAGTGCGACTACGGGAACAACTAGTGGCCTGTCGCTTGTTCCAGTTGTGCGATTAATGTGTGTGTGTGTTTGCGTTCCCTTATGTTGTGCAGTTTTCAGGTGCCCGGTTCCATTGCGAACCATGTCGGGCACGGGCGGGTGTCGATAACTGGGCCAAGAACATTCCAAGTCGCTAGGAGGGGGTATTCCATGTTGCTGAGTGGAGAGGATTGGCGAAGCTATTTATAACAGAACGAACGGTACTTTTCGGAGGTAAATGGGGGAGCGATCGAGGCAGTCCAGCTTTGGGCGAAGGGACAAGCAGCTGTAGTAGCGATCCGGTGCCAATGATGATGCCGATTTTACCAGCGTTGGAAGATCTCTTAAACGCTCTCTTGATTGAAATGTACACACCTGGCCTTACGGCATGTTGGTTGTTTATCGCCCGATGCGATCGTACAGATCCGCCGGCGATACAATGTAAGATTTGCGTGCAATTTGTTGGCACACTTTGGCATACATTAGCCTTTAAATCTGCGTACCGTGTCCGCTCACGTGCCACCTGTTAGATCATGGCGTCGCAGAGGCAATGTCACATGTTCATACTTCATACCGGAGTCGATGACGCCTCGTCGATTTATTTGCACACGCTAGCTTGTGCAAAGCTGTGCGACACGCGCAATAATTTCAGTTTCCTACGCACGCGGCATTTCTTCCCCACAGGGCCTGTGGTGACATGTGCAGGTCTTTGGCGGCCTGCAGCTGGATCGGTACGAGAGATGTGATCGTCTAAATCGCAACAGAGATCACCGACACAGAATGGGACAACGTTGTTTGCGTGTTTTGCCTGCAGTTATCGATCACTCGCTGGGCCGGAAGTTGGTAGGCGGTGGTTGAATGCGGTGTAGCGATTGGATCCAAGCATTTCTGAGGAGGTAGTTGTGCACCAGTCCCACAGAGTCGTTGTGGAGCTATGTGCCATGTGTACTGCTGAAATGTCTTCAGTGTCTTACAGTGCAAAAACGAGAAACGATGCAATTGACATAGTTCTGCCTCAATTTGATGCCTCATTTAGAGGCGTTTACTCACTTCGAAAGCATCTCGTTAGGTATGTTTGTTTACGCACATTTCAAAGGGTTGATAACGCGTCACGTAATGCTCTCCCTGCTTTGCGTTGCGCTAGAAATAGACTCAATTTATTAACCGGCTATCGCAGGCAAATAAACAACGCGGAAGGTGATCAAAATTGTTCATGGTTAGTAAAAAGAAACACTCAGAAACACACCCGGGAGACATACCTACAAAAGCCGTTCCAATTGCCCACGGTTAGGTTGGCGTGTGACCGGGTGTGTGTGATGTGGATGGCAGGGGCGATCGTTTTCGAAGATTTATGCCGCGTCGCGTTGCGCATCAAAGCGTTTGCAAGCCGTCAGTCGGTGACGACTGGTCTGAGGCATAGACGGCTGATTTCGGTAGCCGTCGAAAGAAGGAAGCGGCCATAAATATCCAACCTGATCGTTCCGCACCGCTTTAGCTTGATAGGGTTTAGCGCGTGTGCGCTCGGGGACGGCTTGGGAGTCGTTGGAACTGCACCTAGCGCTTGTTTTAAGGGGCACACCAGGGGCTCATTGGGGCGCACTGCGGTGGAGGATTAATAAAACACAACCAAGCGCTGTGCACCGCCGTTTCGAAGGAAGGTTTTAAATAAATAATGAACTACTTAAGCAGCTCATATGCTAACGATCGAGCCGGCCGACGATCGGGTCGAGTTTTTCCGTCCTCTTCCCAAACCCCAACCTGTACACCCAATGTCGCGTTTGACGTCGGCGCGTTTCGCACCGTTCCGGATGGGCCATAACTGTCAATCCGCCTCAATCAATAATCGGTCCCGATGTGGTGCCCCCAGTGCCTGTCGCCGCTATTAAGCGATTGCCGTGTTCGTGTTCAGAGATTTATGACAGCAAACATAGCTGCCGCGTTTCCCGTTCGTCATGAAGATGACGGCTGAAGCAGCCAAGACACGGCAACCAACTATCGATTACAAACCAACGGTTAGTGCTGCTTGTCTTTCCCGCGCCACATCACACCGGCAAACGTTCGGTGGCACTCTGCTGTACGCTCGAGGAACTTTAGCAAATGCTGCCGTCGGTTTGTTCAGTGCCATTGTTTGCACTACCTTTTCCTTCTGTTTTGGTTCCGTTTGGACCGTTTTGCGAGCCGTGGGGAGGATCAAAGCGGGCAACATTCCCTCCAGGGAGATTGTCTTCCTCCGATCGGTCACTGGCAACTGGGTGCCCCTTCCGGCTATTTGCTTCTGGGAGAACGCTGCAAACCTCCCTGTTTTCCGGCGGCGGCGTCGTCTGCGCGGCCACAAAATTGCGATAAAAACGTAGTTCTCTCCCCGGAACTGCGGGCAGGGTAGAGACGCGACAGCGACAACAATAATCATAATCATCGTAAATGCATTTTCAATTGCCAGCCGCTCTAAGCATTCGTGTCGTGTATGCGGCGCGTATACCCTTGTCGTGTGTGCCGGTCGGTGGTGAGTATGTTTAACCGCTACTGTCAATGGGACCGGTACACCCGTTCGGGCGGGGAGATGCAGCAAGCAGCAACCGAGGAAGAGCGGTTGTTTCCAAGCGAACAACTAGAGAATATCTGCATCTCTGCCACTGCTGCCTGAGAGAAGATTGGTACATACATTCCCGCGTGGGGGCGGAAGAACGAACCGACGACGCAACAGACGCAACCGAGCTAATGGGGACTCGGGGCGTGCTTGGCTTGCGCTTGTTATGGTTTGATGCACTCGCACGCCGCACTTTGCATACAGTGCAGTTCTCGGTGCGGCCGGCCTTTTGTACTCCGAACCTGAAAGGGAAGGAGCAAGAGGGTGGCCGTTGTTTTCTTTAGGTGCATCGGTGCGTCACAGTACCCATTCCGTCCATTGGTGGGGAGGGTAGGGGTTTTTGATTCTCGTTTTCTAATGGCGCTAAGCGCTGCTTCCAAAAAAGGGGGGGAAAGGGGCCTTATTATTTCCTACTTTGCCAACGAGTGGATTTTTGGGATGTTTTGTTCCGGACGTGTGTGTGTGTGCAGGTTATTGTTGTGCCATTGCTCGACACTCGAAGCACCACTTTCTGGCGTGTTATTTGTTTAGTCTAGACGTTTGATGACACTGGGCGAGTGTATCCGGTGCTGTACTCCTCTCCATTGTGCCCGCACATTTAAGCACTATTTGGTTGCTAATAAACCGCCACTTAGTCATGGATTTATCGGGCGCGCGCGCGCTGAGATTTGCTGTGGAGCTCTCAATGATTATTTATCGCCCTTTTGGGGGGGTGGATTGATTTTTTGATGACAAATGGAACCGGCTAACCGGCTTCGGTTCGAGTGTAGCGAAGAAGCAAAACAGGAAAGCGATTTATTATCACCAAAAGTCGACCGCTCTCGAAGCGATGGCATATAATTCACATGCGAAACGAGCCCGAAATGTGTCTCCCGCTCTAACACCGTGAAATGTGTCTGATAGGTTTTTCTTTTTTACGATCGTTTTGGTTCCCCCCGTTTCGATGATGGTTCAGCATTTATGACCCCCCCGCTCGAGACGCTTATCGTGATCGTGTGTCCCAATCCCAGCACGGTCGATGCTCTGTGGTCGAGACCGTGGCCGGAATCGTTTATTTTAATACCGTGCAAATGTCGATCCCATTTCGGGATTAGATACACGGCCGATTCGAATGGGGCCCGGTCTCGATTGGACGGTTTACGACCGCGCACCGGTCGGTGGTACCATCGTAGAGCGGGCACGCAGAAATCAGCATAATTCCAAATCCGATCACAGGACCAGCAGTGTTCTGAGTCACCGTGGATGCGCGTCAAAAGGGTGCCGCCCGGTGGAGGGCCACGGTCGGCATAATTTAATTGATAATACCTCCTGGGATGGCATTCGAATGTTTCGTGCACGGTGCAGGAAGTAGCTGGAGCATCTGCCCCCCCCCCCCCCCCGTCCCTTCGTTTGGTATGCCACGGTCGATCTTCATCGTGCGCAACAGTTGACGGAGGCCTTGGGGAACACGCCCGGGCAGCTACGAAACCTGCGAAGCATTAATGTGCCTTTTTGCTGGCTTTTTATTAGCAAAAATACACTGATTGGCAGTGATGGCTGTAAAAAAAAACAAAAAATCAGGAGAAAAGAAGCTTCCACATTAATTGCCTACCTTGGGGGCAGCTCACCTACAGTTCCAGTAGTCTGATGTCGGGTGAAAGAAGGCATCATATCCGTGCCAAAAACCGTACCATAAATCTTGGAAGTAAAAGTCAAGCGCTGAGGCGTCAACGTGTGTGTGTGCGTGTGAGTGTGTGAGAAGTAATTGCACCGCATCCATAAAAGAAGCTATCCACCCAGCCATGCCTGCCTGTGATTGATTTGCAAGTTCAGCTGTGGGGAGTGCAGTTACAGAAACAGGCAACAATGGCAATGTTAAAAGCATGGCGTATCTCCATTAACCTGCGGTTGTATCTTCTTGTCGGGGAGGACCCACAGCATCCCCTGTGCAGCACCATCACATGCACCAGTGTGTGTGTGTGTGTGTCGTCCCGACTCGCCCGCCCGATCGTCCGGAGAGTGGTGCTAGGTTTGCAAAATTAATTAACAATAGAAGGAAGAGCGTAGCCAGCCAACCCTCTCTCGGTACACGGCACTGCTGTGGCCTGCAGGGCAGAGGTGAAGCTGTCAGGAAGCGATGGTTAGAAACTAATGTGTAGGTACACACACACACACACGTGCGCGGGCGTGTTCGTTAGTGCTGTAAATTATGACGCTAAATTTACGACGCCACTGAGTGAACTGAGTGAACTTACGATACACGGTACGGAACTAATGACACGCTCATCGGTGGTGGCCGAGAGCGTGTCCAACGGCTGACGTAAGTGGAGCATGCTCCCACTAACGCTAACTGGCTGACTGTTTGGTTTGAGAAGGTTTTACGTTAGCAGTCTGCAGGCAGTAGGTCTTGAAGTTTGACACCAAATTAATTCCCGAAGAATTCAAACTGATAAGATACTGAAAAAGGGTTGAAATGTGTAACAAACGCAATAAAAATCTTCTTGTGCAAGAGCTGAACTACACCCGAACAATCCAAAAACTAGTCCAACCTCTTCCGTACGGTATTATGATGTTATGGTACACTTGCACCACCGACGACCGATCGCCTACGCTGAAGTTTGTCCACCCTGTCCCTCTCCCTGTTGCTGTCTGTCTTGCTGTGTCGCTGTCGTCGGAGGAGCCGTTTTCGTAAATTAACGTTTCAATACAAACTGACACATCTGACACACACACACGGCGCGGTCTCGCCAGTACCACAGAGGGTTGACCAACCTACGGCGGGCGGATTCAGCTTTTCGGGTCGTCCACGTAGCAGTAGTAGCTACTGCTTATGAACTAATTATAGTTACCCGCACCGTACTCCGCGCGGACTCGAGAGCGAGAGTGGACGATACTGATTCTGACACATATCTAGATTTTAGTCGCCATCCGCTCAAGTGGAACCAACCAATCGGTGTATGGGATGACCAAGAGGGGGGCGTCCTCTCGGTTTTCCCGAGTGGGTGTGCCGTGTGTCTAATGTCTTTCCAGCAGTTTGCAATAAACTTTGCTCGCATCGTAATGGAGCGCACTTGCAAAGTGGTCGCGTTCTTCGGTGCACGGTTTCGGCGTTCGAGGTTTGGCATATGCGTGGTTTGGGCCAAATGGTGTAACACAGGGTTCGGGGATGACCTATTTGGTGAAGAATGCCGGAATGCACATTGCAACTTTAAGTGAAAAATACTGCCGGAATGTTCAACGTAAACAACCTCTTTTAAAATGGGTTGTCAATTAGAAGGGAACTGTTTTACCCTGCACTGTTTTTCCGGAACAAACTTGTTGAAATCGCAGTACCTAGTATTTTTTATCGCTTATTTTCACATCAGTTATGGCCATTGAAAAAAGGCAAGATAAAAATATGGATTCGATCGATTCCAATTTATCTTTATAGTTCAAGGTTTCGCCGCTTACTCCACGCGTTCTAGCTCGATGGACTGAGCCCTTTCGGGCGGGTTTTCTCTCTCGATTTCGTTGGTCATGATCCAACAGTCGTTCAACAGGTGTCGATTTTGAAGCAGTTATTAATACACAGCCATCCCTTTAGTGGCAGCGCCAAAAAAGTGAATGGCCCTTTTTCCCCCATTTTCCCAACTGCTCCCCGTGTTCGTCCGATGGTCCGAGCTGCTGCTGCCCCTGTTACTTACTTCCGCCTGTCAAACACACGTTTTGGGGGACCGATGACTTTGGCCTCTACATTGGTACTGGTCTGGTGGGTTTGCACAGGGTGCTATTGGCTGCACTAGATTTCAGTTTTCCACGCGCGTACTTTCTTTCTAATGCTGCCGCCCGCGGACTGCTGCTGCTTGTGTGCGCGCGTGTATGTGTGAGGTGTTTAAAATTAAAAATAGTGCCCCCAATAGTGGTGTGGTGTCTGTTGTAAGTCGCCTAAAGACGCGTGTCAGTTGCAGTTTTCGTAATCGCATGGACCTTGAATGTTGCAGTGTCAGCAGCTAAATCGCACGCAGCAAACAAACAAACAAATGGGATGAACCCTTCTGATTCTAGCACAGCGCTTCTAGCTTCTATCATCGTGCAGCATAAAATTCACTTCCCATCGCCAACACAACATGGTGCATATTATTCTCGCCCGAAGTAACGAATGTCGAGGTAGAAAACCTTGGCTGTGGTTTTATGTTTGGCTTGTCCCCACCGGCAGTGAATGACTCATAAATAGTATTCGGCCCCTTTCTTTCCCGGCTACCGCGCGCGCGCACTTCCAGCATGATACGTTTGCGAGGGGGAGGCAGTGCCTTTCACACACCAAATTAATGAGACAATAATTTGGCAACAAAACGATACTGCTGGCGTCCGGTTATGAGTGGGCTATCACATTTCTTTTTTGATGTCGTAAAAATTTCATTCAGGACCTTTCCCCATGTCCCCTGTTTTTTTTTTGCTTCTTCTGCTCGGTGCTATAAAGTGCAACTGGGAAGTGCAGTTTTTGTTGAAGAATGAGTTGATAATTCGGCACCCTTTTGGCATTCATTTTCTCAAAATAAATAAAGCAAATAAAATAAACAAATTGCATCCTCATCTAGCCAGCCACTGCAAGTGGCGGAAATGTACAGAGTGAAAGAGAGAGAGAGAGAGAGAGAGAGAGGTAAGAAAGGAGTAGTATAAAATGAGAAGGGGGAGAGAGAGGAAAAAAATCGTAAACAGTCCGTTCAGCAGTTGTCAGGCCCAAAAGTGTGTGTAAGGCCCGCTCACAGACCGTTCGCAGACGAAAGACGATAAAAATAAATATTTTGCACAACAAACACACACACACACACACACACACACACATCCCCCAAATTTTGCACCCGACGTCGCCGCTTGAGGTATTGCGCTAGAGAGGGAGGAGGACAAGGGTTGGCTTGCCCTGTGTGGTTGGGTTGGGGTGCGCGCGCTAGCTAACTGTTTGCTTGTTGTTTTGGGCAAGTCGGGTTGAATAAGTGATTTCCCCAATTTTTGAGCGGGAAAGGGATACCAATTTCCGCCGTTTGAGGGGGGTGGGGGGGGGGAGGATTGTTGTGTGGCTTTTCGGTGGTGTGGTTTTGGTTTTTTGCTTCTTCTTCAACCGTCTGACCGGACCCGGACCGGACACAGAGGGTTGGCACGATTGCATCAGTGCATTGCATTTCGTGGAAAGTGCAACGGAACGAATCGTGCTGATCGAAGGGGAAATCGCGTGCCTGGGTGGGTTTCGATGAGTTTTCGATTAAAAAATGGGGGCTGGGGGATTTTGTTATATTTTTTTATTAATGAGCAAAAATGAAGGTAGAATCGGTTATATTTGAGGGTCTTCTTTCACATTGGTGCGGTGATGTGTGGCAATCGATACTGGACGGTTGCGTCTCGTTTACACCGGAAGTCGTCGGAGCAAAATGTGGTGCCGGTGGTTGTTGTTGGGCAATCGGCGTTTGACGATCACTGCCTGCCTGCATCGGCAACGGGTTGAAAGATGATATGCGCCCGATATGATAGGTGAAGACCTCAAAATTGCTCATTTTTTATGTCATGGTTTGTTGACTGTTCGCAGCTAAAACAAGGGCCAAGCAGGAATATTTTTTATATTTATATTGACATTACAAGTGAAACTATCTATGTTTACGCTTTAAGCTAGCTCTCGATGCTTTAATTTATCTGTTTTCATATAAATACCTCAGCCTGTTCGTTGCGCGCACACAGGCGAACTGCAGCGCAATTGTATGCTTATTTTCACAACCACTCACGCCTCGATTGCCCCGGTAAACGTGGGATGCTGGCCCCATCCTACACCCTACTACGGATACGGACCGACCCACTCAACGGTGCATTTGGCTTCCCAAGCCCCCGGTGGATTTATGAGCATCGCGTGGGGTTAATATGCGCTCAGGTTCAATTTTTTTGGAAAGTGCTGCATAAGAACGGCCCAACGCGGCTTTCGTAATCGGTCGGTATCTTCGAGGCCACTCTCGATACTAGCTAGCTAGCTCGTGGAACCTTGTCGCTTAGTGGAAAAAAGCCGACCCACCGGCCTGTTACATCTGTGTGTCAAACCCGTTCCGGGATCGAAGGCTAGGTTTGTTGGAAGCATCTTATCCGAACTTTCGCGAATATGCAATAAATGCGCCAACACAATCCCTTGCAAGCCCTCGCTTCAATCACACACATAAATCTCCCGCAGGTGCTGTGCGCGTGATGTGATTTTGTGTGTTTTATTTTATAACACACACACAGAGTCATCGCACAACTTGTCGTTTTTGTGAAGCGTGTGTGGCAGGCATGGTCATGACAAGTTCACAAGTGGGGGTAGACTAGCCATTTCGCCAGGCCATTTGTGCACTCCATCAGCCGGCCATCAACCCGGCACCCGACTGGAAGGGGGAAAAGGGCAAAAAGGGGCCAGCTTGTTGGTGGTGGTGGTGGTGGAACGATGCATAAATGCATCGTTTGCAGGAAATTAATCCGTCTGCCTGAAAGTGTCCGAAAAGATTTGATTCCGGGAATGTTGATGGCGGCTACACGGAGGCTGGAGCAACAGGAAGGCAGAAACAGATGGAATTTTAATCGATTCTCGGCCGTCGACTTAAGGAATGGCACAAATTAAATGCATTGCAATCGGAGGGAGGGGATGCTGGGGTGTATAGCGGGAAAAAGAGACGACACCTGGGCGGATGGACGTACGCAGGGATCCAACAGCCAACAGGCAGCAGATGAGGGAGAGAGAAAATCACTTTTTCGTCGCAGTTCGTCGGTGCATATGGTCATGGGGGCAGATTTAGATTGCTGAAAGTGTTTTACCTTTCAGCGCTCGATTCACAATTAACCATACATCCGAAATGATATGGGAATCCTTCGGGTTTTGAGTTCTTAGCTTCTTCAGCTTCAGCTCTTCCCGCTCAGATCTCGTGGACGTGTGTGTCGCTCCTTCCGGGCATGTCTTACGCCTTGCGCCCTTGTCACTTGCCCGAACGAAACGAAACGTGGCCATTACGTATGATATTTCCATTTCGTACGAATTCTGTATTTGCATTTGCAGTATGCTATACGCTGCTCGCATCGTATCGCTTGGGCCGGATCGGGAAGAATTCCAGTGGTTTGGCTTTTTCTTTTCCCTTCTTTTGTGTTTGTTTTGTTCACGGTGTACAAATCCACTGGTGCTGCTCTGCTCTCTGTGTCTTAATTGCTTTCGAAAGGTGCATTTTGGACTGGTGGAATGAGCTCTCTTATGCATTTTTAATCGCCATTCTCTGCCTTCTCGATCCGTTTGGGGCGGGCTGGATGTGTCTGTATGTGTGCGCTTTAGCGTTTGCATAAAATACTTTATTGCAACATCAAGGGTGCATGCAGCATCCACGCCTACAATCAGTGTGATTGGTTTTCGGTTTTCAGTTTGACTTTTTGAAATTAAAGCTTGAAGTAAGGCAACAGTTTGTTGGCAGCGTTATGAGGAATGATTTATACATTTATTAAAGTTTTTTTTTAAATTATGGCACATTTAATTGATTCTGGTGACGGATTATCTTACTCTAAGTGCCAGCATAAAATGACCTTAAGCGAACCCTGATTTAAGTAGGATATTCAACATGACATAAACATATAGATTCCGTACATACTAAGCAGCTACTAATGGGCATCTATTTTATGGGTTGTTTTTCTTTCCAGATGATTGGCTGCTAATGAACTAAACAGGGAAAGGACGCGGCGAACGTTAGCAGCCCCCACAGCCATCGATAACTGTTCAGCTCCCGGGACTGTCCGCACTGGACGCACACTGCCCCAAAGCGTTGCACCTTTTTTTTGTTATTTTAGCGAACTTAAAAGACTACACACTCTGCTGTTTGGCTCAGAGTGTGGCCCTCCAGGACCAACAAGTCGAGCGAGCGAGCGAGACGGAACACAAAACTGAAGGTAAGTAAGTGCGGGATAATATTTATTACCAAACGGCAATGCCATCCCCACACAGTGGAAGCAAATCCATCGTACAAGATAATCCCATAAAACAAACCCCCTCTCTCCGTGCGATCAGCAGCACACACAACCGCGGCTCGCAAGGGTGGGAATGTTGGGTGGCAAGAATGTGAACACACACACACAGATCATTTCTCCTTTCTTGCACATATCTCTCGATTCAGTTTGATGGTTGTTGTTTTTTATTTCTTTACCCATTCGAAATCGCAAGATTTGTTTCTTCCTATCGATGAGAAAATGATCGCAGAAACAGAGCGGTGGAGACGGTGGACGCTCGACACACGCGCTTGAAACCCACCTGAAGGAAGGGATCAACAGGAAAGAGGGAAATGCATCCTGTGCGGTGGCGGATGGTTGGGTGGTGTGGCAAAGGGACGAAGGCAGCAGCAGCAAACAAGAGTGAGGCAGTGTGTGTGTGAGAGAGCGAGAGTATAATAAAATCAGCAAAAACCCTCCCAAGATCGGACCCGAGCATGGGGAGGGCGCTTGCGAAACGACCGAGCGAAGAAAAGTAAACATAAAATAATAATAAAAAATTATCCTCATTTTGCGTGGAATGCATGTTTCGCGCGACCACCGCGAATCGGCCGGGGCGGAGATCGTTCGCTTGTTGTGGCAGGATGAAAGGGTGGCCTACAGAAGGGAGGAGGGGGGGGGGGGACGGTTGGCCACACTGTGGCTTGCACACTCCACTCCATTTTAATGGTGTTTTTTAGTACGCGCCCGGTGAACGAATTCACGATCGCGCATCGATCGCCCGATTTGTTTCCCCTCCCGCGATCGTTGGTTTTGCTTCTTGTGGTTTGTGCGATCCCGCGTACGGTTTGCAGGGGATGCAATGCGAGGGGAGTGGCGGGATGCCTCCGGTTTGTCGTTTGGCAAAGGGTGCGGATGTTGTACAGCATCGGTGACCTCTCTCTCTATCCCACCAACCGCACCGGCACTAAAGGACACGTTTAGTGGTGGCTCGCGCTTGCTCTGCATTGTTTGGGAGTGAACCCCGTGTGCAGCAGGAGCGTCTCGCTGCAGCCAATGTATGCAGCCACGTGTGTGTGTGAGTGTATGTATTGAGCGTCCTTGTGCGGTTGTTCCTAGTGCAACGATCGATCAGCTTGCCAGATCCGCAAAGTGCGATAAGCAGGCGGCAAAAGGGAGAGGGAGCAAGACGCCGGCTTTCGGCTGAACATCTCGAGGTGAACGCAAGATCATGGCCACTGCTCCGCACTCATCGTTGTCGGCCCGATCGCATCGCCGATCTGCACTCCGAGCGTGCATGCGTAAATTGATTACGGTGTATTATTTATTTAGTGGTACGGTTAAAGGGCGCCCACTACTGATGGAGGGGGGGGGAGGGAAGAGGGTAGTTTTCCGATCGATCGATACAGCCCGCAAGTAGTAATCGGGCGCAGATCGGATGAAGGGGGGAAATGTAATCTTTCCTGGAAGTGAAACAACAAACTGCAACAATTAGCATCGCAAGCAAACAGACGAGTTATGATTTGCAAAACCAACTACCATTTAGTATGGGCCTTTGTTTGTATTTACTTCGGTGGAGGGTTTTTGGAATCAAACATCCCGAGATTTATGAAGAAGATACTCTGTTTATTGTTTAATCAACACAAACAAGCTAATAAACATAATAATATAGCTAAGAACAACACTGTTACAATAAATTTGCTGTTAAAAGAGTAACTTTGTACTGCCTGTAGTATAACTTTAGGCGCATTTGGTCCTTATTTGCACTTCCAAACGCCTAAAGTAATGCAATCTGCGTGACAATCAATCAATTTACCAACCGCATGACACTTGTCTCCCACATCAACAATCATGCACCAACGGTTACTGGCGTTGCTATTTATTACGCTTCAACATTCAATCAAAGTCCACACACTGTCGATAACGCAGCGATTGTACAATACCCGCTGCCTGTCTGTCCCATCCACTCCGGCGCAACATCCGGTTAGTGGCAGATAGTTTTTCGCTGTCACCCCCGTGTGGCACCCCATTCCAGGCGAGTGCCATAAACACACTCCTGCCAAAGTGTGAAGTGTGGTGGCGGTGTGAAGTGTTCCCCCAAAGCTCGTCGACTCGCCGTTCAATTGCGGCCCGTTTAAGGCGCGGCGAGTCGGATGCAACTCCATCCCGAAAAGTGTCAAGCCCCTTAATAGACCGGCTTAATGCCGGGTACGGTTTGCAAAAATTTGCACATTTCGCACATGCCGCCGAGTGTGCCGCTGCAGGGCGCGCGAGCTGTCAATCAGCTGGCCCGATGCGACAAAGTGCGCGCTCATCGTCACGTTCGGCAAGCCGCGTTGATGCACGAGTTGTGATGCAACGTCAATATGATATGCTCTTTATTGGTTGGTGTAGAAATGTCCGGAGGTGTCTAAGGTTTGAGGTTGAGTAGTGTTTCAAAAACTTCTTGCTTTTTTATGAATATTGTACATGAAACTTTGTGACAAAATGCTGCAAACCTGATCAACAGTGGTGGACGATTTCGTATCAATTTGCCTGCAACGGTAAGGAGAAGGAAAAAAGACACATTCACCGTTTTTTTTCTTGTTTCTTCTTCGCTTTTGGGGTCGAAACTGTCACGACTGGTGCGCACTGGTACCACCACCGACGGTTCGACATTATCATCCCACCAAGATCTGAAAGCCATTCGTCTTACAGGATGACCAGCGGGAGGGAAGAGTGGACTCGGAGAGGGGCCGAATCCCAAGGCCTGTGTCGCGAACGGATAAATCACGCCCGCAGAGACGAAAAGGACGACGATGACGACGACGACGACGGTGTGTTCCTGCCACGTTTATGCAGGTTGCAACCGGGCCCCCGTGGGATGCCGGGGATGATTAAAACATTTTTGCATTGGTGGGAGTCGTTGTCAAGATTTTGTGCGAACATTGTGTTCCCGCAAGCCGGCAAGAGCTTAGTCTTTGCGCACAAAAAAGCAGCATCAGCTAAGACGATGGTTAAGATTTCGGACGCGCAAGATATTTCGTTGGACGCAAGCTAAAGGCGGAACTTTTCGCGGCCGTGGGTTGTTAGCCGTGCGCGTCTGGAATGTGCACCGCTGGCTTTCACAGTTCGCGAGCGGGCGAAGGAGTTTGGTATTTTTATTCACCCCGTTGCGCCTATCATCATGCCCGTTGTCCCAAACCGGTTGCGAGCGAGATCAGCGCACGGTAATCACCACAACGGCCACGACTTTCGAACGCGACCAGCGATCGATTCGGGCTCTCTGCTGGTTGGATTGATCTGACCGCGGGTGTCTGCTTGCTGCTCCCTGATCTGCATTCTGCGGCACAGTTCGGGTGGGTTAATCTCGGGGCTCTCCCTATCTCTCTCTTTCTCTTTCTGCGGGGACACTTTACCGGGTGACATTCCTTGGATGGAGGTGATGGTGGTGCTGGTGGTTTGTTCTGCGAATAAGTCCACTGTCCAGTGCCTCTGGAGAAGAAGTACACCGGCAGCTTGTCGTCCCATTTATATTGAGCTCGGTTTTTTGTTGTTTTGCTTCGAAACCAAATTCGCAACTCTCGAAAGATTGATTTGGATATCTGCTGCAGCACGAGCGAGATAGCAGCCAACTCCAATGAGAACAAGTGTTTGTCGCGCCCAAAACTATAAAGCAAAGGACAGCACAGAAAGATATGGAAGCTGTTTTTTATGAAAATCGGATCTTGTCTTAGAGATTACGAGGAACACCGAAAAAATGGCGAGCAATATCTCCTGCTGGAAGGGAAAGTACAGCCGGCGGCATACGGCATTCGCCGATTGGGCGCGTAGGTTCGGAAGGCTTCTGATGCCTGCAATGGGATATTAATCGCTGTGGAAGCGATTAAGTGCAGAGGGTGTGCACGCTTGGAGGGAAGCAAATTTGGATTTAATTTCGCCAATAATTCTTCGTTTCGTTTAAGGTTTTGTTGTTGTGCGTGTGCTGATCGAGTGTCCGGATAGGAGAGTTGCTGCAGTTGCTGCGTGCAAAGGTGGGCGCGCGGGAGCTGCGGCAAAGTTGGAGACTGTCAATTTATTTTGATTTATCATGAAATTCAGAACAAGCTCCTTTTGGTCGGCGGGAGCCTTTGGGTGATGGAGTGGTCGTCCTGTTGCTCGGAGAACTCAACCATGGAGACCACCTTCTTGGATGGTTCTTCGTCTCTCGCGCTCCTCTCTCCTTTCGGTGCAGATGCCTTTCAAGGATCCAACCCAAGTCGGATAAATCCTGCTCGTTAACTTTCCCCATTGAAGGCTTTTGGCGGTATGGCTCCCACGGGGGGGTTGGTGGAAGTGGAAGGTTTGGGGAGCTATCAAAATGAAATATATCTTGGAAAGAAAATTTACAAAAAAAACAAGCGCTCTTTTGCAAAGAATGTGACATGCACGACCGTGGGAATTTGTCATCGGAGAAGTTTACTGGCAACACCCGATGGGGAGGGGGGAGATTCACATTCATCAGCGTGTCCTCGGCCTGGGAATGAAGGGGCCCGGTAGAGGAATGGTCGTCGGGCAAAAATTGTGGCCCGCCGCTAAACGATAATTCATTTCCGCGGCTCGGACTCGGGAATGTTAATTTGCACGCGCGATTTGTGCAAACTTTGAGGAGAGAAAATAAAGAAAAGAAAGTCCAGTTCCCGGAGGCGCTCTTGGCCTTCCCCGCCACGCGACAAGTAAATTGGGTACGGAAAAGTTTTCCTTCGCGAAACGAATGCCCGATGGGTAGGGAGTGGTTGAATTGGTGACATACACCGAGGGCAAACACTTGAGCCAAGGAAATTGGATAAGCTGTCGCCCTTGAGGAAGGTCTGAGAGTGGCTGTGGCAGTGTCTTCCGCGCCCCAGTTCGCTCTTTTGTAATGGAGATGGATGGGAAAATTGGTGCATTACATACAGAAGAGGCTGAAACACATCCTTCCTTGTTCGGGGGGGTTTAAAGCTGGCTTAACTTGTAGGTTAAAAATGTAGGCCTTTTAGCGGCTTTGCACCTTGCTGTATGCTTGGGATTTTCCAAACGAATTCCGCAACCAAACCGGCATTACCTGCATGGATGGATGAAGTGTGTGGAAATTCAATCCGTGTACCTGTGGAGGGTCGTGGATAAGGAAGGGTTCAGTGTCACCGCTCCCCGTGTAGAGCATCCTGCTCTGTGCCCATCACTAAAGCCCTTCACCTCGTTTAGACACAAGTGTTGTTTGGAGCATGCCATGGATGAAGAAGTATTCAAAGGAGAGAGAAAGAGAGAGAAAACGAGAGCGACCTAAACCGGAACGCAAAACAACACCCTTCCAGGTGAGCGTCGTCGCTTTCCAGAAGGGAAAAGACGGCAGATGCAGCTGGCGGAAACTGTAACTGACCCCGATTGCCCGGTGCAAGGGAAGCATGAGAAGGCATAAATCTGGTGCAGACAAGCTTCGCACGTAATCGGCCAGGTAGCACGGAATGTTTGGTGCCGGCCACTGCCTGTGTGTGTGTGTGTGTCTGTGTGCGCGTCTATCTGCGCGCTCTCGTTTCCACATTTCGACGCCATGAATCAGCGCGAACTTTTCCGCGGCACAGATTAGGCTCCAGGGCTTTTAGGCTGGAGGCTTTGGCAGTGCGTGAACCGATCGGATCGGTTTCGGTTGCATCGAACCTAGCCAGTTGCATCGAGCGCGTATTCCATTATCGTTTGTGCAGCATTTTTTGTCTGGGATTTTGCTGAACCAGAACGAATCTAGCGGTTGTGTGGTGGGTGGTGATGGGTGAATCGCCAGCGAAACAACAAAACCACCATCACCACCCGGTTCAAGCTGGTCGAAGGAATGTGCTTTACGACCTGAACTGAAATGCTGTTTTTACGGGGGCACGATAGATCGAGCTTTTGCACCAGAGCACGGCCGTTGAATCATGCACGGTTTTGCTGCAGAAGGAGGCAAATAAAAAGGGCTGCAGTCGGGATTAAATAAAAAAAAATATCAACCAAATCGGTAGAAACCGCCTGACAAAAGCTGGATAGTGGAGGTGGTATGCTGATTGGTGAGGGTGGTTGTGGGTGGTAAAATGAAAAATTGTCAGTACAGAAGGCTTGATGCCTGAGCCTGGCCTCTAGCCACTGCTAGGGTGGGAAGGTAGAAGCAAATAAAAATTAAAAAGTCTCCTAGTAAGTGGTCCTCCCCAGAACGGGGGGGAGGGCCGTTGTCGCATTGCGATGAACGTGTTAGTGTGGTTTGCAGTCCTTTCCGACAATGCTGGAGAGAGTTTCTGCAGAGCTTTGGGAATGTTTATTTTCCTACTTTTGATCGCTAGCTAGAGAAGCTACTGACTTGACTTTACGATGCATTGAAAGCATCGAGTAAAGGTAATTAATTTGAGCTGTTAAAGTGAAGGCTTTTTAGCGCCAAAAGGTATGCAAACTGCACAACAAAAACAAGCGTTTAACAGTTTTTTACCCACAATCGGTGTCTATTGAGTAAGAGTAAGCTATGAGCTTGATATTTTAATTAGGCACTGCTTTATCGATCTGAAATGCTTCCTTTTCACGCCTAAAAACTCCCAACATTAAATGCCATCATTCACCTTCAAACCCTTTTAAGAATGCTTATTAATTTGTGTTTCTTGATCAGCCTTTTCCCACCTGATATCTTATCATGCAGCGAAGTTGTATCATTTGTATCTAGTAGAGCAGGTGGAGGGAGTGTATTTCCTTCGGTTTCGCATTTTTCTCGTCTTGAAAGCTTTCCTTGAATTCATTACAAGGAATGTCCCGCGTCCCAATGGCGCTGGCGGAAGCTGGGGCAAAAACTCTTCAATAAATTATTCACCTAGTGGCCGTCGTTTGAAACCACTCGCACAATCGATCGATTGTGGGAGCAACTTTGTTAATTTGATTTTCTTCTTTGCTGCTTTTGCTGTCATTTATTGCACCACAAACACACACACAGGCAGGCTCACCACAGGAAGTCTCTCGTTTTTTGCGCGCTGTGATACACAAACCACGCGCTGCGACAAGTGGTTCCGTTCGTAGCATCGTGCATCGCAGAAGAACCGAATGTTGACGCCGGGTTCGGTTGACACCCGAATGTGGCCATAAAACATTTGTCCGACCTTTCCGGCCGTTCGCTCACGCGTTTTGGGGGGGCGGGGGGAGGGGGAGGGGGGGGGGGGAAATGGCTAAAATTTGACTCTCTTGCGGTCGTGAAGAAAATAAAAAAAGCCGTAAACCGCGTTCTCCGTCTGCTCTCTGAGCAACAGAGCAAAACAACGAAAAGCAGCGCCCGTCTTCCCACCAGTGTGTTCGGATCATTCTCGGCCTCCCGACCGAAGCACACATTCCAACGCAGCAACAGGTTGTTGCGCTGTTGTGTCACGGTGCTGCGTTCGCGCCGTGCCAATGGCGTACCGCGGAGACGATGATGAGGCGCATATTCAAAAAACAAAAAAATGAGGAAAAGAGGAATAGAACCCCAAACCACCTTTGGAAAAAAAGGAGAGAAGAAACGTTCGCCCAAAAGTTGTGTCCAATCGATTTGCATAAATAAATATTGTAATTTAAATTTTATCAATTTATTATACCCTGCCGCCTGCGCCCGTCCTCTCCCCCCTCGGCCCTGGTGGGGCGATCGTTTCTTGAAACTACCCCCCCCCCCTTTTTTTGTGAGCGTAATTTTCGACTCTTTTCACCCTTTGTTCACCCCGCGCAGACTAACAGCTAATGTGGCACTGTTTTTTTTTTGCTGTCGCTCTCTGTTCTCTTCCTCGCCAGCATATATCCGCCTTCCTGTCCTGTGATGATGGTTGTCATTGGAGGTTTGCTGTTTTTTGAATGTGTTGCTCGATTCCACGATCATCTTAAACTGTTTTCGCGGGAGACTAATGTGTGCTGTTAGTGGTTCCCCACCGACCGTGGCCGTGCGCCGTTCGGGCGAGATTCCAATCATTCCGCCAATTTGCCTTGGCATCCAGTGGGATGGAAAGCAGGTGAGCCGAGGGGGTTTATTATCGATTCTGTGGGGTGGAAAAAAGGCCACCTGAAACACGATTAGTCACACAGAACCGTGCTCAGAGAGAGAGCCTCTTCTCACGGTATGCCGTGGTCGCGGGCTGAGTCACTGCGCCAGTGCGACACGATCCTCCTATGATCCTTGGAGATTTTGTTGTTGTGCAGATCGTGTGCGCTGATCGCTGCAACCTAAATTAGGACCCCCCCCTCCTCCCCTCTCCCCCTTTATTTTCGCCAAAAGTGGGGTTGGGTTGTTTTTTTACTAATGGTTTCGTACGTTCGCTTCTTCTGGGCGGTTTGGTGGTTTGAAAGTTGAATTGAAGTATGTGTTTTTTGTTGCTGTTGTTGTTGCGTCCCATCCATCGCTTCATCATGTTTCATTTTCGGGGGGAGGAGAGAGCTTTCATGTTTTCTCCCTCTCTCTCTCTCTCTCTCTCTCTCTCTCCCTTGGCTGGTTTTAAGTTTGGTTACACTTGACGGATTCTAACCAGCCCGGCTCATGGGTCGCTCGTTTAGCGATCGGGACACGATGATTCTTCTCATTTATTATCATGTTGTGCCAATCGCCATGACCAGTTTGGTTTTTTGATGTTGTTGTTGGTTAACCGCCTTTTTGCTGCGTTCTGTGCGCCTCTGACTGTGCGCCTCAATCGTTTGACGGGCGATCGTTTAGTTTAGTGTTGTGGGGGGTAATATTTAAGGAAAAAAGGGAGAGCGAAGAAAATAAAACTATAATCATTTGCCCCCTTTTGCCTGATTCCCGGCTTGATCAGCATACACGCATCGTTTGTTTGACGCGTGTGTGTGTGTACCTCACATCCGAATAACTCGTTATAAGTGTTGAGGTATTGTTACCGCTTGTTTTATGCTGCTTCCTTAACGCGGTTTTTATCGAGGTTTATTTTGCTTGTTGTTGTTGTTATTCGTTATTTGAGGTGGAAAAGAACCTTGCCAACCACCCGCTGCTGATCAGGCGGGCAGGCTACCAGGACCAGGAGTCTCTACGTCCCCTTTCGACTTCTCTCGAACCCGCACGGGGCAGGTGGTTCATGAGCTCTCTCGCCCGCCTCAAATAACACAAGGCGCTCAAATAATAATCTGCCGCCCCTACGACTGCGGACTGTTTATTTCTTTGCAACCCCTCCAGCAGCAGGAGCAGACTAAAATCAATTAACATTCCGTGAGAATGCCAATGAATTGCTGCTAATGATGACCCTCCCGGTACGTTCGTGTCGGTGTCGCTGTGTGTCGAGATTACGGGTGGTTGGAAGCGGGCTCGGAGGAAGAAGAGGAGGCAGGTTTATGTTTTTATGATTATTTCCACCCGCGGTGGCCGTACCAGCTCCAGCGCTTATCCGCCGTCTTATCGACCAGTTTCCGATCGAACTTATAAGGATACTCAAATGAGGGTAATGGTGCAAGGGGAATTCACATTGAGGTTTTTGGGGAGCAACCTTTTGGCCAACAAATTGTGTGGTGGTCGGTTTGTTCGGAGGCCGCTGGAGAAGACGGTCTATGTGCAGACAGTAAACGCGGTGGGTGAAGTAAGTGAGGTCGGTGTTTTCCGGGGGCCCCGGTGCCGTGATTCCGGGCGGTCGATGAAATTTGTTGAACGAGTTCTCTTGAAATGAGGCAGCACCAGGCAGCCGGCTGGAATTGCAGGGAGCGGCCCTAGAGCAGCGCTTGTTTGTGTGTGTGTTTGGGCTGATCTGGAATCTCAGATTTCAGCTCGCGCGGTTTGATTAGATTGGTCGTTCTTGTGATTAATTCGCGATCCGAAAGGTTGCGATGATGGGAAGGAAACGTCAAAATTAGATTGTGAACAGTGTGGAGTGAGCGAAACCGGCGAGGTGTAGGTCGGTAAGAGTGACTGCTCGTTTGTCTGGGATGGCCGTCCGGCAATCATTAATTCGATTGGGCTAATTTTTACAACGTCAAATCATCCATCCACCAAGCGTAGGTTTGTGTTGTAGTTGTTTTGTTTTTTTGCTGTGTAAAAGAAACGATAATTAATGCTGTATGGCTGTGCTGGGATGGTGAACAAATGTGTCCTGATCGCGGTGACTTCATGGGAGTAAAGACGTATCAGATCCTTGATCAGATACATTGTAGGCTTTAGTTTGGACAGTTTCCAACAGAAAGGTTACATACGAATAACCTTTATTGAAGTTCTTTTTTTCCCTTTTGTCCCTTTTTGCGTAACAGTAACAAACCAGTAAAGTTCCCAAAATCATCGTTAAATACGCGTCACTGCACGGTCCCAAAAACCGACCGTAACTTTCTGAATCATTAAGGATCAGATTGTCTACTCAGTGGCGTAAAATAAAGCGAGCCGCAAATTGTCTCAGATTTGTCATAATTTCCCCGCATGATTGCAAAGTCTCGGTGAAATAAAAACGGTCTCTATGAACACCGATTCACTACCAGCCACGGGCAAATAGGTAATGTAATCTCATTAACGCTAGTAAAGCAACGCTCTAGCATCATAATGCCTATTGCGCTCGAAGAACGAATAAATGCCGAACACGGAACGCCGCTGCCGACCTTTAAAGGGGAAAATGGGGCGATTTTTCATAGCCCCCCCCCCCCCCCCGGCCCGTGGCGGCAACGGGACCGAGAACGAGTCTTAAAAGATGAATGCGTAGGGTCAAACCCGCACGGCCGGCCCCTGCGGTCGGCTTTTCGTCTAATGGTTCGTGTCTAATGTGATCTCTTTTACGATCAGCCAAAGGAAGCAGGCAGGGACCAACTGTACCATTCCTCAACATCACCATTTACAGTACAATTGTCGCAATTCGAGCTCCGTAGGGGTGGTTGTGTGTGGTTTGGCTGTGATGCTTCTGCCGCCTGATCGATTCCGCTCTTCATCGAAAAACGCTCTTTCCGAAATGGTTAAATTGATGGGGCGACGGTGATCGCAGGCAAGATCGCACGCGCACCCACTGGATCGTGCCGCCCGGCAAAGCGCGCAAAGGGGATGATAAATTTAAAAAGGGGTTAAAATGTGCAGTAATTAAAGCGTTCGATACGGATTGGCCATCGTACGCGGCACTACATCAGTAAGATTGATGAAACACGTTCGCGCGTTCGCACGCGCTCGCGCACGGCCCACCCGTGTGTGTGGGATGGAGTTCAAGATCGGGGCGATCAATTTTTAGTGAAGAAGGAACCTCTTTTTTTGGAAATTGGCAATCGCTCAACCGATGCGATGGCCGTCTAGGCGGCGAGTCTCCGAACAGACTTTGGCGCGGGAATATGGTTGATTGATTTCTTCACCATTAAGCTCTGTGTAGCGGTCGGTATGTATCGAACATAATCCTTCTCGATCATCCTCGCAGCTCTGGATCACAAGGTTAAAATATGTCAAATTGTGAACTATTTGGAGCAGCGTTCGGTTTCATTCTTGTGCAGTAAGATCCTAAAATGTTGGATGCACCTGTTCGCGACTAATCATGCGCTTTGGAATATTGGGTTGATAGAAAATTCAATCTCGCAGCATAATTTATGCACCATTTCGTGCGATTTGACACATGTTCATTGTGTGTGTATAAGAGAGAGAGAGAGATAAATTCGGAAACACACATCTTACTGTACGATCGAATAACAGTTAAAGGAACTGGAACGTAAAATACGCCTAATTTATACACCACCTTCCATCGGCCGCCGAATGCACACGATAGCACCTGCATACCCTTTAACGCTTAAATCGCAACTCGCACGACAGATCGAGCACTAAACCCACTTCGCCACCAACTCAGAAAGGAGGGATCGTCGGACGGTCGTTAATCTAAAATTAAAATAATTCGAAACCCCATTTTATAGGGCAGCTGCAGCGCACCGCAGAACAGGAAAGTCTTATAAAAAAAAGAACAAGATTATATTAAATAACGGAGACATACACACACACACACACACGCCAAACCGGCACAAGGGGAACCCCGTCCGCACCATCCGCTTCCATTGACGAGATTGTGGTTTATGGTTTTCAAAACATTGTCGTAAAATTATGCTGCTGTCTGTCTTATTTTGCCGCCCCGTGGTCGGTTCGGGTGTGTAAGTGTGTGTTTGTTCTTGTTGTTCTGTTGGTGCCGGCGTTCGATTCTCCACATCCTGTGCGTTTTTGAGCTGTATATTGGAACCACCATGGAAGCCGAACGCATTTTCTGCGCTGGGCGTTGTAAATGTTGATGTTTTTTACTCATTTTTTGTTCATTTTTTCCTCCTTTTCGTATCAATTTGTAAAGCCCAAAGAATGACCACGGAACAAACGACGGCAAGGGACCGATTATGGCTTCATAACGAATAATAAACGCTTGTGCTCCATAAACTTTACTGCCCCCGGGGTCCCCGGACGGTGCAATAAACTTTGCCTTGGAGATGAAGGGAAGGCATCTTCTGGCATGGCTTCCTTTGATCGAGTTCATTCCAAGGGAATGAATTTGTAGTTTTAATTAGAAGGTGGTGCGCAGCCACAGAGGGGTGGCGTTGCTGAGAATGTTGAACCGAACGATGATTGATGGAGCAGTTCAGCTTATCAGTTCGAAGTTCAGTGGCTGACAAATTCTTTCCCCTGGCTTGGTGTATTTGAATAGAATAAATCTTTCTATTCTTGTTGAACAGTTTCGTCCCCCTAAAAGTGATTTACTTATACACCTGTTCTCCGTTCGTTCCAAGATCCAAGATCGATCGTATCCACGCGAGGAACCCGATAAAGCCATTCAATCAATCAAGAATCCCCCCCTTCGTCAAATCAATTCACGAAACCACCCCGTAAACCCTATCCGATACCGATCGTCATTGAGTGAGTTCCGCAATCTCGGGGCAGGCTAATTATCATTGCTTGTTGTAAGGCCCATCACACTACCACTCACTCACTGCGTCATTCATCGATCACAATCAATTAAGCATTGCGTGCCAGTTTATGTGTAATCAAACCATCATTCTTCCTACCCCGCCTGGAAAACAGTGCGATAAACATAAGCGCGACTGTAAGGCGAGTGTTTGTTTATCTAACACAACGCAGCGAGCGGTTAAATATTGGTTCAAATAAACGCGCCCGGTCGCTGGAGGAGTTGGAAATGGACTTCCTGTTTTCCCACGGTGGTGCAGTGCGCATGGCGGTACTAGTTGGCAGTGTGTGAGAGAGAGAGTGAGAGGGTCGAGGTCCGGAAGGAAGCAACCTGATCTAGTGCCCAAATTTATGGTGATCGGTCAGTGTCGGGAGTTGGCAGCGGGAAACGGAACGGTATGATGTGTTTACGATAAATTATTCTATGTTTACACAAACTACGATCGAGGAGTGTCCTTTTTGGAATGGAAAGATGTTTGAGTTATCGTAACCGTTTTGAATCAAACATATGACAGTCAGTCTGTCAGCCAACGGTGCGTTAGGGGGGCGTTTCTAAGAACTCTGCTGCCTGTAAGCAGACCTAACGATCGAAGAGGAAGTTTGGACAGGAATGAACGGGCTCTCCGTTCGTGGTACGTGTAGTTGATAAGTCAACGCCTTTCCCGTCCTGTCCGTTCTGTCTGGGATCTCGCAGTTATCATGCAGAAGGCGGAGGAGGAGGAGGAGGAGGATCGTTTACTCTATCGCTTTCGTCGTTTGCTTCAAAATGTCGATCGAAAACAAATAAAGCAGACTCTCTCTCCCCCGGCTGAAACGTTTCGGGGGCAAGATTAATCGCTTTTTTCTCTCCTTCCTTTTCTAATCACGCACAGACACACACATGAGGCGCTTGAGAGTGATGGAACGCGCCTAGACACATGTCAGAGACACTACTGGGACTTTGGGCGAGGGTTTCGGGAATAATCTCTACCTAAACTGTTTGGAAATCTAACAACTCATCAACGCTTACGGCACTGACATGAGTCGGTCCCGTTCGAAGCTAGGGAAGATGGGTAAAGGGTCGGAATGGTCGTCTAGGCAGCGTCAAGGTACACACACACACACAGAACACGCACCGTGAGGGATCGCCGTGACGATGTGATTAATCTATCATCAATCACGTCCGGACCACGTCAAGACGCAACTCATCCGGACCGAGATTTCGATCCACTTTCGGGCGAGCGTCCAAACTTCGGCGACCCCTATTGGATTTGGATTGGTTGTAGAGGCTCAGCTGTGAGCTGTGCTGTAAACTGCACCGTAATGCTTTCTGGTTGCTTGCTGCATTCCACCATCGGTTTGGGTTTGGCTCGGTTTTGTGTTCGGAACGGTATGGGATTTGGGGGAAAATTTGTGGAAAGGTTTGGGATAACTGGGGATAGGTTCTGTTGGGAAGGAGAACATTGCAAACCTTTGCAGATGCGTCACACATCTTGGTGAACTTCACCCCGTACCAGCAACTCCATTCAATGTCATTCAATCCCTGATACATCCTGAACTCCCTTATCGCACTGAAACCCTTCCCAAAGTTAACTCTTTTAAAAGGTTTATTATGTCCCACAAAACCAAGGGATATTACATGAGCAATCATTTCAACCTTCATGTCCCTAATGAAGCCTTATATCTGCTCTTTTTCCCCCGTTTCTTTGCAGTGGATATGCACTAGCCCGAACCTGGAAGCGTTTAACAATGTGTTCAGCAAACGATCGACTCAGCGACACCGCCACTCATCCGCCAGCAGCACCACTCAGCTCCACAATGTACACGCAAGCAAGCAAACGACCTCCAGCAGCACGGCGACCACTCGTGAGCAGTAGGAGGAGATCCTGCCGTACCCAGCAGCACCTGCCTCACTGCCATCGATGCAGTAGGTGGTCGGACCGGCGGATATCGCACAGTTTATTGGGACTGTGCCTACTGCTAACCGTATGCATCCTGCCCACGGTGTTCGGTTCCCCGCAGTCCTCACACTCGCATCATTCACATCACTCCCATGGACATCACCATCAAACGGCACCGGCACACGGTGGTGGAACGAGTGGCAGTGTCCCGCCATCCTCCCAGCAGTACTCCGGTGGCTCCTCGGGCCGTTCGAGCGGTGGCAGCGGTCTCGGCCTGTACATCATTCGTGCGCCGGAGTCGACGATCGCACCCGCCGACGATGAGGTGCTGTTTGAGTGCGAGCTGAACCTGATGCCGGAGCAGCTGGACTGGCGGTTTCGGGCGCAGGGTACGGCGGGACAGCGCAAAGACTACGTGCTAATCCAGAGCAATGTAAGTCGGAGGGAGGGAGACTAGGACACGGATCGTCGGGCCCGGTTTTTTTTTTATTAATAACGCTCTTCACTCGTTGCAGCACCATGGGTACAATGCGACGGTCGTTGACGGCCGGTACAAGCTGCGCGTGTCGGTAAGCGAATCCACGATCGGCGAGTACCAGTGTGTGGCGTGGTTCGGTGCGTCGGCGATTGCGTCCATACCGGCCCGCCTGACGCTGGCGACGATCGGGCTGGAGGCGGAGGCAACCGGTGTGCCGGGCCGGCACGATCGGGTACCGACGACGATGCGCCGCATACAACCGCAGCAGCATTTTAAGGTATTCCCCGGCAACAGTATTATCATCGATTGCGGTGACATCGTCTCGAACCCGCCACCCATCTGGAGCTACTACAAGTAAGTTGTGTTACTGCAAGGAAGTAATTGCAATAAGTAATCTTCCGCTTTCCTTTCCCGCAGGGATGGCATGACGATCTATCCGAACGTGACGCAGCTCCAGACGGGCCGCCGGCTCATACTGGCCTCGCTGGCGCAGCGCGACACCGGCACGTACTGGTGCTCGGCCGTCAACTCCATCACCGGCAGCGAAGTCATACTGCCCCAGCGTACCACCGTCACGGTCGACTACGTACCGCGCTCGGCACCGCGCGCCTTCACCCAGCCTCAGAACGTGTCGGTGCTGCCGGGCGATACGGCCCTGCTCGAGTGCCCGGGCGTCGGCAACCCCGTCCCAGTGCCCGCCTGGACGAGAGCGAACGGCATCCCGCTGAATGTGCGCGCTCGCATCCAGGACTACGGCCTGCAGCTGTCCAACGTCCATCCGGAGGACGCGGGCCAGTACCTGTGCCGGCTGCAGAACGGCATCGATCCGCCGCTGCTACACTCCGTGTGGCTGACCGTGCTGGAGCCGCCGCGCATTGTCGCGCCACCCCGCTCGACGCTCACCAACGAAAGCGACAGCCTGGAGCTGGAGTGCATTGCGCGCGGTTCGCCCCATCCCGACATCTACTGGATGATCAACGGCGACTACACCGAGTGGGACGGTCTGATACGCACGAACGGCACGCGGCTCATCATACAGTCGGTGGAAAAGCGCCACGCCGGCATCGTGCAGTGCTTCGCCCGCAACGCGGTCGGGGAGGCGAGCGAGGGCAATCTGCTGCAGGTCATCCCGAAGCAGATACCGGGCGGCATCGGCACTACACCGCTCGGGTCCGTCCCGTCCAGCCCGAAGGCGGGCGGTGGTGGCGGCGGTGGCGGCGCCGGCGGGGACCATTCGCCCAAGCGCAAGGGTGGAAAGAAGCACAAAAACCGTAAGTATGGCAAGCGCATCCCGAACAGGCCCGCTTGCTTCGGGGCCGTGGGTGGGTTTATTACGCGTCCGATCTGCTCGATAAGCTGCTGCCAGGCCGGGTGATCGGCGTGTAGTGGGGGGAACTTTTCGCACCTCGGCGGTCCCCGGTTGAGACCGGTCCAGAGCGGCTGGCCCGGTAGACGGCAGTTGCGGGCGATGGACAGCTCGAAGCTGCCTTCCGGCGGTTCCAGCCGGTCGAACTCGTTCACGATCAGCTTGAAGCGATTGTCCGGGAAGGTTTGAGCGATTTGGTCGAACGTCCGTTCGGCCATCGTGCGGTAGATGGGACACTTGAGGCAGTGCTCGATGCGGACGATGGCGAGCGCTTCGTCAAAGTGTTTGTCGTCGCAGTAGACGAGGTTGGGGTCGGCGGTTTTCTTTTTGCCCTTTGCTCCTTTGCCTTTTGATTTGGACATTTTTGGAGTTTAATCCCTAAAACAAATTTCAATAAATTTTAAATCACTTAAACTTTAATGGGAAATATGTAAACACACTCCTAATTTAGAGGAACCAAAACAGAGTGACATGAACGCTCTGGTTACTTAGATTTGGGTTTGACGTTTCATAGAACGTGAGCATTGATCCGCTGTCAGTGAACCGTTGGTTGTCAACGCCTTTCCATTAATAAAAAAAAAACCCTCCCTAACATCTTGTTCTCCATCTGCCTCTCTCTCTCTCTTTCCAGTGGTAATGATACCTCCCTCCCGGCCCAACATTACCCGGCTGTCGGACGAATCGGTGATGGTGCGCTGGTCCGTACCGTCCAGCGACGGGCTGCCGATCCAGTTCTTCAAGGTGCAGTACCGAATGCTCGGCGACCCGACGAAAAACATCGCCCGCACCCAGTGGATGACGGAGAACGAGGACATCCCACCGTACACGCGCTCCTACGAGGTGAACAACCTCAAATCGGACCACCTGTACCGGTTCCGCATCGTGGCGGTCTACTCGAACAACGACAACAAGGAGGGAGCCGCCTCGGGCAAATTCCACCTGCAGCGTGGCTCCCAGCTCGGTCTCACCAAGAACCATCTGCTGGCGCCGACGCTCACCCGCATCGAGCCCGTGTCGCAGCATGCCGTCGTGCTGCAGTGGCAGTTCCCCCAGCATCTGCCGCACCCGATCGATGGCTTTTACGCGTACTATCGGCCGGCCACGACGGCGGGCGAATACTCGAAGGCCACGGTGGACAGCAGCACGGCCCGCCACTTCAAGATCGATCATCTCGAGCCGGGCACGGCCTACGAGTTTAAGCTGCAATCGTTCACCGCGTCGGCCGCGTCGGACTTTAGCGCGATCCTGACCGGTCGGACGCTGAAGCCACCGACGCCGCCACCGACCGTACCGACGGTGATAGCGGCAGCGGAAGGGCCGGACGGTAGCCAGGTCGTGCCGGTGAACTATCTGCTCGTGATCGGCTGCGTGCTGATCGTGAGCGTGCTGCTCGTGCTGTTTCTGTGCTGCTGCTTCAGCCGGCGCAAGAAGCGTGGCCACGGTGCAGGTAAGCGGAAGCTTCTTCTGTCAATTCACTTAAACCGTAATGTGTAATGTTTCCCGCACTTTAACTTGGTTTGTTTTTTTTTTTTTTTTAGATGAACCAGATGCGAAGGTACACATACCGGTCGATCAGAACGGGTTTGCCGGTGCGGTCAGCAATGGGGGACCAAGGGGCCCGCCGCCGCCCCACCACAAGACGCGCACGAACGGCATGAACGGACGGATGAACATTACGCCCAACCCGCTGGCACAGGATGGCGACAAGGTAACGGTGAGCTTTCATGCCGCTTCGTACCGCTAGTGTTATGCGTTCGGTTGACACAACATTCCACCCCGCACGTTTCCTTCCCCCAATCCCCACACTGCATGTGCGTTTGGTACTTAATTACCCCCGGCGGGGCGGATGAATAGCTTACATATTACAAGTGCACCGGCGAAGACGGACTTACAAGCGATGCGCCTGAAAGTATGCAATCCGCAAATCAGGCACATGGTTTTAAGTCACGTCAGTCGCCGTAGTTCATTCGCCCGCCCGGTAATGATTCCTTCACTAATGTCTTTTTCCGCTCCTTTCCACTAACAAGCCTTTTGTGTTGCGTATAACGTGCATGAGTGATTGCTTCATCTTGCTCGCTGCTCCCTTCAACCGCTCCCTGCACGACCAAGCGAACAAGTACTATCCAAGTTGCGCGATGAATGTTTTGCTTTCCCCTGTTTTGGTTTTGAATTGTGTTGTTCCCATTTGATGTTGTTTTTGTTTGGTTTCGTTCTCGTTATCCTTATTTTGATATTGTTTTTCGCTTAAATCTTTGAGCTTGTTTGATACTCTTCATAATTAAGTTACACGTTCTTTTAAGCGTACTTTTCCCTTTATTTAGTTTTTCCTTTGTAATTTATATTTGTCTTTGTTTGTAATTTTGAATGTTTTTTTTTTTTGTTATGATCATGATTAAACGTAACTTGAACTTCATTTCTGAATAGAAGAATATTCACCCTTTCTGTACATATGTTTCACATTAGCTATCGTAGTGCATACTGCATGTAAATATTGATCCAAATCGACCTTTAGTGTACAGCGTAGCGTTCCTCATACAAGTACTTTCTTGCATATACACAAAAAAAAAAAAAAATACAACGCACAAGAAATAAATCGCAAATTTTCAGCCCAAGCAAAACTCCTCGTTCGTCGCCCACGGATAGCTCGCTCTACCATCGCCCTAACGGTCGCCCGGTTTCGGTACGGTGAAGGAGCTCGGTTTAGGCTTCGCTTCGTAATCCTTTCCTTCCACACAATCCCGCCCCCCCTCTCTCCCGACCACTTTCATCAAACCTTTCCATCATCCATTTCTTGCTCTGTTCTTCACCCATTCTGCCCGCCTCCATCTTGCTCCCGGGTTGGGGAGAGGATCGGTTTAACAGTCATTTTTCTTTTCTACACCTACTCTAACCGTCCTGTTTCTACCTGATGCCGCACCGTTTTGATCGCGATACGATCATCCCGTACTGCGTACACTGCGATTGCGCTCTATTTCTTCTCTTTACTATTGATCTTCTTTGTATTCTTCTTTCCTTCCCTTCCTTTCGATTACACACTACTATCTCACTTGTTGCTGTTGTTGCTGTTGTGGTCGGATGCCCACAATTCCAGCACTACGTTCGGCGGAACTGAATCTTTGCGCTCTCCACGAGGAAGCGCCTAAATGTAGGCAATCTGTTTTGTGTTAGTGTGTGGAGGATAAAAGCTGCCGCTTCTTTCTCGCTTCACGACTCTTAGGGGGAAAACATCCCCCTCCCCGCCTCCCTTTCGCTCCCCCTGATCTGCTCCTCACTTTCATCTGTCACCCTCGCCACCCCCCCCCCCCCATCTCTCCCCCGCCACCCCAGTAGCCAGTTTGCTGTGTAGATCGATTTGCGAGGACGCGTTTTATTCTAGCTCAGAAATCAGCGTGACTGTTCTAGAATCGCACTGTGATGGAGCTGCGCTTCCTGCCGAACACGCTGGTCGAGGGAGATGCCGGGCTGGCACGGGCGGCTGGCACCGCTACCGCCAACCCGATCGAGGGCGGCTGGAGACGGAAGAAGCGAAACGCCGCGCTCGATGCGGTGCCGAAGCAGGGCGACGAACCGGCGGACGGCGGCGGACGGACGGGCGATGGTAGCGACGAGGGCGACGAAACGACGGACCCGGCTGGAGTGGCTGCTGCCACGCTGTCCCACGAGCCAGCCACTAATAACAACCACCAATCGATTCCCAACCAACAGCAGCAACATCACCTGCAGCAGCAACACATCGGAGGACTGCCGCCGCTGCATCATCCGAGTGCCGCCACCGTGGCAATGAACAGTTGTGGCATTCCGCAAGCGCAGCAGCAGCAGCACCAACAGCAGCAGCAGCAGCAGGAACAGCTAATGCTTGCCTCGATGCCCCACCGGCGCACGCTCGAACGCACCGCGGTCAGACCGATCCCGAACGGTGCCACCATGGCGTACGGCGTCGATCCGAAGCTGGTGCTGGACGGTGGTCAGCCGCCCGTCGATTGCCGCCAGTCCTCGATACGGCGTACGCGGCGTGGGTCCGGCTCCGTCCCAGGCAGCCCACGAATAGGTCGTGGACCCAGCAGTGAGTTCCTTCAGCAGCAGCAGCAACAGCAGCAGCAGGGCGTAACCGTTGCCCGCTCGCCGATGCCGATGCGTGCGGCCGGGATGAAGCGACCGGGCGCGACAAGGCTGGGCCGGGCCGAGAACATGTCCTCGGGCAGCTTGAACAGTATTGAGGTATGAGAATGGCCGACCGGCGCCGTCCCGACCGCCGCCGACGGCGCAACCACCGGCGCGTCCTCCTCATCCACCATCGTCTCCCGCAAGCGGCGCAGCAAGCGTGCGTTCAAGCTGCTGTATCTGGTGCGCCGGCGCCATGCTAGGAAGCCACGCCAGCTGCCCCAGCAGGACGTGGAGCACCACTGCCAGAAGCAGGCGTTCTACGAGCGGGCGAACGGGTACCGGCTAATATCCTGAGTGTCACCGTTCGAGCTGCTGCTCTCCGTGCTGCACGATCTGGTGGTTAGCGTTTAGAGAGGGTTAGAGCGGGTTTTGCGGGGTTCGTGCCCCCTTTTACTTTTTTTGTTTCTACTACATCCGTCCATGAGTTGTCTGTATACATCCTGTTTCTGAGTTAGAGTTAGAGAGAGGGGCGAGGGTTTTAGCAAGGTTAAGTTAGTGCCTAAAGCTAGATCGTATGAGCAAAGGGTGCCGCTGCTGTACTTAAATCTCTATTCTTCGTTTAGTTCGATGTACCTTTCGCTTTCCGTTTGAAAGGCACCTCTGGCCCTGCCCCGGGTACAGTGGGTCGGTGCATAATTGTAAATAAGGCTCCTCGGTTGGAACGGGGCGTGAACTTAGGCTATACGGGAGGGAAACTACTGTTAACAGCTGTGTGTGTAGGGATTAGCAGAGCAGGCGAAGACAAAAGACACACGTAAGCGCGGCGAGCAGTGAATGTGCTACTTAACGTATAACTACTATTGCTATTAATACGGCTATTAATACTACTACTACTACTACTACTACAGATACTTAACGTACACACATTAGATAATCACACCAACAACCAACACAATCAGGAGTCCGAAATGTAACGCTTAGAAACGAACTGTAACAAGTCTGTTAGCTCTCGGCCTCGGCCTACTTGCTGGAAGGGTAGCAATGCAATGCGCCTAAAGCTATGCAATGTGTTAGAATCTGTGCTGTTTGGCACATAGTTTAAACAGCTGTTCAAAACTAGTTTTTTCATGATTTTGGTAGTTCAAAGGTATGATTAAAATGGAATGTAACGACAACAAATTGCATACATTTAGGCGCTTTGCCACGTGGAAGGCATGCAATTGCAACAGAAAGCGACGCAATCGTTCTGTACACATTAGCTTCACCATAGTAATACACACGCACATAAACAAACACAGAAACAAACACTATTTAAATGTAGCACAGATGTATATGTATGTGTAACAAATTTGAAAGGCGAATCAAAAAAGGCGGGAAGAATCGAAAATAGGGAATAATAGTGAGATGTTTACTGAGCTTCTTTTTTTAAACTGACTGATGGGCACTGATTAATCATTAGCGAAATATACATGTATGGGGTTAGGCTAGGGGACGAGTGGGGGGAGTGCTAACAATTTCCTGGCACGTTTGACACAGCGCGCACGGCCAGCAGTCTGCTATACAAATGTGTGTAAATTATTTATTAAACCGGTAGTGGAAGGAAACCAGCGCACAGCAGCAAACGAGCGATAGTATTTTAGATGTGTTAGATGCGCGGAAACCCATAAAAGGTTCCAATGTATTCCAGATCGAACGTTTCGAACAGACAGAGAGAGAGAGAGAGCTAAGGAGTCGAACCGGTTTGCCATTTAGCATGTTTTGGAGAACGTTTGTTCAGCGTTGTTTATAGTTTTGTTCTTTAGCAAAAGATGCTCCAAAAAGGCCGAATGTAGGCGCCTTGTAGGATTGTAAATAACGAAGAGGAATAGCTAAAGGACACTGAAAAAACTAGGGTAGAAAACACCTCCATCTACTTGTAAACAGTAGCAATCTGAGCAGTTATTAGCGAACCAACTGGATGTACGTGTATATTTTGTGTAACAAGTAGAGAGAAAAGGCACAAAAAAACGACAGAAAAGCGTAAAATCCACCCAATCAAATCATAATTCCAGCATCATCATCTGCGTGTCCATTTTTTTGTTTGTTTGTTTGATTCTACTTGATCAGCGCTTCGCTAACGTCCGTTTTGTGCACTAGGATGAGGGAGATAGATGATCGCATAACGACGATTGGTGTGTGTGCGTGTGTGCGTGTCTTTTTTTGGGGGGAGGGGGTGTGCTTACTTACGTTTGCTTCTACGTTCCCCGTAGCACAAAAGGCGCTTGAAGCGTAAGCGAAACACAATGGCGAAGAAACACCTGTAAGAAATGGCGAAACAATTAAAGGAAAACCGTGAAAAGAATGCAAATTGTGTGTTGATTATTTGTATGCGCTGAGAAGAATGGAAAGAAATTGGCAATGGTAACGGGTAAGAATTTTAAAACGAGAAAGAAAATGAGAAAAACGTCATTGCGCAACAACGTCCCTCATTCACCGACGCATGCCATAGAGGAAAACAGAAAAAAAAACAAAAAAAGCGAAATCGGTTTTGACCCCGTACGCGATACGGCAAAAGTAACAGGAGCGCAGGAATCTGTGCAGGTAGCACCACGCGTCACACGACACACTAATTTCGGGCGAATGAAAGAGACAGCACGGTGTACTGCGATCGATCATGTGCGCCTGTTACAAACGTAGCAGAATGTTAGTGTCGGCAGAACGGCGTGCCGTGTGCGTATCGCGTTGCGTGCTACCTACCGACATGCATGCTCTCCTGGTACAAGCAGTCGGAAAGGTTGTGTCAGCGCAAATCGGTTTTTTTTTCGTTTTTTTTTTTTGTTTTCTTCTATGGCGAATGAGGGGCGTCGTTGCGGAATGAAGTTTTTTTTTACATTTTCTATCTCGATTTTAGTTTCTTACCCGTTAATATTGATCAGTTTCTTGTGTGTTGTTTTGCAACATGGCGAATCTTGTTGTCGCAACCGGGATGTATGATCCTGTTCGATGAACATTTTGTTCGATGTTCGATAGCTGCCGTGGTGAATGTTCAGCGTGGTGAATATAAGACACTGTGCTTTTGCTGTGCTGGTTTGTGTCTTCGCTAACTGGCATAGTGATGTGCAAACATTGGTATGATGGAGAAGATTAATAAAAAAAATAAAATTATCAAAAACAAACACGAATAAACGGATATGAAATTACAAGCAATTGTATATTGTGGAAAAATAGTTTGATAAATATTTAAATTCTGACAGCTATTACTTACTGAATCAATCAATCTCCACAATCGAATTACAAAATTACCATCCCGTAAATAAGTAAACACGCAGATTGGTTTCTTTTTTAAATAGAATTTACATTACATATATTTCTTTTCTTTTTTTCTGTCATTTTCACAGGTTTTTTTTCTTGTTTTGTGTTGTTTTGTTTGCTTGTTGCTGGTTTTATACACACATTTAGTTTAAAATATACATCGTTTCTCGTCCTACTATCCACCACCAGCCTCTTACACACACACACATACGCTCCACACAACATCATTACCAAAATCAATCGGCCCTCGGTTGTATTTGCATGTATGTATGCGTGTGTGTGGGTGTGGGTGTGGTTTGGTTGATTTCAATCACTCTTTTCCTGGGTCATCGGCCATCTGATTCCGTTCCCAGCAGCGCAATGTATGCGATTTCCCCCACCCTCTTCGTTCAACACTACATTCTGGTTACAATGGTTCTTCAAACCCTTTTGGCTCTTTTCCTCAATCAGCTCCTGCCTTGCTTCCTTCCTTGCTGTTTGAAATGTTTTTAAATGTCTTAACAGTTGGTAACTTTCACTGAACGGCATATGGTTTCGGTTCAATTTTTGTTTTTCTGTTGGTTTTTTCTTCCTCTCTAAAACAATCTCTCGCTCTCATCTAGTAATTTTGTGCACAGGAAGCGTTCTTTCCCTTCCCTTGCTCTCTGTTCGTGTCTTTTTTGTTTGTGTTTGTGTGTTAAAAATAGCACTGGCACTGGAATATTTAACTGTTTGCTCTTTTACATTTTTGTTTTCTGCTGCTATTAATCGGTGTGTGTGTGTTCAACGTTTCGTTTTTTTTAATCTACTTATCAACGCATTTGTGTAATTATGCCTCTTTCTTATCATTCTTCTCAACACACACACACACACACACACTTGCGTAAATGTATGTTATTGCCTTCCCATTTGTATATCAACAAGAAATGGGAAAGCTTACTTCAAGCACCTGCAAGAATTAAAGTTACACAAACAAAAAAACATCAACTTCAAAAAGCATTGTTTAGTCAAGATACGGAAGGAAAAAAAAGCAAAATTACAGAGCCATCGCGTAGGGTTTTGCTACTAACAGTCCATTCCTCGGAACCTCCTTAGTCTTAGTGGTAGAAGTGTTTGTGTGTGTGCGTGTGTTTTTTTCGTAAAAAAATCGATATCATCATTCCTTTTTCCTACACCACCGCTGACGTCACAAATTGCATAGATGGGTTGAGTTTTCCTTCTTCTTCTTTTTTTGGTAGCAGTAGGAAAGGAAAGGGTGCATTTAAGTGCAATTTTGGAAATCACAGAATTTTGTTTTTCTTTTCATTTTGTTTGTTTTGTTTGCATTTGCTCTTTTTACGTGCAACTTCTTTCTACTTTAACACGTTTTATTTAAAGTTTTCTTTGTTTGTCTGTAGTTTTCTCTCTTTCTCTCTCTCTCTTTCTCTTTTTTCTAATTTTCATTTCCATTTCTTCTGGCCACATTGTGATGGATTGTTCTATTTGTTTTGTGTTTTGAATTTTTGTTTTGCGCTTCTACGTTCGATTTTGTGGGCAATTTATAGCTAGTGCGTCTTGCATAAAGCACCATAAATAAATGTAATTTCAATCGTTGTGAATGCAAAAAGCAAACCGAATTGCCACATTTTCTACGAACCAAAACCAATCTTCTTTTTGATTTTGTACAGCGGTACGGGGTACCGCTGTTATAGATGTGAACAACAATCGATGAAAACGACCAGCCAGAGTGGCTCAGTAGGCCATAAAGTTCAACAGTAGCATTTGCGTGTGTGTGTGTGTGAGCAACGAATAGTATTTGAGTGTGTAGTAGTAGGCTGCGCAATCACACGCTGCATGAATAAAACTGGTTTTCGTTGTTTTTGAGCCAGGCGATGGCTTGGATGCGTTGTTGTAGGTGATCGGTTAAAATTCTGTTGCTTCTCCAACAAAAGCGCTGTTAAAATCTGTTCTGTTCAGTAATCGATGTGTGTTGCAATATGTTTGTTTGTTAAAAGCAGTTCGATGTGTGCGTCTTTTCTTCTTCTTTTTTTCTTCTTCTTCTTTGCTGTGCTGTGTGGTTGACCGCAAGCGTTCAATCACAAAATTGACAGAATTTAGCTGTTTTTTTTATTATTAACTTTTCCTAGTCAGCTTCACTAACCACGAGTGAGAGTTTTTGAGCGAAACAGATATTTGTCTTTTTTTTTTAATTTATATAAGTGCAGTAAAATGAAGCCTAGCTCTAGTGTAAACAGTGTAAACAAATGTGCTAAACCAATGAGAATAAGCGAACCATTGTTTCAACCATCCACCAATTAACAAACGTAAAACGTAACCAATTTTGCTCAACATAAGCAAAAGAAATAAAAAAAAGGAAAACTATTAGCAGTAAAAATACGAAAAAAGCACAACCTCATTTCACTCACAGTGAGTAGTGTTGTTGTACGTGCACTTTCTGCTTTACTTTTTGCCATGCTTTCGTCGTGTTTCCTGCTCCTTTTTGCTTCGTTTACGTTTTTATATCTTTTGTCAATTTCTAATCGACTTGTTGTTTGTTTTTCTGTTGTTGCTGTTGTAACATTTCATCATAGTGTATATGTCTTTCATGCTTTCTGCTTGCCATTCGCGTTTCGCATCTTCTTATAAGTTATAATCACATTAAAAACTAACAGTGAAAAACATTTATATTTTATTTTATGCTTTGCTGTGGGCTGGCTGGCCGGCTGTCTGAGCGTGTGTGTGTGTGTGTGTGTTGTTTTGGGTTGTCATTTCTCTTTACAGTTTACTGTTTGTGTATGTTGGTTTAAAAGCAAATATTTTCCTTCCTCTCATTATTTACCTTCCCTTTGCCGTCTTTTTTCCCCTCCCTTTCCTCAAAATCTCGGTTGATTATTCCTGTTTTGTTTATGTTCATGTTTGCTGCGATCGGATAACACAATTTCTGCGTTTCCTGCTTCCTGCAAGCTTCGTGTGTACTGCTGCTGCGCAGACGCCTTACATTAACATACCATTCGCACGCCACCACACGCTTGTCTCGGCAATTATAACGATTACTTAATTTGCATTAATTAATTATAATGATGTGTATAATATATATATACTTTCGATAATTCCATTTATAAATATATCCATACTATTCCAATACGCAGCGCACATCACTTAAAACCACAAACACACACACACAGAGCCACGTAATGCGTAAAAAGTAAGGAGGTGTTTAATTTTCGAAATGGTTGATCGTGGTGATTGCTGCCGTTGCTGCCGGGACAGGAAGAGAAGAGCGTAAAAGCTGCTTCCCATTCGCGACGGTAGGTGTTGGAGAAAGTGTACGTGTATATATGTGTGTGTGTTTTGATATAAATGTTTTAATTACAATACAATAAAGCAATAATTAATTCCTCTAATATCCATTGGTAGGATAACATCGAACGATCAACGTAATGGACAGGAACAATCAAAAGAAAACAATCACACAAACATTTTAAAGTTAAACAAACATACAAAACAAGCAATAAACTCCATTTGAAAACCAGTTTCAGAGGGTTTTTGTCACATTAAGCTAGTTAATTGTGTACGTAAAAGTTACAATCAGTAAACACGAAACCATCGCAAGGCGACGGGGTGTAATAGTTTTTCACTAAGCAAAGCTCATTTATAGCTCGTTGATCCGTCTCAAACGTCAACGTGTTGAATTAAAAACAAAGTAAAAAAACAGAATAATCTAAACCGAGTGTTCTTATGCTGCTTAGTAAACGCAGACCCTCAACCCCAACCCCCCTCTCCCAACCCTTAGGGTATTAATTGTGTAGTGTCTTAAACCAAACAGTGTCTTACTGGAAACGAATGCTTTTCTCTGCTTATTGGATTGTAGTTAAACTAACGAGCATTTCGTTTTTCGTATTGGAATTTGTTCCATGGATGGCACGCGTGTTAGATCAAACGGGTACTGTGAAACGCAACTAAAACTAACTTAATATAGAACATTAGCTCGTATGAGTGTGTGCGTGTGTGTGTGTGTTATACAGAAAAGTGAAATGCATCTGCATTATGACAAACTTACACACTACTAATCGCATTTAGCACAACGAAACGAATGGACCTGCTGCTGCTGCACACTCTCCCCTTACGAACGAGCTTGCATGGTGGAGCCGGACCGGACAGTCATCCCAGTACGGCTTGCTTTATCTGTTTTGCTCGCTTGCTTTGTTTAATTGCGCCTCATTTCCGTTGCCGTCGCTTCTTTTGCTTTGCTCTTCTTCTTTTTTTGTATGTTGTTGCTTTTGCTTAGGATTGTCATTTAGTCTTACTTTTACATATTGTTTACCTTCTTCGCCCGGTGCTTCTCTGGAAGGCGTCTTCTCCTCTTCTTCTTCTTTTATCTCGCTTAGCTTCATCTCTGTCTTTTTTTTATCTTTTGAAACTGAGATTCTCTTACTTTGGCTGTTCAGTTGGCTGATGTAAATTAATGTTCGAAGACTTTTTTTTTCAGAAAACAGAAACGAACAAGGAAGATGACACTCGAGCCTTCGTTGGTGCCCTGCTCGCGCTCCCATTCTCATTCCTCTGCCGACGCACACTCTGACGAGTATCCTTTACACACTACGCGCTTTGACTCGTCAAAGAAAACTAGATTTGGCATCGTTTTTTTTTTTTTTAAATTTTTCTTCATCCCACCAAGGAAACGAAGAAACTTAACCACTAAACGCACACATACAAACACACCTCGCATTCACATTTCTACAGGCGGATCCTTCCGGATTTGGCGACACACATCCACACGCACACACACGCACACACACACACACAAACACACACACACACACATACATTATCAACGTTATCATAGTATTTTGCTTTTGTTTTTTTAAAGATACAAGTATAAGGTACACAACAACGTTTCTGTAAAGGTTTGAGCTTCGCTGTACAAGCCGCACGGGTACGAGTTCTGTACCAAGTGTTTAAAGGAGCATTATTTTAAAAAGTGTTTCTGTGTTCTCTTTTGTTTTAGATTAAAAGAGGAAGAGATTTCACCTATCCCCCCCTTCCCACCCATTTGCCCTATACAATTGCACAAGCTACACAGAGTTCTGTGTTTTGTTCTTGCTTTGTTTGTTTCTTCCGAAGTGTTACGAAGAGTTACAAGAGCTTCTCTTTACCTTAAATACACCTTGTTTGCAGCTTGAGTTGCGCGTTTGTCCAGTTTGTTTTCGTTTGTCTATCGTTAATTTCTTCTAGAAAAACTGATATGTATTAACTTCTATTATCTCAATTTCATTTCATTTCATTCGTGCACTTTAGAGGGGTTGCGTTTTTGCTTACTTCACCTTCGTTCGGTTCGACTTTTTGTTTTTGGCTTCCTTTTTATAAACTTTTACATCTTTTTACATCTTTGTTTGTTTTCCTTCTTCTTTTTGTTCTTTCTTCTTCGAAGCACTTTCTCTCCTCGCCAGGGTTAGAACACAGGGAGTTAGAAAAGATAGAACTAGTACTAGAGTTCAAAGCACCTTGTTATGGTGTGAAAAAGAAAAAAACGCATTGCACTCATAAGAAAGAGACATAAGACTGCTTCCCGTTCGTACGCGATACCAAAACGATAAGCGCTTAAATAGGGCGCATTGCTTTAGCACTGAAAAACAAAAGCACAGGAACAGAAAAATACAATTCCTTAAAGGAGGTAACTGGTTTGTTGCATTTTTCGTTCTGTTTTTGTTTAGGTTCATCTCCTTTTCACAAAACACAATTTACTTGTATATAATTCCAGCTGCGAACTCGTTTTAAACGATCCATCATTTCGCGCTGCCCTTTGCTTGCTCCATTTTGACTCCAGCGCCACAAACACTCCGCCCGAGACGAGATTTATAGCTAAAAATTGTCCTAGAACCATTTACAAACAGTAAACGAAGTAGTAGTAGTGGTAGTAGTAGTAGTAGTGCTAGAATATTCATTATTCTTCAGCAAAAAGTTTAGAGTGTGTGTATGTAATACAGTGTTTGAGTGTGTGTGTGAGAGAGAGAGAGAGAGAGTGAGTGAGTGAGAAAAACAGTATGAGTTTTCTGCTGCTCGGTATTATTTGTTGGTTGTTTCACTGTCTATCTTGTGTGTGTGTGTGTGTATTTTTCCCTCTTCATTCTTCTTCATTAATTCGTTAAAAATCACAACGCGGAGTATTTGATTTTGCCTTTTTGTTTGTTTGTTTGTTTGTTTGTTTGTTTGTTCGTTTGTTGGTTGGTTTTCCCCTTTTTGTTTGTACACACTTATTTGCACTTGCAAACTGAGCTGCTCAGTTCAATCGATCTTGCCGAGTGCTTTACTTTATTTGGGTTTGATTTTGTTGTGTCTGCTGTTTTTAATTTCCTTTTTTTCGTTAATATAAAAATGGGGGCTAGCAATTTATCGTTGTAAGTAGTGATTATTCGATGAGCAATTTGAGCGGAGTGCTAGAGAGTCGGACTGATTGTCACTCAAAATAAAGAGAGAGAGAGAGAGAGAGCGATAAAGTGATAAAGAGCTAATTAAAATGTTCACTTACTCAGCCATGTAAAGTTGATAATATAATGTATCACATCATCAAACAGCAACTGTTCAGGGTTTAGCACTAAGCACCAACAGAAATGATTTTCCATTCACAAAATCAGGCCAAACCAATGTACTGAAATTGAGCATCTCAAATGTGTTCTAAATCTGTTCGCCCAGCCCTTTGGAGACTACTTGCAACAATGGGCAAATGCACGCGCGCGTTTGTGTGATGTGTGCTGTTCCTCTCGTATTTTGTTTCGATATTTTTCTGTATTGACTAGTTCAATGTTCGAAAGATCGAAAATTGCGCGTATCAAATTCGGAAGTAGAAAAATAAATGTATACTACTGTATAACACACTGATACAACGTTCGCTTTCGTGAAGTGCGCGAAAAGATATTAGCTTAGAGCGAGAGAAAGAAAGAGAGAGAGAGTGAGTGAGAGAGAGCATTAGCAAAAAGGGAAAGATGCTGTTGCGTGCGCCTTAGTAAAGTTTGCTGTGTACAAGTACGTGTCAACCCTGTGTTGTTCAATAATGCTTAGTCACTTAGTTTTGTTTTGTTTCTCCCCGTCGCTTCTCACGTTGCTTCGCCTTAACTCGTTACGCTATCGCTCTCATATCGTGTTTCTGTTTTCGTTTTTACACACTTAACAAAAGGACCATATTCTTCTCGCCTCGCCTCGTGCTTTGTTTTGCTTTCCTCCTTTCTCTCCTTAACTCTAAACACTCTTTTTGTGCTACTGTGTGCAGCTCTCGTCCGCTCGAGGCTTTACGTACAATTAAATCGTTTATAGAATATTAAGAACATTGATCAACACTTAAGTTCTAGATACAACCATGTTTTTCAAGTTTACGGTTTTTCCTTTCTTCTCCTATGTTTTGTTGTTTGTTTGTTTGTTTGTTTTTTTACACAATTTTAGTAAAACTTGTTAGTTCGACAGGAAATAGAGTGTGTATCGCGTGTTACTGAAACTACTTTGTATTTTACGCTCTTATCTTATCTATATATGTATATATATATATTCTCTTTCGCTTTTTCTCTCTTTCTTTCTCTCTTTCTCTCTCTCTCTCTATCTCTCTCTCTCTTTCTCTCTCTCTCTCTCTCTCTTCCTCGCGGTCAGTGTAGTGTGTTGTTTTTGTCTCACATGAGCGTGTGTCTTTTTGTTCTTTGTTTCTTTCAAATGGAGTTTTTCCATTCCATTGCCCATTGTCTTCCTTCTTTCTCTGCTAAATCGTCACTCTCATTTACGGCACTGTGTTTTGTTTGTTCTTTTCTTCTTCTTCTTCTGCTACTTTACATATGTCCGTTGCGTGTCTGCCGCTCACTTTCGTTTGCACACAGGTGTCGTTTGACAAGTTGTCACAACAAATTGATTTTTGGCGCATGGCGGGACAATTCCCTTTTTTTAGCTGTGATTGTATTCGAGTTGAGCGGGTTTTGTTTTTGGAAGAGTGTTTCTTTAATACTGGAAACGGGACGAGTGTGCTCCGGGCTCTTCTGACCGTTCATGCCTCTACGAGGGATGAACAATTATTCGTCTTTTTTTTTTTTTTTGGTAACGTAAAATCGTTCACTTTTCTTTCACTTACGTCTATCTGCACAAACCCACACACACACGCGCGCGAGAGCGCGCGGAGTTCACTTGCACTAAAAGAACAGCAAAACGCGATCAAGGTGCGCGCACTGCTGTCGATGTCTTTTCCTATACGCTTGGCTGATGCTGACTACGTCGCAACGGAGCTTAAGCCTAAAGCACACAAGCACACACACCCACACGTGTGCTAGTGTGTATATGTGTATGGGTGTATGATATAACAATGAATGTGTGTATGAGTGTGTGTGTTAAAATACAGAACACCACCAAGTCTTTCTCTGTATGTACAATCGATGAGCGAACGAGATGCAAGATGATCCTCTTGGGAGGGTCGGGGTATTTTTTTTATCTACAAGGAACCAACAAAAACAAACATCGATATCAAGCCACTAGCTCGAACAGCTTTGCCTATTCTCATTATAATGTGAGTGCTGTTTTGCTGTTTTTGCTCTTTGTTAGCGACAACCGTTTACGTTTTTTTTGTGTTACACTATAATATTACATTTATGTTATGCACCACACGAAGCACACGAAGAGGATGCGTGTGTGTCGCTGTATGTATGTGTGTATGTGTGTGTGCAGGTTGAGCAGTTCCAAATATTACGACTAGAGTAGAAAGATTTAACAACACAAAAAACTGACTTGTGTACAAAAACCCTCCCACACACGCACACACATACGCCTGCTAACCGATCCGGGGCGGTAGAGCGACCCGGTTCTTAAGTATATAGATTCTTAGGTGGTTTACGCTATGCAGGTTAGAAGGTTGGGAATTTTTTTCCCACGCGCACGAACGCCCCGCACCGTTCGGTTTTGCTTTGGAGAGATTTTAAAGTTCTTCACTTGTTGGTTTCACTCGTTGTGCACTTAGCTCTGTAGGTTTATAGTAAGGTTATCGCTGGAAGTTGACATAATTTGACCTGGTATTTTCACAGTACTTACACAATAGCAAACACCGTAGCAAAAAGGGAAAGGGGAACCATTAGTGTCCTCCCCGTGCTTGGGTTTCTGCTATTCACTCATCTCGGTTAGCTTCTCTTACAATCTCTTTGTTTTTTCTCTTCTGTGGGGTTAAGTTTTTTGCTTTCTTCACGGTAATTTGTAGCTTTAACAACCTTTCGTTAGTTAAGTGTAAAGTTTCTTCTTCTTCTTCTTCTTCTTCTTCTTCTTCTTCTTCTTCTTCTTCTACCACTTCTTCAACTTCTTCTTTTCCTTCTTCTTCTTCTACCTCTTCTTCCTTCTTCTTCTTCATCTTCTACTACTTATTTCTCTACTTGATGCTTCACTCCTGTGCTCCCCTCGGTCAAGGTGGTGAATAAAACGGTGAGACGTGTTTCAGGTTGGTTGGCTTGCTTTTCCGGGGCGACCCCGTCAGTGGCGTAAGCGCCTTGATGTATTCGTAGCAACGTTTCGCACCCGCCACGTGTGCGCCCTCCCCTCTTTGGCCGTGCGCCATCTGCCGGAGGCGGGAGGCGCTGTGAAGATTGTCTAGATGCTGTTTTGCGTAACGCTTTCTTTCCGCGATTCTTCGGCTCACTTGGTCACTGTTAGCTGCAGTTGCGTGCCTTCTTCGGGCACTTCTGGCCTTTCGCTATCCTGCTGCCGTTGCTGCTGCTGCTGTTGCTGCTGCTGTTGCTGCTGTTGCTGCTGCTGCTGTTGCAACTGTTGCTGGTGCAGTTGTAGCTGGTGCTGCAGCTGATCGCTTGCATCCTGCGGCCGGTGTGACTTCATGTGAGCGCTTCGGCTTTTTACCTTATTGAATACCCTGCAGGCCGTTCGGAAAGCGATCGACCGAACCGAATGAAGGAAGGAAAAAGAAAGAAAAGGGCAAGAAAAGGGAAACGCAATTAATAGTGGTTTAGTTCGGCGGAGCAGAGAGCGCAGTGGATGCGCAGTGGATTAGTTCGGGTGGTTTCGTTTTGTTAGTTGAGTGGGAGTCGTTGTTTGCTTTGGCATTGTTTTCACTACGCTCTAGGAAGCGGGGCTGGGACGCAAGACACAAACACACGCACACTGACGTAAGAAGCGGGTTTATTTGTTAATATTTTTTTTTTCTTTTCTTTTCTTTTTAGTAAATCAGCGATAGTAGTAGTAGAGGTAGTAGTAGCTACAAGGTTTGATTTATAGCATTAGTGATTGCGGTAGTAGATCTAGATCGGCAGTAGTGTTTGTAAGAGATAGTAGTAGTAGAAGTAAGTTGTACAGGTGTACATTAGTGACACATTAGTTTGGTAGTAGCTAAGTGGCATTTCAGTCGCATTCGACCGTCCTCTTCCACTACGGCATAGGTGAAGCAGCAAGCATTTAGAAAGGAGAAGTAGAGCAGAGAGAGAGACAGAGAGCAGGAGAGAAGGAGAGCAGTCGGAAAGAAGTACTCCGGCAGAGAAGGAGTACTAAAGGGGGCACTCAGGGGAGTTATCCCAGAATGCTCGTTTTAAAAGGCACACACTTTGTTGCTGGTGCGACAACAGACAGACAACAGACAGCACATAAACACATCTACATGAATAAATAACACACACACACACATTCACGCCCACTTTCACACTATACACACCCATACACATGTACGCTAATAGTAGTTGCTATGAGGAGCGATAGAGCGAGAGAGACAGAGAGATGCTCAAACTTGTTCAAAGAATAGATCACAGAAGAGCCCATATTAACGTAGGCAAAGAAAGGAATTTCTCATCGCTTTTGTAAAGTAAAGTAAACAGCCAGATGAGCTCTACGTGGTAGAAAGATCGATAGAGAGAAGCTAGTAGCGACACACGCGACACGAGTCATGCCGGAACACTTGCTAAGGCTCATGTTCCCCCCTAACTAAGCGTGTTGAATTTTGTTCTGTTGTTGTGGTGAATGTAACCGAATACTGGAGTGTGTTTGATGTGTGTGTTCCTTAGGTTTTGATACAGACGCACACATACTAACGCATACATACACGCACACACACGCACACACAATCTAGTTTGAAATCAGAGCTAACAGAACTGCAACTGATACGAGATGGCGTCGAGTTCCGGTCCGGGCGGGGGTTTTTTCCGCTCTCGACGCTTGTGGTTGGTGTTGGAAGATTCTAGAGCTTCCCAGTTTCCTCTGGCTGGCTACAAAGCTAACCCCCTTTGGCAAAACCCGAAGAAACTAGGAATTAGGCCCAACCCGGAATCGTTCAAGTTGAACAGAAGACACCCAAGGAGCATAAAACTAAACCGGTCGGCTGCTCCTACCCACAAGGCTCGAAAACGATTCAAACGCCACACTCGGAAAGGAGGACGCCCCTACAAAAAAAAGAAAACCTAAAATGCGCAAACATAAATGCAAAACATTGTTTTTTTTGTTGTTTTGGTTGTTCTGTGCTGCTTCTGAAACAGTTTTCTCTCTGCTAAGTATTTCTGTGAAGTTGAGTTGTGGTTGTTGTTGTTGTTGTTGTTGTTATTCGTAAAACGAGCATTTATGGGGTGATCTTACTTGCCGCACACCTTGCAGGGATAGTCATCCTTTGTCGGTATGTGGTTAGGGTTAATGGGGTTACCGGCGGCACTCAAGAAATTACCATTTTGAACTGTGCTGTGGTTGCGCCCGATGCAGTGTATGCGAATGTGCCCGTGAAGGGCCGCTTTGGACGAGAAGCTCTGCGAACGAGAGAGAGAGAAAGGGAGAGAGAGAGAAAGAGAAAGAGGGAGAAAAAGAGATGAAAAAGCAGGTACAACAGGCCCTTAGTGTTGTTATTAGGTAATGTATTTTAGATCGAAATCCAGCCCAAGACCTTGTCTAGAGCATCATTTTGTTAGTGTAAGTTAAACTAAGATAGCTCGACTTACCGCTGAACAGTCAGGAACCTCGCACACATGCGGTCGGACGTCGCTGGCCGTGCTACTACCGTGCCCATTCGGCTGCAAATTGCCACTGTTCGAGCCGCCAGCCTGTTGCCCCCGGGGCATCGTCGCTCCAGCGCTTGCCGAGGCCGTATAGTCAAGATGATCGAGCAGCAGATCCTCTACCGGGGGCGTTGGTGCTGGTGGTGACGGTGTAGGCGAAAGCGCCCCATGCAGCCCACCGTACTTCGGCCCGGCAGCCAGCGCCGTCGTACCCTTGCCGTAGTCGATGCCGAGCTTCTTCCAGAAGTAGTACATCTGCACGCAATCGCCCGTCGACTTGCCGGGCAACAGATCGCGAGCGATCCGGTGGAAGTCCTTGCCGTACTCTTCCAGCCCCTGTATCAGCTGCTCGATCTCGTCCGCCGTCCACCGGCGATGGATGGTGGCGGGCGGGCCCTGCAGCATGCCCAGTATCGCCTGGTGTATCTCACCGTTCGCCTCCAGCAGGGCGCGCAGTGCATTCTCCTCCGAGTGGCAACCCAGCGGTGCGGCGGACGAACGGGCCAGCTCGATGAACCGCTGCAGCTGGCGGTCGTTTGGCGCGAGCGCCGGATCCCAGAGCCGCTGCACCGGCGGGACGCCGGGCTGGAACGGCGCCGCGTAGGCCGGGCGCGCGCAGTCCGGCAAGGTCGCCTGATAGTCGGGGCCGAGGTTGATGCGCGGCCGGATCGGCAGCGGCGGCTCGGAAAAGATATCGCTCGTGCTGTCCATCGTGGAGTCGAGATCGGGCTCGACGACCGAGCCGCCGGCCGCGCTCGCGTACAGCCCGGCCGTGCCGCACCGTTCCGGGTTGAGCATCGGGGCGGGCGTGTAGTGCAGGGCGGGCAGCAGTGCCGCCGTGGATCGTCGCAGCTTCGACAGATAGACCGTCGGCTTGCGCTGACCGGCGGGATGGGATGGGGTGGTCCCGGCGGCACTGTTGGCTGAGGGCGACTGTGAGGACGCTGATGTTTGGGAGCGTTTGCGGGGCCACACGACACCACCGGCGGCCGGGTGGGCACTGCCCAGCAGTGCATGCTGCAGCCGGGGCGACGCTACGGACGAGAGCGACAGCGAGGAGGAGGACGAAGAGGAGGAGCAGCTGTGCGAGGACAGGCTGCTCGGGCTGAGAAACACGCTGTCGGCATCCTTTGGCATCGGGTCGGTTTGGACCGTGAGTGGTGCTTTGCTGGCGTCCGCCCCGAACGTGCCGCTCGCTTCCACGTCGGAAGGTTTGGACTTTTTGGCACTGGGAGGCATACAGTGGTGGTTGGTGGTGGTGGTGGTAACACCCGCTTGTTGCTGCTGCTGCTGCTGAAGTTGCTGCTGTTGCTGCTGTTGCTGCTGTTGTTGCTGCTGCAGCTGCTGCTGATGCTGGGCGAGCTGCTGCTGCTGGGCCGCCTGGCTCTGCTCGAACAGAAACTTCTGGTGCTGCCGGTGGGCAAAGTCCTTCGGCGAGGAGGACAGCAGCGGATCGTCCGAGTTGGGCATCATCTGCGACTGCAGCGAGGAAAGGCCGTTCAGGTAGTACAGGTCGATGTCGCCCTCGGACACGCCAATGTCGTCATCGTCATCGTTCGGCAGGACCTCGTCGAGCGCTTCCTTGACCTCCGCCGCCGACGACATGGTGGCGGAAAAGAAGGCATTCGACAGCGGGGAGGACGCGTTGCGCGTCTCCTCGATGAACACCTGCGCGTCGTCCAGAAAGTCCAGGTTCATCTTGGACGTCCCGTCCGCCGACGGTTTCGACTCGGCGAAAAACCCGTCCTCCGTCTTGAACAGCTCTGAGCAGTGCTCGTCCAGCAGGTGGTGTTTGTTCGCCCGGAACAGGTCGTGGTTTTCGTCCAGCAGCTCGTGCTTGAGCGCCAGTATCTTCGCGCTCTCGGACGCCTTGCAGTCGCCGTCCTTCGGTTCGGTTTTGAAGAAACCATCGTCCAGAAAGCTTTGCGCACTGCGCTTGTCGTCGAAGAAGGAGCCCGCGTCGGTGAAGTGGCGCGAGTCGTCCAGGAAGGGGGACGCTTGTGCGACCGCTTCGTGCGATGCCGGTGGCGTTGGGTAGGCTAGCGGTGAGGGTAGCGGGGAAAGATGCGCCCCCGAGGGGGATGATTGTAGTAGCGCGCTGGTGTTGGTGGTGCTGCTGCTGCCGTTCGGTTCGCTGGAGGGCGCACCGGTGCCACCGTACAGGACGCTAAAGTCCTTGCCGTGCAGGGCACTAAACTCGGCCAATCCCTCGGGCAGGGGCGAGTCGAGCACGGCCTGGATTTGGCGGGACGGGGTGAAGCCCTGGTCGCTGATCGAGCCGTAGTCGGACAGGGCGATCTCGTCGAGCGGCTCGGCCGAGTTGGAGTCGTGCAGCAGCTGGATCGGATCGACGGCCTGCAGCAGCATGGCGGTGTCGCTCACGCTGTACACATCGCCGTCGCCGAAGTCGGTCGAGTAGGCGAGGGTGAACACGTCGCCGGGGGTCGTGGCCGGCGCTTGCGATATGGTTAGCGACAGGGGCGTCGGCTCGGTGCTGGCGGTGGCATTGGCCAGCAGGGTTGGGCCGGCGATCGTTTGACCGGACTGCTTGCCGGTGGTGGTGCTGGTGGAAAGCGTTGGGCCGGTCGGGACAACCGTAAGCGTGCGCGTGTTGGCGGACGTGAGCAGCTGGGCAGGGTTGGTGCTGCTCGCGGTCGAAACCACCGTCACCGTTGGGTTGGGCGTGGCTTGTGGCTGTAGTGAGAGCACGGTGGAGGAGTCACCGCTCGCCATCGCCCGCTTGACGGCCACCTTGGTGCCGCGCTTGAGCAGTTCGATGAGCGTCGCATCCTTCAGCTCCGTTGCTGCGCCCGCCGCCCCCAGCCCGTTGATCGTTATCGAGGGCGCGAGGGTGGTCGAGGTGGTGGTGTTGTTGGAGGGCGGCGGCGCACTGCTGACGCTCAGCACGGTCGCCTTGGAGTGCAGGGTGGCGGTGTTGATGATCTGCGTGGTGCCGTTCGACGTGGAGACGATCGCGACCGTGCTCGGTTTGGACGAGAGGAATGCTTCGTTGGCGTCGATCAGCCGGCGGGCGGTGAGCGGCGGTGCCGGCACCACGAACGAACCCTTCAACAAGAGATTCTATCATTACGCAAATGCCGCGGGGGGGTGGCACGGAATTGGTACACCGAATGGAAAAAAAATAAAGTAAAAAAATACCACAACACATTAGGGAACGGAACGGAAGAGACAACGAAAGAGACGACAAGTGTATCGATGCATGCAGCGTGAGGGATCGTTTAGAAGGGACGTTCGGAGCGTTAAAATGATGCACCAAAACTCTTTTGACAAGCGATTTGCAAACAACAAATTGCATACTTTCAGGAGCTTAGTAACCAACGCCTGTCGGTATGCAATCTGCTTTTCGCAAAAGCATCAACGCACGAACATTCTCTTCGGCAAAACAATCGATCGCAATAGAAGCACAACATAAGGCTCTAACACACATACACACAAATACGTATTTAAAAATCGGGATTGTCGTACCTTCAAATCCTTGCTGCGCTTGTTGATAATCTTCTCCTCGATCAGTGCCCGCACGCCCACGCTCGCCGTCTGTAGCGGGGGGCCCGTGTTTTCCTTCTTATCACATTTCTTCGCCTCCGAGTCCTTCTTGAAGTAGCCGCCGTGCAGTCGCATGTGCCCGTTCAGGGCGGGAATATTTTTGAACTTCCGGTGGCACAGATTACACTCGACCGGCTTCTGCTCCAGCTTGGTAGCGGTCGTAGTGGTGGTGGTGGTAGTTGTGGTAGCGGTGGTACCGGTGGCAGGTTGTTGGGTAGCAGCAGCAGCAGCAGCAGCAGCAGAAGAGCTGCCACTACCCGGTCCTGCTGTCCCAGCCGTCAGCGAGGTCGCCGAAACCGCACTGACCGCACTGAGCGAGGACGTACTGGCCGCAGACGACGATGACACCGTGAGGGTTGCCGTCACCGGTCCATTAGGATCGGCACTAGCACTGCCAGCGTTTGTCGCCTTGCTGATGATGCTGCTGCCGTTGCCGCTAAGGGTTCCTCCGTTCTGGTGCACGATGGTGGCGCCACTGTTCGAGGCGGAGAGTGTGGTCGTCGCTGTGACTGCCATTGAAGGCACGGGGACGGCGCTGACGACCGTCGGTGCTGTCGTCGCTGCCACCGTGGTCGATGCGGATAGCTTGTTCTGGCTGAGCTGCAGCTGAAATTGGCGGTAAAGGGCGTTGGGTGAGTCAGTCATGGTGTTTCGTTTTTTATCCTGTTTCTGTCTGTCTGTGTGTGTGTGTGCTTATAACAAAGAACGCTCAAACAGGGGACGCGTTTCGGCCGGAACTCAAACTGAAGGTGGGTATAGTAGCGCCTTGCGCAAATGGGCTCAGAATCTGCTTTTGACTTTTGGTCATTCCGTTTCCCACTCCTCCGGCTGACAGTTCGCAGGAGCGCTCGGTGCAGCAAGGAGGTGGGCTGTATTTTTTCCTCTTCCTCACTCTATCTCGTTAGATTATTGCACCCCAACGTAGAGAAGAGACAGCGAGTGTACAGCAGTCAACGGAGCACAATGTTAATTTACGGTTCGGCCGTTTTTTCTTTGTGTGTTCCTGCCTTCTTTTCCCAGCTGCCATCTGCAGCCACACTGCAGCCGTGCAGAATGAACAGTGCCATCCCTCTGAGAATAGTGCCCGCCCCCCGCCCACTCCCTCCCTCCCCACCGGTAGAGTAAAACTATTATTATCTTTTAAAATGGAAATGTGCCCTTTGTGCCGTCGTCGTTGCTTCGGTTGGTATCTGGCACTTCCGGACGGTTCTACTAATGGGCGGTTTCGTCGTCGCCCATTTCCATGGCCGGTAGATTACGCGGTTCGTCCGCGGTTCACTCCCGGAGGGTGAGCGGAGGGACCGGACTGTACAAGTTGTCTTAATCTTTCGCCGTGGGTGGGTTTGGTGTTAAATTTATGGATTCAACCAAGGGTTAAACTTTCGAGCGAGAATCGCTCCGAACGCGCGGGGACATTTCTTGCAGCTGGAATTTCTTGCCTCGCAGAGCGCACAGCGGTGCTTATCTGGAGGGCTGAGTGGGTTGTGGGGAGTAGCAAAAGAAGCAAGAGAAAAAAAAAAACGGAAAGCCAACCGGAAAAGCTTTTACCCAATCGTGAGCAGTGAAGTGCACCGGAGGCTGTATGCTTTGCGAAAGTAGCCCTCGGCAAAGAGGAAAAGTTGTAGTGGAGTGTAGGATAGATAGATAAGTATATCAACAGCAAATGAACAGTTCCGAGCGAAGAGAATATTCCCTTTTCAAGATGCTTAGACTCATTAATTTTCTTAATATTCTAACCAATATGATAAACTTATTAGAATAGTACTACAAAGAAGCGTACAAACAGTGACATTCGATAGACGAAATCTGTTTCTAACGACTCTACTAGTGATGGTTTAAGCAAGTGGAATGCTTTCTGGACTGTACCCACGACTTCAATCATACTTTGGTTATTGTTAGTTCGATTCCAACTCCGGTAAAATTGGAATTACTAGTTCCGTCCGAAATTGGAACCGTCTGGAGTTTTTCGGACTCATCCGGAGTTTTCCAGAGATATCCGGAATCCAGAGACCTCCTGAGTTGGCTAGAGTCGTTTGAAGCCATTCGGAGACGGAGTCTGCCGGAGGCATTTTATTTCGTGTTGTTTGATCTTTCTTTGTAAGAATAGCCATTTGAGTCGACCAGAGTTGGGAACGGAAATGATAAGCCTGACCACAAACACATTGACCCCGCTGTCTCCGGCACGATTCCGGCTCCGGACAACTTCAACTTCGGGCGACACCAGACAACTCCGGAAGACTCCGGATGACTCCAGGCGACTCCAAGCGGCTCCGGGCAATGCTGAACGGACCTACCTTCCGGTGTCGATTCCGAAAGTGTCGTTTGTTTTTAGTTTAGTTACCTTAGAGTTATTTCCGACCATTGTTACCAACTTTACCCATCACCAGTCCAAACAGTTCTGCAACTTCTGCCAGTAAATATCGCTTTCATTTATCTTCGGCCCAATCCCCGTAAAAATGTATGCAACAGCGCCACACCGCACAGCATTCTTTCGCACACGGACCACTAAAAACCGACAGCAACAGATCCCGGTTTCGGGGACAAAACTTGGGTAACCACTTTCGACAAGTTGTTTGTTCGACGAGTTGTTGTAATCCCTAACCCGAAAGCTCGTTAGCCTGCCCTTTTTCTCCGCACGGCTAACACGCAGCGTCCGGCAGGCATTCGCCGCCCCCCCGCTCGACCTGACAAACGCGGCTACAATGATAAACCCATTCTGTCAACACACACACATGCACATGTACACATGTCATGAGCTTCGGAAAAGGCACTCTAGGCAAAGAAGTTTTCCAGCAGCACTCAATGCCCTCCAGGGAGGGGAGGGACCGATGACGATGGTCTCGGGCACGTTCTTTACAGGCGGCATTTGGTTTCTTCTACCGGGAAATCTACCCCGCACGCCAGTGACGCGCGCATTGCTTTGTGACAGTTCCGTCGGACGGGCCGAGAGGGCCAAAGTTGTGACCGTGTCATCCCAGCTCTTGCCGTCGTCGTCGTCTAACTCCGTAATTCAATTGAAACTTATCTATTCAATCAAATTCCGTTATTCAATCCGTCACCAGCGTTGCGCTGCGTTGGCCTCGCTTCTCAACTCCCCCCCCTCCCCATGGGAGAAGGAGGAAAAGGTGGTGGTCCCGCTGCTCTATTCCGGGCGCGCATTCCGGGAGTGTAGTAGTGCGCTGTCGGCACCATTTGCTGAATGGCACACTGGCACACGACGGAACGAGGGATCAAACTTCGAAACCCATTAAATGAGATTTTCGGTTTTGTACCGGGGCCATGCCGTCGTGGCAAATGAGCTTAGGGTTTGGGAGAGCATGGAGGTGGGAGCTGAGTTAGAAAGATATTTTTGGCAGCGCGCAGTGGTACAGCAGTGTTGTTGGGAAGCGAGTTAGGCAGGTTCGTACGGTTGCATTACGAAGCAAAAGGGACACTAGAAAACAACGCTGTAGCTGTTAAGCAGCTTACTAGTAGCATGGTAATAAGGTCAAAAAAGGTGATACAACTTTGTCATACGCATTGCATACATTTGGGCGTGTTTTAATCGAAAGCGACTTTAGCAAACGTTACAGATGATCATTCTTGTTGCCAAACACCTTCATTAGCGCAAAAAAAACACTTTCAAATGACCTTATTTTCGGCTCGTTTGGTCAAAAAACTAACAAGACTGCCAGCTGGGCTGAGTTCTCCTTCCAAGCGAATCGGCCCGCCAACTCCTGCTGTAAGCTCCTCAGAGACGTCGGATGTTCCCCATTAGCACACAGACGCATCGAAGCGGCGCACGACAGGGCGCCGGCAGTCCCTTGACGAATGTGCGAGTGGGCGGTCGTGAGGGTGCCGTTCTTCGGTTTCGGTTATCTTTCATCACTTATCCTTGATGAAAAGTGACATATTCATTTTCGGGAAGCATGGCAAAGCAGAAAGGAAACGCCGGCAGCCAGTACGGCGGTAAGCGGTTGGCGGAAAGTGGTTGGTAGCAAAAGGGATACAACCGGTATGATCACAGAATCAAGGATTCTTTGTAGCCATTTCGCTCTTCCCTCCTTGCCTGCGTGGCATATGTCCTCCTGCCTTCTCTTCCGTTTTCCAGTCGGGCGTTTGGGGGACGGTTTCGTTAGTCGCAGACAAAGTTTGCCGTTGTCTGTTAACCCTAACGAGCGAACCGACCCAACCGTTCCGCTCCCATTCCCATCAGCCCCCCCCCCCTCGAACTGTCTCTCAATCACGCTTGTCAACGCGACCGCTGGGCTTACCGGGAAGAAATTAAGCCATGCCCCATCCGGGGAGACGCATCGACTTTTCCGGCACGTAGAGGCACACACGCTCTCGTCGACACCCACGTCGCCACCGGCACTATCCGGACTACCTCCCCCCCCCCCTGCCACCCATTCTGGATATATCTACCGCTTATTTGTCTTGCGGCGCAAAACCCACCGTCCCGTGCAGGCATGGCTTCGCTGGCAATCTGGCAGCGACACGAACACGGTAAAAGCTTCGGGCTGATTTGCATCGGAGCTGTACCTGCCCCACATCACGGTTGATGTGATGTCTTCTCAATTATGATGATACCACATTCGCAAAATCCTTTACTGCCGCAACTCCATTACACCGGGGTAGATACGGCTAAAATCAAAGTACCTCGAGCGATTTGTAGACACACCCATATGCGTGCCGTGCTGGTCGTTTTACAGCCAAATGGGCCCATCAATAACGGGGGCACCGGGGGTTGTCCCTTCTGGCTGGATAGCTCCACGCTGGCATGGGGTGGATCGTTTCCAAATCGAGCTATAAATTGCACGTCGGCGGTTGTGGTTGGTCGGAGGGAATGGTTGGTACATTCGAACCAATACTCCAACCTTCTAGGGAGCAGTGCTTTTTTTCTGGAATTTGATGTCCGTTTCAAATCATACATGACAGCACAAACACTCACAACTTTCGGATGGTGAGTGGTTCTGACAGGGCTTTACCACCGGCTGCGTCCAAAGGCTCAAAGTGTATGTTCATTAAAATCATCTCCCTGAATACCTTTCCGGCGAAAGGGATTCTTGGGGCGACGGGTCGTGAATCGGTGAGCTAAAGGATAAGGTCGTAAATATAGACCGTAACGATCGGTTGAAAGCAGTCGTATATTAGTTTGGTGCGCCATCGCCGCACATCGCGCGGGAGACCAGCGCTACGCACACTGGAAACGCAGTGGTAAAACGCTAAAACCTTTATGCCACTCAGCCTGTTCCTGGGCAAAGGATTTGATTTGAGGGCAGTGTAAAAGCACCGGATCGGAAACGAAGCGTGGATGCGAGCCACGGTGAATGATTGTGCCCATCCATTCACATTCTTCATAAGCGGCCCGCAACGACGCATCGAAATGGACGCGATGGGTAAGGCGTTACGTACCGGGGTCGGGTGTTTTCGATATCGGGGGAGATCACCCTTTTTTATAACACCTTCGGAATTGCTGCGCCCGTGTACATATGTACCGTTTTGGAGGGATTTTAATGGGTAGTAAAAAGCTTTTTTGTTTGGATGTTGCTAGTGGCTGTAAAATGGAATGGTTCAATCTAGCATAGCAATGGCTGTAGCGTACGCCCTTGGTGGCTTTGAAAGTAAAATCGCACGGAAAGTGCTGCACCATTTAGGTACGTTAGTAGCGCAGCACAGTGTTTGGCGATGTGCTAATGGGTTACGAAGAAGAACGGTCGATTGCAATTCGAGCAGAAATATCCTAACTTTTTTAGAAGTTTTTTGCATAGTTTTAAGTTTTACAAACCATAAATAGGTTACTTTAGCGATGCGAATTGCATACATTTAGGCGTTTCTAACAGCGTAATCTTAGCCCTTGCTCTTTATCCCATCACCCCGCCTACATAGATTACAATTCTATTGAAACGCACCGGGAAAACTGCTATAGGGGTCCTTTCCGTTTGAAGTTCGTAGGCTGAAATTTCAGCCCGTCAGCTGTTTGCATTGTATAGCAGTTTTCGAGCAGCTATCTATGTGAGTATAATATACAAGTGGGCTTATCCCAAGGTGTATGAATTTAGAAGGCTGATTTTTATCGCTTCTGCTTCTGAATGAAGATTTTAAGAGTGTTTTGAGTATTCGTCAAGCCTCCAGAAAGCTTGTTTGAACAAAAGTTTTCACTCGTTCTATCAAAAAGTATTGTTCAAAATTGGTTATAAAAAAATGCCATGAGACCTTCTGGACTACCAGATTCCAGATTCCACCACCAGATCTCTTTAATGCACCTTGGGATAAATCTAAACAACACCGTGTTTTCGAGCAGATGCTCGAATCTAATTCTAGCTTTGTGGCTAGAATAATCTAGACTGAAAATTGCAGGCTAGTTTTTTGTGTGGTTTTGTGTGGAGTGTTTACATGATTTCAGCCTTCAACTGTCAAACTCCATACAAAAAACTGACTATAATCGTGAAGGCCCCCATTGTTTAACCATTATCTCCATTTACATGCCCACATCTTGTTCTCGTATAATCTATCCGCAAAGAAAAAACACTCCTTTAAAGGGTGTGTGTTCTCTTGATTTTCTCTCTCTCAAACAATCGCTTTCCTTATCTTGCCACACAGGGAGGGAGGACACCTTCGTCCAGGGAAATGAAACGGAGCCCAAAAAGACGAATGGGGAGACACACCAGCAAAACGTAAGAAATAAGGGTTAGCGCCGAAGTTGTGGCAAAATTAATGGACCGTCCCATCTCGGGGGGCGGAAGGCAATAATTCATAAGCCAGCCGAGAATTGCTGACACGGTTCTGATTTGGGTTCGCACATACCGGAAGGAATGGCCCGGAATGGGGCCAATTCTGTGGCGGCGTGCAGCAAAATCTGGTGCCTGTGTGTGCTTGCTAAGTGCGAAAGGAAACCCCCGAGAGAGCTTGCTTCCGTGCCAGCAAGCGAAGCCGATATAAACCGATGTGCTTAATTTTCATTTGCTGCTCAACCGGCGTTCATATCGCGCCGCGCTGCTCATTAGCCCGTGAAACATTAGAACCGTCACGGGTCGAGGGAAAGGCCGAATCGACTTTAAAGGTGCTGGCAAGACGTTTCATTACACCTGCAAGGAGCTTGTTTCGGACGTTAAATTGCTTCGAGCCGGCGAGAAGCCCGTTCGGCTTATCGGGCCACTGCGCGGTGTGACTTTCGAGACAATGGCACCGCAAAACGATGGAACTCTTTAATCAACGCGTTACGGCGATAACATAAAACATGGAATTATTGAAGTGAGCCTTTTTTGCCAGGGCAGAAGCAGCAACCGAAAGTGGTATTTTATTTAAACGGCTTTGTACAAGAACGCACAATCCCTTCCGTTCGATACGCGAGGGGAAATTGAGAAACCTTAGGTGGAAAAGAATTCACGCGGATTGTCGTCCCCTCCCAGCGAGAGGCGCTTGCCCCTTCATCTAAGCCGGTGCTTGAAAGAGAATTGAAAAATACTCCTTTGCGAAAGAATGAGGCAAACTGAACTGAAAAGAACACGACGCGGAAGGGTCACCGTGGCACGGAAGGAGAGGGAAAAACTCGTTAGCGTTTATTTCGTGACACTTTTCGCGAGCGAAATAAAAAGCAAGCACTTGCCATATCGATTATCATAATGCGCTCCACTTTCTACCACTTTGGGTGGATTCGTTTGTGTGTAGAAGAGGCAGCAGGCTTGTTAAGATCTTGTGTTTTTTCGTTACTCGTGCGAAGAAAAGGTCCCGAAAACCGTTGTTTGCCGTTCCCAGCTCGCAACGGTGCGTGAGGATCATTTTCATTACGCGCTGCCAATGCAAAAGGAGCCATGAGTATTTGTGTGTGTGTGTGGGTGAGTGTGGGGGGTTGTTGTTTTTTCCCACTCATCGGCTTTAAAAAACAATCCTCATAGGAAAACACTCTCAAGCAGGTCCTTTCTTTTCGTTGTCAAAATTGCAAAAAAAAGCACATGGTTCTGGGAAACGGAAACACGTTGCCAGGGAAAAGCCAACGGGTGGTTAAGAATTCAAAATTATAAAGTACTGTTCGAGTGATACGGCAACGGTAGAAGAGCCTTTTTTCCCGTTTTCGGGTGTTTTCAAACTCTCCGGGGGAAATAAAACGTTTTCACACCGGGTGTTTCGACCGTACCCGCTCGTACTTTGTTGTCGTTGCCAACCTGTTAAGAGAAGGTGCTAGAAACACTGCTGTGGATAGGAAGGATGCGATGGGAAAAGAACACACACACACACACTCCACAATTGCCAATATTCCATGCTCGATCTACTTTAATGACGGTGGTGTTGTTGATAATGACAATAATAATAATAATAATACATTGGGAACCTTTACCGGCCATCGACATCATCGGCACCGTGAGCTGGCAGCAGAAAAAAAAACACCCACCCCTGTCCCTGATGCAAAGGGCCTCCGATGGTAATGATGGAAACCTGGCATAAAATGGTCGAAGTACTTCATTTGCTCGGCTGCCTGATCCTTGCCTTTTGTTGCCTTTGTGTGCGCCAATACCACACCTTACCGGAACGGACCACTCCACCAGTTGGACTATCAGCGGGTGGGAGGTGGGTGTTGTGGTGTTTGGGTGAGAGCTCACAAAAGATATAGCAATTTTTGAAAATTGAGTCTCTCCATTGAGGTGCCCACTTGTGTGAGCAAGCTACTACGAAGGGGAGGACACCGGTTTTGGGTTGATTGCGTTCCGAGTGTCCATTCGGTAGGGATGTTTTGCAATTCACGGGCACAGTACCTGGACCGGGTGACAACCAACGCACCGACACAATATTGGTTGGTAGATTGTACCCAGTGCGTTTGGAATCGAAAAAAAAACTGCCCATCTTGCCTCCAATTTTGGCCCTTGTCCATAAAACGGCACCTCTACCGGACATGGCCAGTAGATGTAGTTGTTAATAAAGAACTGAGTGTGATTGCATTTACAGAGGAGCGACAGGGGGTACATTTGCTGTAAACGAAACGGGGACAATGTTGAAGTAGAACATTGCATGTAACGGCAGGCAATCATAGGACTATTTCTAGCCAACATGATGCTTGTCTTGCAGCAGGAAAGATTGCATCGAAAACAGATTACAAGTGCTCGAAAAAATGCTGTTTTTGGTAGATGCTTCGAACGAGATGACAGTGTAGTGTGCGGGAAAAATGGGAAGATTCAATGGTTTCCAATGGTGCCCCTGCAACATCGACGGCACTAATTAATGCCACTCTAATTGGTTTGCCTAGCCACAATTGTCTGGTGATACATGGGCAGTCCCTCTCGTAAAACGGACTTTGATCGCATCATTATGCACTTTACACACGAAAGCGAAGGGGATAAAGCATTCTTTGTTGTGATTCAGACAGGCGAGATTACGGTTTCTCTTTTCAATACCATTGTTTGGCGTTTGGTGACACTGGATAACAATCAATGATGCTAACATGCTGCTATGGTGAGGAATTTTCTGACGCCTCTTTTAATATTCTTTTGTTTTTGGATGCAGCAAATGGGTTTGGAAACAGCTCCTGCCATTGGCAGATCGTTCGAAGGCAAGAATAATAACAGTAGCAGTTGTGGGGTTTGAGGGATAACTACAGAAATATTGAACTATTTTAAGCTACAACAGATGCTAATCATCATCATCGGCAGGACAACAGCGAAGGTGTGTGAGGCGTACATCCGACTCAAACCCGAAGCAGCAAGAATTGGATTGAGAATCAATGCGACGAAGACGAAGTACCTGCCTTGCCGGTGACTCAGACAATCTGGGAAGTAGTCTCGAGATGATAAAGGAGTTTTGCTATCTCGGGACGGTCGTTACTTCGGACAATGACATCAGCAGCGAAATCCGGAGACGCATTGTGCATACTATGGGCTTCACCGACTGCTGAGATCCAGAAGACTTCGAGCCCCCACGAAGTGTGAGATTTAACGCACATTGATTCGCCCGGTGGTCCTCTACGGACACGAGTCCTGGACCATTCGAGCGGAGGATGCAAACGCTCTGGGCGTGTTTGAGCGACGCATCCTCCGGACCATCTTTGGCGGTGTGTTCAAGCATGAAGCGTGTAGGAGAAGGATGAACCACGAGCTTGCTGAGCTGTACGGTGAACCAAGCATCCTGACGGTGGCGAAGGCTGGCAGGATACGATGACTGGGGCATGTCATGAATATGCCGGACTCATGCCCCACCAAGAAGGTGTTCGACAGCGATCCCCAGTTGGGCATAAGGCGCAGGGGAGCACAGCGAACTCGATGGCTGGATTAGGTGAATCGAGACCTGTCGGAAATTGTATGTCTACATGGATGGGATATGGCTGCAGCCAGGGACCGAGAATCCTTGAGAATTATTGTTGACCGGGCCATGTCACATCGACGTGCTCTATCGTGAGCAGGCCAAAAAGAGCGAGAGAGAGAGAGAGAGAGAGAGAGAGAGAGAGAGAGAGAGAGAGAGAGATGCTAATCATGTGAAGCTAATAATCAGCTTCACTTACGACGCGCCTAAAGGTATGCATTTCGTTAAGCAAGGTACCCTTCTTAACTGTCTTAACGCATTGGACTTTATAACCTGATTGAATCTTCCTTACTTACTTACTTACTTACTTACTTATCCGGCGCTACAACCGCTTTGCGGTCTTGGCCTGCCTCAGGAGTGTCCGAAACCGCTCACGGTCTCGCGCCTTCGTCTGCCAGTCCGTTATCCCGCCCTTAATGGCGGACGCCTCCACGCCATCTTGCCACCTCAATTTGGGCCTACCACGCCTCCTCTGTCCTTGTGGACGGCCTAAAAAGACTTTACGGGCTGGGTCGTCCGTTTCCATGCGTATAACATGGCCAGCCCACCGGAGCCTGGCGAGCTTTATACGCTGTACGACAGTGAGGTTGCCGTACATCTCGTATAGCTCGTCATTATAGCGGCTCCTCCATTGTCCTTCCACACATACGGGGCCAAGTATCCTTCTGAGCATCTTCCTCTCGAAATGGCTAAGAGAGTTTCGTCAGATTTGGACAGTGTCCATGTCTCAGAGGCGTATGTGAGTACTGGTACTATATAGGTACTATATAGTCCCAGCTTCGTCCGTCGCGACAGGTTCTTTGAGGTGAACTGCTTTTTCAGGCTGTAGAATGACCGGTTGGCAGCCAGCATCCTTGGGCGCAACTCAGCTTCCATGCTATTGTCGTTGCCCTCCCTTGGTAGGCTTCTGCTACATAGGAGAGCCGCAGACCAATGATGTCTATATCATCAGCGTATGCCAGAATCTGGGTTGACTTATAGAAGATGGTTCCCGTAGTCTCCACCCTCGAGTCGCGGATGGCCCTCTCTAGCGCCAAGTTGAATAGGAGACAGGCAAGCCCGTCCCCCTGGCGCAGACCCTTGGTGGTAGCAAAAGGTCGTGAGAGTTTTCCATCCACCCTCACCTGGCATGTGAAGTTGGTCATAGTCATTCTAACTAGCCTTATCAGTTTGGCCGGGATTCCAAATGAGCTCATAGCGTCGTAATGTTTTTCCCCGGGCTATGCTATCGTATGCGGCTTTGAAGTCTATGAAGAGATGGTATGTGTCGTTTTTGTATTCAGCCATCTTCTCCAAGATCTGCCGCATGGTGAAGATCTGATCAGTGGTTGATTTTCCGTTTCGGAATCCTCTTTGATAGTTTCCTACTATCTCTTCGACGTGCGGGACAAGGCGATCCTGAAGAATCAGGGAGAATATTTTATAGGCGGTATTCAACACCGTAATACCCCTGTAGTTGTTGCAGTCCAACCTATCTGCCTTCTTGTATATGGGGTAGATGATGCCGAGATTCCAATCACAAGGCATCGATTGAATCTTACTTTACGAAAAATTGCACTTCAAAATTGTCCCATAAATGGAAAATAATAGACTATTTAGAAAACTGCTCGTGCGCATTATTCGCTTCCACTCCGCCGATCATCGTACTCAATAATCAAAGCAGCTCACTGTATCGTCAGCCCATTTTCAACAAGTGCCAACAGTGTATTAGTTTTGCAGCATAGCAAGGTACGCTGCTTCCAGCACATCCAGCTGACGCAATTCCATCAACACTTATCCCCCCCTCCCTCCCCAACAGCGCGCTAAAAGCTACCGAAGCGATAATGCGCGCATCGAAGGGTTTTCACAAGATCCCTTTCGCGTGCTGAATGCGTGCCAACCGTGCGACCATAAATGGAGTAGAGAGCGGGTTGGCTGTTGCCATTTTGATTTAGCATACCAGCACTGCTTGCCACAAAGCATTGTGCCAATCGAAGCACACAACAGCCCCGTCCCAGCGGCTGGCGTAAGTCGGAATGTTTCCAAGTGCGGCGCTCGTACGTGCGCACAGGGAGCAGAGAGGAAAAAGGGGAACAAAAAGGCGAAAAAGCAACAGAGAGAAAAGGGAGAATCGCAATCAAACACAGTTTCCATTCGAACGGGACCGCGATGCCGGAGTTTTCTGGCAGACAAGTTGTGTGTGTGTCAAAATGGAGAACCGGTGGATGGTGGTAGAGCAAATTATGAATAAAACATCACTCGGCATCCTTCCCCCTATTGTCATCGAGAGCATAAGCGATTCGGAAGAGTGGCCTAGATGGCGGAACGTTAGCGGTCCCAGTGGGAAGCTGTTGGTCGGACTGGGATCGCAGAAAATACACGGTGTATCGTTTGCATTGCGACACACACATATACACACACACACACACATACCCACATTTCGATACAGCCCCACCATTCCCTCGAACTCCCTCAAAGTGACGTCGGGATGGCGACGGAATATCTTCACTCCCAATGTCGTTATGTTCGCTGAAATCGCAAAAGAACGAAGCGGAAAGCTTGAATCCATATCAAAATGCAAAACAGCACCGGGACATTGTTCTCGGGACAAGGTTGCGCCGCCGCCACCCGAACCGAAACCCAGCGGGCGCAATGGCAACCCAAATGCGCTTTCCGTTCCGTTCGTTCCGTGTGTCTCTGGTGTCCTCTCCAACCCCGGTGGCCGTGCGCCGTGTGGATATATGAGGATATGATAATGGCATCCATTTCCAGCGCGAGGTACGCCCGCGTCGGACAGACGCTGGATATAAACGGACTTTGGGAGGGACTTTTTTCTCTCCTCTTCTTTACCGGCCTTTCTAGACGCGGACCGCGAGTAGCGGAAAGAATTAAATTACCCTCCTTCGGTGGGAGTTGGGACACAAAAAGCGAATGCCCATCCCAGCGCGACCAGCACGTGGAGCATCATGGGGGGCTCCGCGGGAAAGTGTCGTTAAAATGCTTGATGCTACCATCGTGCGGCCTAACGACCATTAAAGGACTTGCAGCGCACACATTTCGATGGCTCGCTGCTGCTCGCAGTTTAGCGCTGATTAGGTTGCGGGGAAGTTTGGAGGCGTACGGGGAAAGCTTACCTGCATATTCCAAGTGCGGGGTCGTACCGGGACCTTCTGGCTGGTGGACTGTACCGAGCTGCTACCGTTCGTGGTGGTGGTGGTAGCGGCGGCGGCGGCGGCTGCAGCAGCTGCCGCATTCGCCTGCTTCGTCTGCTGCATGATCTGGGAAATTAGATCGAGCTGTTGGCGGGTAAGTCCCTCATTGCCTGCGCCGGGTGCCGGCGAGCTTGGCGAGGGCGATTTGCAGCTGGAGCTAGAGTCGCTGACGTTTCCACTGCTACTGCTGCTGCTGCTGCTGCTGCTACTACTCGAGCTACTGCTCGAACTGCTGCTCGAAAGACTGCAGTTGGAGCTGCTGCTGCCGGGCGTTCCGCTGCCGGTCGTGGTCGTGTACTGGACCAGTGTTGCTCCGTGCGGTGAGCTCGCATCGCCTGGGTGGAAGAGAAAGAATGTGATTATTACGAGCCATTAGCAGGTGCTTGCAATTGCCTTTTTAGGAAGAGTCCCAGGCCTACATGAAAGGATTATCTGCATTTAAAGCATATCATTAGCTTCCTGAATCGCAGGCTGGAGTTTTAAAAAAGCAAACAATTGCAATTCGATGCCACCGAATTACGACACCAACGCCAACACGTTTTCGCCCAAAAAAATCCCGTGTAAATTCCGTCTCACTATTCCGTTCCCCCAAACCCCCCCCCCCCCCAATCAACACTCAGATTTTGTTTAAATTTAAACCAATTCCTTCACACGCCGTCAGGCACGCCGCTTGTAATGCAAAATGTGCGCGTCTAAGCGTCAGAAATCATCAGATTTATTCACCTTATCTCGCCGAACACGCTTCGCCCGCCGAATCCGATCGAATGCAAGCTGGCGAAGCGTGCTCGAATTGTTCCAGCGGTTCCTTCGCACAAAGGCTCGCGTGTGGAAAGCACTTCAACGGAACTGAAGAGCCGGCGAAAGAAATCGAACGAATCCACAAGCCATTTTTTGTAGTTGCTTCCTCTATTTCAGCCCGTCCACACGCGTCACTTTCCGACACGGCAGACACACACACACACCGACGTTCGTTCCGACAGATCGCATCAGCAAATTTGGAAATTGTGCAATCGACACACGGCGCTTCCCCCCTCACACAGCTCCTCCCGATGGATAGAAGGATGGCGAAAGCCTTGGAACTTATCTCAGAAAGTGCGCACATGGGAAAGCATTTCCAGGGCAGAGTGCCGATGGATTGGCAGTTTGCTTGGCGCTTGGCTTACCCTATCCTGCGCATAATCGGAATATGTTGCGCTCCAAACGCAACCGGGATGGCGGGCGGCCAAGTTTTGCTCCATCTCCCGGCTGTTTCCCCCGTTTCGCCGAGTGGTGGAAACCGAAAATCCCATTCAATTTCAATAAACTGTCAGCACCAATCAAATTTTCGCCAATCCTGCTCCCCATTTTCCCTGGTGCTACGTTTCTTTTTTTCACGTTTCACGTGAACGTGAACACACAGTCGATCGTACCTGTGTTCGGGAAAACGGGTCCGTAAGCAGTTCGATTCTCCCCATTTTTTTTTTTGGCACCAGCATCAGCAGCATTACCATCGAGCATGGGGCTGAGTCAGCAGGCGTGAAGGGGGTGTACCAGGAACGGGAAGGAACTTTTCACTGGGGAGCAACACACACACACAAAAACACCTCTGAAACCTTCCAACAACGACAACAGCAATCCCTTTTTGCTCTTTATCCCTGTCGCCCGGTGGCGGACGACTGCGAAGGGCAGAATCGGTTGTGAAGTTCACCGGAGGACCTGTTTTTGGCACCACTCGCATGCATGCGGCCGTCTCTTTCCTAATCGACAAAATCAACCAAAGAAAAAACACACACAAACTCCACAATAACGAACAAAACCAAACGCCTTGTGTTGTTGTGCTACGGAGGTTGTTTTTTCTTCATCCTTGCCGGGTTTTTTTTACCCTCCTATTTGCTGCCTCATTTCTGCTATCTGTGAAAATAAACGTGCAGAAATGTGGGCACAAAATTGTGCAAACAATCGCACATTTGCACGTACTTTGAATGAATTCTTTCTCGTCAACATTTCCCCCAAACGGGCTGCGGATAGCGGGGCTTTGTGGTGCTGTTTTTTTTTTTTTGGTTTGGGGGTTTTGCTGAAAAGCTTTCACACAGAGCAGGCAGAAAATCGGCCCGCATGGAATCGGCGCAGGAGTGTCACACACTTTTCTGACACTCCCCACTGGTTAGCTCGTATCGTACGGCTGAGTAGCTCTGAGTGGTGGTGCAAAAAAAACGAAGCATCACTGAAGGAAGGGAAAAGCGGGAAAGGTCACTGCCGGAAGGACTGATCTGATTAAATGGCATTAAAAATGTTGTTGTATTGAATATAGTTTGTTTGTTTTTTAATTCTGAAACCTTCAGCGGCTGTTGTTACGGCCGAGGCGGCAGAACAATAAATGGCCTTGTGTCTGCATCCATCCTCCTATTGGAATTGCTTTGTTTGTTTGGTTTGGCAAACAAGTTCTATCGAAAAATGAATTTCAGCTTGTATGCTCGCATCCAATCAATAACATATATCGCTAGAATTCCACGAATCATACAGGAACACACTAGAGTAGAGCTCTACTTTTGTTCCCTTTCAGATGCGAGAGCGTGTGCGCCCTGCAATCAATTTAAATTAAAAATAACGCACTGTCAGTAACGTGTCTCGGGGCACTTGTTACGCGCCTGCACGAAGCAAAATTGCATTACATCCCGCTGGGGTATTCAAGAGTATTCAGAAAATATACAAAACATGGTTGTTTTGTTGTATTGAGCAACGCTACAGCTATCCTGGAGATAGATGCAATCTGCTGACAGCTCACTCTACAGTTTGATGAATTTCTCCCTAAAAGGGCTGAGATATTTGATCTGGAGAGATAGAAAACTAAACTTTTCAGCCAGAATATGTTGAAATTATTTACCAACCAGAGGCATAAGTTCAATAAGCTGGAATTTGATTACTCGCATATAAAAGAACAGGTTGGCAGGTATATTTCCCTGAATTTCCCTAGATTTCCCTGTACATTTCAACCTGTACTGTAAAAACAACCCCATTTACACATGAGACCCTCTTTCCTAATGAAAAAAAAATTACCAACCACCATGCTTTGCAGGGTTTTGCAGGAGTACTCATAGCTGTGGGACACTTTATTGATTCCTTCTTAAGTGAAATGAACTTAATGTAATGGGAATTGGACTCTATAGCACTCTTGTTGAACAAATCCAATACGAATTTCCAAGGAGCCTGTCCAAAAACGGTGCCATAGTGTCCAATTTCCATTATATGAAGTTCATTTCCCATAAGAAAGAATCAAGGAAGTGTCCCTCAACTATGAGAGCCCCTGGAAAATCCTGTAATACATCTTTTCATCCTTAATTGCAGTAAGATTCAGAGAAGAGCACAGCAGCTCATTAGCCCGACGAGCAGACGACTACTTACCACTTGCCGTCGCCGGTGACAGGCTCAGCCCCCCGGGCGGTCCAGCATTGCTGCCACCCGGGCCGGGGCTGGCCGTGCCGGACGAGTTCGCCAGCCCGAGCGCACTGTGGTGGTTCTCGGTGTGGCGCCGGAGCGATCGCGCATCACAGTACGATTTGCCGCAGCCGTCCGCCTTACACTCGTACGGTTTTTTGTTACGATGCGTCAGCATATGGCCATTGCTGTGTGGAGAATGGAGTAGAGAGAGAGAGAGAGAGAGAGAGGGAATGTGTGGAGAATGGAGTAGAGATTCGTGGTATAAAACATGTAACGCGATGCACGAAACTAGTATCGGGCCGTTCGACTACTTACAGGTGATCCTGCCGCTTGAACGCTTTCGAGCACATGCCACACACGTACTTCCGCTCGTCGCTGTGCGTTAGCTTGTGTTTGGCGAGGGCGGACGCATTGCCGAACACTTTGCTGCAGACCTGGTGGGAGGAAGATAAGAAGGGAAAAGATTGTTAAAGCCTTGTACTCACTGTTGGTAGACGTAACGCGGAAAACAAAGAAAACGAAACATGTTACAGACGCCGCAAGAGGAACTTTGGCTTTAGCAAGGAATGTTTGTGTGTGTGTGTGTGTGCGGGTAAAAGCCATGGTGTATTGTTGTCGCTGTTAGGCAGGGTTGTTTCTTTGCGTTTTAAGATATCCCCACCTACATTGGGCGTCTTACCCGTTTCATGCGAAACTGTGTTATTGTGTTTTTACCGCTCTCCGGTCGAGTTTGTTTTTGCACGACCCTTTCGTGAAAAGGGAGCCACCTATTGTGGTGGCTGCCCATTTTCCACCAACACCAGCCGAATATTCCATTGTCATTTCAAACAAAACCTCCCCCGCACAAAGCTTTCGGGCACCAATTCAGGCACCAAAACACGGAGTGTTCCGAGGGGGGAGGGCTGAACAGGACCGTGTTTCGTTTGCTTTATTATCGTGGTCGGTCCGGACGGTTGGCTGTGAGGCGGCATTCGTCCACCCCAGCTCCGGCCACTGCCCTGGAGTGAAACAATTGCTGGGGCGGCCTTTAATGATATTGAATCGACCGGGTTTTGTACTGTTTCGCGGGAGGGTTTACGCACTTTCGTCAACCAACCAAAAAAAGGTCACATTGTTGTAGCGAAAGCATATATATCCTTTTTCTGTTTCGCCGCTCGGCTGTCGTGTTCTTTGCATAGGACGGGAACTGTTTTTTTACTTCTTCTTTCACCACCGTCATCATGACGGTTTACCTGATGTTGCTCTCTCCCACAAAGTGCCGGGTGGAAAAATAGTCTTTTAAGTGGCCTTCGTTCCTGCCATGGGAACAAGTGAAGCAAGAAAGCGAACCATTTCTAAGGCTTTTGTGTTCGGTTAGTTTCCGTTTTTATTCTTTTCCCTTCCTTTCAGACCACCAGCAGCGTTTGATGCATCGGCCCTAAGAGCTGTTATTACATCAACGTGTGTGTGTGCTGGTGTTTTGCAACATTTTTGTCGTCCATTTCTGCTGCTGTGGGTGGGCCGCCGAGCATGGTAAGTTGTTTATTTTGTTGAAAAGAGCCGCTGTCCGATCGTGTACCTTGACGTCCACTTAACCTCACTTCATTTGAGAAGGGTTGAGTAAAAAAAATAGCAAGTTGTGCTTTGAACAGGCAAGCAGAACCACCGTCAAAATGCTCTGAAGAAGAGGCGAGCTTAAAGCTGTGGTAGGTAGCGTGACAAAAAAAAAAAAACAAATCATCTCCTTTCTGTTGAAGTGATCTTACCACGTTCAAGTGTAGGCAGGATAGAAATTCTTGCAGCAATCTCTCCCCTCCCCCTTCTGAATGCTTTTGGTTTAGTTTTGGGCGGCTTAAAAGTGGGAGAAAGGTTAAAGCAAACAGCAGACGAGGATGTACTACTGGTGTCGTAGCATTTTTCCCCTGGCCGATCGATACGGAAGGAGCCGAAGCCGATAAGGGCCGAGGGATGCTCCATTCGGTTATTTATTAACCCAGTCTTATTAAAAGCCGTACTCGGGGTTATCCTTCCGGAAGGCGGCCCCCTTTGTGCGGAAATTTGTTTTGGGCTTATTTTTACGCTCGCTGGCGGAGAACGGTTCTGTAGCCCAAGTGCCCAAGTCGGGGTAGTATGGCTCCACCGCACCGTGCCGCATTCCGTTGGAGTAAGGTCCGCTCTGGGCAGGGCAACGCTTGAAATTGTCTTACATTCTAGCTATGTACACCTGCACGGAAGCGCTTGAGATGAAGCTTTGCTGATACACGCTCGTGCAGATCGAAGATCAGGGATGTTACGTTTCCCTTGCTCATTCGGCAACTTTCTCCAGACACCACATGTCCCCTCGTACCTGTGTACGATATGGTCAAGCGATATGGCCGGATTAAGGTGGGAAAATTAATGGCAAACAGGCGAAAGTGATTCACCGGCACGCACGGCTTTTACAGGCGATTATCGTACAGCAGCCGTCCGTCCAGTTTATGGACTCGGTGATAGTGATTTAAATGCTTTGCCCAAGCGTAACATAAAAAAACGTGGCTAATATATTTGTTGGATTTGTTCATAAACCCGGCACCATCGGTCCCATAAACAAACGGTTGCGGCTGCTGCCCTGTGCCGATTTGCCCAGTTGCTCAAGTGGCCCGAACGAACAACCCCGGTAGTGGTAGCGATTGGAGTTGGATAGCGACGGCTCCGGCCTGTGACGTTTATCACTCGGAGGTCCCTGGCGTGTAACTGCGAACCCGGTGCGCACTATCGGCATTACAACCCTTTTTACGGTTGATAGCAAAATGGCTTTTAATTTTCTCCCAGGACCGATTAAGCTCGATTGTCCCAACCTTCCAACTAGCGCCCCTCCCCACCCCGTGCTTGGTGGTCCCCGGAGCGGGTCCGAAAACTATCAAAACCATGAATCGCTCGGACAGCTTGGTCAGTGAGTCGTAAAATGGTACCGATTACCAGCTTCTGCCCCGAACAGCCGTGGTGCCAACCCGAGGGTGTTGGGTCAAGGAAATGGACGACGAGATCCGGTTTTCCAGCGGTTGCCTCTACCGCTTCACTCCGCCCACCACTCGCATGACATTCGACCGGATCGTTTAAGTGCGTGGCGGAGGTATGCGTTTGCTATCGCCATCCCTGAGCCGCCTGCCCCTGTGCTGTGCCGGTGGGACCGAGTGTCGATATTAGAAGCGATTAAACTTTCACTCCGCAGTGAAGTGTCCGTTAAAGTGAACAGCTTGTGCTACGGCATCGGTCACTGCTACTACTCGAGGGGAGAGCCGGCCGGCAGCTGTCAGAAGAGGGCCACGGATGGTTGAGTTAAGAGATTTTTAATTAAGCCCTGAAGCCCTGGTCGGGCCAGCAACCGGGCGGGTGGAAAATGTTAACTCATAAATGTTTGACATCGGTTGCAGGCCCGAGGACGGGTGCAGGGCAACCGCAAGCGTGAAAGGGGGAAAGTTTAAGGCGTACAATCATAATTGGCAGATCAAGAAGAAGAATGTGTATATTAGACGATTAAAATCCAATCAACATGTGCTCTAATTGATGCGTTGATGCGTTTGAGCAACATTCTCAATATGTTTCTCTTGTACATCAATAATGTTTTGTGTATCGAATTCGCTTGAAGCGTTGTGTAGAGTAAGCCGCCTAAAAGTATGCAATGCGCTTAACAATTGTCTGCTTTTCAGTGACTTATTTAGAAAGAATTACTTTTAATTTAAATTAGGGTTTCTCTAACCATCTCAATTTAGAAAGAAAACATCTCAAACTTGCGAAATGCATTTTGGATGACATGAAGTAAACGAAAAAAGATTTGATGGGAAACTATGGACTGAAAGTGAGGATTGTGATACTGCGCAACTGCTAGCAGAAAATCAAATTAGCGAAAATTAATCCAACAATGTTTTGACTGCAAACATCTGTAGCCAGTACAATGTGGCAATCATCCATCGACTTAATTAACTGGCGTACCTACGGTTAGAATCTCAATCACGAATGAATTGAAAGACGCATTCTAGGAAATACTGTGATTTCTGATTTTGGGCAAGAAATTCGTTTCCTTAAGATGCCCTCCAGCCCCGCGCCTATTGGCAGGATCGCTATTTTCCTTCGGGTCCGTCAATTGAATTAGCAGTGCGGTTGACTTTTGGGTGAAAAATTAGTATGATCACTCGCGAAATTTGGTAGCATCGCCAGGCCGGACGCGACCCGCGCGTAGCAAACAAATTGAACCATTAATTGAACATGAAAGCAATTACCGGGGCCCGCGAACGGGCCTAGCACTGCCAATGGATTTGTCGTCGTGCCGCCTGGGAGGACGCCAGCATGTTTTGGTGAAAATTTTCAACAGTGCCTCCCACTGCATTCCTCCAACTCGCACCACGCCCCTCAAAAACCGAAGCCGGTAGGACAGGAAGCGGTGAGAAATTAATTAATAATTCTCTAAACAACGGCTCGTTTCCTCGGTCTGCGCTGCTTTGGGAAGTGCTTTCGGCGCCAGCAACACGCCTTCCGGGAAAGGTTTCCCGCCCGGCGGGCACCGTCTCCGTCAAACGTTCAACGTTCTTCTCCTGGAGGATGGGGCATATTTTGCAACATCTTAGACATCAACATCATCTTCAAGGCGAATTCAATCTCGCCGAGCGAACGCTACACGCCGTAAGCGATATCAGCGCCCTGCTACCGAAATACGGTGGCAAATACTTACAAGACGCCGGGAAAGCTGTTTTTCGAACTAAAACCACGCGACGGTGGCAGTCGTGGGGGCAGGCTCCTTACCAATTTCTTCATTCTGCATGACGGAACATGCTGATCGCATCGGGGTGGAGGGCAAGTTTTCGGCAAAGCTCGCCGATGACGCTGCCCGAACCGAACCGGCTGCTGCACACACGCACACACACACACACACACAATACATCGTTAATTAATTCCCGCGTTTTCAGCAGCGCACGGCAGCATCCGCTTCCGCTTTTGCACAGCTGGCGTGCGGGCGTGCTCACACCGTTGCCGCCCAGGAGCGAGAAGCTCTAATCCCCTGCGCGTAGGTGCGACAGCGGAAACCGTATGTAGCCGCTGTGTCGCATTTGGGCGTATTTGGGTGGTTTCGTTTTACATTGTTTCCACCGTACAATGAAGATCGCGCAGAAGGCTGGGCGCAAGCGGGGGAATGCTTTTTGTTGGTGGTGCATCAAACGACTAAATTAAACTATATTTTAATGAGTGTTGCCTGAACTGTGCTCAATTAAGGTGAGTTGGAAGGTAGAGAGTGATTGTACAGACAGTTATAGCCGTAAAATTGATTCGTTGAAGAAAAACACAACACCACACGATGAAGTGAACAACAAATCTGATCGACAACACGGACATTACATTGTAACGGCTCCCCCAACACTTGGGATCTGCTTTTCATCGCCAAAACAATGTAACGCATTGCTTGTCTCCCTTCCAAGAAACGCTCGCCGTGTAATTACCCCGACAATCACGGTGCCAACTCACCCAACCGCCTCCTCCACCAAATGCCAGTCCAGTCATGCAACATGTGTGTGCGTGTGTGCGTGGTAGGTTAAATCTGGCGCACGCAAGTCACCTGGGAAAGGGGCAGCAAACTGTTGCCCGCGCCGTGTTGGCGTGTGATTGCGTGAAAATATGATAAATTTAGTTGTCACGCAACTGCGAGAACCGTTTAATGAGATTGCCGTACGCACGGGGCCGTGCGTGCCGTGTGCGCGTCCACCACTGTCATCGAGAGCGTGTAATGTGCTTAGCGCCGGTCTGGACGGAAAGCCTGCGTGAAAAGCGAACCGGTTGCTCCCCAGTGACCAGTTAGTAGACGGGCGTGCGAAGGACGCATTCGCCAAAAAGTACGGCTCGAATGGAAGTGCCAGCGTGGAAAGGGGTGGAGCAAAGTATGGCAACACCAGCAGTCACAGGATTGTCCGCTTTCTGCTCTTCCCCGGCGACGTGCGACGTTACGACAGCGATGCTCAAGCAGGGCTGCATTATTGATGAGCCCTGATGGTTATGGTTTAGGCGTGTTTTTACGCGCCTACGGCTCCGTGTGCGTGTACGTGTCCGCCGGGTAAGCGTGCTAGCGGTAAAGTGAGGGTTTTGGTTTTATTTTATTTCAATTTTCTACCCGTCCATCCGAAACACGCGTCGATGCGTCGTCGTTTTATGGCAGCAGCGATCGAGCGCGGAGGAGAAGCGGACTGATTGAAAAGGTTTCGATTTTGTTGCTTGTTGCTGCCCGGGGCCGTGCCATGGGTATGGGTTTTGCGGGCACGGGCGTACATCCATTAGTCACGGGCATCTCGATGCCTTGCTATGATGATGATTGAAAGGTTTGCCAAAAGCAGTCGTTACAGAGTGCAAAAAAATGGCAGGCTATCGTGTGCTTTTCACTAGCCTGTTGCTTACTTGAAAGTACTGGTGTAAGTAATCATGCAATAGTACACCGTTTCAGGAGCTTTTTTAGTGAAATGCGGTCGATGCTAGCCTATTAGGTTCATCTCTGTTTGTGCGAAACCCGCAAAAGCATTCCATGCGTTATTAAATGCATTCGAGGTATTTGCTCATTATGCGATGTAATCATACTGCATTTGCATGTTTTTTGAATAAAATACCATTTTTCCAAGCTATTTGTAGAATAAACTCGTTTTTAATTATTCGTGCTAAATGAGATACAGACAAAAAACCCCAAACAGAACAAAAAACACCCATACTTTCATTGCATGGACATGGTATGGAAACGTATTGCGTTCATATTTCTATGATTAGTTGGAATTCGTAATTAGTGTCGGGCTCGGGCGCTTAATTACTTTGTTCTCTCGCTCGCCAGGGATCATTCCACCAGCAGAATGAAGCTCCCGCCGGCCATGATTATTAGCCTCGTAATGGAGCGGTTGCTGCTTCCCTGCCCCGGAGATGGATTGAACCCGATACACCCGAGCAAGGGGTGTGCAGAAAAGCGGAACCCCACTTTTTATTCCACTCAGTTTTGTAAATTAGCAGCCCGAACGGTCAACGAGCGGGAAGCGACGGAGCACCCGTTTGCCAAGTGCCACCGTTGGCGGTGCTGTTTATTTCACCATTTTCCACCCATCGCTCCCAGTTCGTTCCTTGGCAGCAGGAAAGTTTCCGTTCGAAATAGTTTTTTTTGTTGTTGTGGTGTGTGTTTTGGATGGTTTTGTTCTGCCCTTGCTGCTATAAAAGGACGAATCTCTTCTTCGCCCGCTTCGCTTTTTGCTCTGACGTTTACACGGCGCTACGCGGAGGACATCAACAGTAAGGGACGATGATGATGGTGGCGATTCCCAGGGCGTGTACAAACGGGAGGGCGTTCAGTTTCTCATTTTATTTTTATTAGTTCATTAACTGTCTTGGTTTCGCCGGCCGAAGGTCGAGGCGAGGAATCTATCCGCTCACAGTGCCACAGCCCGAAGAGTCCGAGCATTATTTGATGCTCTATCAACCGTAATTACTACTATCCCAACCAGTAACCCGTTTCCATCTCTCCCCTGCTGTAGCGAGCTGTGCGAAGCCCATTTTCACAATGGCCGACCGACGGGCTACCAATCTTGCAAGCCACATCGCCCACCCCGAGGGAAGAATGGCAAAGGGATAATCGTTAGTTCAAGAATTAGCACCGAAGGGAGCGTGAGACGTGGGGCTGGATGGTGAGGGTGCCGCACTTCAGTAGACAATAAAAATCCAAGTTCAGAGAGAATCGCATTCCGCACCCTCACCAGTCGCAGCGAGAGAAGGTCGCAGACGCAACGTGCGAAGATGCGGGAAGATGAAACCACACTTACAAATGACACACTTCCGGCTCTTGTCGGCTAAAAGGTGGGAGGAAGTTTTAATTTATGTCGAAGCAATTTCCACCGCAACCTCACCGTGCTCATTTCAGCGGAAGCGTCGGATGGGGTGCCGTGGCTCCGGCGAAGCAGCTTTTTCTGCTGTACCGCCTTAGTTAAGAGGATAAGAAGGTGTGTGTGTGTGTGTGTGTGCTTTTTTATTTCTCACCTTCCGTCCCTTCTGCTTCCTTTTGTTCGGGCGCGTATGAGCGCACAAGCCATTCATTACGGTGAAGCATGTAGTACATGCAATATGCCGGCAGCGCAAAATGTTCTTTTAAGTGAAGGTTTTGCAAAGCGGCTTAACGCCCCTAGACGCTGTGAACAGATTGCTCACACGGCACCATTGATTAAAGTGATGCGGATGCGGGTGGCGAAGACGAGGGATGGTGGCGCGGTGCCTCATTTGCCGGAAGGCGTCTCGCTTTATCTCATTTCGAGTGCACGAAAATCCCGTGAAATATGAGACCCAAGCGTCGATTAACGAGTCGGGCAAACATGTGGGTTTAGGGATCGGTCGGTGTTTACTGCCGTCGTCACTCGGTTCGCTCGACGACGGTCAAAGTTGTTACATACGAATAGGAAAGGTGCTTTGAGTGGAGGTTGAAAGCATTAGGAATCGTAATTAAGAGTGTGATATGTGTGTGTGTGTGTGTGTTAATCATGAACAATCCACCGCGCAATACCGTTTCAGTTGTCGAACTTACGGGTAAAATTGCTGTCTTGTACAATGCATGTTACTTTCAATCAGATTTTGCTACACAAATTGCATAACTTTAGGCGGTTAGGACGAAAGTTACGTTGAGCTATTGCGTATCAAACTAGTCTTATAAACAGCAGCGCTGAAAAACTAGCATCATTACCAAATCGTTTTTCCAACAAGAGAATGTATAAAAATGCAGAATATGGCCCTAATCGACATCAAAAGATTCAGCAGTTCGAATGGCCCCGAAGGCTCCCAGCGGCGGCACGGAGAGAAGGCACGCAAGGAATAGTTCGCTAAATCGAAGAAACTTTTGCGCCAAAGAATTGCTTTCAGTCTTTTCCCTTTTTTGTGCCCCTTCCTTTCCACCTACATGGCTCGCAATATCTGTTAATGAGATTTTAATTTCGCTTCTGCTTTGTTTTACTGTAGTTTCCACAAGCGGCAAGATGTTATCGTTGCCTTAACCTTCATCGTTCGCCGATCATTAAAGACTAGCCGGAAACCGTCGCAAGCGGTATTGGTTCTAGTTGCTCTTTGCCTTTTTGCCAGAGATCCCAGGACATTAAGGATCGAAGTGGTGTTGTGCATTTGGAGCCATGGTTTCAGCATGGCTTGTCTTTATGCAAGGCGTTCCAACCGGCCAAACTCTTTAAGTAACGCCCAACGCTTTATGATAAATGGCAACATTTGAACAGTTTTCCATCCTAACGACCCACGGATCGCGACCCTTTTCGGCTGATCGGTACAGCAAAACTGTCTTCATTATAGAGCGCCAAGTAGAGGCCATGGCTGGCAGTGAATGGGAGCTTTAACAACGACAAAAAAGAAGGATGGCCGATACAACCGGCACAAAAACGGGCCGGCAGCTGCAACTCGCCGGAACGATACAGGGCGCCCCGATAACAAATTGAGCTTAATAGGAACAAGTGCCAAAGTTCAGTTCGTTCTTTCACCCTTCGCTTCATGCCTCCCTTCCCCTGTGGGAAGGGGCGAATGGTTTATCTCGTTAAGTGCAGCCACGCGAAGCAAAGCACAGCACACCGGCAACGGATCCTTGATGGCCGCCCCCATTCGGCCGGATGCGCCGGACTGTCCGGGCAGCTCACATCCCCGGACCCCGGACCCGGAGGGCCGTTCGTTTCACGTGCAAATTAATGGCCCTCAATTGCTAGTGATCTATTGAGTGCGCTCCGGAAAGGAAAATCCTTATTAATCTCGAGTCCTTTTTTCTCCGCTGCCCGGCTGCCCAGCTCGGCCGACCGAAGCAATCGCCGCCGTCGTCCGGGATACTCGGACGGACGGAGCGGGCAAACGAGATGGAGGATTTGGATTTAACAAGTTGCCTTTCATCATCAAAGGAGCGCTGTGTGCTGAAGGACAGTAATTTCGCAAAGAAACTGGCGCCCCGTGACGAAAGAGAGAGAGAGAGAGAGAGTGAGAGCGAGCAGCTGGGCGGATTGGCCGTTCCATTCAGCATTGGACGCCATAAAGTGGGGGGTGAAACGGGACGGTATTTTTGTGTCCGGTTGGTTTCGTCGTTCCGTTTCCGCCGGCTTGTCATAAAGTTACAAATGAGCTACCTGCCGATTAGATTTTCCTTTCAACGGGAACGACGCCCGGAACGGTCAGGTGCACTTTGAAAGGGTTAGTATGGATGGGTGCGAGAGATGGCGAGGGATGCCGAAGGGTCGAAGCAGGCACATCGATGCGGAAAAACGGCGCTAGGGCCGTGGAAGGAGTCTGAGATGAAGATTTATAGTTTATTACTTCATTCAGGGGACTAAACTCAGCATTTACTAGAAATGCTATCGTGTTTTGGAACACTTTGAAGCATTTCCAGAGATATTGAATCATTTGGAATTTTTTTTCGCTACTCTACAACAAATTTGTTAGAAAACGTTACTTAATGACTGTAATCTCAACCTCTGTTGAAGTGAGAATGGTTGTTTTCCTCATGGAAAAGAAGGAATGGATCATTTCCTCCATTGCTCGTGAAACAGAAGACATAAAGCTTCATAAAAATGTGTTGCTTTTATATTTTTAAACCCTTTCTTTAGTTTGCTAGACCTACTGATAGCAACAATGAAGTTTACTTAAAGGGAAAAGAAAAAACAAGCTAAAAAGATTCCCCGATTGGCTGCAAGCGCTTCCGGCTGTGATGCTGCTCACGGGCGGGCCAACTTCATTTTCACGCCAAACCCAACCGAGTTGATTAATGGAGGAAAATTCGTTTTGATTTAACCTTGAAGCGTGGCCCTAGGACCAAACACAGGGCGAAGGCCATGCGATTCCATGAACCGTTTCCAAAATAGAAGGGGCCAAAAAGTTAATCAAAAGGGTTGGTGCCGAGCCTTTCGAAAAAAGGGGGAAATAAATAAAAAAAAACGCTTGGAAATCGGTTTGCAAATTGAGAAAAAGGTATAGAGAAGGGCGCAAGGGACGGAAAATTGTTTTCCCATCCCTCTTGCTCGCTACAACTTAAGATAACGAATTGGATAACGAATATCAACTAGCACCGTACCATGCAAGGTTGACGTGCGGATGGTAGGGCAGCAACGTTCTTGTAAAAGCAGGATCTACATTTCACTTAATCTTATCGCCTAAAAGCTTTCACTGTAATTACTGTTGAGGAATTGGCCCGGATGCTCTTTTCTGCTAATAGCCTCCCAACATACAAACAAACACACACACACGCATGTAGGAAACAATTGAAACAGCAGCATGAAAACAAATCTCGGCTAATCTTCTTGAACCTGCCCGGCTCCGTGCCTGCGATGTATGCAATTAGAATCGTTTGCATTATTGAAAATTTGTTTTGAAATTCCTGCTCAATTTAATGGCATGCTGGGCGTGGGCATCCCTTGCTAGCTTGCTTGATAGCCGCCCCATCCATCGCCGGTTTTTCCTTCCTCGCTAGTCTTGCTAGGGCTAAGATGCCCCTTCCGAGAAAGAACGTGTTTACTGCACCATCTTTTTAATGAACATCTTTTTGATCTGTTGAATGTTTACCGGTCGGTGTCTGCCAGGCCGCGTCGAGCGCGGCAAGTCGTTAACGGGCGAAGGGTGTGTGTACAGGCGGACGGTGAAAACAAGATGGATATCGTTATCATGCCCTAGCGCAAATAGCCGTCCTTGTGCGCCGTCGCTCGCCCTTCCCGGGCGATAGAAGCCAGGAGAGGTGAAGCAAAAAATAAATGAAATACAAAAAAAAAAGTATCGCCCTGCAAACGCTCAAACGCACCGGAAAAGAAAATACTTTGCTTTGAAGTTCTCGTCTATCGTCGCTATCATTTTTCCGGCTAAGGTGGATTTGCGGCGCCCGGTACGACCCTCACCACCCACTTGGCTTGATGGTCGTAGGCGCGCTGCTAAAGATCGTACCGCCGGATACGAGAGCCAAATAAAATCAGGACGAAATTTCACCATCACCGTCAGCAGGGCAGGGAATCGAGCTTCTGCCACCGCGATGAGCGTCTCCATTACGGAAATGTCATGCGTTTTCTTCCATTCCTATCCGCCCCTTTTCCTTGATCGAATCCCGGCTGTGTGCCCAGGTAGGGTGTGTGTTTGGGGTGAGCTCGATCATAGCGAGCGGTATCGGGTGGGCGCTACACATGGCTGCTGGAGCATACACCACACTCGGAAGCGTTCATTTGCAGACAGTCGTGCACGGAGGAAAGCGGCTAAAGTGAATTTTCGCTCCATCTCCTTGCTGCCATCAGCGTAATGGCACAAACATACACACACACACAGGGCGATCTCCCGCCAGCAAAACCGTTACATCGAGAGGCGAGGGTTGAGGGAAAATATTTGCAAAGAACTTTGGTTCCTTTTCTTAAACGATTTTCATATTCAACCGAGCACTTTCGCTGCTAGGCTAACATGGTGGGGGGGGGGGGGGGGGAGCTTGCTTCCTTCTTTAGCGAAACCGCGAATGCCTCACAGTGCCAACTCCTTTGCGTTGCGCAACCGTCTGCGTCGAACGGGACGCAAAGGCGGAAGAAAAATTAACGACACGGCATGTGAAACGGAAACCCGGCTCGTTTCCGGGTTTTCCGATTTGCATTTGCGGTGCAGTTTTGGGGTATCGAAGTATCGAAGAGTCTTGATTTTGGGGCTTAGCATTTTCGTTAGCGCGTTTTATTTTCGATGGTTTGATTTGAGGCTGTTTAGTGGGATTGTTTTTTGGAGGCTTTCTAGATACATAAAAATGAGAGAAAAATATGACATATGAGTAAATAGTAGTTTTCTGATTTGAATTATTTCACCAATTAGAACGATCACAGCCACGGACGCTTCAAAGAAAGCTAATTATACGCCCAAATGTATGCAATGTGCATGTTAATGTGTCACTTTTGTCCCTTTTATGCTATTAATAAGGTTTCCACTGCGGTTGCTTCACGCGTTACTTGTCTAACCGTACCCAACATACATCCACCATCGTGCATACCCGACTACAGCATACGAAACGTTTAAATAGCAACGCTTTTCTAAATGAGCGCTCAATTCTGTGTGTGCACTCGCTCGCTCATCATAGCAAAAGCGTCACGACCCAAAAGCAGGATTTACGCTCGAGCTGCAGTGAAAAAGATTCTTTCCCCTGGCACCCGGCTGCCGCTCATTCCCTACATTCGCTGTTCAGCAATCCGCACCAACGAAAGCCGTTTACGTTCCGATCCGCTTTTCTCGATGGCACGTAGGAGAAAATTAAATAAATAGCGTTCGCTCGCTGGAACCGAAATGAAGGCAACCGATGGGTTCTGTTTTCTTGTGTGCCAGTGGTGGCGCACTGCAATCACCGGCGATGCATACACGTGCGCTCACGTAGAGAGGAGTGTGCGCCGATGCGCTTCGATGTGAGTGCTGGCAAAGGATTTGCTCGATGTTGAACAGGGCTTTTGAATAGCGCACCGTGTATACGTTTGCTCGCAACATTTAGCTTTTGCTGGCACATTGCGCCGGCGAGGAAATAGCATTTATGCATTTCATTAGAAGTTATTTGGTTCAATTGTTTGCCATCAGAGGTGCTTCTTGGAAGTAGAGGATCAAACCGTTGCTTACTGAACAATCCCCGCGTATAGGACGATTGTTTAAAACATATGCATTGTTTGAACATGGTTTATGTAGCGTTTAGCAGGGGTTAAAAAATTATGTTAAAAAATATTGATCGTAAGTCATTTCATCACTCCAAAACAGTAACCTGTTTTCGTTTCAAATAAATCAGTAAAGAGACTACCGTTTCGGGTTCGTTGTTACCCGCCACACTTACCTGACACTGTTGCGGTCCGTGCCGGGTCGGTGATACCGTCTTGGGTCGCGGTTTCTTCGCCAGTCCGCTCAGCGAGACGGGGGAGGCAGCCGCCGACGGTGACGACGATGCGCTGCTGCTGCTGCCTCCACCGAAACCGCCCGACGCCGTCTCGGCCCGCCCGACCGTCGTAAGGATGAGGCTGGTTGGGCTGGCGGCGGTCGCAATGGTACCGCCGCTTCCTCCGGGCGAGCTTTTCACGGTCACCATCGTGGTGCCGTGGTGCAAGATGGCCGTCGACGAGGGAGACAGGTTGCTGCTGCCAATGCTACTGGTGGGCGTGAGGCCGGTCGGGTGCAGGTTGGTGGTTATGCTCGTTTTTTCCGCGGTTGATTTCGGCCCTGGAAGGAACCACAGCGAGAGGGAAAAGAAATCGGAAACGATAGAAAGAAATCCGATCAATATCAGGTTGACTTTTCGATACGCTTTGAGGCGCAAACAAGCAGCATCAAACGGTGCAGGAAAAGGAGGAGACGTACACCGGAAGACTTGCTTTGCAATGGAGTTACTATCGAAATGAGATTTCCTAATCCTTCTTCGTTCGATTCGGACTACCTCACGGTGGCCCTGGTGTGACACTCCGCTTTAAGCACTGGAAGCTTGGGCAAGGATTTAGATTGCGTCTGTCGGATTAGCTCTCGTTTGCGTTGCTCGTAGTTGGAAGGATATAGCGAAAACAAAAAAATCAACTAGTGAGCCAATCGAAGGGCGAACGCTGCTCGAAAGAACCTTCTACCACTTGCTAGGTCGGAACGAATAAAGGGCATCGAGTTTGCCAGAGGCAGAAGGACAGGGACAGAGTAAAAAGTATCGAAAACTGAAAAAAAATCCCACCACTTTGATGTCGGTGTGCTTCAGATGCTCGTAGTTGCGAAGGAATTTATCCGGATTAGGGATAATTGAACGGAATGCAATAAGGATGCATCGAGCGCTGCGATCGAGTTGGCATGATTTGTCCCATTTGTGTGTTCGTGTGGCATACGATTGCATTGCAAATGTATGTATCTGTGTGTTTGTGTGTGTGTCTGTGTGTGTGTGTGTGTTGTGTGTGTGTGGTCGATAATCCAAATTAATTTCGGTCAGCAAAAGTAGTGGGATGGGTCGAGTAGAGCGAGTGGAACGTCCATGACTAGCATACCAGTTGAAAGCTTTCCGGTAATTAATGAAGCAAATGAAAGCAACACGGGCTGAAAGCAAGAATGTAGGGTGGGAGGGGGGATGGCATATTGCAGCTTTCCCATTGAATACACACTGACAAAGATTACAGCCGGATCAGCCCTTTCAACCCTTCATTAGGGTACGAGCCGATCGGTAGGGGTCTCTTTTCGATTTTGACCTTAGCAAATTGTATCGCCATTTGAAACACGATTTAATTAGAGTCGGTGATGGAAAAAGGACAGTAATTGTGATGTTTGATGTATGAGGAAAAATCGACCGTGCGATCTACGTGCAACATCGCAATTGCAAACAACCATATAACAAGGCAAAAAGAAGTGATCATATTATACCGAAAGAGTCTATTTGCAAAGATTTTTGCATACCTTTAGGCGGGTAATTATATTTCAATGGAGAAGCTTTATAAAATAAAACACTATCTCCACTTTATAAAACTAGATTTTGCCTGTTCCATTATTTAATGAGGCCAAAGTACAAACATTTCCTATAATCTGTTGCCCACTTAATGTAATTTAATTTAATTTCATTTACTTATGAATTATTATGCGTTATTATGACTGCGAGCAAACTTTCATTTCCAAAATGTTCTTTACAGCTTTAAACAATATTGCTGAGAAAAGAATTTAAAGTTTCTTTTGAAATAAAACCAAAACTAAAAACGAACACAGAAATGCACAAGCTTGGTCGTATCTAGTGACTTTACTTTCATCTACCACTACAATCCTACCAACGTTTCACGCTGCCGATCGCCACCATTTTGCGCACGGTTGTAATTGCGAAAAACTCCCACTCGCAAACAATGGCAGCGCGGGGTTAGCAGCACGCCTTTTTTGCCAGACTCTAAGCCCTTCTGCTTTGAAGCTTTTCCACTCGTTAGTTTAACTGAATTGGCTCCGTTTTTCCGTTATTTATATTGATGCTGCTAGTCTGACCGATAGTTCATGTTTCTCTTTTTTTCTTCTTCTTCTCCTTCTAAACCGTTCCACGGCACATCCCCACCCAGCTCTGGCCGGGATCTCTACCGGCTGAACGAGAGAAATTCGAATAGCAATAGCAAAGCATCTCGCCCTACGGGAGAAGGCAACCTGCTGGGGGAGAGTATTTGATGGAGGATGGCGCATTCACCGTGCACAACCCTGTGTTGACGTGTATTTATTTATCGTTAAAAATGGCAGTATTCAAACCCCACCCGAATGTATGCCGTTTTTGCTCGCCGTTGTTGTTGTTGCTGTTGCTTTTTCATCCCGACTGATAGTCTCCGTACCGTACCGTAGCGACTTTCGGTGCTTTTTTCTCGCATTCTCTGTCGCCGTTTTTGCCAGTGCGCTCGGTAAGGGTTCGCCGGGTTAACAAAACCATCTGCGATGATAGAATCAGGTAGATGGCAGCACTAGGCAGAGAGAACGATTTTACCCATTGTGCTGATTGGATGACTGGAGGAAAGGGCCTCTGCGCAGAGATCCTTGGCTAAGACTCTTGTGTATGCCACGCTCTGGCGCATAGTTTCTATCCTCTCACCAGTCCAGCTTCTTCCCACTGCACACTCGCTGCTAGCTCGAGATAAAAGCAAAATGGGACACACACACAATCGATTTTTTGGCGAGTGAGTGAGTGTGGGTGGGTGTTAAAAGTGCGAAAAAGGATACTATTTTGTTCTGCATCGTTGGTGGCACTAGGTTACGTTTATTGTGCCACATGGTACGGTACGGTTGTGCTTGTGCTGCGCGGGAGACGTGATCCACGTACAAATGGGAAGCGGTAAGCGCGTAAAGTGATATTTTCGTTAGGGTAGTACATACGAGCAGCGTATCCAGCTGGTTTAAGGAATGGTTGGTGACGACTAAAAATGTTTTTACCATGCGCAGGAATAGTACGGTATGCTAGCGGGTCGACTATGTTGGTGAGGCAAGAAAACTTCGGTATGATGTACAGCGAAACAGTATTACAATATGCCGGGAAACGAGTGGTGAGGCAAGTGTGCAGTATTGTTTTATACGAGCATTAGCATCGAAACGCTGCCCAACGAATGGATGTTTGTATGAATGGTAGTGTCTATTTATGGGTTACATGGATTGAAATAAACTGTTGCCTAAGGAGATTTCACAATAAATTTTAGGGATTTAGTGTTCCAAGCGTAGGTAAGTAGTAAAGTAATCTACAACAAAAAGAGGGGGACAGGGGTTTCATACAAGTTCTTACCAAGGTTGACAAATTCGCCTGAATGTATGCAATTTACATGTCAAAGCGAGATTAACACAATTGCGTTCGCAGTCAATGTGCTTGTGCAAAACTATGTTGTCTAACTGACACATTATCATGCGGCCGCGGATGTTTAAGCAGAATTTCAACAGGCTTTTCATGTATTAGCTTTTGCTAAAAAAAATTAAACACTGTAATGAGTATGAGGTTACGTCATGTAAAATAATTAGAACTTTTACCACACAAACCCCAATCACCCGAGTTCTAGCAAATCAACCGTCAGCGTATGCTTTGTTAGATAAAAAGTCAATAATTAAATTCCGTCACAGGCAGTTCGCCACTCGCCCATCACCATCCAAAGGCCAATCCTGCCCGTGTGTGTGTGTGTGTTTTTCACAGCCCCGGAGGGCTTTTCACATGAGCTCCATAGAATCTGGTTGAGCAGCACCGGCAGTGACCCAGAGCGTTGATTATGAAGCCAGCGCTAGTCAATGTGTCCGTTCCATGCATACACACACATACACATACTGGGAAGCAAATACGCTCCGAGCGCGTTCACTATTTATATTTATGAGCATAAATCCTGCAGCAAAAGGTCCCGCAGCGCTAATGAACCGGTCCCAAACGTCAATCACCGTGACATTTAACATTTCATGTTCATTAAAGCGGAAGAACTGGAAGTGGTTGAGGGTTGAGCGGGTGGTAGGGAGGGCGGCATTGGTTTGCATCCCGGACCATCGAGAGCCATCCGTTGACCACGTGTTGTTTGCACCGAGCGTGCAGAGAGCAGCGATGCAAATGCGCTTGCTCACGTATCATCCCATGCCGTTTCCCTCTTTCCTGCAGCCCGCCCGTTGCCACCATCACTCCACAGTTCCTCCGCAACCAATGACCTTTCCGAGGGTGTGGGGGAGAATGGTTCTCCACTGCACCCGTGTGCAGCAGCGGGGAGGAAATCTGTGTCATTAATTTCTTGTCCATTTTCCCACAACCATAGGTGGTGGTCGGCAACCCGAAGGGTTATTATCTTCCGCCCGATCGAGACCAGCCAGGATGACAACATTCAAGTGAGGCGGGCGTTCTCCGGCCAGAACAGGGCGACCTTGCGACCGAGCAAATGGTGGGAAAATGAATGCAATGATAATCATTAAATCCTGGGCCTATGCTCGGATGCGACGATGGCATGCTGGCCAGCAACGGAATATCGCCTACTTACCCCACTTCCACCACCCAAAACCCCACAAGAACGGACGGTCGAACTGTAGCTCGAGGGGCCACAACGCAGCCGCAAGGCTTGCTTTTATAATTTCGCAAAACTAGATAGATAAATATAAAATGCAAATTGTACACACATTGCATGTAAATATGCATGAGGTTGCTTTAAAGCGGCTCAGCGGCCGAAACGGTGCGGTGTGTTATGAGCGATGATGGAATGAGGGGAAAAGGGAGCAGGGAAGGGATGGGCCGTACCGGGTACCAGGATCCGGAAACCATTTCACATTCGTACTTCAACTGCCGCTGCACATGTGCATGCGGTGTATACGGGAGCAAAGCGGGATACATTTTAACTGAGCCCAAGCGCACGTTTACAGTGCAGGACAATGGTGAAGTGACACTTGAGAAAGATGACTAATATGTGTAAATAAAAATAAATCGATTGTACATAAAGTGCATAGTGCATTTAAAGTTACAACAGCAAAAAAAACACTCTTGAACTAAAAATTAATTAAAAAAAATATTTACTCGATTGTATAACAACTGACACCATAAATTGAAACTCAATTAAGCTCTTGCCTAGAAAATTGCCCCCTTTGAGGGGCGGTTTTTAGGGGAGCTGATTTATCTCCTCGGAGGGGACCGGCTACGTTTCCGGGACACACACACTGTATCCGGGAGTGTGCATGCGCCTGTTACAACCGACCACAGACACATATCTATTGTTGGTTAGCACAATTACAGTGTGTCCAGCCCGTGCGGGCGGGCGTACGTGTAGCCAAAGTTTACTTTACCATCGGTTCGATACGGTGCAGAAGGTGGACTGTATGGGGGGCAGAACCGTGTGCACATGTGCACGATAGGCAACGACGTAGCAAACGCAACGTAACGCAAAAAATAAACCCTGAGCAAACAGGCTGGAATTTGTCCGTGTTGCTACGGTTTCACGGGCACGAGAGAGAGAGAGAGTGGCAATGAAGAGGAGCGAAGAGGGAGCATTCTGTACGGCACCGGTAACCATCCCCGGGACCCCGGGCGGGAGAACGGCCAGACACAAGAAAGCATACCGTCCGGCGGGAGTCCGATATCAAAGTTCATGTGCATGCACATAAATATGCTTTAAAACCATAAAACCTAGCTGAAAAGTTTATGCACTGCTGGTACATGGTGGGTGGGGCACGGTTGCCTATCCGTACGGCACTCAATGGTGCACATAGTCACACACACACACACACACACACACACACACACACACACACACACACACACACACACACACATAGATACTCATCCTTTTGGTCCGTTGATAAGGACCGTTAGCGAAATGTTGCTCGGACTATAACAGGTTCGAAGCGTTTAGGTACGGAATGGAAGCTGTGTGTCTGTGTGTGAGTGTGTATGTGTGTTTTTTGCTGTTGTTCATTCTCTTCCCCTTTCCCTGTGACCCGTAACGGAGATATGCAGAGTTATTTCAATAAATTTATGTTCTGGTGTGTACCGTACTGGGGCGGTATGCTCCCATGTGCTGCCCTCTGTCTCACCCATCGTTCCCTCACTCTGTTTGTTAGAAAGCGATGCCCGCAGCGGACAGTGTGCGGAGCTGGGTTTGATCAATTTTTTATCGATAATTTTACAAAACAGTGCAGGACGAGATAAGGCAAAAGAGAGAGAGAGAGAGAGAGAGAGAGAGAGAGAGAGAGAGAATAAACCACTGTGCAATGAGAACGCAAAAAAACGAGACAGTCTTTTTTGTATGAATTTCGCATGAGTGCGGGAAAAATCTCTCCCGGAATCGGGCACGGGGATAGGATATTGAATAATCATGAAACATGAGCCAGGCGAGTGCATAAATATTCAATGTAGCGATGTGGTGGATGCGGAGCGAGGGAAAAGCGTACATCACAAAGAACCCGATGACGATGTGCAGTGTACGCCATCGACCGGGTACTCATGTATTGCCCTTTTTCCCCGCGTTTCTAGCGATGCAATTCGATTGTGAGCGTTTGAAGGGTGGCGTAGAAGCTGTGCAAACTAATGAGCATGGTTTTTGTCCAGTTAATCTAGCACGAATTGAAACCTTCTAATAATAGGAGTAGAACGGTTCATGTTTCGAAATTTGCATAAAAAACATGTTCAATACATGCGCGATCCTATTGGTATGGTTTTTGGAACAACAGGGCAATTGCACACCTAACAATTCAGCAGAAAAATCAAATTTTTCATAAAACAAACTACAAGGAACATCCATATTTAGTAGTTATATGAATAATCCGTTTGTTTCTCTTCCGTTTAATAACACAAAACGTAACGAACCGAGCACTTGGCTCGTACGAACATCGAAAAAGTTTTGCCTAAATAATTTAATCCTGGTCAGGGCGCCAGCAATCGAACTAGCTACAGATACTTTAGAACCAGTTGCAGCGTAGTGCAGTGTCACTGATTTTCATTGTTCATTAGCTTTTGAGTTTTGATTTACCCATCGTGGGAAGTTGAGGGTTTGGAGGGTTTATGAAAGAGATTAGTTTCATAAAACAACAGCACCAACAGGTTGTTCGGTGTACCTGAGGATGGGATTATTGTCCCTGGATGAAACACGTTTAGTTTGTGGGACTTGTAAAGTTTTTCAGACGCTGCGAGCGAATGCGTGGTACATTTATTGATTGCAAGGATGAATATTTAGATTTAATCACAATAAAGAAGCAAAACTGTTGAAGTGTAAGTAACGCTGAGTCAGATTTCTGAGCGAGTTGAATTGAAATTCCTGGATTAAACCAAGCACGTTTAAGAAACAAATGCCTGGTCTTGCTTAGTTATCTCCAAAGGTGATCCGGAATACCGTCTTCACATAGCGATTAGGATGATCAAACTTAGGCGGGTATCCAAAAACACTCTTTCAAAACCAACATCAGCCCCGCACTAGCCCATATTGGCAAGTAGTGAAGTGCTGTTTGGAGCGCATCCACGACTCCAATCTGATTCTGGTTATTATTAGCCTGATTCCGACCTCGGCGAAAACCGAACCACTAGTTCCGCCCGAAGTCGGTGTCGTCCGGAGTCGTCCGGAGTCGTCGAGAATCGTCCAGAGTCGTCCGGTGTCGCCTGGAGTCGTTTGTAGTCCGAGTCAACTGGAGTCGATCGGAATCGGAGTTGGTCGGAGTCAACAGGATTCGCCCGGTAGAATGTGCTTGGGATGATTCATTTCATTTTGTTGTGTTTTTTGTCTATCACTTTGCGCGTGATTTCGAACGACTCCGGACGACTCCGAGCAATTCTGGACGATTGAGAACGACTCTGGATAATACGAGTCGGATCGGAGCCGACTCCAGAATCTTGCCAATTTTAGCCATCACTATTGGCAAGCTTCGTGTCCATTTCGTTAGGCGTTTTAGTGGAACATGTTAACTTCACGCCTTTGCTACATTTATGTATATTGTTTGACATTTCTGACGAGATCATCTTGTTATTCGCAGCGGCATAGCTATGGCGTATCCGGATCGATGACGGTATGTGAAGATGTGAAGACGGTATTTTAATACTTGGTTAAAGAAACTGTACAAAACGCCTCAAAGTCACAAGCTAATTAAAAATATGAGATGTCCGACTTTAGCGTGCTGTCCCTATTGGTTGTGAAATTATTGAAAATAGTCACTCTAAACGTATATAATGCGGACATAAACATCCATCCCCATTATTCCGTGCATTAGCTCTGTTTTTATTTTAACAAACACTTACCCGGTTCTGTTTTTATCGTCACCGTTGTCGCACCGGTTGTCACGTTGCTGCTACTGCTACCACTGCTGTTCGCCTTGGTCAGGATAGCACCGGCCAGCTGCTCGAGCTGCTCGGCCGCCGACGTGCGCAAGGTAGCGCCGGCCGGACTGCCATTGCTGTCCTGCAGCAGCTCGAAGCTGCCCGCGTCCGGATCGCCGGACGCACCGGTCGATGCGCCCTGGAATGTGCCCAGCATGTCGGCTAGCATGTCCGGATCCGGGTAGCCGATCGTGAGCGCTCCATCGAGGGAGCCGGCCGCATCGGGCGCCTGTACCGCTTCCCGGAGCTGAAGTGTGACGGAACCTTCCGCACCCATCGAGGCACTACACATGAGGACGCGCGGAGGCGCCAGGCCGGCCAACGGCAACCGAATGCTGTTCTGGACCTGGAAGCAGCAAGAAAATGGGGAGAAATGTAATAAGACAAGATTGTATTGGTTTGCGATTTTGAAGAATGAAGTTCGTTCGAAAAGTGTGACGAGTATAAATTACGATGCAGAGATTGATAGCACAGCATAGGCACAGCCAACGATCTGCTAGATAAATCAAACGCTTCATATCAACGGAACGGATCCACGGTAAATGCTCTTAACGATCGTTGCCTAAGCACACGCTACAAATACGCATCCCTCGGGCGGTGGACAATTTCTCTGCTGCTTCCCGGCGCTACCGAGGGAACTTTACGACTCGTTGAGTTGCGTAAAGTTGCTCGGCAGCGCGCGTTCCCCGTACCCATCGCTGCTTCTGTTGCTGCGTGGGTCGTAAAACTGGAGTAAATAAAACATACCGCTTGGCATATTCCAATCGGTGCCAATTTGAATAACTGCCATCGTTTGGTGACCGTTTTTATGGGTCACGCGGTGCATGTAAGCGGACGGTTTTGTTCGTCCCTGCCGGTGGGTTGTCACGTGAATGTGGGCTGGCAGGGGCAAGTGTTGGTGGAATTGTTACGGTAACTAAAACATAAAAAAACACACACACGTACAAAGAAGCATGGGAGCCTTTAAGAACCGTAAACCATCATTTTAAACCATGCTTCGGAAAGCGCTTTTCGAGATAAGAACAAACGAACAAAAAAAAGACACAACAAACGGTGGTACATTTTCCCAAGGGAAATGATGTATCGCCGTTGATGGGCCACGCGAAACGTGGGATTTGCGTTTTAATGGGTTTTCTTTTATACGAGGATTTCCGAACTGTCACACTGTCTGTCTGCTCGTGGACCTTTTTCTTCCCATCAGCCGACCGAAAAAGTCCCTTTTTTTGCAGCGTGAGATGAGTTCTTTGGTACTTTCTTTTTTTACTTTCCTACTTTTTCTGCTGCTCTACTCTCAGCTGTGCTGCTTGTTATCCTTTAAAGACCGTTTCCAGGGATTTGTTTTCTTTTTTTCTTGTTGGTGTTGCTACCGCTAAAGTTAATAAAAACGTTTTGTTAAAGTTATTTTCATCAACCAAATTCGTCACCTCGGCAACCGTCCGTGGAATGGTTTAAATCATTCTCAGGCTATTTGCAAGCAGTGAAATAAAAATCCGCCTCTCATGGTGGGCCAAGGGATGGTTGCCGATCCCTTTGCATGATGCTGCGAAACGTCTGGAAAGTGCTTTTTTCATTCATATCATGGTATTACAGAGCACAAAGCGTTGGAGTTTTTTTTTTCAATTATAAATACACACATAATTCAGCTCGCAGGGATTACCGCATTGCTGGAATTTGAACCACGTTTCCGTTTGCTTGTACTCGCACAAAGGTTATTTTAAAATGAAATTACAAACGCTTCGTTAAAACGAGCAACAACATCTCGTGGACGAGGAAACCTCTGCTAACCGCATACCAACCATGTACGGTAATTGAATAAAATCGACATGGTTCTATACATCTAAACAACAAGCTGGTTGGGGATATGTTGCCCATCCCACCAGGGTCAAACAAAACAAACCCCATGTTGCATGTTGGATTGTTCTGCATAGTTGGTGTGGGATGGTGCATTACCTTTCCTTTCCTTCTGATAGCTAGAATGGCAATTTGTATGCTGCTATTTTGCATGGAAAAGTTAGGACAGCGCTTCCACTCAGGGGATGTTGTGCTTGTTGCTGCTGCAGCATTTGCATTGAGCACACGTTCTGCCAACAAAATTGTGCACAGTCTTACTCGCTTTACAGTTGCAACCAGATTCGTTAATTATAGCTTTGTTGGAATCATTTTTACAACTATTTTGCAATCGTAGTACTGTGCTTTGAGCAACTGTCAAATTTGCATATGAGACCATCAGCATACAATAGTTTTAAATTCTGCCATCAAAATATAAATTTCATAGGTCGAAAAAAAACCTTCACAGCTTCCTGCATGGCGTGTGCGTTATTTTTCTCAACCACCATCACCGAAGCATCTTTATGAAACACCACCGCCTGCAAACGCCATAAAGCTGGTCAATATGTTTTGCCCCACCGCCAGCCGCTTCAGATTCAGACCAGCCGAACATGCTAAACAAAGCGAATGTGCATCGCTCGGTTGCAGTTGTCGCACATGGCACTACCTCGCTTCGATGGTGGTCATAAAATCCATCGTTAAGTTGTGTCACTTTTAAGCACACTGCCAACCTACCACCCGGCGAGAAGCGAATAATCTTCCCGGCTTGTTGGCAATTTTCACCCACCATTTCCGCATCGGACTTCTATTTTCCGTTTCATTGCTTCGGGCGGCAGTAGGGGCACACACACACACACACACACACACACACACACCGGCACGCTTCAAATCGTCTCCGATCGTAATCAAATTTTAATATTTTTTCCCTCATCGACACCGTTCACCCAAGGCAGGCAGGCAGGCTGTTTTATGGCTAGCCACCGGATGGTCTGCATGTTAAGCACGATATGGGGCGTGTGGGTGGTGTCTGTTATGGATCTTGTAGACGCGTCTTACACTAAAGATGGCTCTCTCTCTCGTTACAATGTCTTGCCAGCCGTCCCTCCCGCGAATGTAATTGGATTTCAGTCAAACCATATGTGTGCCTCAAAATGCGGCCGGCAACGGTATGGAAGCGAAAAGTTAACACAATCTGACGTGTATCTGTGTAGCTGTGGATGTGTATGAGAGCAACAATCTCTTTTGCTTTCCGCCTGCCCAACTCAACGCGCTGCGCTGATATGCAAATGCAAATATGTTTTTTTGCACCCACCCATCCCTTAGCTGCCCCCCTCTGTCCAAAAAGGTCGTCCTAAAGGTCAATGCGCTGAAGGCCAGCCGTGCTGGGCCGGGCGAAGAGGTCTTAAAGTTTTATTGTATTTATTTCCGGCTCGGGGCGGGGACCGCTTGCTACCGGAAATGGACGGCGTCATCCAGGGCCCGCCTGTTCGAAGAAATGCAATCAACAAATCCTCTCCCGCGAACGATGGGTCCGAAAGCATCATCATAAAATGGAAGACCTGCCCCATACCTGCCTCTCCCTCGAACGAGGTTTGGCCGGATGTTACTGCCACGGGGTCTGGCCTGAAACTGGCCCAAACTGAACCTCGGAAATTGATCCAAACCCGCGCACGGAAAAAGGGGAAGTCGTATTTTTATGGCCACACAGACGGAGCTGCCAAAACAGTGGGGCAACGGGTTACCCCCACCCGGGGGAGTGGAAATCTTTCGCTATTTGTGATCAATAAAATCTATCCAAATCGTTCGTGAACCGCCTGGTTCTTCCATCTTTGCTTCCTGTCCGTTTACGCGTCCCGCGTCGTAAATGTGTTGATAGGCGATAAAGAGAGTGGGAAAGAAAGAAAAAACACACACACCCACACACACACACAACCTCGCAGCGCTGTAAGGAGGGTACGAAACCGCGCGCCCCAAACTGTCGGGGAGGACACCGAAGGTAGTTGTTTGTGCGAAATCGACCATTTGATTAGGGGAATGGTTATTGGATCGTAAAACATTCGGCCAACGAGACCATCGCGCAGCCCCCGGGGCGAGCCGTTTTGATGGAGGCGCAAACGGGCGCGCCTGAGCTACCGAGTGCATTTATTAGCGATGATGCTTACGATAGCGAACAGATAAACCGCTGACGTTTGGCATCGTCTGTTTGCATCGGGTGATGCGATGTGTGTTAGGACATTTAGAGTGTATAAATAGATGAGCATGTTTTCGACCAGTAAATGATAGTTTGCAATTATGAAGGGTCGACCGACCTATGCTATAAGGAGCGGGATTTGGAATAAACACGAGACACGCAATGATGAAACCACCATCAAACCCATTCCTTCACTGTCGTCGGAGTATTTTCAAACGAAAAACGCTCATCTTCAACCTTCCATCGCAAACCTATCGGTCGGACGGACTTAAAGGTCTGACCACGCTATCAAAACGTCCTGCCCAACAATGACCAGGCCAGTGCTTGGGATCGGAGTTTAAATACAAATAAAAATAAACCTATCCCCCTCGGGCACACTTCCCCGTATCCATCCCGCCGCCCCCGTACGCTTCCCGCAGCGGCGTCCGGCAGCCAGTTTTCCGGTAAATAAATATTTCATTCCCTCATTCGCAGTGCCTGACGCCGTTTGGCGTCACGCTGTCTTCTGCTGTCTCGATGACCGGCGAAAGAGGTAGATGGTTTCGGGCTCTGCGTTCGGCTTCAGTTTTGCTTCCACTTCTTTACACTCATCGGCAAGTGCTGGGCCTGGAGAGAAATAACCAGTCACGGACGAACGGGCCTGTTTCCACTGCGCTGATCCCGAACGAGACGGCGCTCGCACTGCAAAACCCTTGCTCCCTTGCCACTGTATCACTGAACGCATGAACGACTTGTCGATTGCGATTGTCGTACGCGCCGCATCGAGGGCAGCGAGAAAAGGCGGGAAAATGGAATGGCGTATGGGGCGGCGAAAGGAGGGAGCGATTGCCATGAATCGAGCAATGGCCAGCGTGCGTTCACCGGACGTGAGATGGACGCTGCATTTTTAATGGTCGCAAATATCTATCAATGTTTTATGATCATCGCCGTCATCAGTGCCATTCGTCGCGCGTAGCGGGAAAGTGGTGATCAACCGGGTTCAGCGGTGGGGTGGACGGACGCACCATATTGAGCTGCACTGGAATAGGGCCGAGCCAGAGGAGAGGGAAGCTGTATTTTATTCATCCTTTTTTCGAATGCTTTCCCGCCTGTCGTGTCCCATCCGAAACGACCGATGGAGCAATGATGTGATTATTAAAATTTAATTAGGGTAAATAAAAGAGAAGCGCATCCCGGTGGATCGGACGATGATGATGATGATGGTGATGATGATGAAATTGTTTTATTTATTTATTTTCCGCCCGGAGGGGGCACGCTATGGTCGGGTTTGAGGGGTTTTCACCAGTTTTTTCTTTACTATTATTATCGAGCTCTCCCTGTATTGAGTTTGCAAATTGCTTCCCGGTAGGCACCGTTGTGGGTGAGCGTGGCTGTGTGTGTCTGTGTGTCTGTTATCCCGGTTTGCCGGAAACCATTTCCATTTGGACGATTTTTGATCGCAAATAATGTGTTTTTGGGTGTGTGTGTGCATTGCTCTGCTCATTTTGCAGCGCTGCTCTTGCCCGGTTGCCAGGTTTGCTCTTGATTTTTTTGTCATTGTGATGGCTACGTTTTGTTCTACACCGCACCGCGCAGCCCATTGTAGGGTAAATTCGATTCAATTTATTTCATGCACACACAAAAAAAAGCGAAAACAACAGAGACACCAGAGAGAGACAGAACAGGACAACAAAAATTCATTTGCATCGCTCAACGCTCCCGCACAAAGCACGCTAAAGCAAGATGAAAATTGATCGACATTTGGTGGACGCGTTTTTCACTTCCTTTGCCACGGCTCCCCGGCTTGTGGGGAGGGCATATTTGTCCTTTTTTCAACCAATCCTACGCTGGTACCGGCAATATTATGTTCCTCCCTTCGTTCCACCGCGAACTTAATTTGAGTGTCATCGCACTGCGTGTTTGATTTATGAGTTTCGAGCGAAACCTTTGTCATGTTGTTCCACCAGGCCGGGTGGGCGGCAGTGTGCAGCGCAAGCAGTGCCCGGCCCTCGGTGGCACGCATAATGATGGGCTGATGATGAGTGTGGGATGATTAAAATTGACGCGCGCAATATTGGCCCAAATTAAATTCAATTGGCCCAAGTGCGCGCGTGTACGGCATGCGACGCTAGTTAACGTGCGGTTTCGGTACGCTGGCAAACAATGCATGAAAAGAACGCTAGTGGAGCAGGAAAGGACTTGCTGGACAAGTGGCAGAGATATTTTAGATTTTCTTCGGTGGGTTATGTACAACTTTTGTGTAACAAAATGCAAGAATTTAAGAATGTTAGCAGGAAACAATGGTGCTTCCCACAACCAGAATTTCCTTATGCTGAATGGAGATGACTGGATACAATCATCCCACTCTAAAGATAGACGATTGTCCATTTTTATGACTTCATAACACTCGTTTAACTCGTTTCCAGAACATTCCTTTCCATCGCTGTCATCGATTGCATAAACGAAAAGTATGGAAAGGTCACTTTAAAAAGCAGTAACACCCCGAAGCACATTTGCATCCATCAATTTCACGCCAAAACCACACATACACACACGCTCACACATGTAGCATATTTCGTCATCTCTTTAAGAAGGGCAACGGACAGCAAATAACTACTTTCTCCCCCCTCTCTTCACCCCTTCAGATCGAGTGCGAGTTTTCCAATCGATCCACTACCGAAATGGAAGTCCGCGCTCGGATGCTTCGGCACTTAAGATCCAGCTAACAGCCCGGGCCATACCCTCCCGCACTACCCGCCTGCACCGTGTCACCTTTGCCAACATTGCGTAAATGTCAGTCTGCGTAACACGATGCGTATTGTGCGCGTGAACGGTCTCGCACTCGTGGCCCGGTGTGTGTGTGTGTACGGCAACCATCGCACAGTTGCCTTGTTTAATTCTGTGCATTCCTTTCGCACCATCGCATCGCAAACGTATTTACGTCAACTGCCGCTGAACGGGCCTGGCGAAAGGGGTGTTTGCGTGCGGGTTTGACACGCGCAACAAACAAAAAAATGACGCATTCAACCCGGAGTCACTTGGTGAGCGATGGAAAACTGCGAACTGCGGGAAAGCAAGTCAGTGAAGAGTCAGTGTTGTGTTTTTTTGTGGTTTTTTGCTGATCTTTGGAGCTGTGCGTTTTTTTTTGTCTAGCCTATGTTAACGGAGCGTTCCTTGTTCCAAAGCGCACTTTAAAGCGTGTTGTCTTTGCTTCGTTTGCGTCCCATCACCATTCACCGCGCTGCCCGCAACTCGGTGATTCCTCCACTCTGACCGGACGACGTCTGGAACGTTTCATACACTGACGGGAAGCGCGAAGTGCCGACTTGATCGTGTTACCTGTGTTGGAATGTACCCCAGCACGGCCGAAAGGTCGAATGTAAAGTGCATTAAAATATTACATTACCGCCCGGCCAGCATCATCATCATCATCATCATCGGGCCAAATTTAGGGCAGGCAGACGCCTCCTTCCTCTACAGCCTCGTTCGAGCGGATGGCGTTTGCATACCGTTTTACCAAAGATCGATTACGCCCGTGTACGATGATCCGGTTCGAGAGAAAAAAAACAAACCGGCGTTACAATCGGCATGTTTCGTTTAAGCCGGTCGAAAAGAGTATTCCTGTTGCCTTCCCTACCCACCCTGTACACCGGCAAAAGGTCTTCTTCTGATGCTTGCTGCTGATGTCGGGAGAACAAAACAACAACCAAAAAAAGTAGAAGCGACCAGTTTTTAGCCCCATCAAATTGCACCGACAGGTCGGCGTAAGCAAAGCAACAGCTTCAAACTTCAAACAGCGCCTGGTGTGCTGTCCGGCGAGACGTCCGATGGGTTGCTCGAATTTCAGCCCAACATTAGAAAGCTGAATGATTCAGTCCGACCAAGCAGGCCGGAGCGCAAGCAGCAGGGCGGCAAGTTGGTCGAGCCGGCACCGGGGAGGGCGGTTTCTCATCAGCACCATCCATCGCCGGACCGGCACTGGAGAGCTGGCCGGGTTCGGATTGAGTGTGTGTGCTCGTGCACAGCCGGGTATTATCCGTTGCACACATCCTTGGGTAAGATGAAACTATGCACACGTGCCAAACTCTCTCGACGGGAGGGTCGATGGCGGGTTCAAGTGAGGGTGGCGTTTTATGATGTCTTTTTCCATGCGCCGTCCAAGCACGATGCTCGTTTGGCGTAACAATTCGCCCGCCAGCCTGGGAGACGTGCCGTGTGCCGTCTCTCGAGCTAACGCAATTTAGCTGATCGTGTGTTGGGGATGTTGTGCAGCTTGAACAGCACGTAGATAGTTCATTTTATTCGCTCGGTGTTGTTACTTAGTAAGGAAAGATGGGGATTGAGTGTTGCGCGCGGAAACAATATTGAGTTGTTTTGCGAAAGGATTGCATACAATTTAGAAGTTATTTAAACTATGTTCTATTAAATCGCTCAATAGTTCTTTGCTGGCTTTTTGTTAACTCACTGAGATCTTATTTCGCTAAAACTGTATTAAGAATTGTAGGAAAAAAGGCCACCTGCTAGGCGCTTTAAACCATGCTTAGTACTTGCAACATTGCTCTTGTTCAACCCACCCTTCCGCCGCGTTGTAAAACAGACACGATGATTGTTTACCAGCCAACTACTGCCAACTGCCGAGCGAGCGCAACTCTACACTACAAACTTTGCAAACGCCGGCAAGCGACGGTAGTTGAGTTTTACGATTCATGTTTATTGTACGACATGACGCTGAACACTAGCCGAACACAGGGTTCCAGGGTTATGATACCGTCCTATGATCTCATCCCCCACCAGCACGTCGTCTCCAGGGGACAATCGCAGTCACAGCGTACTGAGCGCGCGTCCCGTGTAACCGTAAACCGGCGTATCAGACGTCAGACGATCGGAAAAGCGTCCAAACTGGGAAAGCCATGGTGCAGAACAGCAGTCGCTTGCACCGGAAGCATTGTGGGTTTGGCGAGAGGAGGCACCTTGCTCCTTGCTCGTTGTTGGAAAATACGAACCAAGCATGTAAATGCTACCCACTTCATTGTTCTCTTGTGCTTTCTCCACATTCTCCCCGACCGGCCAGCCGCCCCTGTTCCATTCGACAACGGAGCCATGGCCAGATTGTCGTAACCGTTCGCTCTGCGTCGGTGTCATTCGGTGTTGCATTTTGCTTAATTTTGCCAATAAACTGAACAAAGCTGGCCCGCCCCTTCCGGGCGATCGGAACAGCAGGAAATGTCCACAATGCCGGGAAACGAACAACGCCGGCACCGAGCGAGCGGTCCGTGTTCGTGTCGTTGCAGCAATGAAACCAATTGTAAATGGTGTGACGAATTTCGGCATTTCCCCGTGGCCAGTGTGGGCGTGTTGGTGCACAAAGCGCCGTAGCACACTCTGCACTGCCTGTTCGGATTGAGCGTTCGGGCGCGCTGAGAGATCTTGAAGTGTCCTCTTCATTTGAGTATGACCAGCGCGCTCGGAGTGCCGGTGCGAAGCGGTATCAAATGCAAATGTGCTTACTTAGTCGCTTTTTGCAAAATAGTGTTCATAAGTTAGCGTGAGCCAGGGAGCAAGAGGTACGGCATAATATGGATCAGTTATCATTGGACATAAAAAGTGGGTTGATTGGCTTTGGCACAAACCTCCCATGCAAAGGATGCACAAAATCTGAAGCTGTTAGTTGCAGCATTATGAAGGAAGAACGGAGGGAGAGGTAAATTATTGACAATTGTTTTAATCATGGGTGAGCAAGTTATGTTCTGGACGTCTGGCAGACAGGGATCTGTAGGCGCTAGGATGTCTCTGCTCATTTATTATGGTTATGCAAATGTAAAATGTAGGTAACTTTCTTATGCAAATGTGAAAAAAGATCTATCTATTTAGTTGTAGAAGCCTGATGGAGTTTAACTTTAAGCGAAAGGCGCCCAAAAGTATGCTTCCACATGACAGAGCTGAGTACTAATAAACAAAATATGTTACGCGCCCAAAAGTATGCACCGTCGACCAATTTATTTTTTACATATTTTGTAAGCATTCTTTCCACACTTTTTGTCCTCTTTTTGACTTTCTACACTTTTGGTAAAATTGTCATTTCCGTTTTTGTTACGCAACCTGCAGTAAAACGCTTCGTTCGGCACAATTTCACCTGCCCGGTTACGTTTTGGCAGGATTACGTTGAGCCAGTGGAATGACTACAAACGTGCCTCATTATAGCCGTGTTCAGCAGCGTCAGCAACCCTTTCATTTTTATCGTTACTTATCTTCCTGCCCGACACACGCCACCATCCGCTACTAATATAGTTATCTCCATCAATGGCGCAGGTAAAAAGACTCCAAATCGCCAACGGCCATTCCTGTGTACGGGGCGTGCCGGTTGGAAAATCCAACTAATTACGCGCCCTTTCAAGGAAAGTTGCCCACCCGGGCGTAATTGTGCTGGAGAAATCGTAGCACGAATGGTCGCAGTAATTTTTTCTCTCGTGCTGCATCTTTTCCCTCCAAAAAAAGGTGGTCCGTTAATGCTTGCGAGTCACATCACATCCGATCCTGCTCCGGCTAGCTGGCCGCCCCGCAGGTGATAATTTCCTTCGCTTAACCTTCGTTAATTGAATTACATTCTGTCGGATGATCGCTAGTGCCCCGGGTTTCCAAGTGCTCGCGCTGAAGCCATCCATGGTACTGTTGGATGTGATTTATGGTGCAGGGTGGAGGAGAATGAGGAGAAAAAAAACCCACCGCATCTCACACTGAAAACTTACTTTCCCTGCAAACGGCTGAGTGTGTGAAGAAAAAAAAAAAGCACGCAAACGCCCCGAACCGGAATCCCAAATCAAATCAATTCAACCACAAAATTAAATCTCAACTCATCAATCTCGTCGCCGTTCCCGGGGCACACACACACACAAACATCCCCCATTGCAGCTTGTTTCCCGGTCCTCGTTTGCAGCGGGTGCGGGTGTTTTGAAGTTGATTGGCGCGAAAGGTCACGAAAATGGTGGTAAATGAAAACCACATTAAGGGGAGAGCGATTTATTTACTTTCCACGCTTCTCTCACCACGAGCAGGGGCGCGATCTTGAGCTGTTCTCGGTGCTCGGTCGGTGATGACCTGCTCGGTAGCTGCACAGAACATGACCCACGACACACACACATACACACTTTGCCATCGAGGGCTGCGTAAGCGTTTACGCGCTGGAAGCAGCCTGCTCTGTAAGTGTAATGAAATTTTTAATAAAGAACCACCGTGACGATCGAAATTAATCTCCATCATGGGAGGGAGGGCGAAGAAGGTGCCCCATTCCCGGCGTTACAAGTGGAAGAGGCATAAGAAAAATGGGGTCGCATTTTTGCAAGCAGTGTCCGCGAAATCAGAAGCGCCGCAGGCTCCAAACTACCGTTCCGTTGCGCGCGGGCACGGTTAAAATCCGATTATGACACCTGTTGGGCAACACAGTGCCAAAGTGTGTAAGATGAAGCTTTTGCTTTCCTTCTACCCTGCTCGCTCTCTGTTGATTGAGTAGAAAAACATGTTAAAAAGCCACGCTCTGCAGGGGGGATACAAAAATAGGAGCCTCTCCATTAACGACACCGCGGCAAACAAATGTTGCTATCGCTCGGGTGTGGTGTGCAGAGCTCACCGAGTTTTAATTTGTGTGAACCAATCTGTGCTCGCATTGCACTCAGGGAACAGTGTAGTTTTGCGTTCATTTAAACAGCTCTGGCCCGGTTTGATTGGCAGAGCACCGGCGGGGAAAAGCAGCTTTTTTTAAATGATACATTTGTGATGCAATAGTAACAACGTCATAATCAAAGAACCATAAAGCGCGAAAGGAGCACTATAAATCCTCCATCCGACCGCGGTTTTGCGCTGTTGGACGTAACTAGCTTGCAAGCGGCCGTGGAGAAAAGGCTGTAAATATTACAAATTCTCCTCATGGCGCTCTCGGATGGTGCGAGATTGTTCAGCTGTAGCCGTCCGTAGCACGTGGTTAACCGGAGGCGCTCAGCACCAACAAACACTACACGGTACACGGTACGGTTTTGCCTTGCTTGATAAGCATGGCTACGGGGAAACGGTACACCGCAGGATTAGGTATTCCGTTGCAGGTGTCAGATGGTAGGTTAGTGTTTTCGGGGTGTCTTTCTTTTTTTTTCTCAGCCTCGCTTCCCTGTCTTGACGAACCGCTTCCAGGGTGCTGTATTTGAATTCCGAGCCCGAGCTGAGCGTGCTGAGGGAGCGTGGATTACACGCTGGCGGTGGTTGCTCTTTGGAATGCAAACGAGTTAGTGTTGCCCGTGCTGGGGCCCGTGATCCCGCAACAACAGCGCCCGAAGAAGGCACAAGGCTGCCGGTGGCGGTGAAGGTGATAAATATTTCACACCGAGAGCAAACACACGCACCCGCGAACGTGAAGCGCGCGAGCACCGAATTTGTAAGCCGCCAGTGTACGCTGGCCGATGTGGCGCTGAAGCATTCCCGGTGCCCGGTGGTGGTACGGGAAAGTACGTAAAATTACAGCCCAGCGGCTCGGCAGTGCGGTGTGGACGAACGGCGGCGTCAGTGGAGAAGACAGTTGAAGATAAAACACTTCCTGCGCTGCGCTGGTTGAAGTCATGAAGCTTTCGTTTTTTGTTGTTTTGATTCATTGCACACAGCAAAGGATGGCGTGTGCGGATGTGCATGATTCGCCGAAGACAACGCAATCTGGTCACGGACCCATGGCAACTCATGCCGTTCCGGAGCGATTGCCATTCAGCCGCGCAGTTGCGTTCGCTGTAGACGAGCTCGTTGTTGCGTTTGGTCCTTTTTTTGTTGCTGTTGTCACGAAATCAAGTACAGCGACTGATTCATGGACAAAAGCGTGCACACACACGCACAAAATCGGAGCACAGCCAAAGCGTGTCCTTGCGTCAAAGGGCAGGACATGACTTTGTGAAACAAACGAACAAGAACAAAAAGAATGCTGGGAAAAGCAAGAAAGGAAACCGTGCATACCTTTACCATCGTTACTTTGATGGCAAAGACAAATAGCCCGTGACTGTTTTGTATCGTACGCGAGAGACAAATGCGTTGCGTACGCGCGCATTGCGCTGTGGTGGGGCGATTCTTTTTATGGATCAATCGATACGCGGGCGGGGAAGAAACAATGGACATGATTTGTTGCTACGGCTGATGGGTTACCGACGGTTGTCGAGATGACGGGTTTGTCCTTCCCGGAATGGGGGTGCTTGAATTCTGTGTGTTTTTAGTATAGGTTGCTCGAATCAAAGCGGGAGCATCAATTTGGGGAAGGATATTTTGGCTCACTTTTTATTACACCGAGAGGATACGGAACGGCATGAATCCACTCGATGTAGGGTCGTTTGGAATGTAGGTGGCTTTAAAGTTAAGCGATCTGTGCATGAAAATACAGAGGGACAAAGGACTTTACAGTGGTGAAAAAATGCCATAAATCAAATGAAGCTACATCATATCTACGGCACACGGTACAAAGCACCAGGCTTCTCCATTGCAAAACTTGTTCCGCGATAAGACGCTGTTCGATTGATAATGTTTGAGGTTTAGTTGTAGGTTTCGGTGTAGTATTTTTTTAAACAAATTTCTGTCAAAGGTAAAAGCTCTCTTAAACATTCATTTCTTGGTTTTGGTTCGATTTTTGACCATAAGCTACAAACGACTGGGCTGCCCCACATGCAAACTACAAACGACTGGGCTTCTCCATGTTCGTTAGCTTCATCGAATGTTTCCTCAAGAGGAACAAAATAATTATACCTGCGTGTTGTGATGATTTTTGTCGGTGTTATTGAGTTGCTATCATCGTTGAGCTCCGCTTGTAGCAAAGAATAAGTTCATCAATTAATTCAATCAATTAAAATACCCTTTAAAATACAAAAAAAAATCGATCATCTATCAAACTAAACAAATTTCCAATCTGTGCAAATCAAGTTGTACTCCACTAAGCACCAACCTACATATATTAAACCCAAACAGCACTGTTTGAAAGACAGATTAATGTAATGATTGCTAAGCATGCTTGCCATGGCTAAAAAAAAACAAAACCAGAACTTCCAACAAACCACTCAATCGTAAGTGAATGATACTCAACCAATCGCACCATAAATACGTTTACCATTTATCGCAACCTACCACGGGCGCTGACTGTGCCAAACAGGCACGAACGGCGAGGAGAGTAAAACAAAAAAAAACAGCAAAACAAAGCACCACCATCATAATACATTTATGATTAACATGCCCGAGAGCCGTAGGGCAATTCATCAGATTGATTGTTCTATTGGCTGGATTAGCATAACGGAACGGTAGTACGGCGCTGGAGGGAAGCAGTAAACGAGCAGCAGCAACCAGCGCGCGCATTGCTTTTCCTTTGCGAGGGCCCAAACGAAACACAACAAATCCGTGCGCAATCGAGCCACGCGATACATTGTGCTCGTGCGAGCGAACGGGGAAGAGGCCCGCCGCACGGAGGAAAAGGGGACATTTATCTGCGGAACGTGCCCGTCGCTAACTGCCAACCATTGTGCGTGGCCTGAATCATGCTGATTAGGTCGGAGAGCCGGGACGGGACGGGACGGGGGGGGGGGGGGGGGGCGGCAAATCGAAACGAGAAGATATCCGTTTCATAACCGGCACGCTTCCGAATGTTTCCTTTCCACGCACACAATCCGCCGACGCTGGAATGGACCATTGTGATTTCCCAACAGAAGGGGGGGGGGGAAAGAGGAGGTAAAATGATGAGATGCGATGCAAGAAAAATCAACAACCATCCAGCGTCACAAACCAAGGGGCACCAACGCGCGTACGCACGAGATACGCCTGTCGGGTGCTTCGTACTTTGCGTCTGCATGATGTGCACGCACACTGACGGAGGTTGGTGGGCAGGAAAAAAAACGGTTCATTTTCTTTCAGCATGAAAACACAGCATCTCCCTCCGCAGCTCCGCGGCAAGCAAACCCGGGGGGAGAAAAAAAAGACAAGAAAACCGAGAAATCAACGATGCGATTGCAAAGCGTTTCCATGCGTCATGAAGGATGTGCTTTTTGTTGTTGTTGCTTGCTGCTGCTGTTGTTGTTGCTTTCGTTTTCGTCCCTTAGGATGTTTGGCTCGCGTACCGCTCGCACTGTGTTCGCAAATTATGTTATTTGTGTGCCAGTGCCCAATTTCCTATCCGCTTTGCTTGCCACGCTTTGCTCAGTGCCGGCGCGCGTACACGCAGCGAAGCTATCTAAGCAATGGCGCGCACTTGCGCTCGTCCATACAGCCCTCACCCCACCCCATTGTTTGTACAGCGATCGTGGCGTCGTTGATTTTGGGTTGAATTTTTGAATGAAACTAGGGCCGAAAAACGCCAACGTGTGAAAGAATATTAGCAATCGCTGACAGGGCAAAGAGGAACGATGGGAAGAGCAGGCGGTACGAAAACGTTTATCGTTACTCATTGTTAGCCTGCGCACATGCGCTTCCCGAGGGCCACATATCGTTGCGGTTATGGTGAGGCGAGCGGATGCGTGTGTGTTTCGATTTTATTTTTTTTTGTCTGCTTCTTTTGCTTTGTTGCAGCAAAATGAAACGGAACCGGAATCTTCCGGCAGCCGTATAATGAAGTGCACGTGCTTTTCGAAAGGAAGATTTCACATACCGGTTGCGATAAACCTAGCCGCGCGTGGCTGCATGTACGCATATGAGCTAAATTTGACATGATTCACTGCTGTATGGCTGGCCATACCTAGTGAGTTTGTTTCATGACAGCAATATCTATTTACAAAATTAATTTCGATTGAAAGTTGATACAGTTTGTATAAAGCTTGACGGTTTTGCATCGCTGTTTTGTTGGAATTGTATAATAAATACCTGTGCAGGATGTAAAACTCAACGTCAAAAGCATGTTGAAAAAACACGATGAGCCTCTACTTGCCCAAACTGTCTCGCAGCATAGACACTTTGATATTGAAGCGTTTCAATTTCGCATCGTATCTGGCACAAAAGCTACTCGGTAGGCAAGCATATTAAACCTTTTCGAAGTGCTTGCAGCCGCGGCTGTCGCTCATTTGTCGAAGCGCTGAACACAGTCTGATTGAAGTTTGTTTACCACTCGATTTCCACGATGCAGCAGCAGCAGCAGCATCAACTTTCTCTCTTCACACACAAAACAAGCAACACAACAAAAAGCAAACAGCGTAACGATGAGTATGCCTGTTTTGGTTGCGATACGGTCGTAGGAAATTTCACTGCGGAATCCATTTCTGCCACTCCCAGCGTAATCATTTACGAACGAACCTAATATGAAGCTTTCGTTTATGTTTTTTTGCAGCACACGCTCCCACGAAAACCGCTGCAAAGAGCGCAAGGTGCTGTGCGGAGGTGAAAAATAACCAAAATCGAAAAGCGTACCCCCCCCCCCCCCAATCCCCACATTTGCGATTCGAAAGAAAAGCTACATCCCTGCCACGCTTCCCGCCACCCTCCCATGCGCTTCCATGCGACTACCCAACGTAAACGACGTCATATCAATTTCAGATGAAACTGTCACGATGCTGTTGTTTCCGTTCGGATCGCTTTCGATGACGGTAAGCCGATGAGATGCTGAAGGGTAAAGGGGGACACACACAGCGGGAGCCAGCGATGTAACGCGTCCCTTTCGCTCGTTCCAGCCCGGCTGCCCCCATACCCAGTGGTCGTACGGATGGCGCCTCGGTTCGAGTGATAAGACGAAACAATCATAAAAACAAACTTTGCTCCAACCGAATGGGTGGGGAGGTCGGGCGAGCGTTATCACATCATACGAGGGCAAACACACTCGCTCACTTTTTTCTTGCCTCCACCCCCCCCCCCCTCTCCCCCAACAGTTCTGATCTCGAGCACTCCCAGGGGAGGATGCCGTGGAGGCACCGTGCAATGGGGAATGTAAGGGTAAAGTAAGAAAATATCAAAAATTCACCATTACGTACATCAACACAAACAAGTCGGCAAACATGCAGAGATCGATGGAATCGACTGGAGCGGAATGTGGGGCGGTGGGTGGGTTGCATTCAGACGATACACGATATGAGGGTCGGGTAAAAGCAGTAGCGCATGCTGTGTAAACAATGCAAGAGCAGAACTTTGCGTCCGACCGTCGTCAGCAAAGCGGGGGTTTGTTGATGTTCGTTGCTTTTGCGTAAAACTGACTGAAAAGAAGATGACGATTACATATACGATAGTTGTGTGTTTATATTGTTTGCGTCAAGCATTGGTGCTATTCTGTTTTGCCTAGCTGTGTGAAGTTAAAAGTGTATTAAGTAACGTTTTTTAACATAAATTCGTTTGAATATTGTTTGAAATGTATGAGTTTGTTTTGAAATTATTGTTCACTATAATCTTATACAACATACATTTAGCAATTATATTCAATGATTAATGATAACGGTAAATCAAACATAGATATAATCCATGGACATTTATTATAAACGTCTTTGTATAAAACCATTCCAATCTTAAATTATCGGGGCACCTTGAGTATCTTGATTTTTCGTGGATTTTTTACTTAAAACTGAGCATAACATTAATCCAACCACAATGTAACACTTACACCATCGGCAATCCCCTCACCGGGCTGGCTAAATGATGCGGTGAGCATTTTAGCTTTAATTGCCGCTCATCAGCAATGCTTTGTGTGGAGCGCTGCACTTTCCTAGGAAGCATCGCGCACAAACCAATGGACCCACCACTACTCCAGTGCCACACAGTACGGTTGGAGGGGAGGAAATTTCGCCCTCAGCAACGGTTAATGGCTGCCGCTGGTCGAGGTGAAATGTTGCAATTTGCTAAAGTGCTGAATGTGGCACTATCGCGGCACTACCACCCGCTGTCCAGCCGTTTGGCCAACGGGTGACCTACAGCCACCGTTTTGGCACCATCATTACACGCCCGCCGACAAAATGGTGTAACGTCCCATCCCGGCGTTACGCAAACAAACGATCCCGGCACGCAAAACACGGCCTAGAATATAGGTCATTGCAAATTACACCGACCGACAGACTCGTTCTGTTTATGGCTCCTAGCATGGTGCGGGCTCCACCACCACGGAGCGGCAGTGAAACTGGAAAAACTCCGTTGTAGGAAAGCATAAATATCCTCATAAAAATGCACCTCCAGCTTGGGAACCCGGGGCCCCGAAACCGGTGCCGTAGTACGAACGTTGTGGTGCGGGTGAAAAAACAAAAGCGCATAAGTGAGATAAAAGCAGCAGCGCTAACGCAACATAAAATCTGGTTCATTTTCCCATCTCTCCCCCCCCCCACCCCCCTCAGTCGTTGTTTTTTTTCTGTGTTGGTACACAACATACTCGGCATTCATAAATTTTCATCTCGAGAAGCCTAACATGTTCGAAGGGGATATGGCTGTGTGTCTGTGCTTGTGGGCGGACAGGGCTGAATGTTGAGGGTTGGTTTGAATGTTTTAACTGCGAAAAAAACGCCACCATTCCGTGCTTCCATCCGTCATCATGTTTTCAACAGAGTGAGAGAGAGAAAGAGAGAGAGAGCGAATAAACGAGAAAGAACGAGAAAGAACATTACAGAAAATGGGGAAGCATAAAGCGAAAGGTCGACATACAGCAACAACAAAAAAAAAACACACACACACCACCCACTCACAAAAAGGCTTTCAAACCCTCGCAACTCCGCAGCATTCGCAGCCACACGCGTGTAAGGATTCGTTCGTTAACCCGCCCGGGAACCGCTGCAAAAGCGGGTAGCGGAACTTTTGTTCGCTCATGCGGGGCAACAAAAGCGGCAAGCCTTTCCACTTCCACTTGCGCCACCGCCGCCACCACCATCGCCACGCTAACTACGGCGGCGACCTTTCCTGTTCGTACGAGCGGCCCTGGAAAGTCGTTCGTTAAATTTTGTTTCGTGTGCCATTCCGCCGGAGCGGCCGCGGGAACAAGTGTGTCCATTGTTCGGCGCTGCAGCGTCCGGCGCTTGCCATAAATCACAAAATGGCCGAACAATTTGGCATCCATCAGCGAGTGCTATTTGCACAACCGCGTTCGGCAGGATAGTAATGAATGGCGCTGGCGGTGCGAGTGCAAACAGACCCAGAAAAAAGTGTCCGTCCGGCTACAAGCGCGAAAAGGGAACTGTGCAAACGGACGGGCAGAGTGCTCATTTAGCAAAATTTTAAGTTAATTTATTTCGGTTGGAAAAAATTGTGGCCTGAGTGGATGGTTTGAGAAGCTGTGCAATGATACATTATGTACGTTTTGCTAATGCAGCAAGCACAGAATGAACTGTGGAACGAAATTGCTGCGATAACAACGCGCCAGAGCGGTATAACAAAACCGACTGAAGTTATGTAATAAGCCGTTGAATATTAAAACAAAAATCACAATTTTGTATTTTCAATCGAGTCCTAATGTTAATTTACCAATATTGGGGTCTGTCACAATATTAGCCAGCCTTTTTTACATGGAATTTGACCGTTGGCGGTTGAAATCATGTCAACATTCTTTACAAAACCACACACAACCTTCGAGTAAAAAAATGGCAAAATTTTTTCGTAAAAAATGGCAAAATAAGGTCGTGTTTTCATTCATCCCAAGGTGCATTAAAAAGGTGCAGGTCGTGGATTCTAGAATCAAAGTGTATGTAGACCAGGTGGTCTCACAGCCTGTTTTTTCATAACAAAACTTAAACGTCACTTTTTGACAGGATGGGTGAAAACTTTTGTTCAAACAGGCTTTCTGATAACTTGACGAATACACAAAACGCTCTCAAAATCTTTATTCGGAAGCAGAAGCGATAAAAATCAACCTTATAAATACATACACCTTGGGATAAGCCCACCTATATATTAAACCAACTTTGATAGCTGCTCAACAATGGCTATGCAATGCAAACAGCTGATAGGCTGAAATTCCAGCCATTGATCTTAAAAGGGAAAGGGGTGTGTACCAAATATGCTTATTCATCAGCGTGCCTTTAAAGTATGTTACTTTCCTGTGCTTCTCTCGATCAGAACTACAAAAATGGCCTCCATAAAAACCTACCCACAACACGGTGAATATGATAAGCTTGTCTTTGCATTAATCTCCTCCCCGGTGCCTCCCCATTCGCCGCCTACATGGCCACCCCACCCCTGTCCAGCTTAATGATGATCCATTGCTGAGCCAAATGGGTCAACAAAATGCAGGACAACACAGGCGAAAGGGAAAATAATGGAAGTGGGCACGAGAGAGTGAAGCGTTGAGAGAAAAAAAAAGGTGTAAAAAATGCTCAACGTTGCTGCACCATTCACTTGACAAATGGGCTCTTTTACGTGCGTAAATGCTTGACCGAAAGCTTACCGAAAGCATCATCATCAGCGGCGACGAATGACTCACGGGAGCATTGCGTTGTGTGTGTGTGTGTGTGTGTGTGTGTGTGTGTGTGTGTGTGTGTGTGTGTGTGTGTGTGTGTGTGTGTGTGTGTGTGTGTGTGTGTGTGTGTGTGTGTGTGTGTGTGTGTGTGTGTGTGTGTGTGTGTGCACTGGTTTGTGTTGTGTGCAGCGTGGTAAAAGCCGGGCAGGCGGAAACGCATTGCGCCAAGTCCGGAGCAGCAGCTGCTCAGCGGGAAAAACACATTGCACCAGTGCACCAGTGAAGTGAGCAGCTGGCTGAAGGATGCTTATGACGCACTTAAAGCAGAACGACGACACACCATTGTAGCAGCAGAAGCAGCAACACAAAAAACGCGGCTGATCCACTTTTCAATAACAGTGATAGAACGTACGCACAAGAAAGAAAGCAAAAAAAAGGAAAAATGCCGGAAGAAGCTCCTTCTCCAGGCGGAAAGTGTTGTCAAGAAAAAGCTCAGACATAAACCATTGCTGCCATTGCTTTTCCAGCTGCGAGGATGTAAAAACAAAGCCATTCATTATCATTCAGCGCTTTGCAAAGTCGCCTTGTATGGGAGTGTTGGTGCTGGTGGATGCGAATGGCCGATAAACCCACGCATACAAGAACACACATACATACACTATCTCTCTCGCTCTTGCTCTCTTCATGTCCAGCAGTAGCCACCCTGCTGTGAACGGGCTGGTCCCCATTTCGGTGCTAATTTATTACCAGCTTAAGTGCATTTCCGGTTCAGCGAAGCCTGGAGTGTACTACTTGCCTGGAGTGTACGGTCTTCTTACGCAAAGCCGAAGCGGAAGAGTCCGGAAGCAGCGCCGAGAGTACTTTTGGCGCTAATCGTTCAGTGCGAAGCTTTTGTGACTGGCAAGTTTTAAACCCGTTAAAAGCTGATTGCGTTTCTTGCTTCTCTTTTTTTTAGCAACTTTCCGAGCAGCAGAATTTTCATTACCTTTAAGAGGATTACTTTCTACTAAAACTCTCTTACAGGGAAGGGTGCAGGTGCAGTATGAATGATGTATACGGTGTGGCTTAAAAAGCACATGCTTTTTTTTGTCGGTTCCGTTTTTGCTTGTCCTCGTGCAACAGTTCCCAAAGCCCGGAGGCATGCATTATTCAACCACTGTCCCGGTGCTCGAACGCTGTCCAACAACAAACGAACTCCCCCCCGAAAGGGGGAAAACACGAGACTCCCGACACAAATCGTACCGTTGGCTTTAATATTAAACAGGCACAAATTAATTTGCCCACGCTTCCCGAGCGGGAGAACGGGTACGTGGGAATTAATTTCTCTTCCCTCTCAACCGACCCGTAGAACGCAGGGAGGGGCATACGCAGGAAATGGAGGCCAGTATTGGGGAACGTTTCTGCCCGAGCAAACTTTCTCCGAAAGCAGTCGGAGCGTAAACTCACCCGAAAAAGGGGTAATATAAAATGCAAAAGCCAAAAACATTGCGGAGAGTTTTTTTTTAATATGGTTTACTCCCTTCTAGGAAATAAGCGATACCCTTTTCTATATAAATGATAAGTGTGGAGAAAACGGGGCAAGATAGACGAAAGAAAGAAAGAGAGCAAACAACACACACGCCACCGACATGCTTGCCACGGGTGTGAGTGGTTCTTTTGCGAAAGTGACTCTACCACTGCACCCGATTTGGGCTGGGTCGGTTTATTTTTACGTTTACTACTTCCCCCCTAAAAGTAAGCAGTGCTTCGGCTGGAGTTTCAGGAAATTGTACATTAATGATCGTTTGCTCTTTGGCAACGGACACCCTTGATGAATATTGTAGTTTACGGTGGTAAGAGCACGTCAGTGTAGCTAGCTACCATGCTAGCAGCCAAACCGAAAACAAACCACATGGGAACATGGTGGATGCGGTGGTCAGCCCCCGAACCGACGTAATGAATTTATGTTAACAAGCTGGAAAATTTAAGCTGATTTTATCGAGCTGTGTTCATTTTGGAGCAACAAAGGTTTCTTCTCTACAGCCCAAAGGGAACTTAACCGGCCCACAGGCATACGGTGGTGTCATTAAAAGATGTAAACGATATGCGGATTGCATTACTTTAGGCGTTTTTAGTTGAAACGACGTTTAATGATTGTGAAATTTCTTCAACACATGCAACATTACAAATTTAACTTACTCAAACCGTTTTAGTAACAAGTATCGTTCTATCTTCTTTACCCGATGGAAGATGAAGCTCGTCAAATTCGAAGAAAGGGCGTATTTTCGCTTACCTGGAATAATAAAGCAAAAACAAGAAAGAAAGAAAACACTTTTCATTAGCTTTACGGTAGCAAAAACTTTTGTCGTATATCACACAGTACGTGCGTGCAGGAAAATCTTTCCTTGTACGTTTTCTCTTCGGGTCCGTAAGCGTATGTTTAAGACATTACCGAACCAGGCAGTGGCAGTGGCACGCAAAGCAAGAAACAAGAAGCGAAAGATTTTTTTGAAACTTTCAACCAACGAAAACTTCTCCATTTACGCCAAAAGCCGCACAATATCATTACGGCTAAGCTTAAATCTTTTGCGTTCGTTTCACAAGACGTTCATTAATGCTCGCTTGTCATCTCGCGGTGTGAACCTGGCGCCCGGGTGGGTGGACAGCATTGGGAGAGGGGTGGAAAAGTGGAACGAACCCGGTTCTCAAACTTGCAAGGTGCAGAACATTCAGTACGTGCAAAAGGGATACTACGGAACAGAAAGAATGAAAACTTTCTAGCAGGAATTACGTGCATATAAGGTTGATTCGAGACGTACTTTACAAGGTGTGCCAGTGTGTATGTGTGTGTGTGTGTGAAAGGAAGGTTTTATTGAAAAGCAGCACTCACTACTGGTCCGAGCACATCGGACACAACGGGCCATTGTCGCTCGGAAAATAGAACTTGTTACCGGAACGGAAGCGAGCAGAGCAGACTCGCTACGAAGAGGGACAGAGCGTGGTTCTAGCAACCAAGAACGATGCAAAAACCCCGATCGGTCAGTGGTTGGGAAACGGGTGAGTGGCGACGAGGCTAGAGCTCATAAAACAAAGAATGCAGCACAAGGTGAAGCTGGTAAAACCCGGGGTTGGATAATGCTCCAATGCATCGTAGCAAATTCCCCGAGCAAGGAGAGCTGTTCATCGAAGGTGTAGCAGCATCGTATGACAGCCAGTGTCCAGCGTGGTAGACGAACAAATCCACCTACGAGAATAATTGCTGCATGTACCGGTCGGTCTTGTTTTAGTATGAAAAGAAGTACATAATTTTATACCATTTTGCCTGCATTCCATTCCACCCAGTGCGCTTAGTTTTCAGCTCTTGTTTGATTCTACGAAGGCACCATTTATTACATATTTTTGTAACTTTCGATACAATACTCGCTTCATCAACCTCTCCGCACGGTGGTCGGTGCTTTCTTCGTGCATTGTTCCTTCGCACAATCTCCAATTATCTTACCACCTACCAAGGGGGGAGTAAATGGGGCAGCCTGCAGCAGCACCATTATCTACATCGTCCAACGAACGGCACGTATCGGATATAATTTTGCCCGTTATTGTCCGAGTGTCCTTGTACGGCACAGCAGCGCAGGAGAGCAGGTTTGCGTGTGTTGGACCCGTGTAACATTCCGCTCTAACCGTTTGCCCCTACCTGTATACTACACACATGCCATGGAGATGGGAAGGCAGATTTTTACACACACACACAAGCTGACCAGTTTCCAGATCAGCTTCCGGGGCCGTCTTCCGTGCCTGTGTTGGGCTAGTTAGACACGCTAGCAACCATTGCAGAATCGTTCAGCCCAGCTTGGTATGGTAGCATAAAATGTAGATATAGTTGTTTTTTGTTTCTATTTCCATCAGCTGCAGGACTTCATTCTTCTCAAACGAAGGAGCAAAAATTTGTATCATTATTCAATATCGACGCAACGACGGTGTGTCGGTGACGGTGTATCTGTTACGCAACTTCGTGCAGCAAGTCGTGCGAAACTTGACGTGACGAGCTGTGCGTCGCTGCCGCTGAGACGCGCAACGTGACTTCCGGCAAGAGCTATCCCCGTTTCACCGTGTCGGAAGGGCAATTGAAATGAGATGATAATACCATTCCACTGGTACGCCTTCGGCTTCGCAGTCACCTCGGAGACAGGTCATACGTGATCGAAATGAGTCATTAAGGGGGGCGACCGGTCGGCCTACTGTCCCGAGCCCAGTGGATAATTGCATCGCTTTTCAGAACCGCACCGCACGGCGAGGGAATTGAACGCGCCTAGCCAGTTTGGACAGTTATTGTTTCAACCCAGACGAAACGGTTCGCCAATGGTCGAACGTGACAAAAATGTAATTTGTTGTGCGGTGGTGTTGCAGGGGGTGCAACGTTAGGAAAGTTGAACTAGCTGAACAGCACGTGTAGCGGTGGTTGGGCGCAATTGGGTTCATTTTGCGTTTCGATAAGATGGACGGAAATGGAGCCCTAGTGGTGGGTATCGTTCCGGTTTGAAGCTGCTGATGGAAACCGAGAAAACCCTGTCTGGCGATGGAAGTGCACCAATCGCACACCAATGCAATGGTTCGGGTGGATCGTTTTGTAATGGGGGTTGATTCGGTCATTGATGGTAAATAATCGGTTCGGAAGGGTTAGAAGTGGCGAAAATATCATCCAAGGTATGCGTAAAATGTTCATGCGAGTGTGCAGGGTTCAGATTTTGCAGGGCATGTAGTTTTATTCAAGTTTAATTCATCAAAAACTCAATTATATATGTTGTTTATGAAATTTGAAGTTTTAAAACAAGGAAAGATGTTAAGTTTACCCGTGGCAAGTTTTTACTTATCTAATCTAGTTTTTATGTTTTTACATCGAAGTTATTTAATTTATTATCAGTTCAAGCTACCTGCACTAAAAAGACTATAATTAAATTCAATAAGCAAACACCAAACTGCGAACAAATAAGCTAACACCAATTTGTACACTGCTCTTGCTCGATTGAACAGTACTCACAGCAGCTGCCAGTTTCACAAATTCCCTGGCCCTTCAAATGAACCCACCACCAATCACAATATAAATCGAGTTCATTAGCTTCTGATTAACCACCGCTAACTAGCTAGCGGCCGACGTTCGTTATCGCGCAGCCAATAATCTACCGTCCAGCTGTGTAATCATCTCGCCTGGGTCGTCCGTGGCAAAATAGAAATATTTTACATCCAAACTGTCAACTGTCGGGCGCAGCGGTACGATGGAAATTGAAAATTCATCAACCCAATGCAAAGCTCCTCCCGCCGCTCAACGGACTAGATCAATCGGTTTCCGGTGCCGTTACTCGTTGCGGAAGCTTACTGCTGAGGCACGCCAGGCCAGCGATACCCGGGTTCAAGTGCGGAGTCAATCGTGTACGCGAACCGGAAGCCGCGTTCGATCTGCATTTAACCATTTGTCATTCAGTGGGGGAGGGCGCATTGCAGGCCAAAAGAACCGGATGCAGCCGTTGGGAGTACAATTTTATGGTGCAGCACAATGCAGCACACCAAACATTGGCGGCGATGTGAGTGGCCTCGTGTTTCGCACAATTGCTCACCAGCCGCCTGCACAATGTTGCACTTTGGGGAAAAGCGGCAGCAAATTTTGCCAGCGAACTATCATTCGCATTAGTCTAGCATACAAAGGTTGGTGTGCGAAGTAGAGCGCGTGTGCGAAAAGGCAAGCCATAGCAGCTTTTCAATCAGTCGAAATCGAAATCGAAAATCATTACCACTGATGAGGTTTATCGACGGGGCGGCGCTCCATCAGCACAATCGGCAATCGGCGATCGTTTCGCAAGGGAGCGAGAGAGAGAGAGTTTGTATTTTTTATGAACCCCTCATACACACACACACTGAGTTAGCGGTGCATGCCGTTACGATGGAAGTTATCAAAACCTCCCCCACGATCCAGGCCGCCGAATGCGGAATGCTGATGCGCTAAGCGTTCCCGGGGTCGGTCAGAATGATGATGGCTTTCTTCGCTGAATCGATGAAGCGGCGGGGCGATGGTGGAAAATGGAGAAACCGTTACTGCTGTCGCCTTTTGACATTTCCTCACGCTCCGTTGCACGTGGTGGAAAAGTAACAGAAAGCACCCAACATTCTTGCACTATCGCTTGGTGAAAGGAAGATGGGCAAAGCATACTACAAACCGAACCCGACGCGTACTATCACGGCCAAAATCGAATGGAAAGCAGTTTGCCATGCTTACTATTACACAGTTCCCTTCGTTATGGCATTCATCAGACCCGATGGGAAAAGGAAGGAGTACGACGGCACGAAGAAAACAACGTTTCATCCAACCGTTACAAATAGTTCGTGATTCGACACACAACCGTCCGCACAATGTGCAGCGTCGGATGCTTACTGCCAATTCGGGGAAGGTGGAGAAATAGTTGTGCCTCACCTTCGGAGGGAGAGCGCACGCTTTGTTACTGTTGTTGCGAAGAAAATCACAAATCCGGCTACCCCGGGCCCTCGACACGCAAGCGGCAAGCGATTGGGAAGGGAACGAAGTGATGCTGGGAGTGGGAATTTATTTTCAGCCACAATAAACCACAGAAAGCGGCAGTGGATCGTAAATCTAGCATTTCACTTGAGCGCTCGCATCTTCGTGTCACAATATAAATGCTCCGTGTTTTGGAGATACGACGAGCGGGAAGGGTAAGAGCAGAGAAGGAGAGAGAGAGAGAGAGAGAGAGAGAGAGCAGAGAGAGAGCGAGAGAGAGTGTTGGAGGGGTTTTGGTTTTGCGCGAGGGTTTTGGGTGTCACACCGGCACTCCTAGGCGTCCGTATGCCGTGCAGCAATGAGCCGATAAAACCCATGTTGCGTGTATTAAATTGCGATGGCGCAACCGAAGCAAACCCACACAATGGCGGCAGCAGGAAGGTGCCGGAAAACAATGAAGATGGAATGAGAATGAGAAAGGGTTGGGATGGGCCCAAGCCCAAGTTAAGTGTGGCAGTATGCGTGTGCGTGTAAGCCCCTGCCCGAGACGTGCGCTTGCTCGCTGTGCATAGATTAATTGTGAAAATAAACACTTCATTGCCGCCGTCAGCGCTGAAATTTATGAATAAAATCAAACGCACATAAAAATATGCGTACCGCGTATCGTCGACAGCCAAACGGGGTTGGTGGGTGCGTGATGTGTTGTGCGGTGGGCTTTATCGGTTTCCGAAGCGTATGCCATTTTTCATTCGGGGATTTGGCTGTGTGGCTTCGGCGGCGAAGGTTAGCGATTACAAGGCCGCAAGGCCCCGTTGCTCTAGGCTTAGTTGAGGATCTTCTGCTCGTCGTATGTATAATGTTTGCCCCCTGAAGCTTGTTTGTTGTTAGTTTGCATTAAATATTCTGTTTAATTCCGTTCAATTTTCCAACGAGATACAGTAACACCGTTTGCTCATCACTCCGGACTGCATAACTCTCTTTCTCACCCTCTGCTTGTATTGATTCGAAGTTAAACTATTTACAAGCAACAGGAATGTTAATAGCAGTTGTTCGCTTCCCCGTTTGCACTGTGCTTGGCTGTTCGCTGTGTTAATTTATCGCTCACTTTATGATATTTATGAGTCTTTGCGGAGCACGCTGTCTCAAGAATACACAACACATTCTAGAACAACCGGTAACGCTTCACGTACGCAACTCAGTTTCTACGCCGAGAACAGCGACAATGTTGCTGCAAAAATTCGCTAAATGGCGTTGTTCTTAAGCCTCTGTTAACGACAGGGTACTGTTTGCTGTGTAATGAAATGCTCTAATCTGCTCAAAGCTTTACCCCGCATCGATGTGATTAGTTTTGTATCCTTTCCATTGGTTTACATTAGCTCTTGCTGCCGCCACCCAAGGCTGTTAACGTCGTGCAAACACTGCTTACTCCATCACGGCAGCAATCGTGATAGATAAGGTATAAACACTGTCCCCTACTCCCCCCAGTTCAGGGTCTGTCGAGTGACAAATCAAATTAAAATTAGACGCGGAAAAAAGGTTGACATGGTCATATATTTAGAGAGCGACACGTTGCCAGAGCGTGCTCTGGGAAGCAGCAAGTCGTGCAAGTCGTGTCGTCGTGTCGGTTGAATTGTGAATTTGAACCTTTGCTTCACGTTTTCTTCAATTACAGATGTTTAGAAAGCAATGTTTCCTTGTGGCTGATTTTGTTTTTTTGTTGTGCTTAACGGTTGGTGTAGACGTTAGAACGCAGCGTTTAGTAGTCAGCAGCAGTTGCGCCCCTACGCTCCACTGAGATAACAACTCGGTAATGTGGTTTGATAGTGCAAAGGAGAAAATAAATCCGATCACACACAGTTGGTGCTGACAGCGAGCGAACGATTGTTTTTATTTACTTTCGCTTCCGCCACGAACGATACTATCGAACGAAGCATTGATCAACCGCGCAGCACAGCGACGCACGGGGGGCCAGGAAATTATGAACCACAATCTCGCTGCGAACGTGTAACTAGTTTGCGAGCACGCAGCACGACACCGTAGCATTGTTACTGAAATGGCACCGGCGGTGGCTACTATTGAACCCGCAGCTAGAAAGGAGCACAGGTCCAGTTCCGGCCCTGGAGGTGGAAGTTCACCGTACAATCGCTGGTCGCTTGTTACGTCGTCGCCGTCCCGTTTGCCGCTCGTTCGCGCGTTGTTCCGACCGGGCGAGTAATTTTTCTCTTCGTTTACAGCCGACTTTCCTTTCCCCAAGAGCCCCTGCGGCAATGTGACAAACGTGCCCGTTGATGGAGAGTTGGTTAGTAAATAAACTTTGTGCCGGAAGGGCACCCGCTGGACGCTCCGGCAGCAACAGCCACAGCTGTTCACGATTGCTTGTCCCGGCTGCTAGGGACATCGAGCGAGGGCTCCGGCACACTGTGTCGTTTGCTGTGAATGGGGGGGGGGGGGGGGGGGGAAGGGGAGAGGACTTTGGATTGGATGGTTTTCCGGGAGCGACTGCCCGCAACACATTAGGCGTCGAACCGTACGATGCCCGTCAGGTGTCCTTCAGCATCCACCCCAAACCCCATCTACCATCATTATGCTCCTGCGGTGGCTATTCCGATTCTATTTTGTTTCATCCGTTATTGTTCCCTAACACCTCCTCCCACGCCCACCGGCTGCTTCTGCTGACAGTGTCGATAAGCGATTTTCTAACTTTGTTATATTTTCTCGTTATTAATTAAGAACTTTCATCCTGCCGGAAGCGTCGGATGGACGAAACAACCACAGACCGGGCCGCTCTCATAAAGTGTTCGCACGTTCGCACAAGGCGCACACCATGAATGAAGTCGTCAACCTGGTAGTTAATTAGCGAACCGTGTCATGTGTGCGGCATGGGCGTCCCTTTTTTGGGGTAGCAGGGGGCGAACGTGTCGTTTCCGATGAGTAGGGAAGAACACAAAACAAAAGACCTCGGCGCAGAAATTGATCACACTTGTAGCCACCGTTTGGTGATGTTGGTTGGCTGTGCGTTTATTTAGCTTGTAGCTTGTGCAACAAATTACTAACGATTTTGATAGTGTTGCTGTTGAAACGAGTTGAATAGTTTTAGCAGAAAATGGAAAATATATAGCAAATATAAATCACGTACCAAAAATGAAGCTCATAAAATGAGTTCTTTAGATGGCGTACCTTTAGGAGTTTCGTGGTCATTTTTCATGTTTTTACAAATACACAAATATCTATTTTTATTACATTTATTACAGCAAATATTTTGCAGCGTCAAAAATGCTCGGCATACTTTTGCAGCCATAATGATGTCATCGGTATCGATGTCATTTTCTTTTCTTCTTCAAATTCACCTCTTAAATTTCTCCTCAAATTCACCTCAACAAACGCCATTCTCGTGAGCACGAATGCAGGAATGTTTTGGAATTCGTGGCCGCTACCCATTCTTCACCGTTGTCAAATATGCAGCACAACGTTGGCTGTGCTATGTTATTGCTTCCCGCTCCCAAGGGTATACACTTTTGCTCGACTTTGGTCGCCTGCCGCCGACGACGTGTTGATGGATAATTGTGCGGACACACACACACACACACACACGGTCGACACAGACAAATCGTGGCAAAACATGTTCCGATTTTGCGACTCCATGGGAGCGCGAAGCATCGGTCAGTTTTAAATTCCATTCGCGCTCGCGTAAAATATGCAACACGCAGTGAAACATTTCAAACACCTTTTCAAAACGATGGATTGTACGGATTTGTTGCTTTATATCGTTCGAAACAAGGAAAGGAAACATCGGCTCGGTACGGAGGCGGAAGCGGAAGCGAGAAAATGGGCCAAAACACGAGCTACGACCGCAAAGTTCCAAAACAAAGTGTTTCGGAAAGTCCCATATGTGTGAGCGATGCTTGCGGTTTGTGTTTTTACGCTCGGCCGGAAAATTGATGTTTCGGTTGATGTTAAGTGAAAAGTTTTCAGCACGAACGGGGAGCGAAACAAAGGGCAGCAGTGCAGCGGCGGGAGAACGCTGGTGGTGAAGCGAACGCAAAAGTCACACGAAATGGAAGCGGTTTAGAGACAGGGGCCAGTCGGTCTGGTCCCGGGGGAGTGGAACTCCTCCGCATCGAGAAATACACATTAACTTTCGCTGCTCTGCTTTCTAACTTTTCCACACCCTGTCGCATGTCGTTTGCCTTTCGCCGTGGCCTTGAGCTTTGGCGGTATTGTTATTTATCCGCGATCTGGTCTGTTACGTTTCTCGACCTACATCGACGACAGGGCGAGCGCAACGCTGCGCCCACGCAACTCGTTGGGCCCATGAAGGGCGACATGATATATCAATAGGCCCAAGGAAGAGCGACCGGAAGCTGTCGAAATGTGGCCATTGTTTTGTTTGCCGTTGTGTTGTTCTTGTTTTTGTTGATGCAGACTGAAAGTAGCCACTTACAATGTCAGCGCTGTACGGCGGCGGCGTTTGTCCCTGGCATCCAATTCCAACTCGCCTGCGTACGGAAGCAGCTCAGCGGGCGAACTGGCGGGAGCGCCAGCAAGGCGGGGAGAAGTTTTGGGATTTGTTTGTTTTCCCTAGCCTGCCAGTGGGCCGAAACAAGGCCCCACTTCAGAGTCGATGATAAACGACCATTTGCACCATACCATTTCGCCGGCTTCGTCGGTCGATTGCCATCCACACTACATGCTACCACTACCATCGGCACCGCTACTTGACTGACGCTTGGTGTAACACGAGCAAAAACCTCTCCCGCTATGGGAATCGCCCAGTCCACTCCAAACTTTTCGACAAGAGCTTGTCCGGATGATGAAGTGGCGAGCGTCACACGCGGGACGAAACAAGGCAGACCCGATCCAGCGTAATCTAACCGGCCGGCCGGGGCGGTTTCGGCGCGGCATTTGGGAAAAGGACAATCGTTCGGGCTGAACGCGCGGCCGGCCCGCAGGAAAGGATGTTTTGAATGACAAAGTGATCTTGGCTATAAAATATGACCGACAAATATGTATCCTTTGTAAAACATTTGGTAGGAGAGCGAGATAATCGAGAGGCGTGTTTGCGCGGTAGGAACAGGCGCGAACGATGCGCAACAACAAAACGGTAAAGTTTGTCTTGCTAAGTGCCTTCAAGTGGCACTAATAGAGAGCGAGGCAAGAGCTAGCGAAAGTCCGGGAAAGTGTGCTGGTGTTTTCGACTGGCTTGTTTTCTTTTTTTTATTAAGATTCCTTGTTATTCGGCGCGGGAGACGGGAAATGAACAGACACAAGATTATCTTCCGCCAGGCAAGGCAGGAATTTAGGCAACGGTTGACTATTGCTTTGTAAGGAAAGTAAATGTGTGTCGTAGTGCAGCGCTTATCAGCGATTGCAGGGTTAATCCTTGAAAGGTCTCAAACTGACACAGGCTTTCTGGATGATAAGACAGACGGGAAGATAAAGTTTGCTTGTGCAAAGAAAAGTTTGTTTCGAAATGACGGGAAAACGTCTCACGGGAGCTTTCTGGAATGAACTTAATACATAATACAGTAGGTTGTGAATAGAAGCAATAGAGGGGATTGTACTGTTGTTTGTTGTGAAATCTTGATTTGTATAAGTAAAATTATATAATTTGTTGCTGAACCATTCATTATTAATCATTATTATGATTTATTATGCATTGAACAATTCTAAACGCCTGAAGTTATGCTATCTTCAGTACATAATTGCATCATTAACGATCCAAGCGAATTTTCTTTGAAGGATGAGCCTTTTTGCTTGATAACAAGCTGCATTAGCTTTCATTTGTTGTCTAATTTCGAATCTTAAAATTTCCCCACAGTTTAATCTTTTTAACAAACACAAATTACACGTTTAGCTCTTATTTATAGAAAGCATTAGGCTTTCATTGGCTGGGGAAAATACGTCCAAAATTGCTTCAGTTGCGTAAACCAAAAAGTTTGATTATCTGTTCCCGCCTCCCAGCGGAGTTGTCGAATAAATGACGCCATAACCCGCAAACAATGTAAGCCGGCATGGACCGCCTCCCCGCAGCTAGTTGCTCTCAGCGATAATCCATTTGCTGCGATCAAGCACTCACCATTAATTCTGCACTTTGATTAAATTTCACATTTTCCATCAACTCCAGCAGGAGCCGAGATAACTCGACTTGTTACTACAGTTGTGCCCTGCCCCGGTTTTGTCTCGGCGGAACCAGAAGGAAGCGCTGAACCTTCTCAAGAGAATTCTGGCCGTGTTCCCGTGCTGTCGATGGCGCTTCTCGGGCGGTATAAACATGTCAGCTACATGCGCCTTTCTCGTGGCTTTTCATTTCGATAGCGCGTGTTTGTGTGTGTGAGAGAGAGAGGGAGAGAGCTCGCGCAAGAAGTATCTGCCACTTCGCTCGCCTTGCCCCAATAAAGAAAGCTTTTCGGACCGCCGTTTGCTGATGATGGCCCGATGGGAGGTAATTTATTATTTACAATATGTTTGCAAATGGCAGCCTTGCTTCAACAAACCCCCAGCGACGGGTGTACGAATGGGAGGGGGGAAGGGGAGGGTAGGGGGGAATCAGGTGTCCTCGATGCCTAACATCATCGTAAACCATATCTGCCCGACCCACGAACGTATGGGCGGAGGAGTGTTTTGTGGCTTAACGTAGAGTCGCTTGAAAATCTTCCAAAGACGGCAAACTCCCAATGCTCTGGGGCGAGCCGGCCCGTAGGCTTAATCAGTCATTTTGAACGACGAACGACGATCGAACGACGAAACATTAGGCATCGAGTCGAGCTCATTTCATTCACTTCCCAAAATACACAGCGCTTAGCAGCATCACAGTATCTGCTGCTGCTGCTGCTACTGCTACTGCTACTGAGTTTCTTCCATTTCCTGCTTCACACAATCACGATTTTTCGCTTCCAAAAGGCGAAACGAAGCGTAAACCACAACCAGACCAGAAGTTTGCCACACTTGCCGGCTCCGTTCGTATATTTATTATCATAATTAAATTAAGGTTGTTATTTATTGGGATTTGTGGAAAATTTACGAGCGTGTGCGCCGAGTTTGTGCCGGCGGAAAGTGCCGTCCCGAGCTGCTTGCCCTGTCCCGCTGTTTCTTCCTGCTGTAAGTTTGCCGACGTCCTGGTGAGTATGTGTTTGTGTGTGCTTGTGTTCTTACAGTCGTGGTATAGCAAATATAAGACGCAGGGAAGGCCGAATTGGGGATGTAAGGGGATTGGGGAAGAATCTCGTTTGTGGAGCATGTACACACCAGCAGACACTTGCAGCAGACTTTGTGTGCGTTCAACGAGCGCTGTTTGGTATCATGGGATGTAAAATCATGTAAACAAAAGAGCAGCAGCAAAGGACAGTACAATTAAAAAGAGTAATTTTAATTTTAATCGGTTTGTTTTTAATGTCATGTCTTAATAATTCAACATGCTATGTGGTACAGCGAAAAATAACAGCTCAAATCGATAAGGCTGATTAAATTTTCTTTGAAAGAAGATTTGAAAATTTCCTTGTTTTGAAAAAATTGAACAATATCAAATTATTAAAAAAATGATCAAGCATAACTCTCATAATTTTCTCTATAAAACTCATACTTTTTGTAGTTTATTTCTGACACACCCTACTTAATATTCCCGATCACATATGGAGAATATTTAATAAGCTCTCATCGCTTCCAACCGATAGAAGCTGATGATATGTGTATTTTTTTCCTCCCATACGCCATCAGCAGCGGCAGAATTAAATTATGCTTTCCCTTCCATTCGATTGCCAAACTCGTAGATCACAAGCCAAGTTGCCTAACGCGGCTAATGGAGTTTCCATCGCGCAGCACCGCACCGCACGCACACTACCTTCACATGGTTTGCTTCCCACAGCGGATGGGCTTTTTCCGACGACGTATTAAAATACGCCCAAGTCGTTTTCTCCTCCCCCAACCCACCATGCCATCCCCAGAGACGGATTGGAAAGTTGAAAACTTGTTCAAATCAATTTGCAGCTCGTTTGCGGAGTGGAACGAAATGGATCTACAAATATGGCCGTAGAAGCCCTTTGGTGCGCGTTGATGGTAAAGCGTACGCGAGAAGAACACGAAGCGACTGGGGCATAAACAGGCACACGCGGTGGAAGCTTTCCCTCACTTGACATGCACAAGCAAGGGGGGGGGGGCATCTTGTGGGGCCCACTTCTCTTTGGAGGCCAAGTTACGACCAAGTATTTTGTTCGTGTACGCAAATGAGAATGTTCTACTGCTTCGGGATGGCAAGCACATAGTAGCACACCTCAACGCACGAACTGTGTGAAGTTTTAGGGGATGTGAAAAGCTAACGAAAGCTGGGAAGAAGAAAAACCACCAGCAAAGAATGTTTTCTTTACGCACACACACACATCCACGCACACTTTATTTGCGTTGCAGATTTTCCACCCAGATGGATTAGCCCTGGTTCGGAGCGGAGCGTTTCATGTTGCGAGCCAGAGACGTTAAGCGTAATTGAAGTTTATTAGGTGTAGATTGCATGAAATTCGACCGTGGCTTAAAGCACCCAGCGCTAAGTAGAGAAAGCGTGTACAACATTCTCCATTTCTTAAATTCGATGGTTTATGTGTCTGTTTGTTTGGAGTTCAGCGTAACGGTTACGGTGTGTTCCTGCTCTTGCTTGTTTTCAATGATCATCGCGTGCAAGTGAAATGAATGTTCAAATTTAATTACCCTGCATGCGAAGCATCCAACGGACGACATAAATGAGATTGGTTTGGTTGGGCAAACTCCTACTTGATATCAACAATTTTCCTGGTAGGTGAAAAGCGAACTGTGCGCAATAATGTGTAGCTACGCCGTACCCGCTCTGGCAGCTCTTTGTGCGCCGACAACTGCGTCAAAAGTTTCAGTCGTGTAAACGTAACGAGTCAGGTGTATTAGTGTGCAGTGTACGCGTTCGCACGAAAACTTCACTCCACTGAGGTACCCTTTCCAAAGCCCGAGTTTGGCAGGAACAAGTTTTCCCTCGCCCGCAACGTTATGGTTTGATGATGAGGGTTCCATCAAGAGAAGAGGTTTAATACCCAAATACGCTCTGCCACCCCTCTCTTTCGCTTGTGCTCTTTCGAGGTGCGACGAAGCACTCGATGGGTTGGTAAGTGTCGTCTGGCTACCTCCGCCCTCCCTCAACCACACATCCTCGGCACAGCCCATTTGGTAGTTTTGGCTGGGAGTTTGAACGATTACGCTAAACTTTCATCAGGAGTAGGATTAATGTGTAGCTAAATTTCCTTATCATCGGGCGGTCGGATGGGTGCGGGAATTGAAAGATAAGCTTAGGTGTTCAGCTTTCCCGACGTTTTTTGTCCAACGGGGTTCATATTTCAGTGTGCAAGCGTAAGTTTTTCGATGATAGCGATGATTTGGGACAGCACCACCAAATGAAAAGCAAGATCAATTTTATCTGGATGATTCACGAGCAACGGAAAGCAAATTAATCCTTTCGTAATGCTGAGCGTCATTATTGGAGTGCAGGAATTTAAACGCAGAACGGCTGGGAGGAAATGTTCGTAGGAAAACGAATCGCATTATTTTATATTGAGCAAGGAAGAAGCAAGCTCTACAAAGTTCTTTTTACAGATCGATTCAAGCGAAAGCCTGGCGGGGAAAATAATTTAATTTGTAAAGCTTTCACAGCAAATCGTAATGAAGTTCACAGGAAATTACACAATTCAGTCAGCGGGTTGTTAATGCACCTTCACAAGCTTTAGTTTATCACTGATTTGAAAACAATAGCACTTTCCCTCGAAGGCAAATCAAGGTTTTTCATTTTATTTCACCAATCAGTACCACTATTCATCGGTCACTTACGCTGCGATGTAATAGCAAGGCTTATGCATATATACTCTTGCACTCCAAACCATCCGTTACAAATATATACTCTACACAAGTGTGCCACAGTCGTTGGCCAGAATCTTTAATCACTCATTGCAAATAAAATCAGTCGTGGAAATGCTCGCCAAAACTTATTGAATTATTATTGACGCTTGACGATGAAGCGCAAAGTAACTCTTAAGCTGGTGTACTGGACTGCTGGTAGTGAGTGTATTGAACGAAAACTTGAGAGCATGAAACAGTGGAGAAAACTTTACAATGTCTATAACAGCATTGCAATACAATACAAGGGAGAAAGTGTACAGTTTTAGTGAGTCAAATGGACACAAACAAAACAAATGGACAACTACATTGAGAAGAAGCGCTTTTTTATCAAACATTCACATTCAAACATTGATTCAAAGACTTGCTTGAAAGCCACACTTCCCACACTACGCTACACAAGTAAAAATAATGCTCATGCCAAAACAGTTGGAGCATACAAAAAATTGCCAAGCTCAAAAATTCGCTTCATTTTCCTGCATTCAAATCCTGCCCCCCGGTGCCATTTATAAAACATGCGATGATAAAAGCACAGCACAGTGGGAGTTTCATATAGTCGATCCACGGGCCACAGGCAAGTGCAAGAAGATTCCCACTGACTTGTGATTCACCTGATCCTGCCGACACTTCCTCACGCGATCGGCAACAAAAAAAGGATCCACCCGTTGAGGTAGCGCACGAGACAGTTTTCCGTTTCCGTTGCGTAGGTTTTCCTTTTATGCTCTTTCCCGTCACTTTCTCTCTCTCTTGCTCTCTCACTCTCTCTTACTACCTTTATCTCTTGCTCCCTCACTCTCTAACGCCATTCATTCCGGTTGACTTTTGTGAATACGAAATCTGCATACAAATTATTCACTCTAGGGGTTTTTTTTGTTGAGAGTTGTTCGTGTCGTTTATTTGCCTTCGTTTTTTTGTCGAAATTCCCATTTTCCACGCACCACGCATCTCCATTTTCACCGTTCGTCCCGAGTATCGTTGCCGGTGAGAGCTTGGACAAGTTTTTTGAGGAAAAACGATGTAAAAACAGACGAAGGAAATAACATCCAAACGCAACGGGACATCGTCTCCGCAGCAGGAGCGCTTACTATGTGCGATGAGGCACTTCGAAATCAAACAAAAACATCCCTCAGGGAGGGACGACACTCGGGGGGAGCGAGGCTGTGCTTAGCGAGGCCGACTACGTACCATCGACCGTATGCTGTGTGTCATCCCGGCAAGTAAGATCAAGCAAAAAAAAAATCGTGTAAACCAACAACAATTCAGTGGTACGCAAAAACGGCTCTCGAAAACAGTGGGATCCACGCGACGATAACAATAACACACGTGACGTTCCGTCGAGATAGAGTGGCCCCGAGTGCAATTCCTCCCCCTCATACCAGCTTGCGCATTTTCCGTGACGCAGCAGCAGCATAGATTCCTGCCGTGCCGTGGGGCGTGGGGCGAATGTTGCCGGAAATGGAGGCGGTCGGTCGGTCGGTTGGCAAAGCAGTAGCGCATATTAAAATCAGATACGAAAATCAACCATAAATCTCATGGCCTTGCCTGCCCTCGACGGTAGTGGGTGGGTTTTCCAACAGATTTTGTTTTTTTTCGTTGGATAAGTTTGGTACATGTAGATTGGTAAAAGGCAATTTCTAGATCATGTTACTTCATTTATGACTTTTTTTCAATTGAAATTCAAAATTTTTTGTTATTTGAATAAAGTGATTTAATGAACAAAAAATATATTCCTAAAGAACAACGCTCAATACCAAATAAAATACGATGGAGACGCATGGTAGCTTTTAAAAAGTGCAAGGATTTTTTGGGAATTATCATCATGTTTGAAAAAACAAAAAACTACTGTTCTTCAAAATTCAAGAGTCAACGATACCTCTATTGCGATATTTTTCTCCTGCTGAGACCACCAGGCAGGGATTAGCATCTTATTGTCTTACCTGCAAAGAGTAAAAATGATAGAAGCCTTTTAGTTCAACATACGAAATAATCCTTTTTTAATGTTCGCTTTGTGTGTGAAAAACCAGCGCGCTTCGCAACATAATAAAGGTAAAATTCATTAGCACGATCCCCAGCGAGCGGTAGCAAAGCGATGCAATTCTTGATTCTGCATTGTCATTTCCCCTCCCCCCCCCCCCCCCCCCCGATGCAACCGTACCGATTCCGACAGCAGTTGGCATCCAACCGTGCACCATTCTGTTGTGCCGGTTTCATTCATAATGGCATTAAGATGAAGAGGTCATTCAATCGAGTAGCTCTTCTCTGGCTACAGCAGCCGGAAGTCACAATCAAGCAGCCGGTTCGTTCAGTTTCAACAATTGCCACCTGACGGGACCCACCTGTTCATCATCCGCCATCGATCCGGGTTCGGAGAACACATCACACAAGAATCAAACCATCGTAAGGTTTGATCCGTACCGACCACCGGGTGGTCAATGCGAACGTGTGTGGCATTATTCTCGATATGTTACCCGCAGGGTAAAAGATGAACATGCCATGCCCCACCGCTGGGACGGAGCAGACATTCCTCCGCTTGATTCTTCACACTATTGTCAACTACGCTGCCGGATCGGCTTGTCTTGTTGTAGTGATATCAACCATACGAGAGCATGAGCTCCGCTGAAACCATATTATATACAATTCACAGCAAAAACGACGAGCATGGCTTTGATTGCTGTTTCAACCACTCTCTACCTCTCTCTCTTCTCTTCTCTTCTCTTCTCTTTTACACTCACTCACTTCAACCCGACACGTTGCGCCACTGTCTCCACAACCTGCCTTAAAGGAAGGTTTATTTTAATTTAATTAAAGTCCAACTGATTGAAAACATCCATTTGCTGACATCGTTCATCTTGTACTGCCACCGTGTTCGTATCCTCCCTCACCCAGCGCTCTTCATACTCCCTCATCCCAGTAGTCGTATGCTGCGCCTCACTTAGCTCATTCCGCCGTCTATGTCTCTCTCTCTCTCTCTCTCTCTCTCTCTCTCTGTCGTTCTCATTAGCACAGAGTATTTTACTGCGAGTCACCAAACGCCGAAAAGCGAACGATGATCAAAATCATTGCAAAAACGAGCCCAGCGGTAAAGTTTGTCATGCCTGTGTTTTGCCGGGTCCGGTTGTCATAGTCACTTGTAGCAGAAGGGCGACGGTTGTTGAGCAAAATTAGAGCGTACGACTGCCGTATGTTTGCTTGGCTTGGTAACAAAAATTATGTTGCTAATAAACTTTCATTTTTGCACGAATACATTGTGCACTGTGTGGTTTGAATGAAACACTGCAAGGGGTAAACGAGATCGGCTCATTCTGTGTATTTGGAAACGTAACGCTTTAATAGATCGGCAAACTTGTTACAAGCGTATGAGTTCAATCCATCCACAGCACCGGCCTATTCGCATGCCTTCCAAATGGTTGAGCATCGTTTCACGTACGATGGCAGTTTGAACGGTGGAAGCATGCTGACGGTGGAAGCACTCGACGGCAGGCACAAACAAGCGTACAAAAATCCAACCAAACTCCTAAGGAACATATCAGAGGTTGGTCGTACACGTACACGCTGGACCATGTCCACTCGCCGGTTGCATTGTGTAGTATTATGTGGAGGGAAGGGATTGAACACACGTTTTAAGAGGAAAGCGTAGGAGCATGGAGTATGTACACGAACAAGGGATCTTATTAGCGGTTTGTGTTACGTCTCTCGTAGTAGGAAAAAGGAGTCTGTTCGGTTCAACAAATCATTTGGTAAGATTCAGGAAACGGGCAACGATGTAAGAATCAAATGTAAGATATTATATTTAAAAAAATACTATCCACAGTAAACAAGCTCAACAACATTTACTTTTACAATTACAACAAAACATGTGCTTCTTGTTATCCATTGCTTTTGCTTCTGCCATTCGTCACACAATGCGATAAATAATCCTATCATCAGCCGCTGTCCCGAAATCGTCCCATAAACACAAAACCCGCCCAGCGTTGATTGGGACACCCATTTAACGACCTACTTCCGATTCCGATAACTTGTTAACTAATCACAGGGAGGAAAACAATCCATCCCCTTTGCTGTCTTTTCTCCCGCGGCGGTGACCTTTCCCGGCCACGCGTTTTCCCCAACGATGATAATAATAATAAACGACTGCTTTTAGAGAGTGAGCTCGTTTCATCCAATTCCACCATCCACCGAACGATGGACGATGCGGCAGTGTCCACTGTTCGTGATGGCTCGGTATCACCGACTCCTGTCCCAGGGATCACTACATCGTTTCGAGCCGTGTAACGGCTGGTAATCTTCATCAAATATTATTCGTAAACAAAACCATATCAGGATGGTGCGTGTCGTCTTTCGCCCTTTCGCGATCCATTTCCCGGAGAGCTAATATTTTATTTTATCCTTTTATGTGCTCTGTGTCGGCTGTGTGTTATGCTTTATCCAACCAGCTCCCGGAGATCGATGCGTCCGTGAATGGCAGTAAATTAGGATCGAGATTATTTTTATGATTTCGAGACGCGTGGGCGGCTAGGAATCCTCGCCCGGGAAGATTTGGGAAGGTTTAACCTGTGCATTCACAACAGTCCGGCAAAAGACACCGCCACAAAACCTTCTGCTGCTGTTGTTGTTCTTTTGGTCGAGATTATGGTAAAAATAAAATGAATTATGGGCCCCATTTTCCCCGCATTGCCCAAACGGACGAGATTGAAAAGGAAGCCCGTAAATAAATAAAAAAAACATAAGCATCTCCGGTGCGTTGTGAATTTCCTGCTTAATTTTACTCTCCAGAATGGTTACGGTTCTTATGAGCGCACAGAGTCCACCGTTGTTGTGTTTTTTCTCTGTTAAACTCACAGCACGTTTTTATTATCAATGAATGAATTCTTCTTTTTTATTTTTACCACACCAATAATATACTCTCCATAATTCGTTCGAACAAAATCGAAGCCAAGATTGTGCAAATAAATAACACCACCATAAAACAGCTCATCCATTCGCTGCACACTCGTGCAATTCTCCCGGTTATGGATCGGGCACCACAGCCCCAAGGACAATTCTGTTCTGTTTTTGATCTGCGTTTATCTGCATTTATGACCAACGCTTCCGCCGTTGTCTCCATTACCGGAATTCATCCTTTCATTCGCATTCGGTTGCGCTTTAACCCGCGCTTGCCGGGGAAAATAATTGTGCTTTTTTGGTTGACTTCAGCAAAAAAAAAACAAAAAAAAAAACAAAAAATGCCCCATACACCGCATAAAAACTCAGCCCGGAAGAGATAAATCAAACCTTTCTTTATTATGTAACGCGAATGTTTGTTTCGATTAAGTGATGTAATGACGTTGATTTATGGTCCCCTTTAGACTGCCACCTTCCCGCAAGGGGTCAGACGCGGGCGAAACAAAAAAACTTGGCTCATCCTCGCAAAAAGTCTAAAGTTCCAGCCGGAAAGAACAAACAAAAAAAAAACGACCATTTGGTGTGAGTGAGATATCCCCCCCGCCCACCGTGGCGATCGTTGCGTTTCCGGGCAGAAGCGAAGTTTCCGTATTTATCCTGTTTTGGCACTGTGTCTGACAGTGGAATAATATTTGTGTGTTTCGCATTCGTTCTGCCCCCTCCCGGGCTCCGGTTCTCCGGGCTGCTGCCTTTGCCGATTCACCGCCGTTTTTTCCAAGTGGATCGATTCATCTGACTCATATTTTGGCAGCGGCCGGCTCCGACGAGACCCGCGGGAGCAAAAGTGTCGATATATTATCGGACCGAATTAGTGTGCCGAAGCTTCGCACAGTTTGGTGGCGGCGGCGGCGGCGGCGGCAAAAGAAATAATCTCTCTTAATGGCAATCATAATTTATACCGGAGTAAATCACGCTATTAATCCCTGATTGTGCCCAGAACACGGGCCAACGTTTTTGGGGTCGTCTGCACTTAGTTAGATGTGTGTTTAAATGTAATTGATAGATTGAGGGTATACAAATAACGTTGTCTCTATTAATTGAAGTGAAACATTATGTACAGAACCTTTGAAATAGAAATTTTTATAATCTTTCAAAGTAAATTTACAGGTACAATGCAACAGCTCGAGCTGATCCCTGTTGTATCGCTCTACAACCTAGCTTTGATGCTTTCCAAAGCTACGCATCCACGCCATACAGGCCACTGCGCTCGCCGGGCCGCATTCGCCGAAGGACACCATTTTATTTTTCCACTAACCAATAACACCATTATCACGATTCAGGGGTATGGTACGTTATCGGTGCCGACGCGCTGTATCGAACGGGGCGCTTCGACCTTTTGAAGATTGTCATCCGGACCCGTTATCCTAACCCCAGCCGCCATCCACCTCCTTTGCACAATACAATATCACACAGCCACGTACAATGGCGCATACACATATACACACACACACACACAGGCAGTGGCTGCGGTGTTCGATTGTGATTCGATTTTAGACCATACCGCCCACATGCAGATCAAAGGGCTGCTGAAACGAACCAATGCCGTAAACCATCGTCACTATCATCAACAACAGCATCACCACACACACTATCACCGAAAAACGGAACCCTCGTGTACTTGTGCTCGATCCGCCCGATCCAATGGAGTTTCAGTCCGAGTTTCGGGAATCCTTTGGAACACACACACACACACATCGACACACATTGCTGTATTGCTCGCATGTTCGATCGATGAGTTTGATGCGCTGCGCCGGTACACGGGACATGACGGTGCACATGACAAGTAATTATACAAATTGAAGAGTTTCGGTCACCCGTTGAGCCCTTTCAGGTTAATCCCGCCGGTCGGGCAGGGCTGGGAAACGGGTGGGACGGGGCTTATTGTTTGCACGTACGCCATACGGGACTCGATCTATCAGGTCAGGACGGTTCGGATAGAACGGAGCATGATGCAGCACAGCACTTCGGTGGTAGCATTATTTTACGATGACGTGCAACCAACTGTTCTCCGGTGGTCTGGGAATGTGTAGGGTGAGGTACGCGATACCGGACACTTTTGTTCTAGAGTGCTCACAAAAAGATGAAAGGGAAGAAGCCGGGCGTACTCGATGCAGCATGATGTGGGGGCGCGTACATTCGTGCTTTAATTCAACTTAACGGGCGTTGCGATTTGTGGGACTTTAATAGTGTTTTAATGAAGGAAAATAAAAGAAACACAAAAATGTGGTACAAAATTTCCTCGAAAATGTTGCCCAATTGTCAAGCAACTGTGTACGTTTCAATGTTGTTACACATTGAATGTGTTTTGGCATTTATTTTCCATACTTTAGGGCGCTTGGAGCTGGATTTCAATGTTTGTAATGATAGTACATTCAATGCTTGTGATTCAATCACCAATAATTCGGAAGATGCTGACCAAAGACTCTTGGCTTACCACACTTTATGCTGAATTACTATCAAAACCTATAAACGCTTAACACACAAGGTCCCGACTAGGCTAAATTAGATTGAGGCATTCAAAGCTAGTACGCACCCGGATGGCCTCGGTTAGTCAATACGGCACAGCCTCCGACACAGCAATTGCTTTGATGTCTTGCAGTTGTACCGGATGGAACCGGAGGTTGGAAGTTGCAGATGCAAATATTCAATTAAGTTATAATTAACTGCACACGCGCGCGTGAACGCTGTTGTCTGAAGCTGCCGCACAATAGGTGTTGGTGGTGGTGGCGATGCACCGTTGCGCCCGGATGCAAGATGCGCCCGGTATCATCCGCTGACAGCTGATGGATTGATTGTTAATGCAAAGGAGGAATGTTGGAGTTCGCTTATCCTTTGCGTTAGCGGAGGAAGTTTGTGCTTGTCCTCCAGGGTGTCGTCAAGAGGATTAATTATAGTGTGTACGCTTGCTAGCAGCAGGGCAGCCGAAACAATGCACATGCATACTGTAATAGACGGAAGCGTTTGTCGGTACCAAGAACTACCAGGTGCCTAGCTTCACTCTCTCTCTCTCTCTCTCTCTGGAACATACGCACCGTGATGTGTTAAGGGATATTTTAATAACCCTTACCCGAAGAAGGCGTAATGGTGGATGCGTTGCTCAAACCCGGCCAAATAGTAATGTAGTGTCTGTCGAGACCGGCTCATATTACACCAACCGAGCACCGTGGCGAGCATCGAGAGCATGGATAAAAGCTGTTTGTGGTTAGGCCGGTCAGTTGAGATGTGGCAGCCCCGACGCTCAAGATAAATGATGACCACCGTCGTGCAGCATTGCCTCGAATGGCTGCAGGCCGTTTACGTTCGCCTTCATTCAATGCACTAATTTTGGCCCAACAATTGCAAGGGGGTTGCTTCGGTAGCCGAGCGTGGTGGCAGGAGAAGAAAGTTACCCCAGGCGGGTAAAGTTTTGCGGTTAATTAATTTCGTTTTCGATCGCAACGGGACGGGGATGGGGATGTGTGCGTTCTGTTCCCCCGTAGCGTTCGAAGTTCGTTGTTCGTATTACCCCGCTGTGCACCTGTAGCAAACCTTGCTGCCTGCGGAGCGCATCGCAAAACCTCATCACTCTAACAGCAGCCTAGCTCTGCTTCGAACGTCCCCCTTCTCCACTCACAGGATGGTATTTAAATTGTACACACTACCGCACTTCGAACCAATCCACTTTGGTGCGGAATGGAGTTCGATTGAATCGACGAACTTCCGCTCGAACCTCGAGAAGCAAACAGCTATCCGAAAACGACCCAAAAAACCACCAGACCAACGAACAGGAATTGATGATGGGCAGGGTTCTTGAACAGATCGGGCAACAGAAAAGAAATTCGAGAGCTTGGGAAAACCAGTAGAAAAGAAGAGAAAAACTGCCCCAAACAACGCGAAGTAAGCACATCTTACGCTTGCTGCTAATTTAAGTAATTGATTTTGGGCTATTTTCTCATCCTTGTTCAATTTTGTTGGCCCCTTTCCCTTCGACGGCTTCGTTCCAAACCCCTCCAGCGGGCCGGATTGGATTTACTTACACTGGAGCGCTGCCTTGCATTCAATCAATATGGTGTGCCGGGTCCGAGAAGTTCGCCGAGCGGTATCAAACACTGCCCGACCGATGCGAGCGTTGCGCCTAACGTGCGCTTTCTCGCCCCGCTTCAGTTCGGCTTAAGTTTTGCGAGTAAGTTTTCGAAACAAAGTGAAAAGAAGAACACGAGATCCTTTATCAGCATACCCAGCAAACGCTCTGTGCGTGTTTGTGTGTGTGTGTTTTTGGTAGCGTTTTGCCGCTCCAGCAGCATTTACGCACGGCAACACCGCTCGAGGGGTAATGAAGTGGTAACGAAAGTTTACTGCCTGTAAAAGTTTGCTGCTGCCAGCAGTCTTGTCGGAAGGATTAAGCCGACTGTCGACCGATGTTGTCGGGGTGGAAGAGTTTATGCGTTCCTGCTCTCGGGCTAGTGGTGATGGGCCAACCATGATCGGTAGGGAAGGTGTACCACTTTAAGGTTTACTTAAGATGAGCTTGTTGAATATTTTGGTTCAAGCTCTTAAATATATGTGTTTGAATACCAATATACCATTGCAGGATAGGTGAATGAGTATAAATTTCATCAATTTTCTCTGTTTTTGATAAATTAGGATTTTAAAAGAATTGAAAGCTATAAACATACCAAGTCTTTACAAGCTCAAACAAACCATAAACGCCTAAAAGTATACATACAAGACAGCAGCTCGTTAATAACAGCTTATCTGCTCCATATGTACATACCTTTAGGCGTAGCTTGTGACTTAAAAGACTGAAATTCTCAAAACATTTGAAAGGAATGCTCAACAGCTACACATTTCCAATACACTATCTGTAATTAAATTTCAGTAAAATTTGCAAAACTTCGAGCAAAAGAAGGAACGCAACCCGATAAATCTTACAGCTGCGCATTCTATCTTCTGGGTCGCTATCCCGTAACAAAAAATAAGGTTGTATCGTTCCGTCAACGTTCTAGCAACTGTTATCGATTTTGCTATTGTTTTTTTTTTTCGCTGCTTCTGTACAGTGTTGATACACTTTCGCTCTACTCGCCCGCTACAATCTCTTACCCTTTCGAGAAGATGCAGGTGCCGAAGTTTTCTCTTTCAATGCAACACCTCCCCCCCACCGTTTCACCCCCCCCCCCCTGATGAAGTACGATTGTCGAAACGTCGCCCTAGTTCCGTTTCCATTGTGAGTGCTGACGGTCCCAGTGCAGGCACCAGCACAGCATCATCATTCGAGCCAGCAGTTTTCCACTTACGCTCGAGCTCCAGTCCTCCAAGAACAAGAGCAGCATGTGTGTGTGTGTCTGTGTGTCTATGTGCCAGCTCTTTCAATAGTGAAAAGCTATTGACATCATAGTTAACGGGTAAGACGAATGGGACGTTACATCGCCTTGTCTCTCCCTTGGATTGCACCCAACTGCCTGCCGCTCGGCAGCGAAACTCGATAATGTTCAAGCACTAACGAACAAGCAAAGGGGTAGTACGTGGCTCCCAAAGGGTGGAAAGTGCAAAGTAAAACAAAGAAACACGATGGAAGATATGGTGCACGGAGTGCTGCACCCGTCCTTTCCGCCATTCCTGTCTTCCCAACACGCCAGCACTATCGGCGGATTTATCCCCTTTGTGCAGAGCATAAAAACCAGAGGGAAAGAAATCGCTGCAGAGAACAGCGCCTCCCATCCACAGGGCTGTATGTTGTGCCATTCGCGCAGAAGGTGGTTGCAAGTCCGCTAAAAACATCGGAGGAAAAAAAAATAATGCTGAAGCACTAGCGAATTAAAAAAAAAAAAGTAATGCTCCTCGCTGGCAAATACTCAGCCTTGTGAATGCTTTTAATGTGATAACGTCCTGCCAAAGAAACTTGCACAACTCTAGCCCTGCACGCTGAACAGACGGGTGTCCGAGAGGTGGTGTGTTTTGCACTGGGCGAGCGCTCACAACCATTGTATTACAGCTAGTGCCGCATTCAAGTGTTTACTGTCGACCAGTGGCAGGATCGGCCGGTGGCAGACAGCGGGAGCTAGGGTGCAGCAAATGGCTAAAAGAAAGTTCTAAGGCCACGTCTGATAATGGGAGAAAAAAACAATGCACAGTTGCATACAGCTTGGCGTGCATTTGGGTCAAATTTGGGATTTCCCGTTTAAAGATTTAAGAGGAAAAGCAGTGTAGCACCTTTTTGAGGTAAATGTTTAAATTTAAATGTTCTTTAGGTATAGTAAAAGGAATAAAATATTTAGATAAAACATAGTCGCCCTAAACCAAATCCAACTGCTACCCATTGTGGCTTTGTACAGAGATGTCGACAGTGTTATCATGAAAAAAAGGAAAACAAAATACATCGACAGTGCTCCTCAAAATATATGCTCTATTGTGCAATGTTTGTTTTCAACCGTACTCACTGGTTGTACGTTTGGCTACGTTAACACTACTTTTCCCGATAGTTGTGTGCGCGTGAGCCTCATTCTATGCTGTCTCGTTCAACGAGTGCCATTTAGATTCGTGCAAAGCATTTGAGATTTGAGATTTTGAACAGTCGACGAGGCCGGTCTGAGGCGATATGCATCGACAGACTCATAGCCGAAGGAGTTGCAGCATCATTGTTGTATATGAGTTACATGTATAGTTTAGCTATGTTCGATACAATTGTCCATAAAGTATGGTTTTAATTTAAAAAAGGAGGCATTTCTCCAAAATATAATAAACATATGTAATGAACAAAAAACCAAATTATATATAATATAATGAACAAAATATAATTTATTTTAATGTGTTTTTTCCTGCACAAATAGCATCAGAAGAATTTAAAGTATCATTCCGCTAAAATGAAATCAGCTTAACAGTGCACACACTCTCCGATCGTTGGTGGTACGGATTGAAGCACACGTACAAGTGCTATCCATTGAAAGTATTTCACCAATCAATGCACTTTCAATTCTGAACTAAACAAACACGTTTCAAAATGTGTATTGTAAAACACAGCCCATTGCGTTGCTAAGCGGATTTTTGTGGTATCACACAGCGGATTCACGGGAACAAATGGCGCCGCACCGCAAACCTGTTTACAGCCAGCGAGCTGGAAAAACTCTGCAAATTAATTATGCCGCTTGTGCAAATAGTGCAGTTTAATTGAACGCTTTTTTACGTTTACACGCTTTTGTCGAGATAGGAAACACAATACAATTTTCCGTTTATAGACGATGCAAACAAATAGCTCACGGGGTTGGCAATCAAGCATTACGGGGAGGAAAGTATGTGTGTGTGCGTGTTTTTTCCCTGTTTGTGCATTAGACAGGTTTTTGAAGTAACATGATAAATGATTGAAGCATGTAAATGGGAAGGTATGGAATGCGCACCGTTATCATCAATCATTATTACAACCACCAACCATAACTCAATTCGTTTGAAAACAATACCAACTACATGCAGCCTGAACATGTTGCTGGTTACCAGCAATTTGGGTAAGAGAAGATTACATTTCCCCCATAATTGACGTTGGTTTTTATGGTTTACATACATTGAAATCCTATTGTTTCCTTGCCTCATTACTGCGCATTGAAAGAGTAGTGAAAACCTGCACGTATGTTGTTTGCACTGTAACCGTAATGTGTATTATTATATGAAAGTATTATTTTCGGCCCAGTTTACTATTAATAGCTCAGGCATTTTTAATAAATGAAAAAATACGCACAACATCAGCACAACACACATCAAAGGCGTTCGGAAAAAAACGGCAAAATATCACATCACTCCTCGTCTCGTCACCCTACCCGCTCCAGCTTGTGTATGAAACATCCAGTACCCCGCAAAAGGACGGCTAGCCACAGTATTCCAATTTCGAGCCGGCACCAGACCCCAGCGGCATTCAAGACTTTCGCATAGTTTGCAGCAAATCAGAAGGCACGACGCAAGAGCAGCCTGTACATATAGCAAGCCAGTATATACATACTCAATGCTGCAATGCGAAACGCTTTCTACCGTATCCCGCAGACGATGATACTTGAAACGAACGCTTGTTGCGTATGCGTGCGTGCGTGCTTGTCAATTTGCGGAGCTTTGCTTTTGAAGTTGCAAAGCTCAACTATGCTGGTGGATGTCGGCAAAGTGTGTGTGTGTGTGTGTGTGTGTGTGTGTGTGTGTGTGTGTGTGTGTGTGTGTGTGTGTGTGTGTGTGTGTGTGTGTGTGTGTGTGTGTGTGTGTGTGTGTGTGTGTGTGTGTGTGTGTGTGTGTGTGTGTGTGTGTGTGTGTGTGTGTGTGTGTGTGTGTGTGTGTGTGTGTGTGTGTTGCGAGATGGATTGGGCTTGGTAAAGTTTGCAGACCCGTGTTCAATTACGGCTGCGTGCGGGAAGAAGATACTAGGAGGGGAATCACGTGCAGTTACTTTTCAGAGTTGAATTTTTGCCAAATGATATCATCAATTGATTGTTTATGATTTAAAACAAACACGATCCTTTGCTGTGCATGACATTATGCAAGACTATTCTCAACCAACCACTGTTGAATTTAAGCAAATAAGAACAATACATTGGAGCTTATAAAAATATAAAACCCCAACACAGGTCACTGCAGTTTCGGTACAATTTCTTTCAGTTTCAGTTCTTCAAACGCCCGATTCATCAAAGTTAAGGTGACGAAAGACATTCATCATGCAGTGCTGCTGTGCCGCCCATAAACCGAAGGACGCGAGACGCAAGCAATAAAAATGGGAATAATTTGAACAGCAACATAGAACCGGCCTGGCCTGTATCGTGCACCGTGCTTGTGCCCGCGAAGCGTACGAAAGAAGCCGCCACCATCGTCATAAAGACAGCACACTTAAAAACTGTTACAATCTCTAAAAACGGCGATAGTAGATACAACTCGCAGGGTACGTGCTCTGTCCCATTCGGCGGTTTCGTAGCTTATTTGGGTTACGCTTTGGCGGTGGAATTTACATGCGTTGCCTTTTTCATTTTCGTTCTCGAGTGCGAATGTGTGTTATTGTACTGCTCGGGGTTTAATGGTTCTATTTTAATTGATCGAATTTAGGGGCGATGGGGCTGTACGGGGTCACATCAAGAACGGCATTGGGAGCGGGGGGGGGGGGGGAAGCATTACGGCCTAGAAGTTCGTTTTTCATTGTCATCAAACAGAGCAGCCGAGGTTGAAGGATGCGTAAAGTGGAGGGTATATGAGAGCCAGTTCCGAGAAACGATCGAAATGACGCGATACGGGCGCGCGAGATCGGAGACGGTTTCCCGCGCTCCCGTTGGAAAGCCGAAGCAAATACCGCGGGCACTTCGTATTGGGCATAAAAATGCCGGCCGGGTCAGACGGTAGCGCTTACGATTTGTCATAAATCTTCGCAACCATGCGGTTCGTTTTCTAGGTGTGCCGGCCCGTGCACGGTTCCCGATCGTGCACGCGTGTTTCTGTGTGTGAGAGAATTTTACGCAAACACTACGCCATTAATCCTCGGCCTTTTGGGGGGGGGGGGGGCGCTAAGGAAAGCATAGATCTGTGTCATTGGATCGATCTGTAGGGGAAGAGACAAGAAAAAAAACTCCCCTTGTAGAGTGCAAGGGAAAAATAAGGCAAAAGAAATAAGACACCAGGAAGATGATCTGTATTGTTGTGTCGCTTTCGATTTTTTTGACTTTATTTTTTGTACGCCATGAGTGTTGGAGGGTTGAGTGAAGCAAAAGAAAACTCTTCAAACCGACTGACCATCATCAGCTTCGGGAACACGTCTTCATCGTTGTGCACTGTTTCGCCCCTCCTTCCCCTTTTGATCTACATGTGTTGAGAGAGCATAAAGTGCCAAACGGCGAACGCGAGGAAGCAGACGCGTCTTGGTGTTTTTTTTTGTGGTTTATTTTTAAGAAGGTGTGAAACTGATTTTTCCTTGCGCTGCAAATATGTAGAGAGCGATTTAATTGTGTTGGGGGGGGGGAGGCGACTGTTATGTACATGGCAGAGGGTAGGGTGTCTCTTTCCGTTGTCGTTTTGTTACCTTTTTTTCTTCTTCCTATCGTTAATTTTGTTTGTCTGCTTTCTACCACCAGCCAAGGATTGTGTTTCTGCACACCGGACCGAAAACAGCACAATAATAAACGAATTGTGTGCTGAATTATTGGGTGTGTTATTACGATGCTACGCGTGTTCTCATCGTACAAGGTGGAAGCGAATCCGCATATTTTTGTCGCAGCAGACAAGATTATTGTCTTTGGCTTGCTTCTAGACCTATCCAAACGAAAAGTCGAGCCGAGGATTCGGTACATCGTCACTGTTGACAAATGAGATTGCACTTGCGAAGGTGTAAATGAATAGACAGTGGTGTTGTGTAATTCGTTTATGTCCGTGGTTCCTTCGCCATTGACAAATGGGTGCCGGTTTTTTGTTTCCAGTTTTGTTGTGTTTCTGGGTAACAATCATAAATTCTGTGATGATAGAATAATTTATTTGGAAGGAAAAATTTTCACATGATATTTAACACGTTTTAATTCAATCAAATACAATCGTTTTGTATAAAAAAAAAACAAACCTACGCATCATTGCAACTATTTTTAGCCAAGAAAACACTCTTGCTTCAATTATTGATGCAATCAATTTCGAAGAAAGCGCCACCGTACCCTCAGTCCCCGGGACAATTCATTCCACTTCCAGCGTTCTGCTTCAATTTTACGATACTGTTTCGGTATAAAGTAAATAAAAACATTCCCATTGCGCATCGCTCCACTTGCTTCCAGCACCGGCGCACAGCATCGTACCGGGTTCGACATTTTCTTTCCGGTTGCGTACCAAGCATCCTTGCAAACTTTTTGCGCTCCTTCCTCGAAGCAAACGTTACTCTTCCCGCCGTGCCCTACGCAGCGCCGATTCGGAAACGGCAAGTTGGCTGATCCCCCCCTCCCTCCCCCCCCTCCCCCCTCTTTTTTCGAAGGGCACAACTGAACAGCAATGATACAAAACAAAGCGCCGTGCACAAACTAAAAACTAAGTAAGCACAAAAATAAAAACAAACGCCATCAGCCCAGCTCGTCAGTCATTCGGGCAAAGGCGGACAGAAACTTTCCATTCTAGCGCTACCGTTTTTCTTATTTTGTTTCTCCGCCCACCCCCTCTTCGGTCCCTTGCAGGCCCTGCTTTACAAATGTGTTTTTGTTTGTATGTTGCCGTCCACTCGATCTCTCCATTCTTCCAGTATGCTGGAGTAGCAGTGACGCACCAAGACTGATGTGGCGTCGCCAAAAGGCACAGCCTACCAAACAGCGCCAACGGATAAATGGTTTGCAATGATAGAACTTTCAAATGAGTTTTTCGTCCCCACATTGATAAAGAACGTTAAAGTGAGAGAGAGAGAGAGAGAGATAGCAACGGATAGGAAGAGATGTATGTGTGAGTGTGTTTGTAAGCGAGAGAGAATGAAAGAACCGGAGCGATGTCGGTTGATGGATTTCTCCACAGCCAGCCTGGCCCAATTTGACTTTTCCAACTTGCACCGTAGCGTGAAGCAATGTTTCAAAGAGTGAAATTAAATTGACTACTCTCAGGACCGCTTGTTTGTCGGCTTGATACGTTTCGCCCTGCCCGACCCTGCTCGAAGCTCTTTCCCTCGGGCCAATGTCAAACCAAGGCGGCAAACAAAGAAAGTTGCCAAGCGGCAGCTCCCGTGAAGCAAGGGAACATAGAGAGCAATACATTCATATCACGCAGCATTGCTTGCACAACTTATCACGCTAATTCGAGGTTGATGGATTAACCTAAAACACTTCCCGCGGGTTGCAAGCATCACGTTTAGGGCCATCATTTCTCACCGATTATGAGCGCAATAAACGCATAAAAAAGGTAAAGCATCTAGCGTTCGTTTACACTCCCGGCTTCCAGCGTTTGCGGGGCCCGATAAGCGACCATCCAGCCCCGCGGGCGCTATCACGTGTGGACAGATGTACAAATTACCTTCAATTACCTTCACCGTCATTTATCTCGACGTCTTGCTGTGCGTCCAGTGTGCCAAAGTGCTGTGATCTTCCCCCTATTCACTGTGATAGTGATCGTGGTAGTGTGAAGATAGCGCGCTCTCTCCCGGTCGCTCAACTGCAGCAATGGATACGAAGCCAAAGGCTGTGCCAAGCGGACGGTGGTTCAACCCGCAGCTGGTGCAGCTGAAGGTGACACTGTTTCTTCTGTTCGGTGCAACGAGCGCCCTCACGCCGTACCTGACGATCCACATGCAAAGCATCGGGCTGACGGTGGAGGAGGTCGCGTCGGTGTACTTGACGCTGCTGTTCACCTCCTGCCTCAGTCCACCGCTGACGGGCTACTTGATCGATCGCTTTGGCCGCTACAAACCGGTTCTGCTGACGAGCATTGTGCTTAATGCCGTATCGCATCACTTGATCCACTTTATCCCGGCCCGTAACGTCATCGTGACGTACCGCAGCTGGAACGTGTCGCTTGCTGGCGACGGTGCTGCTCTGATTCTACACGTAGGTGAATAGGGCGAAGGGTTGTGAGTGGTCGGCTCGAAGTTAACTGCTTTTTGTTGCTTTCAGGGAACGTACTGTCCACTCCAAGGATACCTCAACTCATCTTGTAGCTCCAACAGCAGTACCTCCCTACCGACGTACCTCGGTGCGAGTGATATAAGCTGCGCCGATCTTCTCATTCCCGACTGTGCCCTGCCTGCGATGTCAGCCGGCACGCTGTCGCTGCTGGAACCGATCCCACCGGCAAGCGAGTACGATGCAACATTCTGGACATACCTTGCCGTTCGGTTCGTGGCGGCATCGATGCTCGCCTCCACGCTCACCATTACCGATCCGATCGCGCTCGACATGGTGGAGCAGCACGGCGGTGACTTTGGCCGCGAGAAGCTCTACTCGAGCGTGGGCATGGCGATCTTCACACCCCTAACCGGGCTCATGATTGACGCCTGGTCGAGCGGGTCCGGCCCGACCGAAACCGTCTACACGCCCGCCTTCTACACCTACGATCTGCTGCTGCTCGGCTCGCTCGTCTCGGTGTCGCTGATGCCGATCGGCCGCAAGATCCCGTCCGAGAGCGTGGTGAAGGACACGCGCCGTCTGCTGCGGCTGCCGCCCGTGCTCGCTTTCCTAGCGTTTCTGTTTCTGCTCGGCAACTTCTGGGGCTTCATCGAGAGCTACCTGTTCGTGATCATGAAGGCGATGGGTTCGCCCAACTATCTGCTCGGCCTGACCTACACGGTCGGGACGGTGGCCAGCATACCGATGATGTACCTGCTGGAGCGTATTACGCAGCGCGTCGGCCACGTAAACCTGCTCGTGGTGGCGTTCTTTGCCCACGCGCTGCGCATTCTCGGCTACTCGTGGATCACCAACCCGTACTGGTGCTTCCCGATCGAGCTGAACGAAGCCATCTCGTGCTACTTTATGTGGGTCGTCGCCACGACGTACTGTGCGGTGCTGGCGCCGAACAGCTTGGTCGCTACGCTGATCGGCATTGCCGGGATGGTGCACTTCTGTCTCGGGAAGGGCGTTGGTGCGTTTGTGGGTGGGTTTTTAATAGCGCGCGTTGGGCTGGTGCTCGCTTTCCGCTATGTTGGGTATATGGCCGTGGGCTGTGGTGTGCTGTACAAACTGGTGCATCTGCTATGGCTGCACAGGTACGATGGACGAGCGCTGCCGGACCGGGATCCCGTACGTGCCGTGGAGGAGCTGGTTAAACGGAGGGCTTCGATCTTGCCAAAGGTTGATCAGTTTGGCAGTGTCGTATCGTTCGGTGGACTCGCACGAACGAAAGCGGAAGATGCGCATGACAAGGTGAACGATGAAGAGCAGACTCCAGTTGAGAACGGATCAATAGAGCCATAAAATCAGTTTCGCTTTGTTGGAACGTGATCATTTTGCTATCGGGACCTTGGGGCGTAACATAAGTTACGACTGTTGCCATTATTGCTCGAACAAAAAATTTACTTAAAGGTTGTTTCTCATTGTGGGCGCAATAAAAAAGCTTGAACCATTTCTTGTCGAAAGAGCCACCTCCAAAAAGTATTCCATAACTTCCCAGTGCTTCCAAACTGAGCGGCTGTGTGCCACCAATACCAATATGCCGTTCAGATAATTCATATCCCAAACTTGAAGCTCCCGAACCCAACCCGATTCGTTCGATTGCTTTCGCAGGAAAGGCCAGAAGATAATAACGTTAAGGACCGAGAGGTAAAAAAACAAGGAACGAACAAAAAAAAACCTCCTTTCAGCCTCCAATCAAGATTCTTTGCTGCCAACCAAAACTTTGCCATCACATACTTTAAACTTTAATGAAACGCTCCTCCAACATCTTCGCCCGTCCGCGGCTGCCCCAAGGACGGGCGGATGTGTCCTCTCCCGCGTTGCCAACATCCCGATACGGGAATCGAAACGACCGCAGACCACATGCTGATTTTCGTTATTAATAAAGTTTCCAATCGTTATTCTTTGCCCGCGTGCGCGCTCGCTTCCCCGTCCGGGGGCCGGGTGTTTAAGGCATCCTAACGAGTCGTCTAGTTTATGGCCGTGGCAGGATGGGAGCGTGCTATATTTTTCTTTCTTTCTTGAAAGTTTCCCCCACAACGTGCTCCTAATGCTGCCGACCGTGAGCGAATAAGTTGCGCCTCGGCAGTGCAGCGAGGCGTGCGGATGGAAAAGGTGTAGGGCAGGATGCGTTTTTTTTTTCAAAGTACGATCACAAACACTGGGAAACATCTCCCAGCACACCGACACACTCACAGCAAGCGAGGCAAAGCGCACAGAAGTTCTAACGGCCGCGATGCCCCTCCTGCAGCACACCTGGCCCGACCTTCCGCAGAGTGCACTGGTGGATCGCGCGGGAGTGGATCTGCATCCGCTGCCCTAGAAGCGTGGATTGTCACCAAGCGATGCAGGGTGGTTTGGCTATGGTTTGTATGAGTGTGTGTGTGTGTGTGTCTGATTCACTGAGTTTTTTACCATGCGGGTCCCTTAAACTCTGATGAAAACCCCGAGCCCGTTTTGCTCTTTCAATAATGTATTCCACCATGCGTTGCGCAAACTTTGGCCCCTGGTGGGGCAACTTTGAATTCATCGTTCGGTGTTATTTTTGTTAGAAGCAAATCCTTTGGAAGTGTGCACACAACCGGGAGCGTAACCTATCGGGGGGCAGATTTGCGAGTGAAATAAATGCATCAAATCGCTGTTGGTTGCCATGTTGGCTTCATTGCATACGCAAAATTAATTAAATTTCCATTGGGACATCGTGGCACACGTGGGCACAGCTTCATTGGGTGGAAGTTCAGAACAAAATGTTCACTGAAGCAAATTTATTATTGAACCCGTAACACATCGACACTTTTCAAGAGAAAAGGTTCGAACTAGTGATGGGCAAAATTGATTGATTGGATTGATTCGAATCCAGCTGCTTTCGGATTCGAATCCGGATTAACTCCGCAGTTAGCGGGATAGGAGCTAGTTGAACTGGAATAATATTAAGCTTTTTTTTTTAATTTCTTGGATTAAATTCAATATCCTTAATAAATTATACATAACAAGTAACTTATAACTACACTTCCTAATTTGATTTCCTTTGTCTACACTATACAGTGCCACTGTATACTGTGTATATTTTCCGATTTTTGTTTGGGCTCTTATCACGACTTATTGCTCCAGAAATTAGTTAGATTCAATTAGTTAATTTGAACTATTGAACAATGTATTGTACGTTGCTCAAAATTGTTTGAACTATTTGCTTGAAAAATGTTAGGATAAAATCTGGAAACAACCAATTATAACTGTTCAAGACAGCAATGTTAGCTAGGAGCTAGGGTTGTTTGGAAGCTTGGTATTATAGTGTAACTATTTTCCTCTACGAATTAAGCACGGTAGTAAAACGGATTCAATAGGAGCTTGGATTTGGATTCGATCGCAGTAATCCGGATTCTGTCGGAGCCAACGGAATCTGTGTTCGTTCGGAGCAGCCGGATTCGAAACCTTATTTATTCCTGAGTTGGATCCGGATCAAAAACGCCGGAGTCGGAGTGGATACACGAATCCAATCAGGAGCTCCCGTCACTAGTTCAAACAAAACGGAGTTAAGTACAAAGTGCAGAATTCATAAACTCTAATCGTTAATAATTACGATTACCGTTCCACCGTTTGTCGACTTCAAGTCGCCTTAGGAACAGGTGAACTCGAAATGTTAGTTGTTTGCCGTTCTTCTGGCAACCTTCGTTGAATGTTTTGAAATAGTATATTTCAACTGTATATTGAAACAGTAGTTTAACAGTACAGTATTTCAACAGTTTTCCTAAGTTTTCCAGTTGTTTTTGTGTGCTTATTGTACGATTATTGATGAATTAAGTTTCCTAAATGCTTCGAATCAATAATTCGAAGCATTTTCAACATCAACACTCGAAAGGCTTCAAATATGTTCAACACTAGCCTGTCTGGTGTTATTTTAATCACCTGACGTATACCAATAAAACTGTATCGAAAAAAACCAAAACATCTTTATCAAAAACAAACAATTTAACCGTTCTGTGTTGTACGATTCGCTTCCAGGCCACATTTGCGCAACAAAACCCCACCAAACGGGCTATCATTTGCTAAACATTCATTATCTATTAATGTCCGTGCAATCCGTTGATGGTGTACCTATTTGCCACCATCACCACCCACACCCACCGGTACGGCGGGGCGGTAGTTTGAACCGCACAAAGACTTTAATACCGCGTGCGATCAAACGGGGACGTAATTACGCGAGCGCATCACACATCCCATCGTCCAGCTAAAGCGCATTAGTGCCGAAATGGCTCACGAAGGCCGGAGCAGGCTTAAGATTGAACTTCCACCAGCCACACGAACGCTGCTTTTATGAACCATAACTCTCGGTGCGGGCCCCGGGAATGCCGGGAAGCGTGTGAGCTGTTTGCGAACGGCCGCTTCCGATGAGTGGAAGTGTCGATGTCGATGGGTTTTGGCCGAATGAATGAAAAGCTGCCACACGGGCCCAGACACGCTCCAGCGAAACGATCCATTAGCCACCAGCCTCACATCCACCGTCATCCGGTCTGTGCGAAACGGAAGCGAAGAAGTTGCGGGGCGCGTCGTAAAAACCGGGGCTGCGGCGCTTCCCATCAAATGTCGCTCATTAGCGGCTAAGCAACAACAACCTGTTCCACATGTTAAGCGTGGGGGCATAGCATTTCTTACGCTTTCTTACACACACACACTCACAAACACATGGTTGTTTGGAGAGGACAAAAACACATCATCATTTAATTACCGTCTTATTTATTTCCCTTCACGCACACACACACAGTTGAGATGGAAGGAAGGAGATGCTGCGCGCGGTAAAGATGATGCTTTCACATTTTCCACCAGACTCCATTGCTATGTAATAACCTTTCTGGCGAGCCGGATTTTGCGCCGGATGCACACGGTCAGCAGCAAGTCAATGTTACGCCGTTGGACCGTATTTTACGTCATTGCCGTCAGGCTCTTTGCATTGCGCTTTAAATACTTGGACAGTGCGTGGTGTTGAGGAGCAGGCACACAAAAATTGATTCAAATTCTTCGAACCCGTTTGCTAATGGTCTCATAAGCAATTCGAGCGCGAGCTCCGTGAATCGAATGAATCTTTAAGCATGCGCCTTATGCGACGGGGGAATTGATTCCTACTGGGCGGTATGTATATGTGTGTGTGTGTGTGAACCAGCGGTAGGTAACGAGGTCGTACACGAGTAGTAGCAGTCAACAAGCAGGCAGCAAATGTGTTTATAATTTATTTCCAGCAATGCAAATGAGAGGGATAATCATTCTATGCCGCGTGTGCTTACGAAGAGGATTAAATTCCAACTTTGCCCTGCTACAAGTGGGAGCTGCTCGGTGGGAGTGAACGATGCTATTTGCTGCTTGAGCAGCGTGAACTTTCCATCCACAACCAAGAGCACAAACATTTAAACATTCGACCGAATTTGAATCGTTCGATAAGCTACCATTCTCCGTAACGCTACAGACGTTTCCATTAAATATGATATCTTCGGTAACACATACGTCATGGAATTCGATCCAATTTGTTGTTGCGTTTGGTACATATTTTTTGTGCTTTGTTACTCTTAAATCAACATAAATCGTTACACACATGCACACGCTCTCCCACAAAATACTGACTTTCTAATGTTTCGCCACCGATACGTCTAGCGTACACAACAGGACGAAATCGAAACGGCCCCCTGCAAATGTGAAAAATGGAAAACATAAAACGCATACACACACACATACATCCACTTCACCGAAACAGCTACGCCTTCCGTAAAGTAAAACAAAAGAAACACCACCACCGGATTGCCCCCCCCCCCCCCCCGGACCACGCACCTTACGCACTTTACAAAATGTGTTTTGCAAACGCATGATGCGTGAGTGAAAATGGAGTTAAAGGTAAACAAACGATCCAGCCAAACCGGTACCGGTGCTACCGGTTCGGTATTTCCATCATGCGTACACGCCCACCCCACCATCCCCCACCATACAAAATGCTTCACCCACTGGCCACAATTCCATGCAGACGTTTTCATCCGGCAACACATCTACACACGGGAGGAGAAGAAGACGAAAATAAACAACGCACAAAACGAGAGCCACAAAACAAACATGGCCTTGTGAACATGCTTGTCGGTGGTGCTGCAACGGGGGGGAAGATGTTGGTGGAGTGGCGGAGGTCCAAATGCTCACGAGCGTCCACCGATGGAACAGATCATGAATCAAACAAACGGTAGGGGTACATTGCACGGGCACCGCATTGGCACATCCATTCGCGGGCGTGGGTTGAGGGACGATATTGCATCACCGAAATGAAGGATGGCGGTGTGTGGGTGTGTGGGTGGGTGTGTATGCGCAATGGTTACGGGGATTGGATCGGGAAGTTTTGCATGCGGCGTGAGCGTAGATGTGCGCTTGTTTTCCGCGTTTCAATGGAGGCGTGTAAAGATTTCACCGTTTTGTTTGGATTTTTTTTGTTATTTTTAGTAAAGCAAGGAAACTCAAACAAAGCTGATTATGTTGGCATTGTTCCATTGTTGGTAGAAATATTATTTTTTAGCTTTTTGGAACAGGATTTTGGAACGTTTTCATGAAGTTAGGTATTTATTTTGAATTTTCGCCTCATTATGGTGAAGGTTTTATTACAACAAATCTATTTTGGCTTGTGATTGTTTCTAATTAGTAATATGAAATGATGCTCCAATTAAATTATTGAATACGTTTTTTTGCATACCAAGACCTGATTTAACCCTCTCTCAATGATCATCAATTGGAAGCAAACAAACTTCCCTCTTATCTGTTTTAAGCGTCCGCAATAAATCTAAACCCCTCAACCTCAACCTCTCGAATAACCTCCCTTATTATTCTGATTAAATTTAAAAGTGCTTCCGCCGGTTAGTGTCTTTCGTCAGTTACGCGCTAATTGATTGAATTCGATCGCACCGAATCACACCGAACATTGCGATTCCAGTCGCGTCCAATCAATCATCGCAGCATCGTTTAGCGGCCATTATCTCTCGCTCACTCTCGGCCGAACCGGCGTGGGAGACGGTTAGAAAATCACAACCATAAGCTACTGCCACTGCACTGCCAATTTCATTAATCCTGCCGAACCGTCCCGATTGGGACCCCTTACTTTTCGCTCTACTTGTGCGAACGAAAACTCGTACACAAGAAATACACAACCATCCTTCCCCGGAGGCAGTCGTCCCGGGACCCACTGCTTGGGCTCAATCAAAATGACTCAATTTTCCAGCTCACTAGTGTTCGGTGCGCAACAACGGGCATCGCACGAAGAGTTGGGAAGGTACAACAGACGAGGAGGATGGAAAATAAAACTGGTCAAAAAATCAAACGCGCACAGTACGGGCTTACCCATGCGATGGCAGCAGACCATGTGAACAAAAGCGCTGCCCTGCACTGCCTGGGACGACCGCACCGTTCCAAAGAAAAGCCATTAGAGCTCTGTGCGGTTACCGGGGAAACCGGGGCGAAAAGAAAACTTCTCTCGGCGCGAAGACTGACGCGACGGTGTAACGGTGTGGCGGTGGCCAAATGTGAAAAAACTCGGGCCCAACCGTTCGGACGACACCGGATCGAACGGCCGTTCCGAATTCCGGTCACGTAACAGGCATTTGGGCGCTTGGCGTTTTTATTTTCAACCCCCCTTCCCACCGCATTCCCTGTGTCCAAGAAGCGAAAAGAGAATAGCATTGCGAGAGAGAGCTACGCTATCCGCCCGCTGGCACGTGATGCCTCGGCCGGGTAAGGTAAATGGGAGCCAAGGGAGTAAATAAATAGCTGCCCATTAAGGTTTGAAAACCGAAATAAAAATAGGTCGCAACGATGTTGTAGAAGGTTTTTGTTTCCAACCGGTCGTGTGTGTTTTTTTTTTTTTGTTGTATTCCTTCTCTGCTTGCCTTTGAATCGTTCTGTCCTGTTCTGCACCCCGCTTGCCTACAGCTTGTTCCATTTCCATGCATCGCTGATCGCTGATCATTGATTCGTAACATTTTTATCGATTTGCTTTCGACCACTGTGGTATTCGCTTCTTTTCTGCATTCTTTATATTGCAGCGTGAAACGAGTGGGAGGAGAGGAAGGAGGAGAAGGTGGAGACGCAAACTAGGTTGATGTAGAATGATTATTCGGCCTGTAATTGCGCGACTGGGCGATCGAGGGAGCGCGAACGCTGCTATTAACACGTCATAATCGCATAATTCAGCTGGCGGTTTCGCTTAGCATGAACAATAAATTCTACCGTTCGCTATTACAGTCCCTTCCTTTGCACAAGGTGTACAAATGTACTCGTTGTAAAGTGCAAGCTCGGCAAACGGGGGGAGGGAGCATTTACAAGCAATCGAAAATGAAGGGATAAAATCCAATTAACACTTACCGAGTTTACAGCAGCCATCGCTTGTCCTTCTCACGTGTACCAGGATAACGCTGTTTTGCTGCTACGAGGACGACGATACGCGATTCACCGCTAGAAGTAAAGGTAGATGTAGAAAAATTAGTTAAAAAATAAGCGGAACGAAGCGATGGGAAATGACATTATCGAGATATTACGGTGGAAATGATTAACACTGTATTGATGGGCATTTCCATCTTGGTTGCACAGGACAAATTGTACAAGAAAATTATAAGTAGCTAGTGCCGGCATTCCGAACGAAAATGTATCAATCGAAACTAACGCAATATTCACACAGCTACACAATGCGCCTGAGTTACCGCAAAACGGTCCGCAAATAAATGGCTCTTTACAGCTCCATGCTTACAGAGATCGTGTTTTATGATCCAAGTCAAAAATTAGGTTGCGTTATTTATAGAGCCGTACAAAGCACGGTTTCAACCAAAAAGTAACAATGCTAAGATTGATTGTTTCGTCACAAATTCACCTCGTTAGTGTAGATTACTTTCCTGCAACTGTGCTTGTTTTGCGATCCGAAACGTCATGCAATGAAACAACACCGCCGCCGTGCCCGTCAAATGATGACACAAGCAGCGTCAGTTCATCCACTCTTTTTTGTTACTTCTTCTTAGTCAGTCTCTCTTTAATCCCGTGCTTAAAACTATTCACACACACACACACACACACACACACACACACACACACACACACACACACACACACACACACATACACACACACACACACACACGCGCAATGGTGAATCCATAATCAACCCGTCACCATTTGTTTGGCGCTTGACCAACATCGGCCGGGCATGTGTGTTGCTGGTAGCCGTGATAGCCCTCGCTATTCAACGCGCCTCGTAACCCTTGCCTGACTCAACCGTGAATCGTACGAAAAGATTGTCCTCCCCAGGAATGTCCGTTGATCTTCGTTGTCGTCTCAACAAACACCAAACGAAACCCACCACAAAAAAACGCAGACACAAATCCTCAATATGATCATTGGATAAGCCAGCAGGCGGGAATGGGTCAACCGACCGGGTACCGGCGGTTATGTGCCAAGTAGGTAGTGCGGCTGACTCATGCCCAGCGCTCGCTCAGCTCGCTCGCCGTCATCATCGCCGCGGTCTAGTCTATTTTCGGGCGCCCAACGGTGGTCGATTTCGGCAACTTGGCAGCCGTCCCATATCCTTGGACAATTCGCAACCGCAAAACCTAGCGAAGCGAAAGTATCGTCCGTAGCGGCATCTTCGTCCTGGTGTGCGTCCGCGCGCACCTCTGGGCGGTTGCCACCGCACCAATGAATGGAACGGGCAACGCGTCGGAAAAGGACACAATGCATCGGACGAGTACGGGACGGTACACACTCATCGCATCGTGTGACAAACACGGTCCAACCACAACATGAAGCACCGGGCCGAGCCCGATACATGACAAACAGGCACAAACAGCGGGCGAGAGGACGCGGAGGCTTTTGGGAGGGAAGCGTGAAGCACGGCCAAAAACAAGGGGAACGGAAGCCGTCAGACGGTAAACAAATTTCAGCCGGCGATAAATTGCACCACCCTTCAATGCTCGTCGCCGGCGCAACCTGCCTCCCGCGTGCACAAACCTGCCCACCGTTGGGGTATGCACTTTCGGGCATGTGCACATCATCGGTCCGTCAGATCGCGCGGCAGCACTGCACTCCCAAGTAACCGCAGCCGGAGAGCCGAGACCGCTCTGGGACCGCTGCCAAAACAATGCGCGTCCGCCATTTTGCACTGGCGTGCATATTCGGGCTGGTGATTCTTCCGCTGCGGCGCCTAGCAACGACGCCCCGCAACACGCAGAGAAAGCTCACCCTGCCAGCAAGAGAAAATGAACGAATGATATGGACAAGGACAAAACACCGAACCGCCCAGAACGCAAGGCAGACGCGAGTTTCTACTCGAATTATTTCGACACAATATATCCGCTCGATCGTTACCCCATGAGAAATGTTTGGGAAAAGTGTATGTGTGTGTGTGTTTGTGTGTCGCCCTTTTTTTGCTGTTAAAGATGCGGCAGTGAGGTGCGGAATTCAGAAAGCGAGAGAGAGAGAGCAAAAAACGGAGGCAATCGATCGATATTTGAGTTGTTATTTGAGTGGAGGTTAGAGCCAGCAGCAGGACGACGCTCAATTGACAAGCTGACATATTGGATCACTTTACGTCACAGTAGTGTGTCAACTTTTTTGGCACGATCGATGTGTTTGGCAGCTAAAGGAAATGGTATCAACTTTTTAATTGTGCCAAAGATAGCATTTTACATTATTGTACGATGGCGAACGGCGCGGTCTGTCATATCCGTATCCTGGTCACGGCACCGAAGCTGATTGTTGCTAGTTTCGATTGCGTTAAAAATATAAATTAAATGAAAGACGTTTTGTACAACTTTAGTAGAAAGCAAACATTATTCTATTTCCGTTTTAATACCCAAAGTATTATTCATGAATATTTTACAACTAACCCAGTCAACACGTTCACAAAATCAATAAAGACACGGCTTAAGCGGAATTCACCAACAAAACCCGGCAAAAAAAAACCCAGCCAAATTATAAGAATCGCTTTGGTTGGACCACAACAACAACAACAACAACAGCCCCACAACAACAAAGCGAACACCAACCAAAAATGAATTATTTGCGCTATTTTTGCTGCAGATCATATTAATTAGCCATTAATTAATACGCTCACCTTACCTGCCCCCTTCTCAGCCGGTGGGCGCGCGCGCTCTCACCAAAAGCGTGTCCGCCAAAAAGGGTCCGTTTCTGGCTGGGCACGGAAAACATGGATTTTCCATTTCGGCCTGGGTGGATGATTGAGTGGAGGCAAGTTTTATGGCTCAGGCCTGATCCCTGCACGCCCGCAAGCTCACCGGGCAAACCGGTCCATCTTCACCGGTCGCAGAAGGCTCCCCCCGGTGAGGCAGCCCGTACCACTTAACGGTTCGTGGCCCCGGCCAAGGGCCCTCGGTGATGCTCTATGGTACAAAAGTTAATACTTCCAGCAACTCGTTCGATGGATGGGAAATCTTGGGGCATAAAAATGTTTCCATTACGCGATGAAATATTAATTATTTAGCAGCAAATTGAAAGCAGCTTAATACAAAGGGCCATGGGAAGAAAATTCGACCAACCGTTCCGAACCGCGTGTGGCGTTAGTTGAAGAACGGTACCGTTTTGCTTAAGAGTTTTAATTACGATCCTATTTGAGAAAAACAGGCCTCTTATCTAATCGCATTCTCGCGTTTCGAACGGAATCGTTTGACAAGGTTTAAATTTATACAACAGCCTTCCACGTACACCGGCAGGCGGTGTCGCCGGCACGTACGTGTCACCTTGGTACGATAATTTATGTAAATGAATCGCTCCACGTACACACGTTTGCATCGAATCGGTTCGGTTTGGTGTCCCCGGTGTGTCGTCCCGTCCCGTCACGCTAATTGCGATGCGCCCTACCACCGCGAAATGTCCGCGAGTGCGCGCACACATTTTTCTCGTGCCGCGAACATCGTGTTTCGCTTTACCACCCCACCCGGCCCCCGGATGCCTATTGGATTGGACAACAAGGGAAAAATGTTTATTGATGATGCGCTCGTGATTTACTGCAAATTCTGCCTGATTGAGAGACACCGATCGTATTGCATCGGGTGCGGTCGCTGCCAGAACGCGATTAGTGAGGCATCCTGTGCCGAGAGTGGGAATGATTTAGATTCCAACCGTACGAGCGCAGGACTCGGTGCTGTGGGTATGTGTTTTTTTTTTATTTCCCTTTTTTTCTCTGTGTACCTGCTACGTTCATGCTCACTTGCACAGCGAGCAAACCACGATTTTCCAATTCGACGGTGGTAACGAAGCGTCAGCGAATGGGATATAATTATCGCCGAATTCTAATTTACGTTCTCGAATAGCCGTATCCCGTACTCTCGTACAAGCCTTCCCTCTCACACCCTCTATCTCTCTTTTTCTCTGTTTTTCTCCCCATCTCCTTCCTGCTCTTTCCTTTGCGTTCTGTTTTCCTTCATTACTCCCAACACCAAACACCACCGTATAGATCCAATTCGTTTGCCAGAGCAAATAAATAAACATATGAACATTTAAATTATTCTCATTCAGCCCCACCCCTTGCTACCACCTCCCTGCCACCACACAATCCAGCGTTGAATTTGGTCTGGCCATCGGCCCAAAGCAGCACACCGGCACACAAAACAACCGATTCTCGTACAAAACGGGAACTCAGAGCCACTGGGAGTGTAGCTCCCTCACACCATTGTCCCTTACCACGCGCTCTGGCCGCGCCAAAAACCTCAGCCAATGGGGCGGGCAGCATCTGCTCTTGTGTGCGAGAATAAATTGCATTTTGTGTGCACCCGCCCGTAACTGCGCCTTCCGCACGCCGCAAGACGAATGTGCACCGGTCGCCGTTTCTCGTGCAGCATCGGTTTTGTACGATAGGCAGCCTCCCTTCCTGTTCGGTGCAAAATGTTTAATTGAAGCGGCTCGATGCAAACCACCGAACTGGGCTGCGGTTTTCCTTTCCCCCTTGGTGGTATCCGTTTGGGGTTTGGGAGCCCCAGTGCGAAAATGGAGCAGCAACTGGGTAAGGGTTTCTTGTACCGATGAACAAAAGCGGGACAGAGTAAACAGAAAAGATGGTTTGCAATTGCAATAGCTTTATTGTTCATTATCGTTACATAAAAAAAGGTATTTACACCACTTGCGCTATAAAATATTAAATCATGCAGTGGATTCGAGCAGTTTTGCACGTTACTACCAATTTTGCTTAGCGGGTTGCATACTTTACGGCTCATTTATGAGTGTGCAAGTATTTGCTTTATAAATCATCTTTCTCGACTTTTTTGTTTAATGAAGCAAATCAAAAACAAACAAACACAGCCGTTACCGTTACTAACATCCTCATTGACAGTCTTACAAACCTCTGACCACTCTCAGCCAACATTGCTCGATAAACATTTTCCCGTTTCTTAAACACTGCATTGCCTACCCCCGGCGCACAGCATCACCTTCGTGTGCTGGCCGGAAAATAAAAACAAACAACCGAGTGAGACATCACTTCATCATCTCTAGATGCCGCTGACATCGAAGCTGCGGCGCGGTGCAACAAACAACAAACCAACCACCGCACCAGCGAACGGATGACACACCTTGAGATGGGAGCTAAAAATAAAATCGCTTCGCACTTCGCTATTATTTTGACACATCTGCGTATCATTACTGGGGCGGCGTGATTAAGTCATCTCGCGCAGGCATTGGATCATGCTCGAGGAGCACGCAGCGCTAAAGAGTTGAGTGGTAAGCGTTACCCGATTATTACCGATTTGATTTATGTGTGTTCAAAGCTGCAACAGCGGTGAGCAAATCCTCCGTTGCATTTTACGAATAGCATGTACTTCACAACTCGAACCCGAACGGAACACGGAACGCTACATCAACCACTCTCGGTCACATTTCACCAAAGGTGCTTCTTCTCCACAGCAGAAAGCTTATCCCGAAACACTGCCACACTATTATGACATTCAATCTCGGGCCAAAAATTTGCTTCCGTCCGAAAGCCCCCTGCTGTCCATTCATTCACGGCGCCCATTGGGTCGGCCCAAGGGATGGCCGAATGGGGCCGATGCGGAAGCAGTGTGAAAAGTTAAGCACCCTCTCAACTGCTCGAGAGGAAGCTCCTCAAAAGATAAACAATCGACCACCGCCCAACCAATCTAATTCACACGCATCCGCGGGCCGAGACGGGCAGTGAACGGCGAACGGTGATGGACGCGGCAACGCGGTTCCCGAATGAGATGAATGATGCAGATCCCGAAAGGTCAGTTCAGAGTTCCGCACCGCAGAGGCCAGCAATGAAGGGAAAGGAATTATGAAAATATAAATATTTGTCTTGAGCTGTAAGTCACTTGAGACTGTCTCAGGCCAGGTCCCGCCCGTCTCGGGGTGTTGGCAGGTGGTGGTGATAGCAAAACGTGGACGCCTACAAGTCTTCTTTTGCCGGTTCGATCGGCCATCCCCGGTATATGGTTCGTTTTCCCCTCCCCTCGTTTGAACACGAACTGTCAGTTTCGTAACTGTCAGTGTTTGGGTGGTGGTCAGCGATGTCACTGGTGTCAGCTTAGGACGACGACCACCGCCAGGGGAAGCGTCTTGGGTGGGAATGGGTGTGAGCTGTGTGAAACCACCAATTGTGGTTAATTAAGAAGGGCTGATCGATTGGGCGGAAAGTGCTGAATGGAAAAGGATGAATATGTGGATTATGTTGTTCATCAATATAGTTCGGGTCATTCTATTAAATTACTAGACAAATTGTACGATCAAATCATTTTCTAATTATATAAATCATTTCTATGTTTCTGTGATGCGACTCGATGTACCTCATTTATTGCGTGCCAAATCAGCATCTTTTCCCGGCATGTTTTCAAACCATTGTTTACAACAATCGTACCCAAGGACTGTGTCTGAAATAAAATCAGATAACATCTACTCAAACACTTGCGCAAACAACAATCTTTCCACCACCAAAACGCAAAAAAAAGGACGCACAGCACAAGCTACATAATTTACCCATGTTCATGCAACGTCTGCATTACACACCGGGTTACGCGTTTTTTCTCTTTCTCTTCTTACATATCTAAAGCAGGAAACAAAACTTCGCTCAAAATTGGCTCGTACAAGAGCACGTGCACAATTTCCCTTTTGGCAGCATTCCCTCGCTGCCGTTTGGAGGATGGTGGTACAAAACGGACAACTAAACAGCAACAAAAAAACGGCAGATCGCGCACAATACATACACTACTGCTGTAAGCGCGGGAGAGGCAGGAGCGCTGGCCGGACTGGCCAAACAACATAACAAGTGTAAAATGTAGTGTATCTACGCTCCTGGCGTTGGAGTTGGGCGGTGCTGAAGAAGCGCAGCGATTCGAAACATTTCGATATAAAAAGTACTTCACAGGGTTTTGTGTTTTGCGGAACTGAACCGAACTGGGTGGCAGCGGGAAGCGTGGCTCCATGAAATCGCCCACTATCACAGGGTGAAACTATGTAATTTCCAACGTTTCGCTCTGATACAGCGGTTTTTTTTTCCTCCGCTCGATTGCTATTGCAGGAAGTTTTGTTTTTATCGCACGAGTTGCTCTCCTGTGTGCACGGTCCTACAGCACAGGAGAACATTCTACGCCCAGCACAGCAGCGAACAGTAGTGCCAGCAAAATGGAGCCCGTACCGTACACCAGGAACTCTACCCCGGAAGCGTCGAAATTAGGTCATCGGAATCAATAACTCCCGACAAATGATAGCAGCGGTGGGGCTCCGGCTCGTCCGGACCGGTCGGTCGTCCCGGTCTGGCAGCCCCCGTTGAAGCCTTTGTGCTGGGGGGAGAAAACGTGGTAGAATCTAACCGATAGCACACTCACGGGAATCAGTTTGCCTGCCCGCCGGCAGAATGCGTTCCCAGCGATAAAACCATGTTCAGCCAGGGGTGAAAAAAGTGTTGCGGTGTAGCAGGGTATGGAGCGAGTATGGCGAACCAACTGTGCCTATGTGAAGGAAAGCTCAGCTCCATCAAAATAAACTGCATGACTTACTGGCCCCGGCTGCTGGGCTGGGAACGAGCGGTACAGCAAATCGTTGAGGCTGATCGTATCGGTCCTGCCGTAAGGGGTTTGGGTGTAACGAGAAAGTTCTCGACAGTCTTTTGCAACAGTGCTTGCTTTAGAGCGTGTTTACAGCCACAAATCTGTTGCTTTGCTTGGGTGACTGCTGCTACAATTACATTTTATGGTTAATTTTATGAGCATTAGATTAATGTGAGCGTATCTCCTTCGTTCGATTTCTGGGCAAAGCATGAAGAGAAATATAGCAACAACCTACCAACACACCCAAAGCCATAACTCAATATGTACTACGCAATTCACCCCAGTTTAGTGTTTCCTGCCTGCTTCCCCACCGGTACTTTCTCCGCTTTAATCAAAAAGGCAAAAAACGTCGAATCCTCCCAAATCAGCTTGATATTTATTCGATTTCTGCTACCGCATTCAGTTTGGCCCCTCATCCAGGCTGTTCCTTAATTATCCTTGCATTCTGAAACCCACCCAAAGATAAACAGCTTGCCGGAATGGTACCAAGGGCCAATATTGATACCAAACTACGCAACCATTCCTCCCCAACGGCTCTACGAATGCTATTGTGCTAACCGGATTGGCCGAAAATAGGGAAATCGCTTGCAAGCGCTCCGTAGAAGTAAATATTATTTGCTGATGTGCTCACTACAGCTCAGAGCGTAGGGAGCGAAGCTTGACTAGATGGGCAGACTCGAGAGCTGCGGCAGGAAAGCGGAGAAAAGCAGGACAAAAACAACCCACAAACATAGCAACGCAGCGCATGGCCGGTGGAAGCAATGAAGCTATTTCCGTGCGCGCCCATAATCGTACCCATCAATATCGTATTGATTTAATTACTTTTATTCGTCGATGCTGTTATGGCGATGCCTTTTGTGCGGTTCGAGTCAATCGACATTAAGGAGGGATGATAAATACTGTCTTTCACTTTGTGCCGTACACCAAATTATGTTACGAGTTACGTCCGCTGCAAGGCTGCCTACAGAACCGACATGTTCCTTTCAATAGTATAATTGATAAAATACGTGCTTTGCTATCATTTCCAATAAGCTTTCAATGAAACTAATACACTCCAATTGGAACACAACACAGCTTTATGTTAAGCTTCCCAGACGGGCACAAAATGAGAACACAAAAATCAACCAACACCGTGTGGCCGTGTTCAGCTGACCCTTGTACTGCTGCCATGGAACCCTTTTGTACGTGCGCAAATTCATTTCCCAAGCACTACACGGTTTCATTTTACAAAACAATTGTCCCTTTCGGCTGTGTGCCGGCACTGGTGTGTGCACCAGACACCACTGTGCAGGGGGAGCGCCCAGCCAATAACGCAACGCGCATAAAATGGCGCGCGTACCAAATTATACCTGACCGGCATGCGAACGGACCGAAAGTGGCAGCACACACACACACACACAACAACCACTGGCGAAAACATCATGCGAAAACGGGTCCTGCATTCGAAATTTCGCACCCAAACACTGCCGAAACCTGTTTTTTTTCGATTAAATTATTTCTAAACGGTTCACCACCGCCACGGGCAATGTACTGTGCGTGCAATCCAGTGGCCCGAGAAGGACAGAGGGCAGAGAGTAGAAAGAGCGCAACAAGAGAAACGAAAAACAAAGTGCCAAAGTGCCACTGTCCTGCGCCACCAAACCGGGCGAGGTTTATTAATGCGGCAAACAGAACAATGAATGTAGCAGCGCAACGCTTTAATATGATTATTTGTTGCGGGGTTCAATGTTGGCTGGTGTTGATTATTTCAAACGACCAGACACGGTGTGAGTGGACCCTCCAAAGGACTCTAAAAACAATAAAAAGTGTTTGTTGATGCTGCGTGTAAATAGACACAAGATGTTAGTTTCTCAAATCGGTATAGAGTTAAATTAAAATCTATTTAAAAAGTAATCATCCTCTGTCAATTAATAATTGTCTGCATGAATTTAAATACCGAAGCAAGACAAGACGCACGAAAGCACGTTTATTCAAATCACTAAAGCCACACGCGTACATACTCTATTCCACTACTCGACTTTCGAACCTAGTTCATACCGTTTCCTGTGCGAACAGGCGGTGCGACCAAATGGACAGGACATTTGAATTTGAAACAATGCGCACCGGGACGCGCCCTGTGGGACCGAGCAAAAGAATGGGGAAAAGACGGAAGCGCACAATCGTTCTTTGCCCCGGAAACGCATCTAGCTGCACATTTGGATGGTAAAACAATTGCATTCAACCGTCCGCCCTTAACGACCATTCCCATGGGGACTGTTCCCATTGCTGGACGGCCGTCGTCTAAACTATGCAACTATGCAACCGGCAAGCATAGTGGAGTAGCGAGCACAAGGGCTAGCCGCTTCGGAAGGGATAAAACCTCGTTGCCTTTAGCGAGTTGGATGTGCTTTCTGCGTTTTACTAGTACTAGAAGTGGACATACAAACACACACACACACACACACACACACACACACACACACACACACACACATAAAACGGCATATCACAAGAGACACACCCCTGCGCACACCACTGATACCCCGCCGTGCAGTCACATTCTGTTGCAAAACAAAGCTAATTATACAATTTTATAACCGCCACCACGAGTGAATATTTAATCTTTCCCGTGCGATTTTCTCCTTGGATACGATGGGCGAGAACGAGATAGAGAGACAGTGTGAGAAGGCAGAAAAGGGAAAACGGGAATTTCAGTCCCATCCCGCTCGCCACGTCACCAAGGCGCTTGGACGCGGCCGGCCCCATGGACCAACTTTCTCGCCCACTGGCCGTCTATTGTCTCGTTGGGAGTGAGCCACAGCCGAGTGTTCTGAGAAAAGGGATGCGCTGCTTCTTTTCACTATCATTGTGCAAAGACAACCACAAAAAAAAAATAAAAAAAAAAACATTCACACTCCCACCCTCGATGGTGCCAGATTGTGCATTGTTATCCTGCAGCACTGCTTCCGGAGCCAAAGCCATGCGATAAGCCATGGCAACTCCCCATCCGCTTGCCGTGCCGGGGAGAAGATTGCTTTTTCGTATTTTAATTTTTGAATAACACGCCTTCATTATTCACTTTTGCGTTTCCCGTTCTGTCGGTGTATCTTGGGGCTTGGGGTTTTGTTTTTTTTTTTCTTAACGCACCATGAGTGCGAATTAAAAAAGGCGAGTGCACAGTACACTGGTACACACTCCAGGCACAAAATCACACCGCCACTGTGTCACCGGAGCGAAGCTGAGAAGAAAGAAAAAATACATCAGCATTTACTCGAAGTTTGCGCTAAGTTTCTATGCGCTCACGCAGCATGGCTGAACCAGGGGGAGGTGTAGCGGAGCAAATGGTGTGGCGAAAACATCCAACATCTAATTAAAATTCGTCTTTAAATCACACACACACACACGCTCACACACATATACTTGCCGACAGACGATAGCCGAAATACGCAAAGGTGAGCTATTCGGGCAAATTAGTAAAACAAGAAGCGAGTGCGCGCTTGTGTTGCGACTTTTCCGACCCTTGCGGTACGACACCGCCCGCTCTACCATTGCTGTTCAGCCCGTCTGCTTTAAGTGGCGAATGTGGGGAATGTGTGTACTATGCACGAAATGCTCCGGCGTTTGCAGAGTGCAGCGGTGTGCATTCGGTGCACACAAAGGTGACTTCGGTGCGACATCGTTTATTTTGCTCGGTTTGTCGTCTTCTGCGTTTCGACGCTCCCGTGCGCGCTTGTTAGGCGTAAATAGAGTGTCTGGCAAGAGTGTGTGAGTGTGTGTGTGTTGTGGATGCGTGCAGAGGAGTTTTACATTACGCTCGTGCAGGGTAGAATGCGGAAGAGATGCAACCGACCGACTGGGGCGAGTGCGCGACAGTGATGAATCTGTTGATCGGTGTGGGGTTTACGAGTCAGACAGAGCGATGAACAATGTTTCCATCGCCCGTGTGCCCGCAGGTGAACATGTGTAAAATTGTACGTACCATTAATTAAGACCAGTGCAAGCGATTATTAATTGCAGCAAAAGGAAGTGCTTTTTGTTATTCGACTGTCTGTGGATCTGGTTTAAATTGGAGCAGTTAAAATGGCGAATAACGTACAAAAGTACACAGCATAAACAATCAACACGGAACACAACCTGGTTCTGGATGATGATTTTGTCTGGATGATCCAAAGTTGCTTGCAAAACATACGCAGCGCCTTTTTCCACGTACACGCCGAGAACACTTGCCCTATGGATTAACGTTTAAGCCCTTTTGACATTAAACATCACGCGTGTACGCTCGGCAGAGCATTGGTGCTGCTCTTTCGGCCTAAAACATTCGTGTTATCTCTTCAAAACATTCTGTTAAATTATTCCGTTTGAAGCTACGGGGTTGGAAAGTTCCATTTGCGTTCGCCTCAGGAATGATCCATTTGCTGCCGGCAATTGTTTTCCATTTTCCAAATTCCATTCCAATGCATTGTAATTCTCTCGAAAGCAACACGCATGTGGAGCGCGCAGACACACACAAAATTCTAATTCGTGTTTTTAAATCCATTTGTACTTTTGCAATTTTGCTGTTATCTTTTACACACACACACCACATTCGCAGCTAATCCTCAACAGCAAATGTTGCAATGGAAAGTTATCTTGAGCTACAAGCGCTTCCAGCCCAGCGAAGGCTTAAAAATGTCTTAGCGAAAAGGAAAAGTCTAACACCCGCCGTGCCTGGCAAAGTTCAGCGTAAATTAAACCATTTTTAAGAACACACAGTAGAGGGTGCTTGCTATTTGGCAGCGAATTGAGCGTTTGATACACAAAAACACACGACGTAATGAAACAAAAAACTCTCAGATCTACCATCATAATATTCATTTCAGTTAGCATATGCGGGGGTTCCTACCAATCACCTTCGAAAATGCTATCAATCTTAAATTAAGCAATCATTTATCATAAATTCTTTCGTGCAAATACACCAGGCACAGCTGGGAATCGGTCTCATTTTCACCCATTCATTTAAACAATCCCACTCACCGAATGCCAACAAAACCCAAAACCGTGGCCGGCCGAGAGCGTAGGTTTGAAATGTTGCCAATCGTGCTAACACCGCACCGTTTGATTAAATGAAGCCGTTATCTGTCCGGTGCAGCACATTGTTTTGTCCTTCTTTTTTTTGTTGCTGTGCCACCACAATGCCAACCAGTCGCTCAATGAAAGCACAAACACTCGGATCGTCGGATCTACCCGTCGTCGCTGGACTTTCGCCAGCTCATTTCACCTCCCGCAAGCGGTTGTGTGTTTGTTGCTGCTCGGTGTTTGTGTAGTCGCTATTGCTGGTTGTTGAGAAATTTAATTTAATTATCTCCCCCATCAACACCACGCTTGCCGGTGGGCATTCGGTGCGCCCACTCGCCCACTAAAACCCACCACGGTACCCAGAAGCACCTGTCAGTTCATCAGGTGCGTCCTTAACAACAAGATTTTGCACAACCGACAGTGCTCGGGCCTCGCACCGAGAAACGTCTTACCCAGACAGCACGCAGGTGAGCGGCATTTTACCAAATTGATAACCGTAACTCCTCCCCTTCTTGTTGCACACCCCCTCCCCCCACACAAACGCTGGCCGGTTTGCCGAGCAGCACGAGCCCGAGAGGAAGAGCGAACCAAAAGCCTCGCCCCGTCGTATTTGCACACCACTGTCCTGGGGTCGTTCTGCGAAAAGGCGCACAACACGGTGCCCAGGCTTTTGTTTGCCCAATGCTTGCTCGCCTCATTTGGTCCTTCGAACCGGAATCGCGGGCTGGTGTGACGCTCCGTTTCCAACCGACCGCGTGTCGGTGTTCGCTTCAAGTGCTATTTAACCTTTGCGTAGCTCATCTTCCTGGCACGGCCGGCACATGGTGGCGGCGCTTTTGCTCGGGAACAGTTCTAATAGCATCGGCTACAGAGCAAGCCGCCCTAGACTGCGACTTATCTTACGAGCGTAAAGCGACAAACGTTCTACTTGGAAAGGAACAAAGAAACACACGAAACCAGCACCAACACGGGCAGGGCGGTAATTATAAGTAAGAGAAAATGCAAAGAGATCAACATAAACACATACACACGCACACGAGCTCATGTTGTAGTGTAAATATCTGCTGGCAATGAGATGTTTCTTTTCCATGTGCATTGTGTGGGTGTTGTTGTGCATGAATGAAGTGTTACATAAGAGCTTTCTTTTGCACCTATCAACAACGCTGGATGAAAAACAATGCACAGAATGAACATGGTTTTTTAAAAAGGTGTAAAGCAGATATTAATTTAAGTATAAAAAGCATGAAAATACGACACTGTAGGGAAAAGCAACTTCAGCTAAAGATAATGAATAGCTCAATCGTTCAAAATGTTTGAACCGTGAAACGAAAATTGACAATCTCGATGCCAACACTTTAACTCAAATTAAATACCATCTAATCGAATGATCAAACGAGATCCCAATCAACAAGAAGCTCATCCATTCCAGGCCTGTCCTGAAGTTGTCAAGGGTTTTGAAACGCGCAAAACTTTCACCCTCTGCAGCGCCAAACACGAGCGAGAGCGTATGAGAGAGAGAGAGAGAGAGAGAGAGAGAGAGAGAGAGATATATATATATCCCTGATCAGCTAGTCCGTGCTCATTATCCTTTGATCTCGCACGCGGGATGTCTAGCGATGGATTGTTAGCAGCAACTCTTCGTCAGTAACCACCGCACAAAACCCGCTCAAGCCCAATCCTCCAGTGCTCAGCCTCCGATTTATGAAAAATTCTAAACAAGTTTGAAAATTTAAAAAAAAAACGACAAAATACCAACAGGCACCAAAATTATGTTAGCTAGCCACTTCACTGTTGCCGACGACAGGGCCCCGCACTTAAAAACTTTTAATTGGTAAGCTGATGGACCAAGTGAACTAACCAGATAGAAGCAGAACAAAGAGCGTGAGTAAAAAAAAAAGAGTGAACAACTTTGCACCGGAACAGCGGTCCAAAGTGGAAACGGAAGCGGGAAAGGATGAGGCTGAGTTGGCGGAAAAGGGGCAGAAGTTTTTCACTGGCTTGTCAGCAGTCGGCGCGCCACTGATTGGCATCCAGGCGTGCCGGCGCGAGCCGGTCGAATGTAGAGGATTTGGTTTGGGTGCCCGGTGACGGTGGAGGCAATGTCTGAAGACTTTGTTCTACAAAGTAATTAACAGCGAACACGCTTTTGTCCACACACCCTCTAATCAAATGCTTCAGCATCTTCTAAGCGATGCCGGAGTAAGGTATGGGTGGAAAATCGAGGATAAATCAGGGATATAATAAAATGGATCAGTTTTTTTTTACTTCCTCTTTTTCCTCCCTTTTCTATACATTCTTTTCCACTCAACCCCACTGGTCATAGCATTCCGGCCAGGAATACCGAAGGACCATAAAATCCCAGCCGCGGGTTTTGCGCTTAACGGTATCGGCGTGGTGCTGTCGTAAAACTGTACGCTCGCTGGACGAAGCGCGGCTATCATCTGCAGCCTCCAGCGGGGCGATACCGAGACAAATAGCATTTAATCGACCCCAATCAATTTAGCGACCTCGCTGCCAAATGAAGCGACACTGTTTTCTGGCCACAAGCAGGCCCCCCCCCCCCCCCCCGGTTACGCCCCACTTCCCCGGTACCATTATGATCGGTTCTCGGTGATGTGTATTTTCTCTGCCGTAACGGGCCCCGTTTCTATTTGCACGCGCGGGTCCGCTCGAACATAAGATTAGGAGCAGATTAGTGCTACCGGAGGAAAGTGCTACTCCGCACGCAAACACGTGTCACGAGCACAAATACACCGAGTGTGTGTGTGTGTGAGAGAGCAAGCGCGGAAAGCAGAGACAAAGAAAAGGAAATTTGAAAAAAAGTGAATTATTTTCTGCCCCGATGAGACCGAAGGAGATGGAACTGAGTTAGCGCAAATCAAGCGAAATTGAACTGACTGCCAATTCGATCGAGTTCCAAGGGGGGGCAAACAAAGGGAAGCAAAAGGAAAAATCTGAACCATCGGGCAACACACGCCAAGACAGCCGCTGGTACGTGACTATGAATAAATAAGTAGTGGTGCTGAATCGACCAGACAAAAAATAACACCAACCTATGACTTCCCATCCATCACGCTACGAGAATCGACGACGTTCGGCTTCAGACAGCTTCCGGCAAAGCGCGCAGTTGCGTGGCCCAAAAACCTTTTGTTAAAGCCGCACTGCCGCTGTACGATGAATTGGCGATTTTTTCTTGCTCTGCAGCAGCCAGATTGAGTGAGCGAGCGGTGCGAAATAAATCATGCTCACCGGCGACCTGGTTTGATTGCGAAGGTTCGGCGTCATGTACGTCTCCAGCTTCAAGCCGGAAGAACCATCCGGATGCTTACATTGAGGGGCCCAAAAACCCAATCGCAGCGACATTGGCACTGACATCGGACACTGGCGGGCTGGTGAGCGTTAAAATGGCGAAAATCATCCGTTGGTTGGCGCTGTGAGCTGTGAGGAAACGGGCCTCGTGTAGCGAGGGAAAGAGCCAACGTGTAGAAAATTCCGAACGTCGCCACAAACGAACTGCTTGTTACGCCGAACACGGATTTTTCTTCAATTGTATGTGTGTGTGTATGTGTGAAAGAGAGAAAAAGAGAGAGAGCATCGAAAAAGAAAAAGCAATTTATTCGATATTCATTATCGTTTCTATTCAAGAGTAAAATTGAAGAATCACCTTCACTTTCCTGCTGGATTTCGATTTTCTATATATTTTGCTTTTCCCTACAGTTCTTGGACCGTCTCCCTTCTCCAGGTGTGCCAGGTGGTATAGAGTGTGTAGGAGTGTTCACCTTCGCGTCGTACACTGCTTTTTTCACCTCCTCCCGTTGCACATTGTCAATCCATTTGGTAAAGCTATGGAAACCTATCAGCCAAAAAAAAAAGTGGGTCGGAAGTGGAGGGAGAAAAATCGAATGAATCCGAATGTGTATGTCCACCGGGAGCGACCGAAAGGGCACCTGGACGAAGGGCATGTGTGAGCCTGCAAGTGGGCTGCGAGAGTGTTAGTTTTGGCCATTCGAAGGAAACTCTTAAATTTTCCCTTTACTATTAGAGCAAGCAAGAAAAGGAGAGGAAAATCCTAGAACCCTGACAAGAACGTTCCTTCCAGCATTCGATGGAAAGGGAGAAACCCGACCCACCCTCCCAGCGCTGGTAACAGGTGAGCACGATGACGATGATTGAAGGCAACCAGAAACGTACAAATGAAGAACCTTTTCTGGGGCACGGTCCGAAATTCCGTTTTGCCGATTGCTTTTGTCTGCCCCGTCATCCTGTGTCGACCGGCATTGGGCGAAACCGAACGACAGCCCCAATGGCAACATGGAATCGAATCCCTAAACCCAACACGCCTCACCTCTCCCCTCCCAACCACCGTTCACAGCACTTGAGTGGCGAAGGATTTCTCCAAGACTCGAAACCGATCAACGACGACGACGCTGCTGGGGATTTGGCCCGAAACGGCGAAAAACAATGTGCCAAAATGGAAACGCCTCGATTGCTTTCTCCACCCGACGTCTCCAAACCTTGCTTCGGGCCGTGAAGAAGAAGGTGGGGCACGACCATTTCCCGGTTACCATTGTCGATTCGCTGAATTTTCAATTTATTCGATTCCTTTCACCCCCGCCCATCGTTTCCGGGGACGCGCGGAATAAACTATTCCGGGAGAGGGCCAGATGAGCTTGACAATTCTGGCGCCCCAAGGTGAGTGGAGCGAAGGTGATGCTGGTGAGAGCGCGACCAGCCGGGTAAGGTGTTGATCGCCCCAAGCGTTCTTTGATTCTTGATCCCGAATAAAAGCTTCTTTCAAGATGTTGTTGTAGATTTTACACTTTTCATTTTTCCTGACACGTTCCACGTTGTATGTGTTGAATGTTTATTATTTCCCACTACTCTTATTTTTGAACACCTTCTTCCCATTGTGACCTAATATTCAATCACAACAACAAGAGGACACGATTTGGATGAAACTTAAGACGTTCTATGCCGTCAAATCAAACCGTCTCATTCAAGCCATTGCCTACTGAACCGAACGAGTATCTAAATCCTCACTTACTTATCCTTCTAGATGTTTGTTACAGAAAACAAGTTGCCTCAAGACCTTGATATAGCACCGAAATATGATACTATTGCCAACAAGGACCTCGCGACTCACCCGCGCCGTGCACTGTGTGAGGGAAACCTTTGGACCGGTGCCCAAATTGGTACGTTGAACTGAACCGTGCCGAGTGTTTGTTTTGGGATGGTTTCAATGTTTTCTCACAATACGAACAGAGCGTTGTGTCATATTTGTTGATGGACCGCGCGCGCGCGCATAGAGAAGCCACGCTGTTGAACATTGCCATACATCCAGCGCCTCCGCCGTGGACAAACATTATGAGATGATTTATGATTGAAACAACAAAAGACAGGAATGGTTTTCGGCTTGAGACAAATTTAAGACACCTTTTACCGCTTCAACTTTGTTTCGACGATTTTGCTAAACCCGAAATGTGTAAATGACCAGGCAGCTCCACGACCGCGCGTCTCCATAACCAGGCGTCTCCATGACCGGGCGTCTCCATGACCGGGCGTCTCCATGACCGGGCGTCTCCATTCTTGACCGATCAAGCTGTCGGATCGGCCACCATGCCCAAGGCAGTTAACTATTAACGAGTTTTAAAAATACTTCCAACTGCCCTTGATAGTTTCCCTGTTGTGTCGCGATGGAAACAAACGACCCATTTGTTCTAAAACAACAACAAAAACGACACATTCCTCGCTACAGCGGCACACAGGCCGCCATTCCCGTTCCATTAATTTTGCTAATGTTCTGAAGCAACCGTTTCCATTCCATCATCAACAAGCTTGGGCGGAGGCAACAAAAAAACCCACAACAACACAGCGCAGACGTAGATTAATACGATAAATTTGCGACGGACGAAATGGAGTCCAAAATAATTCCTAATCCCTGCTCACCTGCTGCCGTAATGGGGTTTGTTGCCGGTGCCGCCTTTCCGACACCGACAACACACGGTGCCAAAACGCCTATATCAACACTGTATCAAACGACCATCACCACCGTCTCAACCATCGCTGTCCCCCCCTTCTCAACCGTGCCCGTTCGCGCTTGTAATGTGATTTCGCTCAAATGACTCGTTCACTCGAACGCTTTTCTCGGTCGAGAACGAATCGGTGTGCGCGTTCGGGCACACCTGCCAGTGTCAGTCGGTGCTCGTTTTGGCGACGCTTTCACGCTATTGCAGCAGCGTGTGTCTTTCGGTCACCCGTGGATAGATGGATGGATAGGTCCACGCAGCGGCCCCCAAGTCCCCAGGCCAAAACGCCACTTCCAAACGCTTGCGAGCGGCCACGCCACGGATGCTTTCCTGCGATGAATCGGTCAGATTTTCCACGCTGATGAGGAAAACTACCGCATGGTTGCACCGAGCCGTTCGGCCCGGCGAACTCAAACCTGATGCGAGCGGCGCACCCAAGGTGAAAGCAAACCTGCCTCAGCGGGGAAAGGTTTTGTCTCGCGACGCTCCCAGCTCGCCGAGAGTAAGTCCCCTATCTCGAGACGACCAATCTCGCAAAATGTCGCACCCCGCTCCCCGCTTCATAAGCAGCCCACTGGTAGCTAGCGAGTGAGTGAAGCGCAAAACCGAGCAACCGAAGCAACCATCAAGCGCACTAAACGAACCTCGAGCAAAAAAAAAACACAAATGAAGAGTAAAATGAAGCACCCAGCGGCAGCGAAAGCAGATTCACCCGCAGCAGACGCAAGGCGTAATTTAATGATAAAAATTTAATTATGTTACATTTTAGTTGAATTCCACCCGACCGGTGGCATTTTCGTAGTTTCGTATTCGTCTTCCCACCCTCCCAACGTGTGCGCACTGTTGCGTTGGCTGGGCAGAGGAAGGGGAGGGCAGGGCAATTTCTTTCTTGCTTTGTTTCTGTTCCTTTGAGTAGCAAAAAGTTAAGTTCTTTGAACTTAGCATTTCAGTTGGCAGCGGAGACCTTTTCGCACTGCCGGCCGACGAACGGAGTAGAAAAGATGGCCCAGAGGAGGTCCAGCAGTCAAGCTGTCTTGGCTGAGCGTTGGACAGAGTGAACAGTGAACGCTGTTTGTCTTTATGTGTGTGTGTGTGTGTGCATAAGAAAGCCGATAAACATTTGCCCTGCAAAAAAGAAGTACCATCCACTTGTCAACCTGCGATACCTTGGTCATTTTCATTTCTTCATTTTCACAATCCCCAAAATGATGCTGCCGCTGGTGCTGCTGGTGCTGCTGCTGGAACGTGTTTTGTTGGCGGCTTCTATCACTTGTTTTCTCAACTCTCAACAACCTCCGGGGTGCAAGCGGGTGCAGCCAGGGACCCTGGGAAACGGGTCTTCCGACCTCAAGGGTGTCTGGAAGGTGGAAGGCAAATAACTTTGCCGCTTCGTCGGCAGACAGTGTGCAAGCAGGCAGGCAGGCAGGCCAGCGGCAGTTGAAAGGCCGGGCCGGGAAGCAAAAATAAAACAAAATCTTCTTAAGTGGACCTTTCGCTTTGTAATCGCCTGGCTTATGGGGCGCTACGGAAGGGGGAAAAACAGGACCGACGGTGGAATGAAAGTCAACTTTTCCACCAGTGCTTCGTTAACTTACCTTTGTTTCTTGTCTCTGTTTTTTCATCATTGGCTGCAACGAGGGTTTCTGTTATGCTGCCCGGGTTTTTGTATGCTTTTTGAAACGGTTTTCCTTCTTTGCCTTGCGTTGTTATCACTCCTGGAGAGGGTTTGTTTTGCTTTTAATTACTTCTTTTCAAGTTTTTTTCTGTGTACACATCTGCCCGCTTGCTTGTCTTGGTAGGTACTGCTTTTACATGAAATGTGCATTCAAGCTGACGAGCTTTAATAGTAATTTAAACACTTCCCAATAAACAAACAGTTAAGTATAAGAAAAACCAACATTTAAATGCAATATTTATAAAGTGATTTAGGTAAAGTGCTTGTTGATTCAGTAAAAACAACTATTGCATTAAAAATGCTAAAGTTTATTGCACAAGAAATCACCAGTAACCAAATCAATTGATCGCCATCGTTAACATTTCTTTCGATAAAATATTACAGGAGTTTATCGCTGTTGCACGAGTCTGCCACGCTTCGGTAGTCGATGGATGCCGTCGTAAAAACAACTGCAGTTTAGAAAGTAAAACACACCCGACTGATTACACTGCTTGCCAGTAACAGCCCCAACACTACGCTAGAAAAGCTGGCAAAAGGAAGAGAAAAACAACCCGATGCTAGGGACAATATTAGCTGAACACTTCATTTGTGCCGGACACATGTCCAAAAACGATGCACCATAAATGCAGTCGTAAAAAGTGTCGTAAAACTTTCGCCGAAAATCAAACTCCCTTTTCAAGAAGTGTGCACGTTTCGGCGTGCATGTGTGTGTGTGCGAAAAAGAGAGTGTATTAGATTGCATCACATGTGAAACCATCATATTGGCAGTATCCTTGGTGTTGAAAAAAAAACACCCCGAAACGGGAAACTTTAACAAACCCACAAAACTCTACCCAAGAAACAAGCGACCAATATCTTCGGAGTGCATCTCGGTCGATGAAAGTTTGTTCCGGTAGTTTACGAGACGCTTTGGCGATTGGAGCAACTAAAAGGCTAAGGGCACCGTCCGAGCGAAAGTTTTCGACCACTCCGAGCGCAAGCGGGCAAAGCGTCTCGGGTGGCATTTGTTTATGCTGTTTACGATCAAAGTGCCCCAGATGGAACGAACGGAGCGGCGGTGCGTCTTGAAATGTTGCTAGCTCCAAAGATATTCATTACTATCGTACGAATCGCTGAATGTGTGTGTGTGTGTGTGTGTGTGTGTGTGTGTGTGTGTGTGTGTGTGTGTGTGTGTGTGTGTGTGTGTGTGTGTGTGTGTGTGTGTGTGTGTGTGTGTGTGTGTGTGTGTGTGTGTGTGTGTGTGTGTGTGTGTGTGTGTGTGTGTGTATAGTAATAGTGTGCAAGTGCTTCAAACGAAGGACAAAGTACGGCGATGGAAGTACCACAAGGAAGGAGCACACCATCCTTACTTCCTTTTTAATTTCCACCTAACGAACATCGTTTCACTTCGCTTCCTGCCTTTGGCGTTAGTGGCATTGGCATTGGTCCTTTCGGGCTGCTTGGGCTGCTACCGTAAGCAAACGGATGTAAAAGTTTCCTTTCGAGTGCTGCTGCTGCTCCCTGTGCTGCCTGGGTGCACCCTCCGGAGCACTCCTTCACAAGCCACTAATTAGGAAATCTAACGTCTAAACATCCCATCCTTTGGACCATAGACACACACACACACACACACACACACACACACACACACACACACACACACACACACACACACACACACACACACACACACACACACACACACACACACACACACACACTTGACTACCTCTTGACAGTTGGCGAGCAGGGCCGGCTTTACGTCCAGCAAGGTGACACGTACTGGGAATACCCTTCCCAGAATGGTTATCAAACAACGCAGATACTAGCAATGGGATGGAGACAGTGGTAGCCTTTTGATCGACCACTCGTGTTGCGGCACACAAAGGACTGCGTCCCTACAGAGGGCAAAAGGTTTGCCAGATGACGGTGGAAGAAGTTGCAAAGAGAAAATGGTGAAACAGTTTGGCAAAGTTTCGTTCCACCGACGACGGGCAGGGGCTACCACGGGTTGAACGTTATCGAATGTGTTGCATAATAATTTAAACTTCAACAACTTCCCGCTCGAAGCGATTGTGTTTAAAATAGTTGAAAATGAAGGTACAGAGGTTAAAGTTGCCATTACACAATTGCAGCAACCATATGAAAATTCTACAAATTTACTACCGGGAAGGGTTTTCAACGCTTTGCACCAAAACCAGGAACACAAAACCATGTTTTAACATGAGCATAAGCTCTTTGATTTATGCTTCACTGCCATTACTTTCATTATGGCGCTCCATCGCACGAATCGAGCGCCTTTCGTACTAAGTTATCTTGCGCAAATATTTTCTCATTCAAAATGTATTTTTACGCTTCACCCGACACCGGGCACTATCGTCTTCAAACGTAGCAATCTGCACAAGCAGCAGCGACGCCATCAACCACCCACCTCGGCAGTTGCAGGCAGCTTGGTTCCTTTTCCCCGAACGTCAGTCACTTCACTCGAGCAGGATTATGTTTGCATACCCTTGCCGTTTCGTGGAAAACTCCATCAGCACACCGTTTCGTTTCGTTTCTCCCTTTCCTACTCTCTGTTTGCGTCAGTGCAGATTGCGCAAACGAACGCAATAGAAAAGGGTGAATCAAAAAAAAATCATTTCATTTCCAAAATAAGCAGATGAAGAAATTATCATAAGAAATTAAGAATAATTAACAGAAGAGCCCCTTTCTCGACGCCCGGGGCCCAAGTGGACCGCGTCGAGCAAGAGGCGATAAGAGGTCCTTTTTGCTGCACGATGCTGATGGGCCTGGATGACAGACGGGCTGGCCGGGAGTTTGTGCCCTCCTTACTGTTAACCCCTCTCGAACGAGCTGCATGAATCAGGCAACTTGTTGGTAGAAATATTCGGGCCACTTTTGGGGAGCACTGTTCACAACGCCACAGCCGTGTTAGTGGCCGGGAAGGCGTTTGTGAAAAGCCCCTTGACACTCGACACAACAGCAAATGTACACGAGCCACGGAGCGACATGATTGTTTGACTCGACACGCCCCACAACCAATATACATTCTGGGCCAACACACACACACACACACACAATGGCAGGGTAACAAGTGAAAACAAGAACCATTTTTGCCCACCTCATGCCATTGAAGAAGCAGGTGGCGTTGGATGCGTGTGGCCCCTCGGTTCCACCAAACGATGGCGGCAACAACAACAGACGCCCTTTCGCGAACGTTTTCCACTCAAATGTCGAATGTCGATGCCACTGGAGAGGCGTTGTATTTTTCGCGTAAAATAAAAGGGAACGGAGCAACAAAAAAAAAACAAGCACAAGAACAACCATGTTTCAAGTGGTTTTCCACTACACACGCTCCAAGCACAGCAGCAACAGTACACACACACACACACACACAACCGGTATTCCAAAGCACACGCGTTGCCGATGGTGGATAAATGGATTGGAGAAGTTTTCGACACCATTATTTTGCACCGTGCGCGCCTTTGATGTCTTCGATGCCTGGGCGCGTGGAAAAGAGGCCCAAAAGGCGGTCGAGGAATTCCACTGTGCTAGTGGGAACCCACATGTTCCATTACGTCGTTGTGCTGAATAACAATCACCCAAACGACGTTTTGTTCTTGCTCGTTCGTCGGCACACCACAGAACCCTTCTTCAAGGGGTTCGGCACTAGGGAAAAGGGCTGTGAGGCTCATGTTTGCCATGTTAGCAATGTGTGTGTGTGTGTGTGTGTGTGTGCCCGACTAGAATGGAGGAAGGGAAATTGATTCTACATCTTGCGAAAGTAGCTGTATTGCAGCACATCGACAATTGATTACAAATAATAATCTTGTAAACCTTGCTTCACGTTTTTACCACTTTAGCCCAAAAATTATCTTTTTTTTTTTCTTTTGGGAAGTTCAATTGATTCCATATTTCTTTAATATTTTCTGAAATTTATTATGTATTCAGAAACTTTCAATTGTATAAAGATATTAATTCCAATTACAGCATTACAAACAAGTCTGATAAACAAGAAGTGAAATCACAACGTAAATAGATCATAAATCAGCACATATTCGTATTAACCATCTTTTGCTCCTCTTATCGCATGAGCTCAGGCAGATAAAAACACACACACAGTCACACAGCTGTACCGAAACGAGCATCATCAAATGAGGTAATAAAAACACACCACAATTGCATCTTCAGTGACTCGTCATGCCGAGCCGCAAGACACAGTAAGACACTCCTCATCGTTATATCTAATACCCTACACCAATACCCAATTGCGACCACCACCTCTCAACAATCCCCCCGCCAGTACAGCCACCACCTACTCCCACCCCCTCCCCCTCATTGCGTCGCGATTGGTACCGAAACCGTGCAGTAACGAGAGTTAAAATTACCTCCATCATTCCTCTAAATTCCGAGAAAACACAATCGCCACCAGCAGTCGCAGCCGAATGGACATAAATTCGTCTCTTGAAGATGGCGTCTATTTTCGGCCGCGTTACCCCCTTTTTGGCGGACTGCAGTGGCCGCGAGGTGGGCAGGAGCAGCACTCGGAATGTGTGCGCCAACTCGCAATGAAACCGAATGGCGAATTATCTTCGCTATAATTTTAATTATTCTCGGCTGTACTCTCTGACGTTGCCCTCGGGCTAGCTCTCGTCTCGCTGGGCGGAAACACTTCGCTGTGGGAAAGTTGGCAAATAATACGGTTCCACCGAAACGTGGTGAGGGCCCTGGCGATGGGCACAAGAAAATCACACACATACAAACAAGATGTGTCGATATCTTGAAGACGGGTGACCCGATTTTTTACGACCCCGTTGGCAAACAATTCGACCAAAGACAAAAGGTTCGTCATCAATAAAACAAAAACCACCCTCGGAATGGCACGAAAAACAAAGCGACAAACTTTGGGCAACCTTGGTACATACATTGTCACGTCCACTGGCACGGTCTGGTGAACGATAAATTTTACACCATCAAATAGAGAGAGAGAGAGAGTGAGAGAGAGAGAGAGAGAGAGAGAGAAGGGGAGAAATGGTGCCGGTGTGGCATCATACGGCTGTAAGCTTTTGCATTATTATTTCGACACCGGTCACACATATTTTACACCTGCCTCCAAATGCTCCGAGCTACGACGCTGTGTCGCCCCATTCGCTGGACGCGGCGTGCCGGATTGCGACATAAAACGCGTTTCCATAACTTATTTTTGTTGCAGTTTTGTTTTCTTTTTTGTGTGTGTTTTTGTTTGCCTTCTGCTACATAAAATTGTCAATGATTTCGTTCCAACCTCACTTACGGGCCGGAGATACCATCACGAGGAGTTTAGTTTTGGTCGGTGTTTGTTCTTAGACGCGCGCATGAGGGTGTGTGTTGTTCTTGTTGGCTGTTTAGACGCGTAAAACCGTAAGACAACCGAAACATCTTTATTGGATGTAAAAGGGCAAGGTGGGCCGTAAATTTTGCCCAGCTAACATAAATTACGACCCCGTTTACATAAATATTGCGTATGTGTATGTTTTCACTGTGTGTGAGTGTGTGTATGTGTGACCCAGAGATCTGCTGCCGCGTACGTGAATTGTGCGTGTGCAATCTGGAGGAACATTGTGTCACGGAACGGCACCACGGGAATGTTTCCGAGTTTCTGAGCTTCCTCTGCCATCTTACGCACGATCTTACATGTATGATATATATGTGGTACAACAGCCTGCGCCCGCGACGGTTGCCAGCAGTGGTAGCAGTGAACATCTCTTTTACCTGCGAACCTGGGAGCAGATTTCCACGTAGTACATTATAGATACAGCTTTGCGTTATTTCGTTGCTTTCGTTGCCATGTTCGTTATCAAAGGCAATCATTCCGAACGAAACTTCCCTTAAAGGTATAAAGACGTCGCAGAAGATGACGTTTTGAGGTTGGTATGAATATTACTTTTACCGTCTTAAGTACATGATCTTGCAAAAACAATGCGAAAAAGATTGTCTTCGAGAACTGTAACACCCTTTGGACTTGTTTTCAAACTGGTGTACTAGTAACTACTCAGTCATTTGTGTCCAAAATTGTGTTGTAGTATCATTTAGCCGTTTGAGGCGATATTTGTCAGTCACGTTCGTTCTACATTCGAGTTCTTTTCTGTAGTGTGGTGTCCTGATGCAGATTGCTGGATAAAACGAATTGAAAAAGTTCCAAAAAATATATGACTAGACACACTTTACGACTTCTAACATGGCCAAACAGTTCTGGGATGTTTAGAAAGCCTAGAAAATGGTCGGAAAAATGCAAAACTGAAAAATGACTGCAAACGCAAACACTCCATACAAAACCATACAAAAAACTAGCCTGCAATTTTCAGTCTAGAGTATTCTAGCCTCAAAACTAGAATTAGATTCGAGTAGCTGCTCGAAAACACGGTGTTGTTTACATTTACCCCAAGGTGCATTAAAGAGATCACGTGGTGGAATCTAGAATCAAAGTGTATGTAGTCCAGGTGGTCTCATAGCTGGTTTTTTAAACCAAATTTGAATATCACTTCTTGACAGGATGGGTGAAAACTTTTGTTCGAACAAGCTTTCTGGAGGCTTGACAAATACTCAAAACACTCTTATTATTATTATTATTTATTAATCTTCAACGGGCCGTATGGCCTAATTAAGATGTAACAGTTAATTTAAAAAACTAAAATCTTCATTTTCAAATTCTCTTAAAATCTTCATTCATAAAAAGAAGCGATAAAAATCAGCCTTCTAAATTGATACACCTTGGGATAAGCCCACCTGTATATTATACCTACTTAGATAGCTGCTCGAAAACTACTATACAATGCATGCAACAACAGACAGGCAACAATGCAACAGCTGACAGGCTGAAATTTCAGCCTACGGACTTAAAACGGCAAGGACCCCATCATTGTATTTTATATCTATCTCTTGTTGAACCGAACGCGGTGGACAAGAATATACAAATAAATATACAAACAAACAAATGTGTATTCAAATTTATTGTAGAGGCCATATTAACTATATTTTCCATTTAGTAAACTAACTCACATCAGTGAAGTCTCTATCTAAAAGCAACATTAATACAAACGAACCAAAAATTGCACCGCACTCACAGCCATGCACTAACGATCAAATCACCCAACAGCGTAATGCCAGTAAGTTTGATAAACCTTTCTTAAATTGCTATACAAACATTGCACACAACAGCGCATAAAGTAAGAGCAACAGCGAGGGCAGCATGGAGCGAGTGAGAAAAATTTCATTAATAACCCACTTTCGTTCCCCGTTCCCAGTAGGGCGCAGGATCATCATAGCCTCGTTGTTGTGGTGCCCGCACAGAACACACACACCGCATCCACCCGTCCCATAAGGCATCGTTTTCCATGACCGACACTACATAAATTAATAAAAAGCAATCATCGCCTCGCGTATTGAAGCGTACGAGAAGGAGCGAGGAAAAAGAGAAAACTTCCCCCTTCACTTACCTTAACACACGCGCCGGACGGTTCCTCCTTCAGGACAGGCACGAACTCCGTAACACATCCACGTACGCGCACACACACGCACAAGCAGAGGCCCGTTGCCAGCTAAACACACACACACACACAGACACACACACACTCTCACAGGCAATCGGTTGGCACAATTGATCCGCGTTCCGTTTGGGCCGCTGCTGTGGATTTTCCAAATGCGCGTGAAATAACTTTTCCACATGCGCCTTCCCCGACTTTGCTTGGCCCTCGTGGTGCTTAAAGGGGATTCCCGTTGTTGCAAATTCTTTCAGCCCAACACCTTTTGCTTACACACAAACACATATTCAGGCATGCTCACTAACACACGGTCGCTTCAGCTCACCTTCGGCGTCCTTCTGCCTCACCACGAATCGCAATCGCACACGCACGCCACGCAGTCACAATCGTTCGCAAAGCTCATTTATCGCAATCGTTATCGCGTGCGGGGTGTTCCACTGCCACTGCCAGTCGTAGGCGGTGCGGAGGGTGGGAAGTTTTTGCTCGTGCGGTGCAATTACCAGAAAGCAACGGCACCATCAGCGCACCGGGCACGGTAAAACTCCCAACTTCGTACACACCGGTACGCACGCACTTTTGACATTCCTTCCACACTCACTCACACACACGCACCCTGCTCACAACCACGTTAAACAACAGAATCCTTTGCCGATTCACCGGTTGCTTCGATCACCGGTGCCAACGACCAGCGCCGTTCGGTGCTTAAGGAAGCCATTTTTCTTCAGTACCATCGCGTTGCCGGTCCTTCCGGTGGTGCTACAGTTCCACAATCACGCCAAACGAGCCGTACCATCATTATCACCGCTTGCCAGGATGCGTACCGGCATTAGCACTAGTAACACTCGTTGATTTTTACATAGTCACAACCCACCGGGCTTACCGCGCTGGCAAACGAAAATTAGGCTTTACCCACCTACCCATGCAAACTGTTGCATGGATTTGTGTGTTTTTGTTCCGCCGCACCGGAAATTAAACGGTTACAGCGCGTAAACCGGCCACCGACACTACTACGCATGTGGCCCTCTTGCGGTAAACCGACCTAACTACTATTCGTACCGAGTTGCACGCTAAATGACAGCCGCCTGTCAGTTGCCTTCGTTGAGCGTGGCCTCTTCGATTCGTTGCCCTTTTTGCACTCTACTGTTGTATCGCTCGTTGCAGTTCGGTGGATTATTGTTGGGTTTTTTTTTTTTTTTTGGCACACACGTTTCAAGCGGAATGCAGAGTGTTGGTGACTTCCTGCTGACTCCCTTCCTTCGCTGATTATCGTACCAATCACTCGCTCGTGGGTTAATATTACACGTATTAAGTTGAACTACAAAACAGTAACAGTGCGCGCCAGCGTTACGGTAACGCACCGCCCGGCACCGTGAAAGAGATGGATGAGCTGATGAGTTAAAAAGAACGAGACCAACTCGCTGCTCTGCCCCGCGCAAACGGGACAACGCGTTACTTGCTTACACTTACACTTTAAAGAGGACGGTTATTGGTTATCTGTTTTGTTTAGCTTGCTTGCTACACTGTACACCAATTGATTGTACAGCCTACACCGCTCGGGAAGTGTCTGACCGCGGGAAGACCACGAGCAGCGACCGAGGATTCGCCCCAGGGGCGCCGAGCACTACTGCTGCCTTTGGCCTGCCGGCCAACTGTTACTGGCTCACAACCGTACGAGGTTTCGCGATTTCGATCTACACTCCAGCCCGTCCAGTTTTCGGCAGGGGGGCTTTTGGGTTTAATTTTTGTACACACACACACACACGTGAATGTCCTTGACAAAATAGACGCCAAGCGCTACCACAGTTTTACTATACACAACACAGGGTTTTTTTTTTCTTTTGTTTACACACGCTACGGCTTGTCCGTATGCATGTAGAGAGCGAGAGTGAGCGAGAGATGTATAATGCGTTGTATAAACAGGTGATAGAAAATATCTTATTATCGATAACATCCATTCGTACGCGCGTTACAGCGGTAGCACCAGCTCACTGCACGTACTACTAGCGACACTACTGCAACACTATCGGCGGACACTTCATCAACATCAACCGAAAACAATAGACAGAATTAACGCACAACCACAGATACACGGTACACGATAGTGAAAACATTAACATTAGAGTGTGCACAACCTTCGAAATTCACTTCACTGGGTAGAAGATTAGTTGAGCGATGTATTACACTACTAATACTATTGATGCTACTGCTAGTGCCTCATGCCACTTCCGCTTCACCGACGTACTACTACTGCCGTGCTGGCTGCACTATTGGTGGCACAGTTCGTTGCAACGCAACACTTCACTTCACACTGTGAATGCATCTGCTGTACACTGCTAACGGCCAAATCGTTACACACGAACGGTTACATTTTTGCAGTTTTTTTTGGAGCGATTTCACTGTACACTACACTACATGGCCGGGAAGGATGCTGAAAGAGAATATTAGAACATGGTTAAGCAGAGTTTATGAATTAGGCTAACACTGTCATCACAAACACTCGCCGTTATAGATTCTTGAGCTGTCCGTTTACATATTTTGGCGAGCAATTTAACTGTCCCTAACACTTATCACTATCACACAACACAGCGCTAAGAGCCCATGGATTGTAATATTAACCGTTTCGTTTACGACTGCTGCATGCTTTAGAGCTCTTCTTAGTCATGCGATGATTGCTGATATCTTTTAGGAGTATTATTTCTGAAAAGAAAGAGTAAAGGAGAACTTTTATTAGCAAAAATGGTTGAAGCTTTTTATTGTGTACAGTAAAGTATGAATGAATACACAGCTCTACACCCGATACATGACCACAAAAGACGCATTGCATTGCGCTTCTAGCGAAAATAGTACCATAAACATTAATTTCAACTAACCATTAACCTTCAAATGCTGCGTTTCATCTGCTTCTACACGTGCCCTATTACTCCATTCAACGCTTCCAAACAGCATTACAACTCCGTAAAGCCTGCTTAAAGCTGATCATACCAATTTTTCTCATCTTCTTTTTCTTCCCTTTCCATTCCCAAGAAACGCGCCCGCTACTTACAAAGAAACGGCCGCGCTGGCGCTTCTTCAATTTCGTAATTACTGTCCGCCAGCTTAGCAAGCCGGCAGCGATATTCCAGCATCAAGCACCGACCTGTTCACCGCACAATATTTCGTTTCCTCGAATTTCCCCACCATTCTCCCCATTTCCCGCGAGCGCAGGGAAACGTTTCAAAACGAAAATTAAATTTTCCCTCATTTCCCGCAGCTGACAGTATCCGCACGGAAGTATCGCAAAACCCTCGAGCCTTCTTCTCTTTGGTGGGGGGGGGGGGGGCGCACGGGCGGGAGAGGTTGATGGTTTGCGAAAAAGAAATACGGTTCAACTGTTTTTTTTCTCGAATATCTATCGCTCACTCGCACCCGGAAGGTGTGTGCTCTCCAAACCTTCCAGGACACTTGCTCTCTTACCTGCAAAAACATCACACACAAAAACAGGATGATACGTAGAATAGATGCTTAAATAGGACCAAAAAAAAGAAGAAAATTGCTAACACAGACGCAACACAGGCCAAGCGGGCTGGAAGAAAGCAGTACGCATTTGCCCGTGGGGTTTCCATTAGCAACGCGTTTGACGAGGGTGACACGGCTCCGTTTGGCCGTATTTGCGGAGGAAAAATCACAACGCCTCAGCAGCATGACACTCGACGCCAGCGACACACGACCGCGCTCGGTAGTTCCTTCGGGGTCCATGTAAAAGATGCTTCAAAACACATAGACACACACATCTAAATACACGCAATGAGTAAGGGAAAACACTAGCACACCCATACATCACAGTGAGATGGACAGCGGAAAAAGACAAACGGCAGGCGGTATGGAATATTATGTAAATGTAATTAATTATGAACGCTCCTAACTACCGTGCCCGAGGTTGCTTGCCCGACTTCTGGATAGGTTTCCGCACCCGCCAGCGATGTTTTCTCGCAACCGGACTAACCTGGTCACGATGGCAACGGTTACGCACGAGAGACACTGTAAAGCTTGTATTCCCGCTGGAATGGATTTGCGTTGGTTCACAACAAACCACAGCACTAGGCACAGGCCGTGTGTTTTTACATAAAAGGAATGTCCTTTATTGCTGCTTACCGGAAAGGCTGAGATTGTACAAAAGCGTATGCAAAACATGAAAGGGCAGTGCGTGTGATGGAAATGCATCTTGATGAGGTTATTCATCTTCTAATTAGTTTTTTACGGCTGCCTTTGTCAACTATTCGAGGAAAGAGAGAGTCTTCCGCTGAATGAGGAGTTAATTTAAGGTTTCTTACCTTAAAATTATCATGACTATCCCTTTCACTCTACACCTTTATCCCTTTTTCTCTCTTTCTCTCTCGTTTATTTATGAATTTCCGCGGCACAAAACCACATTTCCATTAGCAACTTCACACATATTTACCGAATCCTCGAGGGAAGAGCCTCCCATCCCTGCACGTGCGGTTCGAAATGGATCATAATAATAGATAAAATCTATTAGTAAAATCCATCCATTCAGCACGACGGCATATGGTCCCTCCGGACAACAGGTCGGCTCCACGAGTCCTGCAGCTGCCCTAGCGTACAGTTGCTCGGCTCGTCGAGACATTATCCAATTTTATGATTTATTTATCACACCCCATGGTCGCAGTAAATGGCAAAAAGACCCAGACAACGCTCATCAGCACCAGACTCACGAGGGACACGCTCATGCATAGATCCATTGATTCTGGCACGAGATATTCCCAGCTAGGTTGTCGAGGCAACGCGGTCCATGGCTCAGTGCATGATTGCCTGTAACGATCTGTTATTGATGAATTGGTGAGCATGTGCCAATGCAATCATATTTTAAGCATTTACTTTCATCACCGAGAATTAGACTCTTCCAGGAAGCTTTCAATTTGTAAAAGAACTCCATCGAAGCTGGTGGTGATACGGTTTCGTGCTTTCAGTTTTCGTCGCGATGCTCATCATCACAATCCACGAGCTTTCATGTGCGGTTGAAGAACGGGAAAAGGGCTTATAAACTCATTCCAACATCAGCAGTAAGGGAGCCGGATTTCAATATAATCCTTGCGCCACCGTTGGTAACCGTCCCTGCATTAAACACACACACAGCCACACGCTCGTGGAAAAAAGGGATCGGGTGCATTCAGTACAGCCACATACCGCAAAACCCACTCATGAGGCTGGCCGCCACACAAATCCGCGCCATCCATTCGCCAGCTCTGAAGCCGTGGGATTTTTGGCGCGAGACTTTGGGATTAGCTTTATATTATGATTATTTGCCGAAAACGACCTGGGTGTGTGTGTGTCCAGCGGGATTTTTGGTACGGTTGATTTTATGTGCAGTGTACGCGGCTGGCTCCACCCATTGCTGCGGTATAAATTAACTTATCCTTAATGAACCGTAACGAGCAAATAGAAAGCCACACCCGATGTTGCATACGGCTTTTGGGTGATTGGATTTGTCGATTTTGTTGGGCATGGACTTGTTGAAATTTAATTCTAAATGTTCGATCCTTGAATGTGTTGAACGATTCTTTCTGAATAAATTTAAGAAAAAATAAACTTCGAGGTTTAAAGACATTAAATCCCAATGAGTAGCATTGACCAGAGTCCAAATAGTGTTTGTTGAATGATTATGCGCCTTAAATTATGCAAGCAACATAGCATTCATCCCTTTTCACGCGGTATGCAACCCTTTTTCTCGCTTCTCACTGTTTCGTGTCGATGAAATCATCGTAAATTTTAACACAACAACACTCCAAAAGGCACCTTTCGATCCGGTGTATGATTCAAGAGAACGAAACACTCTCAACCGCCCACTCTCTTCCTGTGCATCTTATCGCTCGCGAAGAACCCTTTCGCGAAACGGGCGCATTTAATCAAACAATACCGAAACACGTTTCTTCGATTCGAAAATAAAGTTTCAAATCATCCCGCCCGCAACATCGTTTCCACCATCTCTTCCCCACCGCGGCTGCAAATACGCGAACCACTTCATCAATCAATCGAAACCCCGAAGTCACTACAGGACTAACGCCAACCATTCCGCCCGGTTATCTTCGCGAGCTTCTCCGAATTAAGCAAACTTCTTCACTTCACAAAACGATTTCCGCGACCGAATTTCGAGACATCGATCACCGCTATAAGTAATTTATCTTTCGCAATTCTCCAATCAATCATCATCGTGCGTTCACCGCACCGTGCCGTCCCAAGCGGAAAATGGAAAGGAAGGCCACAGCACCGTGCGCGGGCAAACGGACATCATCATTAGTGTGGCGGTGCGGGGAGTGTGCGGAAGGTGCGGCAGTATTGCTTTTCTACAGAACTACCTACACACACCCCCTGCTGCGATGACGACTCCATTTCCGTTCCATCCGACGATCACGCGCTGCCCGGGGTACACGGTTTCATTCATCCCGACGCAAAACCGTTGGCGTCCTCGGACAGTTTGAAGAGTAATTATTGTAACCGTAACCATCCAGCCGTTCAGCCGAGGCCGAGCAAAACAAAACACAGTTGCGACACGCGGAGTAATAAAACCGCAGCGCGAAGCAAACGCGCTCGTCGGGTCGTTGCTGCGGCGGCACAACATGTTTGCTATGGAATGGAACCGGTGGGCGAAAAGAAAATATTCACCAGGCCAGGGGTTCGGTGTTGGGCCTGGGGGAGCAAACGATTGCGGGACAGCGGACCGGAGAGCGCCGGATGACGTACGGCGCAATGTTTCTGGGGGGGGCTCAAAGCGGGGGTACGTGTCGAGGGACTGCAGCCCGTCCGGTTAATGATGAGGATGGACAAAAAAAAACTAGCGGGGAAAAAATGACAGCGTAAAAGTTGGTCGTTTTCTAACAAACGGTCAACAAACACCCATCCACCCATCTCGGATTCCGCACTCTTAGCTCGACACATTATGCTTAAATTTGGTGATGAAAAATGAAGCTAAATTTTACTCCCAGCAGCACAACAACGCCGGGAGCCCCACCGAGAAGGAGCCCCCGGTAATTAATCGTTCTCGTAAAGAACTTCAAACGATTGTGAGGGGGAAGGTTGGATGGAGAAAGGATAGAGTTGACCCGCACCCGTGCACAGAACGACACTAAACGGTTGCATTTATTACCAGCGCTATTAACATTTAAGCGGGCAACGATTTTGTTTGCAAATGACAACTTCAATGGCTAAAAAAAGGTTAGTTTTCCTTCCTTGCGTTCGATGGTGCTTCACCTGACGTTTGACGCGTTTCTCGGTCTAACTTTCCGTCAGAGTGGAAACAAAAACTATATTAAAGCGGCGTCTATCACTTCCACATCACGTACAATGGCGTCGAGGAGCAGTGGAAATCATACACGCGCACCACCACGACACAATAATTCCCACGCGTACCATATTCTTTTGCCACAAAAACAAAATCTTCCCCTTCACATTGCTGACCACCTGCGGGCACCTTATTCGTACACAAAAAAAAAAACACACACACAAACACAAAGCAAATTCCGCGATCATCGCGATCACTGCAAACCGGTGTTGCTGTCGATGATTGATGATCTACGGTGTAGACGCGACCAAAACAGAACCAAACAACGAAACGCGCCAGATCGAAGGGTAAACTCGGCGGCATTGAAGGCATTCAGTGACATGATCCAACGTCCCAATCCAGCAGCCCTACGTGGGGGCAGGGGGTCTTGTTGGAACAATTACGCCCACGCCCGCTAGGGTCGTAATGTGAGGCCTGAGAAGCAGAAGCCGTTCCTGTTCGCTTTATGTGTCTTTTGGCTTGTCAGTGTTTGAAATGATTTTGGTTGCGTTTTTTTTTTTCTCTCATGCGTTTGCGTCTCAACGGGACGGCTGATGTGGGTGTTCTTTCGTTGCTGCTAAACGCAAACACATTGGAATGTGAAATTTTTAACGGAACTGTTTTGGTGTTGTAGGGAATGGAATGTTTAATGTATTAGCTTAGTTCTGTGTTAAAACAAGTTTTGTTCAATGGAAAACACATTTTCGAGAACCAAGCTCTCTTTATAAACTCTTTACTAAAGTACCGCCTAATACATAAATTGTAATACAGGGTTTCCCACGATTTATTGGTTGGTTCCCACGATTTATTGGTGCGTTCCCACGATTTTTTGGTCATTTCCCATAATTTTTTGGTAGCAACCCACGATTTATTGGTCGGTTCCCAAATATTATTGGTCGGTTCCCAAATATTATTGGTCGTTTCCCAAATATTATTGGTCGGTTCCCAAATATAATATAATATAATACCGACCAATAATATTTGGGAAACGACCAATAATATTTGGGAACCGACCAATAATATTTGGGAACCGACCAATAAATCGTGGGTTGCTACCAAAAAATTATGGGAAATGACCAAAAAATCGTGGGAACGCACCAATAAATCGTGGGAACCAACCAATAAATCGTGGGAAACCCTGTAAAACATCAATTGTTTTGAAAGCATCAAAATCTTCTGGAGCCACACACACACACACACACACACACCTAATCGTCGACAATATCGCAGCTGAAAGATTTCGCCAATACCGAGAACACGAGTCCTGCGTGCGTGATCCAATCAATCTCAACCAACATCCAAAGAAGCCTGCACTCGCACAGAGAGCAAAAAATCGTCACGATCGGGACACAACCTGCTCGAAATGCTCGCCACAAAACACGCACACACACAGGCAAACAAACGAAAGTAACCAATACAAAAAAATCATCCCCTTACTCTCGATAATGCAGCCCAATCAGCAAAATCCCCGGCCGCTAAATCGGTGATGTATTAATTGGATTCATTCTTCGCAGGCGGACCAGCAAAAATGCTTTCTGCCGGTTCTTGCGGGGTTTAGTGGGCTTTTTTGTTTCTTCTCCAGCGACGAAGTTCGGAACCGAAAATGAGTTTTCAATGTATTTTGTTTTCCCCGTTCTACTTTATATTTGTGTGTATCTTTTACGTGCGATTTTGCGTTTCGCTTCTGCGCATCATTAATGCTACTTGGAGTGTTAGAAACGTTCCAGCCTGGCGGGCATTTCCTGTCGCCCTTTTTTATCGACTGTCCAAGCATGTGATTTTACGCCCCCCCCCCCTCCCTTAGTCCTTTTTTTGCTTCCCGCTTGATCTATAATGATCCAAACCCCCAGAAACAAAAGCTTAATCCAGCCCCTCCAGCAAGAAGACTGGTTTTTTTCGGAGATTAATATTTTTCCCAGTTTTTCTCGAATCCTCTTTTAGCAAGTTTTGTTACTTTGCATCATTTTGCAGAAAACAGCCAAAAAAAAAACCCCCCTCTCCAAGGATTACTTTCGTTGTTAGCCTAAAACAAACCGATTCAAGGCTGTCCACAATACAGCACGCACAGGACGAAGGTGCCCCGAAACAAAATATGATACTGGATAGAAGAAAAAAATGTATACAAAAGATTTAAGGACCTTCTTTGAATCCACCAAGAGCAGGACAGTGGTATTACTTTACCCTGTAGCTTACGTGGTGTTCACGCGGCTTTAATGCCCCAAACCAAAGGCGGCTAACTTTCGCCTCGTCGCTGCAAACTGTCGTAAATCAGAAATTTCATTTTCCACACTGCAAAACTGATAGTATCCGATGACGCATCGCCACGGTTCGGGATGGGCGGAGGGCGAACAAGAAGCGATAGAAGAAGCTCGGTGTAAGACGGCGCAGAAGCTTATTTTCCTTTTTCCAGAAAACGGCACTTCCGTCCTTGGTGAAAATTCCATTATTATGCTACGATCAAGTTGAGCCGAGTGATGATTTTTTGTTTCCTTCGATTCTTTTTACTTCACACCAGCACAAAAGGCAGCGGAAATGCGCGAAACAGTACACGGACGGCGGTAGGAGCGAGAAGGGACGTGAAAATTGTATTTAAATTTGTGAAGTTTTTCACTCCCTCGTTTGTTGCTCCTCCTCATCGTCCGGTGGCCGGTTTTGCACACACACTCACACACATTTTATGCTATGAATATCAAATGACTCGTGGCGCATAAAACGGCTTCGAAACGACGCTTCCATACCATCAACGGCAGCAAAATGGTGGAAAGCATTGCACAAGTACGTTTCAATACCTGCTACGGTTTTTTCCCCATTTACCTCGGCACCTTGGCGCTGCGAGCGAACGCTGCCTTGTAATTACCGCTAGAAGTAGTAACAATGCAGAAAGCAACCAACAACAACCCCTCCCAGCCCAGCAACGTTGGTACACAAACACAGGAGCGCGCTCCTGCTCCATGAGCTTTGGCTCTCGCCGTTTAACGATTACAGTGCCGTTAATGTAAAGTGCAAACATGCAAACAAACGCCCGTCAGCCCGTTCGCCCGCCACGCCGTGAGAAGCTCCGGGGCTGGCGATGCAATCAAAAAGGTATAAAAATTTCAAAATGAGCCATTTTGTGTCACACATCACCGGGAGGTTGTTCATGCGGTGGCGCTCGCTGGCGCACCTTCCGCATCGTCACTAGGATCAGGCTGTGGCGGAATTGATGTAATTTATTGCACTTCCCCTACACCTTGTTGACGTTTTTTTTTTGTGTGCAAGATTGTGCTCATGCCCTCCCGAGACCAAAGTACTTGGGACCAATATTACTCCAAACTCCATCACAAAGGGTGACAAAATCAACAAAAAAAGAAACACACAGCAGTACCAGGTATTTAAAAACCAAAAACGGAAACACCCCCAGAACCTCCGCACATCCTCCATCGCGCGAAACGCGAATTATCCCGCAGGGTGCCGTTAATGATACACACCAGTGCGTGCGCTCCTGCGTGAATTGGTTGATTAAAAGTAATTGTCCATCCGCACGGCAACGGTGCTCGTTCACGCACTAACTATGCGTTTACCTGCGTGAAATGCATCAATCATCATTAAATGTAGCCGTATTTTTAATTGCTCATTATTATTGCATTGCAATTCGCCCTTGCCGCTGAAACGTTGAGTGTGGTAGGGTGGGAGCGAAAATTGCAAACTAAATAATAACAGCGTTACCGCTGCGTTACCAATGGCTGACGATGCATTGCGAATACATAATTATGAGCGGGTAGCGTACGGTGCGCTGTTTTTTATTTGGAATAGGTGGAATTCACTTTCTTTTTTGCGCCGCTGTAATAACATGCATGCAGCGGGTACGGTAAATGCGAGAATGATTGGTACGGTAAACAAACATATAAATAATAATTATATATAATATTATATAAAATTATATATAATATAATTATATTTACATGACAAGCGTATATATTACAGGCCTTGCAAAACCACTTTGAGCTAACAAGCTTCAAATGATGAGCAAAAATCAACTTGGTACAGAACACTGCATACTTGTAGGCGAACAGTGTAAACACAACCCAAACAACGCCTGAAGTTATGCAACATAGGTAAGATTCTTGCATTTTAAGCCTTAAATTATGTTTCAACCAGCGAAACTTGTGCACGTCTCAAGCTGCATTCGACATGCATTGTATATATTTTCTATATTTACCTTACAGTGTGGTACACTGTTTTGCAGATGCAACTAGGAACCGTCCTTGAAATGGCGGCGTCGCCATACCAATATGGCAGCAGCATGCTGGTCCCAGGATGCACCCGCCAGCCTCCAGCCTAATTTTCACTTGCTCACCACCCAATCAACAGTATTAATGTGTATCCACAATCAATGGAACCGCAGATGCAAGTCAAACAAACACGCACGCTGTCTCTCGTTACGCTGCTCTTCCGTTTCGTGCGCCCAAACACCCACACCCCTTGCCCAATCCTACTCGCTCCCTTCCTGCCAACCCCAAGGGAGCCAGGGCGCTAGCGTGCGTTAATTGCGGCTCAATCCATCACCAGCCCGGAGTAATCCGTGCATCATCAACGGTCGTCAAATCTTCCAACAGGACTGGCGGTCTTCACCATTCACGCAAACACGCACGTCATGTCAATGGCACGGCAATGGGGTGGTGTAGTAGCAACTCAGTGGGTGGCTTATTTTTGGCCAACGGAAGGAACGGAAGGATGCTGCCGAGAATGCGGAACGCGTGGAACGGAGGAAGGTCGACCACATACACATATATCCCGATCGTCACGCGGGTGACACGGTGACACCGACACCGGGGTGCCAAGGGGACCGGGGGCTGCCAACACACACACGAAGAAGGCAGGCAGACAGGCGGCTACTCCCGCTGCGTCCAGACGTCACACGCGAGCGTTTTTGGGCGACGTGAACTCTCTGCTTGGCTACGGCGGCAAGGTGGTGGCCGGGTGGTGGTTGAAAACTGCACAACAGAACAGTGGCAACTGTGCCACGCCGTGTTTTGCAACCCTCGCGCTGTTTGCTCAACGAGTTCAAGGACGCCCGGACTGATGTGTGTGTTACAGCATCTTTTGCAAAAGGGGAGCTGGCGAAACGATGCGATGCGTTTACATCACAGCGTAATGCGAATTAATAGGTTTTGCAACAGCGCGCGATGCGTCGTGTGAAGTGTTTTTTGTGTGTTCTCTCTCTCTCTCTCTCTCTCCCGCGAAACACGGAATGCGTCCGGAAGACACGCTTTTTTATTCTTGCTTTTAAACGGCCCGTGGTTGCCTGTGGTCGAGGCGTCCGGGAGTGTCGTGAGCAATGACTTATTTTTAAAAAGCAACACCATGTTCAGATGCGTCACACCGCGACGTCCTCTCCCCACGAAGCCAGCAGTTTCCAGAGGTTTTGGTATGTGACAGAAAGCAACGCCAAAAAAAAAATCTTGCATTTAAAGCATATTGTGCAAAACAACCAAAAAACAGCGTCAACATCAGCCAAAAACAATCCACTGACAGGCGGTTCCCCATTTTGCGCAAAAGCAATCTTTTGTCGCGGTTGTTGGTCTCTCTCTTCTAACCCTTCAAAATCAAACGACGCTTTTCGTCAAAGATTTCCATAATGGAAGGTTAAGGAAGGTTTTTCGGCTTTCCTGGAAGGATTTTAAGGTTGCTGTTTTCCTTCTATTTTTCGTTGTTGTTTGTTTGGTTCCCTTTTGCCATACGCTAAGCCACAGCTAAGACACTCGCTCACTAACACACACACACACACACACACACACACACACACACACACACACACACACACACACACACACACACAGACAAAGACGCACGGAAATCACTCATTCAAAAAAGCGAGCCTCAAAATCGTTTTCCACAATTTTTCTTTTTTGCTTTTCGTGAGCCATTTTAACTTTTCGACCTCTTCATTGCTTCTTTGTTCACTCCAGCAGAGCACACGGCGTGCTACCTGGACGGGGTGGTTAGGGGTTCAGTTTTCATTTTTCATATCTCTCCTGCCGCTCATTTTTACAACCCTAGTCGTCAGCATCCTCGCCTCGTTTATCCATTTCGTGCTAGTGTGAAGGAAAAAGTGACGGAAGAGGACGGAAACCGAATTTTGCCCCATATCCCCACGTGGTTTTTCTGCTGCGTGTGTATACCGACGGGTGAATGGTGTGAAACAGCCCGTGATGATAAAGCAGCCATACAGCAGCAGCATCAGCAGCAGCAGCACGGGACAGAACAGCGCGAGAAAGCGAACAAACACAACAAAAAAATCCGCCGAAAGAATTCACACACATGGTAATTTAGCACAAAACCAAGCGCATGAACCTTTTTTCTTTATATGCGTGTGTGTGTGTGTGTGTATGTATATACATGAAGGTGAAAGTGTGGGTGTGTGTTTGTGTGCAGTTTTAGCTGTTCACCGTGTGGCAGAAAAGCGCTTCTGCATTGAGTGCTGTTTCCGGAACCATTTGGTAATATGGCTCGAGAAAGCCCGTGCAAACGATGATGCTCTTGTTGTTGATGATGATGATGATGATGATGGGCTGGTGAGGCTGGGGAAAGAGAATGAAAAATCGATTTTCCTACGACTTGAAGCTCATCACAACCACCATAACCACCACCATCATCATCGTCATGATCAGCTTCGCTACACGGTGTGAGATTTTGCTGCGAACGTTTGCTTTTGTTTCATCGATCGTCTCTTCCACACGCACCACAGCAGGGGGGCGGGAAAGTTAAGGGCATTTTTCCACCTGCACCACAGTGAAAATCTGAACTGAAGCCTCCTTCGCAGCACTACTTACATCGCATTCCTGAACGGGGATTTTCCTGGTGCAGAAGTTTATCCAGCCGCGTGAGGAGCGTACACGCGAACGGCTTTCGATGATTTGCAATGGTGCCGACGGCATTTTCAACGCTTTTCTACGTAGCCTCTCGTAACCTGTGCGCTGGAAGGGCGCTACCTATCTTTCAGTTGTTAAAGTGAACTTTCGGCTGCAATTTTCTTATCATACACATTCCATGGCATCGTTTTGTGCATAATTAAACGCTACACTTTGCACAATTCACACGAGCTACCGGGTGAGCTTCGAACTCCATTCTGCAGCAAGTTGCACAAAGCATGAACCACAGCATCCGTCGGCTGCACAAAATTGTCCATTTTCCGGGAAGGTTTTGCAACGTTCTATGCTGCCATCGCACACTTTCACACTGACACCTTTTCACAACGACACTGCTCCTGCCACCACGTGTGCCGCCTCACTGCACTTCTTCCCTAACGAATTCTGCTCGGGTCGGGAGGACACGTCTGCTTTACATGGGAAGTTGGTAACTTCAAACTTTGCACTCGTTTGCTGGCATGCACAAAATCAGGTCAAACATGGACAAGGTGTGCATCTTCACACACACAAACAAACAAACACCTTTTTCAACCTGCTAGCACCTGCACCTGCAGTGCATTGTTGTTCACACGACTCACAGCACTTCACCATCCTGATCATCAACAAACCCCAATCCCTTCCCTTTCTCCCATCCGCCCGACACTGATCCCCCTTTCCCCCCCCCCCCCCCCCTTTGCATACCTTTACTTCCAGCACAAACGGTGCACACTGTGCAAGGGGAAACAACACACAAACTGTGGCTTGAACAATTCCTGTCACACGCACTTGCCCGCTACTCCACGCAGTGTCCTGCTGTACCTGGTACCGATTGGTTTGTTGTTTGTTGTTTTTTTTGTTGTTTGTCCTTCGTCTTCTTCTTCTTTTTCTTCTCCTCCTTCCACACGGGTGTGGAACGTCCTGCACAGTGTGGGGATGTGGCTGCTATGCCGTCGCTCTTGCACCCCGCGCGTGTAGTGCAATGTATGTGTGTTGTGATGAGCGAGAGCTGGGCTATATGATCGGAGACAACAACTGGCGCGTTCTGCAACCCAACGCCACTGTTTCGCGTTACCAAACGGCAGCAGGAAAATTTCCATCCATCCATCGACGTGGTTTTTCCTCCCCTAGCACGAGGCGGAGAGCACGCGCGCGAGATGCGCGAGAGCGAGCGTTGTGATGCGAGAGAATATACAGTGATGGAATATGGCCACCCGATGGTCACGATGGAGGCGCTCTCCCGTCTGCTCACGCACTGAGCGGGAGGATGTGTGGAGGCGCTCACGAATCCTTCCCACGCGGGTCGGTACCGCGCGGGAATCGGGTGAGGAGGGGGGGGGGCAAAGGATCGTAAGCGTGAAACATGCGCAAGCACGCGCACCACGTGAAACACACCGTGTGAGACAGGAGATAAAGAGAAAAAGGAGCGAGAAAGAGAGAGAGAGAGAGAGAGAGAGAGAGAGAGAGAAAGCGAGAAAGAGAGAGTAAAAGAGAAAGAGATAGAGAGAGATTGAGAGAGATAGAAAGAATTTACGTGCGTGTCGCGAGCAGCATAACGTAATGCAAGGGAAAATGGACAAAGAGAGTCTTGGCAGCGAGTTGAGCAGAGGTTGAGTTGTGGCGCTTTTCCACGTCGGAGCGAGATGCTCTTGGCATCTCTCGCCGCAAACGTATCTGAGGGGATGCTGAGTGATGTGAAAAACGTGCGCCGTTGTTTTCCACCATGCCATCGGCCATCAAAACATGCTGAGAGTGTACATGTGCTCACGCTCAGCACGCTTCTCTCGAAATTCCTTAGCACGTTTTACGCCACGCGCACCCCGAAGATGGTGGAGATTTGAGAAGAGCAAAAAACAAACGCATACGCACACATCCACATCCCCGACCTTCGTTAAGTTTCGTCGGCATGGTTGTGGCATTCGTTAGGTTTTGGCTCGCCTTCCTTTCCTTTCGCTTGTGATAGCGAATGAGTTGCATGTGTCTGTGTGTGTGTAAGTGTTTGTGTTTTTGTTTGGGTTATTTTATAGCATCTTTTTTGTTGCGTAGTTGGGATCCAGGGAACAAAATAATCCGTTTTCATGGCAAAACAATAAGAATGAGAGAAAGAGTCGCAAAAATGCTAAATATTAATTTACATAGAATCGATTCATGTTCGTACAGTGCTATTAAAATCGAAAGCTACTTTTTACGAACATGTTCCTCACTCAAGCAAATAAGCTACCGTGTGCTTAGTTAAGGATTATTTTACGTTATCAAAAAAACATTTGCCTTCTTTTTGTGTTGAACTGGTGGATATTGATCGGTGCTAACTGAACCGTATAAGCTATAATACGAATTGCAACAACTTTACGTAACAGTGTGTAATGACATTCTGTAGTACATCAAATCGGCAAACATGTTTACCAATTTAAGATAAAGTTAATTAAAAGCAGCGAGTCATAAACTACCTGTTGACGTTCCGTTTTTTTTTTTCACCTCAACGCACCTATCGGGATCACTGTTCGCAAATGGAAATTAAATCGAACTGCAGTGCAAAAATAAACAATACCATCCGTTCGGTTACTACCGAGAACCCATTATTGCTTTTCGCCCAAAATCGACCGAATGTTTCGAGAAGGTAAAATATGTCCTTTCACTCCCATTCGCAGCTGCTCTTGCATTACAGTCCATCACGACCCTGCCGCGCAAAAACGGCCCCATAATCCTGCGAAAATTCATTTGTGGGAAATGGGAACTAAAAACGATACAACAAACATAACGCACTTTTTGCACGGGTTTCAAACGGTTCGATAATGGACCCATGATTACTGCCACGAGCTGCGTGGAACAATTGCATTTTTACGCACTTGTAATCTGGCTTTGGTTGCAACTTGCACGAGTGCTGATACTGCCCGCGCAGCCTCACCTATACAACAAAACAATGTCCGCAACATGTTGCTCGGGAAAGTGGGTGGAGACGAGGGCATATCAGAACTGTAGGCAAATGTAATTCTCCTCGGATCCTTATTTTATGGTGCATAAAAAAACTTAACATTCTATAGAATCGAGATAACTTTGAATACAAAGAAACAACGAATATTTAAATAAATCGCACAGATCTCCCACAACCTCCTATACGAATGCAATCATAAAATTAAACAGTAAAAAACAGTAATGAAAGCGATTGGCAAACTTGATACCACCACAACGCTTCTTCGAATCCATCCGTCCATTCCAATTTGTACAAATGATTGCATCAATGCAGTGATTGCAGGCTGATGGCAATCAATTTACAGCATATATAGGTTCGCCATCTCGTAGCTCGTCGCCCGAATCCAGAGACCACTGCTCACTGATCGACCATTAGCACTAATTACAAACAAGCTCGCTCGCAAATCAATCAATGCTTGCCCTCCGATAACCACAATCAAATCTGTTTAGTGTTTGCTTTTTCCATCTATGGCACGTTGAACTTTATCTCACGCACGACAGAAGGCGTTAGGCTTTAATATTAAAGCCAATGCCGTAATTAATAAGCTTTCATTTACTGGCGCGCGCGCACACACACGCACACAACCGACCTGCTGGATTCGGTTGAACGGATGACCGCATATTAATTGAAGCACATGATGGGTGCCACGTGCCCATCGCACGGATCGCGGCTGGTGACGATCCTTTTGATATGACCAGTTGCGGACAGTTGCCGTATTTTTCAATGGGGGTTTTGCGTTAATAATACTCGTAACAGAACGACAGCAACCAACGCACACACCGACTAATGAGCGCAATGATGGCAACCGATCCAGATAAGGGTTACTGCTGCAATGCCCATCGCAGGTGGTACCGAAAGAATGAATTATTTATATGTACCGTCCGTTGTACTGTCCGTGGGACAGTTATCTCTATGCCAAGCCTTTCACTGCTCACAGTTCGCACGTTCTTGGGGTTCGGTTGCCGCTGCCTCCTGCTTGCTTGCTCCGCATCCCGTGATACGAGATGAAGATGCTAGGGACAAAACTTCCAGTTGAGCTGATAAAAGTTGACAAACGGCACATTGGTTGCCAGCGCAAAGGAAACGAGGTGTAGGTGGGCGAGGAGGAGATAGTGTTGAAGAGTGAAAGGACTCCGCAGCATTCCGCACGCGAAACAGTCGACTGAGGGAAATTAGAAAAGTTCCATCGTGAAATGTCACTGTGCTGTGTCGATTCCAGTGGCAGGTTGGTTGAAGAATTTAGGCGACCGGGAGGGGGAGGAGAGCATTTTTCGTAGAATTCGGGCAGGATATCGAACAATATTACGATTCGAGCGTTTCATGTAGTATAACTATCGATACGATTGTTCAACAGCAAGAAAAGTAATTTTGCTGCAAATAGTTAGGTTATGAAGTATAAGCTTTTCATAGAATTGCAATTCATAGTTTGTTGTACATATACGTTTTTAACAGGAACCATCATGCCATTAGCAACATTCATCTCTTCATAAATTGCTCGTTAACGTAGTAATCGTCATTGAAAAAGAAGAAAACAAAAAAACAGTACAAAATCGTGCGAGAAAAAACGGGAAATTGTAATTTTCACGGACAAACGGATTCAACAAACAATTTCAGCAATAATGAATACGCTCTCCACTGTCGCGATGCTATTGACAGACATCGATTGCTTCTGCAATGAATAAACCACCAAGTAGGGAGCTCAAACAAGGGATCGACAGAAAGCGCGAGCAAGGGAAAATATTATTAAAATTCACTACTACAACACACAATACAACATGTCTGCAACATGCCTGGGCCGTTGCGTTGCAACAAGGGACTTCATTTCAGGGTTTTTTTTTGCAAACAGTCCACAAACAAACGTCGATTTAATAAAGTTAATAGATATTTTTGCACAAACAACCTCGCTGCAGCCGATAAGGTACTGTTTCTGTATGTTTGTTTGTGCGTGTGTGTGTGCGCAGAACGATCGGACTGTGTGTTGTGGGGTAGCTTGATCGGAGCGTCTGGACTGGGCGGAACATGAAAAGTCAATTTTCTTTCGCAGAAAGTTAGACATTTCCGAGCTTTCTTGCCCGGTGTCCCATCCATCTCAAGGAATGACGGTTAATTCGAGTTTGGTCCGTACTGCTCGGTACTGCTTGGGCTATATCTGAATCCCGCCAGTTGCCCGCCGGTGCTAGCGGCCAAAAGTTTCTCTTTGCGTACAGTGGCTACAGTGCTCTGTTCGTCTCACTTCCTTCCCCACAACACGGTCAACTGACGAATGTCAAAGATTTTTGAAAGTGATGAATAAAATTTCCTCTCGTTTCCATTCACAGCGCTACAGGGGGAAGAACCTTCATAGCACAGCTTCATCAAGGCAAAAGATAAGTAAATCGCCAGGGTTTGGCAGTCCCTTTCGACTGGAAAATCTTATTGCAAATCCTTTTTTACGAAACAAAGACAAAACAAATCAATAAGAGAAATTTTCGGTACAAAAGAAACGTAGTCTAATTTCTTTTCCTGTTCCTAATATTCATCTTATTTATTCTCTTGCCAAACCCTGCCCTATCGTCGTTAATTTAATTCCTACCGCTCTGTTTCCATCCGAGAATTGTCGTCTACACCGCGCTTCTGCGGGCTTGTGGCAATTATTTACTTCTGGTTCCTTTGCTGTCCTGCCGCCCGTTGCTGTCTACTGCCAGTTCACACTTCAACGTACAATGCCCATCACAGGATGTAAGAACACGCGACCCAAACTTAACACCGGGAAAACTGAGCGGGAAGCCCTAATACCAAACGAAACGAACGTAAAACATTTGAGCCACGAATTTGAGTGACGATCCTCCGAATGCGTTTGACTAATGCGAACAACATTTAAAGCGCGCGTGGCGAATTAATTTCCATCCGTTTGCGGTTTCCGCCGATGATTGAAAGAGCTCATGCTTTCATCGAACACCCCCCCCCCCCCCCCCCCCCCCCGAGCAGCAAGAGTGGTAATGAAATTGCAGTGCGTTAGACCCTGAATGTTTCGAGCATGAAAAAGAGTTGTCTACCGCTCACCCATGCTTTGAACATGGAATAACATTTATAGAACAACACAGCATTACTCAACAATATGAGAAACATGTATTGCACAAATTAAAAAAATATGAAAAGCCAAGTGTTTGCTTTTAAACATTGTGAACCAAGTACTGCTCTACAGCAGGCAACACAAACAGATTGAAAGTTTGTCCACAACTCTCATCTCTCAATTTCTGCCATCCATCTAACAAACCACCCCAGGAACTAAAGGAATGTCAATTTTAATTTACACAATTTCACAAGTCTAGATTGCGAAGTCCTGTTTGCGTTACTGGGAGTGGCGCACAGGGTGTCGTTTTTTTTGTTCTATCTGTGTGTGTGTGTGTGTTTGTGAGTCAACACCCACCGGGTTTAGTGAAATCTGTTCCATGCTCGACGCTCCTATCTATGCTTCATTTTGATTGAGAATGTTTTTTTTTTTATTTATATTATTTTTTTTTTTTTCGGAAGAAAAACGGCCACACAATGCAACATGTACACCCAGGCAGATATGTAAAGATAACGAACAGTGAAAACAAACAAACAAAAATGTAACATCACACCGTGCACCACCCAGCACAGCTTTCGTGCCGTGCTGGGCAGGAGTTTTGAGCCACCATGTGGAAAACGGCAGTAATGGAGGACGACCAGGTCGTGCTGGCAATTGTTGTGGACGATGTCATTTTATTGATGGTATGGGTTTTTTTGTTGTTCTGCTACGATTCCGTAGCTTTTATTTTTCAAAGACCAACCACATTGTGTCTAAAATGTGTGCTTCACGGCCACGATTGTTTGCTATCTAACTAGAAAAAGAACGTCAAACAAAAGAAGACAAATCAACAAATGCGAGTATAGTGTCAGAGGAAAAAATGGGAAACACTGAACACTGCCAGATAGAAACAGAGAGAGCGAGCGAAGGATAGAGAACGCGAGCGGGATAGAGTGCGCGTGAAAAAATAGCTAATTTTAGAAACACATCAACTGTCGTGATCCATTTATTTTCTATACCTTGCCGGCGATGGGGCAGGTGATGGCGTGGAGCGGGCAGAATGGGAAGATGTGTCTGTCACCCACCCATTTCCTTTCCACTTTGAACACACACAACCACCTTACCGGCGATCGCCGCTTTTGTCTCACTTGCTGTCTCACTTCCGTCCATTGTGCCGATGTGATTTGTCTCCATATATTCAGTTTTTTGTTTATTGTTGGCTCAATGTAAGAAATGCTGCTTGTGTGTTAAATGAAAACAGATGATGTCGCTGTTTTGTGGATGAAATTTTGGCCACCATTACCTTGCCGTCGCGAGTGGTAGGCGAACACCCGGGTCCCAAATCAATCCCATGTACTGGTGCCAGCATCCACTGCCAAAGTGATTTAGTGGGCGGGCAAGCGACTGACCCCAAAGGTCAAATGGGATGCCAAACCATTCATAAATGTGGTTCCGTCATGGTGCGGCAGCTCGATCGTCCATTACTACCAAACACGATGCAAGGTGAGATATAATGATACATTAAAAATAAGCACTGAGAAAATAATCAAGTAAAAGAGTGCCAAATTAGATTCGTGTCTGTCACAAAATAGAAAGAAAAAGTAATATAACATTTCCAACAAATGAAAATGCTTTGCTTTTAAAGATATTCAGTTTTGAAACTTTATCTTAAGAATAATAAATGCCAAACAATACAAGCGAAATGTCGTCTTAAGCTGATTGTGAAAGCAGATTGCATTAGCTCAGGGGCTTTCCATATGAAATGACATACTTTGATGTGAGCCTAAAAATATGCAATTCAATATTATACGTTGCATACACGCACAAAATGCATGGAAATGTGCAATTAAATAATACAAAAATTTCATTTCTCCTATTTCAACGAAATTTGCGTAGAAGCAACCCAAAGCTGTTTCTTCATAAATTAAAAGAAAACTAATAATCCGTCAATCCGTCACGCAAAACCATTGTGTAAGGCCTTCGTTTGACTTTTGCTCCTCCCAAAATCACAGCATCGGTCACGAAAAGGTCACACGGTGCTTATCAAACGTACGACACAAGCACACAGTCGGACGCAACATAGTCCCAAGAACAAGTCGGTCTATTTTTATTAGTAGAAAGATCATTTAATTTCTCTCCTCCGGCATTAAACTCCCCACCCCCCCTCCCCCTCGTCTCTCTTCAGCCCTTATCCCTCAACCTCGCTGCATGCAGTGTTCGGCATTGTATTTGAGATTCTAAAATAAATACACTAAAAAATAACCTACAGCTTCTCACATTTGCGACACTTGTACGCCGACCGCTGCCCTCTCTCTCTCTCTCTCTCTCTCTCTCTCTTTCTCTCTCTGTCCGAGGGTGAAAAGGAAGAGTGCCGCAGACAATAGATGATCCCACATTGAGCACACTTACACACATACATACATAGTGCCTGCGGGCAGAATTTCCACGAATTCTACAACCTATTGTGCGTGTCATCAACAGCTATGGCCGACGGCACCGAACCTGCCCTGTACTGCCTGTCTCCCACAGCTTTAGCTTCTGCTGCTTTCATCATGCTTAATGAAATTACAACCAACCAACGAATCACACGATCAAACACATTCTAGAGGGAGATAGAGAGAGAGATAGAGCACACAACAAAACAACACTCAACAACAGCGCAAAGATTGAAATCTAACACAGCGGTGGGAAAACATCAAAAGTGACAAAATGTACGAGGAGTTAATTAGTGGAAGGACTCATCACCGTAAAGGGGTAGATTATGAATGTATATTTATACATATATTGTTGTGTCGCACACTAATGCCCAGAGCAGAGGGCTCACTAATTGATGAGATGTGGTTTTTGATGAGCAGCAGAAACCAACAAAAAAAAAAACGAAACATTCAGCAAACGAGCATGTCTCGAAACAATGTGCGATGATCGGTGCGCCGATCTCTCCCCTTTACCACCGAGACCGTCGAAGGTTTTCGCAAAAACACTCGGCACAAGCAACTTTCACACGGGGGAAACATTTCACACAAATTGGTTTCTTCCACACACACAGACACACACACTCGGTACACGGCTCTTTTGCACGTGCTCAGGAGCATTAGGAAAATATTCAATTTAAATCGGATAAGCTCACTTGAATATGCACTATGACTATCCGGAAGCATACTTTCGCTCGACTTTACTGCTAATCACTTACCAACCAAAGGGGCCGTTCCATTGCACCGTGTGGCTTTGCACCTACGGCAAGCGAAAGGGGCAAAAGGGGGGGGGGGAACATGTAAGGCCAGATAAACGACTCTTGATTTGGCACACCAACACTACGCTACCGTACATAAATTGCTTGCATTACCCAAACGATACAGCTCCAAGCAGCATTCGCCCTATAACATTCCAACCCAGTACACTGACCACAGACACCTGTTCTAACTGTTTCCATCACAAATGCATACGCCTCCGCGCGCTCCTCGAACCCGCATTCATATTCCTCTTAAAGTCTCTCACTCTTTCTCGCCCGTCTCTTGTTCTCTCCCCACCGGCATGCTCGGGGTGAAGCTTACGCTTTTATTTAACCATTGGTGTTGCGTTTGTGCTCCATCGGGACCATTTTTCAATTTGCCTACATTTCATTGCCACCCACCTTTGTAAGTGTCTCCCGTGTTCACTCTCTCATTAAAACACAACAACACCGGCATAAAACCTACAGACCGAGCATGGATTTTGCAAATTAATATGTAATGGAAAGCTGTGTGCCATGTGGAGGCACATAAGCTGCACGGCAGCAACAGCTCTGCCGCACATTGTGCACGCTGTAGGTGCAAATCCTTTCCTCTCACCCGTACGGTTGGGCGCATTCTCCAACGGCCGATAGAGAGTGCGCTCATCATTTTATGAGCAAACAATTTTCTCAATAAACATTTCTCCCCCTCCCCTCCCCCCTTCCCTCCTCCTTGCTCTATTCCTTTCCTTTCGTACGGAAAATGCGATCAAACTTTGCCTCGTCGGGTGACGTGGTGACGCAAAAGGGTTCAGCTTTTCAGCACGGTGGACGCACAGGTGGTAGATTAAAAAGTGTACGCAAAGTAAGTTTTACTTTGGCAAACCTTTCCCTTACTCGCTTGGACTCTTGTTTACTCCCAGTTTGGGGGGGAGGGGGGGGGATCTCGTTGCTGCCGGTCCGTGGGTCAAGCAAAGAGCTTGCCAGCTTACCCGAATAACTTGCAAAGCAATATTTCTACAGTGCTCACCGGTTGATTGTGGAAGTTAGACAAAAACAAAACAGTGTTAAAATCGCGCTCTTACCGTTACACAAGAGAAAAAAGAAACACAGAAATAGCAGCTGTTTTGCAAAAAATCATTAGAAACTGTTCTGCAAAAAAAGAAGGATTCGAAGAAGGATGGCAGAAACAAAAACGCACCAAAGCACCAGACTGCTATAAATATTCAAACTGACAAAGTTAAGAAGTGCAAGCGAGTAAAGCTGCAAGCACTGCTAAAGTACAGCGAACACGTGACGGGAGCATAAACAACGAGTGCGACAAACGCGCAAGGGAAAGCGCAATTGAAAGTACATCATAATTTTAAGATCCTGCACGATGCTGTAAACATCTCAATGTATTTCCATTTTCTTTTCTCCGTTTGTTTCGCTCGCTGCATCATTTCTTTCACCCGTCCGCTCCTTTCATAACCTTTTTGGGTTTTTTGTTGTTGTTTCCAGTTCCAGTCTATTTATTTCACTTTACCGTTTTCGATCGAGTGCTGGGTGTTTTGTTCGTTTTCGAGCTGTTCCCGCCACTCGAGCGCTCACCCTAGCAACGGTTCGCTCGTTTGCCCTCCCTGCTCGCCTCCGTGCGGAAAATACGAGAGTACCGCCATTCGTTGCAAATCAGACGGTCGAAGGAAACCATAGTAACTGTGAGTATTACAGCCAACTGTTACACGTTCCATTCATTCATCCCATCCCAAAGCGCCACGAGCTAGTAGCAGGACGCCGAACGACGCCGAGCCGTGGTGAAGCAAATGGCGCGACTCCATGATTGAGTATGGGTGCTCGACAGGCAGGTACGTAATGCAGAATGCATAGAAACTCCGCAACAAAGGGAGAGTGAGAGATAGACAGATAGAATACGATTGAGCGAGAGCAAGAGACAGCACGGATGGAAAATCGATAAATCTCTCCTATCTCGTACGCGGCCACACATGATGGCGGTATTTATTTGCGAGCTGCTCCGAAAATGCTGCTGCAGTTTCGCTGCTGCTGCAGCACACACTCACGCGAAGTGCTTGCTGTTATTCGCCGGGAGTAACCTTTGCTTATGTAGTTTGCTAATGTTATCGATGCTAATGCATAGTTACTTCTATGCCCACATTCCATGTATGTCTAATGCTGCGTACAATTATTGCAAAAAACTCTGTAACATCATTACTTTGGCCAACGTACTCGAATGGTATTTCAATTCGCGATACTGATATCTCTTCATTTCGGCGTAGCGACCTACGCAATAATGCCGGTTTGCTATTTAAACGGTTTTCCAGGCCAATTATCAGTAATCCATAGGAAGAAGCGCTACAATACTAACATCAGGACTGGAGTGTTAGAAGGAATAAACAATGCAGTGAATCATGGATGGGAATATTTCCTATGACAAGAGATAAACGGTAAATGAGATGCAAAACATTCATGAATTGAAGTTTATGCTAGGAGCCATCTGAGCCCGATTTTAGAACAGAGTCACACACTAAGGCTGGAGCGACATTCGACGCTAATAGACCACAGAAATGAAGAACAGAGAAAATAAGGAACAGAAGAAATATTATTGGTGATGAACTCAAGCACCAGATACAAAGAAATTTGCATTAATGGAGAAAATTATCAATAACCAATTGATTGAAAAATTTTCTTTAAATAGGTATCATAAGTAAGAAAGTAGTACCAGGAAGTCAGTAGAACTAAAACACTAAAGATCTGAATACTAATATCGAGAATGGAAAAGGAAGAAAGAGCCTAAAACAACTAGAACTACAATACAAATAAAGCAAACAACTAGCTCTGAAAAAAGTAAAATTTGACCATAAATAACTGAAGCCCCATACTGAACTGTTGAAACATAAATTACAACCCATGTAAATGAACAGAAACTTAAACCTGTATATTACAGTTTCCATGACACGATCACACCTGTTACTCACCAACGATCAAAGAACCAACATTCCACACTTGAAAGCATTATCACAGAGCACATCGAACGGAAGGCGCTGAACACTGCAATCAAAATAATTGTTCTCGATGCGGCGGAAAGCTGATAAAACACGCTCGGGAATATGACCATGGCATTAAGTCACTCGGCAACATTGCACCGTGCAACAACTCTAAGCCATGGGTACGGCAAACCAACCATCTAGCATCTGCTTTCTTCGATGGATCGGCTGGATGGACACGATCAACGGGATCCATCTGCACGACGATTCTCGCCTAGCTCGGGCGTTCGAGTACACGTTTTACGCCCTTCAGCTGGTGCAGCTGCTGAATGCCTACAATTTTGCAGTGCTTTGCAGCAACGACACCATCTCGCTCGAAACGTTTGCGGAACAGTTCAACCAGTTCGGTGGTATTTTACTGACCCTGTCCCGTGTCATCGCGATTGTAGGCAGCTTCCCGCGCGTTTGATCTCGGTTGCGCAGGGTAATGTGATGATATGGTTTATCTCACTTTTTTCCAGAATATTTATCGTCCCCAGCTGAAAGACACGGCCGAGTTCATCAATGCCTGCAAATTTCACCATCTCAACGAGCGCGCAGAAGAGATCCGTGCCGGATCCATTCACAACGCGGGCCGATTCCTGTCCACGCTCCTAACCGTCCAGATAGTAACGCTTGTTTTCTGGTTCGCGCTAACTGAGCTGCAGGCCCACCGGCAGGACGTGCTGCTGCCCATATTCATCTATCTACCGTTTGACGCTTCCCACTGGCCACTAGTCGCAAAGGTAGCGTTTCGGCTGTACGCTTACCTTGCGTACGCTCAGCTGATGCTGACCTTCTTCGGAAGCTATATCATCACGAGCAGCTACCTGCTAACGCTTACCATCGAGCTTCGCATCCTGAACGATTCGTATGCTGCTGCACCGACCGATCCGCAGCAGTTAGTAGCATTCCTGAAGGAACGGGTCGTCTACAAAGCGGCACTGCTGCAGCACATCCGAACCATCAAGCGGCACATGAACGGGAGCGTTCTGTTGGAGCTGCTGTTTATCGTGTGCCTGCTTGCGCTCAATGGTTTGCGCCTGTGCACCACCACCACCACCAGTGATCTTAGCGAACTGGCACTGTCCAGCAGCATGATCCTGATCTATCTGCTGGAGCTGTTCCAGTACTGCTGGCAGGTGGATGAGATGGAGCTGCTACACGAGGGTCAAGCGTTCGCCGTCTACTCAACGCCGTGGACGGGTGCCATCATGCAGTCGAAACCATTCCTGCTGATCACGATCCGTATGGCCCAGGTACCGTTGCGCTTCATGTGCGGTGGGATGTATCAACTGTCTACCGAGCTGTTTGCCTCCGTTTTGCAGTTTATCTACTCACTCATTATGATGCTTTTACAGTTTAAGTAAGCGAACTGCAGCAAAACCATACTATCACAAAATCCCTTTTGCTCTCATTTTGTATACCTATTACCAGAAGCATCAAAACTGGTGCGCATTGATCTTTTCTTTGCCAGGCTTGAATGCATAAATTCACACAAACCATCGGGTCGCAATGAAATGTACCCCATTTATCGATGGACCTATAAATTCTTCAAATCCCTCTAATACCACACCTTTGCACCAGCAGAGCCTCACAACTTGCAGCCATCCCCGTGGCTACATTTGCTTACAGTTGCCCCTTGCTCTAGCCGGAAATCGGTACGGGTGTAAATGTTCCCACTACTCGTTACCCGGAAGAAACTATTTCCTGCTCTGCTGTATATGCCACGCACGGTCATACTTCGTCCTGCACGAGAAATCAGCAGTCCCTACGAAAAAGGTAAGCTTGTTGCAAAACCAATTTCCCATCACAAACCACAAGACGTGTAGGAATGCAATGGTTTTAAGCCATATATCATTTGCAACATATTAAAAGCTCTTAATTTCGCTACGTTTCTTTGCCCCAATAAATAACACTCAGTATGTTCCTTCATTCTGCTATTGATGTTGCTATCGAAGAAGGAGCGCCGAACCATTCCAGGTTTCCATTTCACAACACTCCATTCCGCCGTACTAAAACTAACCAAAACTCTTCCCGGGGACATCGCGACATGCACCTTCGCCTTGCGTATGTGTATATCTATTTTTTTTTCTTTGCTTTCTTCCAAACACGAGCAAATGCATCGCAGTAAAGATTCGGTGCACTGTCTGACTTCCTAAGTATCCATGGTGACACTGAAGACAGTCGATGGGCGCACAAGGACTATCGTAGGATTTTCAACTTTCCCAACCTTTCCGGTTCTGGACCGGCTGACGCAGGTGTGCTTCCACAGCGAGGAAATTGTGCTGAAACACAGTAGAGACCACGCACACCGCGCTCGCAAAGAAGAGAACACTGAAGTAAAGAAGGAAATGGAAAACGGCAAATGGGAACGGAGGGACTGCATCATAAAAATAAATTGCATTCATAAATATTCCGTCGTTGGATTGTGACCGGCCGGTGCGAAGTCGAGTGGACTCTGATACGGAAAGAGAGTAGTCAGCTTAGGGGAGGAGAATTATTCCTGCCCTTACACAAAAAAAGAAGGAACGCCTATAAGAACCCACCTGTCCCACAAATCGCACATTTGGTAGTTATGGTCACTTGAAAGTTCCGAACTGAGCTTTTGGTCGATACGGGATGAGGTGATCGTTAGGCTAGGCTTTTTTCGTTAGGCATCCAGCGACGAAACTTGAAGGATGCCGTTGAGAAGAGGGTTTCAAGGTTCCTTTCTAAGCGTTTTTTAAATACAACTTCCATTAGCTGCCACTCTGAGCCATCATGATTGTATAATATTAATTGCAGATGGTTGTAAACATTACTCTATTCTTTCAAAAATGATTGTTAGTAGCAAAATTCAAGTAAACCCCCAAAAGGAAAGATAATCTTCTGAAATACGGAGTAAAAACCGACGTATGTCTAACTGCACGTGAATCGCTTCAAACTTTAGCCACATTTTTACTGCAAGAGATCTGTTTTATTGCTTGCACAAGGACACACAAATGTTCACAATGCTTCTCAGATGCAATACTTCTTCAGATATTCTTCCCTTCCAACTGCATTCTTTTGCTGCGGCACGAAAAAAGTTAACCACTTTCCTAGCCGAATTGCACATCCCCAAGAGCACACTGCAGCCCCGTTCCAGGCGGGCCAGAATTGCGAAACTAACTGCTGAAAATAAGACACAATCGACCCCGAGAAACATTCTATACCCCGGAGGGGCGGTTAGATATTACTTCTGCTGCAATCTGCCCTCATTCTCAAAGACAAGATTTTGTTTTTTTTTTTCTTGAAATGGCTTATTTCCCCAAAATCCCTGGCAAATGTATGTCGCGAAAAAAACACACGGAGTTACGTTCCAACAGAGACAAGTAGCACATCGTTTAATCGTTTTCCGGAGCCAAATTTTCTTTCGCTTTTCAAGTGACAGTTTACAATTTATGGCGAAATCGGTCGAAACTGAACAGAAGTACGTCTGGCTTTTCCGGACAAAATATCTAGCATACTTGACAGTGCACACTGAAGCACGGTAGGACGGAAAGACAAGTGGTCTGGCACTGGCAATTGGAGAGTAGAGAATCATTCCGTGCACTCGAAAGACCACGCTTAGTGAAGCTTCGTAATTCTTCCAATATTGCAAAAAAAATCAACCTATATTGAAAGCTTAATAGTTTCTATATATGTAGACATTGGAAGGTTAATAGGGCCAGTCTAGTCGTCAGCTCGTACGACTTAACAATATGCCCTTCATGGGTTTGTGCCGCGAGTGGACCGTGTTCCCAATCGTAGGACTGACTATCCTGCTATTTGTAATCAGTAAGTCACTGAAAGTCAAGCCCAATAGTGGAACAGGTAGGCATTGACCGACAACGGTTGTGTTAATGCCAAAGCCATATAGAACAACAACATTCCTGTGTAGTCTGTTGCTAATTGCATTCCTACACTCTTGCACTTAAACAACAACAACAACAACTTCAAAAAGCAATCACAATCTTCGATCTTTCCGGAAACTGACTGGTTCTAACCTGCGTTTGAGACAATTTCGAATGAATTTTTTTTACCAGCATTTATCGACGAACTATAACTTATGACCTGCTTTCAGACAAACGCTCAACACACAAAACAACTCCACAAACATACTTCCGACGTCAATTATTTATTCCGCTCGAAGCTTAATAAGCCCAATACACGTACGGTACCAGACACGGGCGAAAGACCAGAAGCTGAGCAGAAGACAACGTTCGATTGGTACACAACTGCGCGCACACACACACACACACACACTCCACAAATAGCGTGTGTCCAAAGCGACAACTTCAAAAGAAAGTGCTTCGCAATGAAATATGCATCCCATCGACACGACGTCACCAAACCGTTTGCAGAGATACGTATATATGTGCGGCTCGGAGAATATACGTCTCCCTTCGACTTGGTTCCTTCGAACGCATCATCATCCACCCGGAAAGAGGCTTTTTGCCCACCCACCGCGCCCGTGGTACTGACTGTACTGGGCAGCAATGGAGCCAACAGTCATTGCATGGATGAAAAATAAATATCGATTGAAAGCCACCATGCCAGCCATGAGCAATTCATAACCTCACACTTGATCGGGTTTGCCAGTTGCCGGGAATTAGTACTGAAACATCAGCAGCGCAACGGAACTGCACCCTACTGCATCGAATGCTTTTGCAATCATTAGAAGGTTGTTGTTGTTGTTGATGATGTGGAGGGCTCTTTTAATGCCCTATCTTCCCGACCTGGGCCGACGATTGCAATCCAATCATCCGAAAATGCATCAAATTAAGCATAGGCAGTTGCCGTCCAACAGTTACCATTTCTGTTGAAGCATATGCCTTCAGGCTCCAATCTAATTTGTTTTAGAAACATGTTGCTCGACAAAGTTGCCTATTTAGGGAAGAACTAGACATGCTTTTAGTTGCTGAAATTAGTAATTTTGTATATAACTGTACAGCGTAGCCAACATAAACCAAAAGCTCCTCAATTTCGATGTAACATTTATTTACGACATAGGTTGATTTATGCATGCTACACAACCCCGCTCAGCAAACAACATTCCGATACATTGAAGCGGATAGTAAATATACTTGCCAAAGGTTCAACCTGTAATATGTTTGATTAAAGATTACGTACCGTACCGTCGGTGCATTCGCTTCTGGGATGATGAGTTGTGTGTTGAATTTCATGTGAAAGTTATCCACATGAGTATCTGAGATGTATGGGAATGAAATTGTTTGTCACACAAATTTGAAGCAAACAAGTGATGCACGTGTGGCAACTTTACAAAACGATTTCAAAATAATGGTTTTAGTTCATTCCACACGAAATAGAAACATTTCTTCGAAGAAACCAAACTCGCTTTAAACTACAGGGAAAATCAAAAATTTCATGCTTGGACATGAAAATCCCTACGAATGATTATTTCGTAAAGATTCCCTATGTTCTATTGAAAAGACACATCAAACGACGTACGTTCATCATCAAGTCTCTTTGTAAAACGAAACTCTCGAAAGCAGCACATAACATGGTTTGAAATGCATAGTTCTACATTCCAAAACACTTCCAAACAGTCAATAATTGAGCTTACCCTGTGAGCGATTCCACGTGTCAGTTCCCATGCCTTCCTCTATAAAACCCAATGAATGTTTGGCAGTGGTCTCAGTACCTTAGCGAAAGCTTGTAGCATCAGTTTAAACTCTCAACCAGTGGGGCAACTACAGACATGACCGTTGTGCACCGCATCGTTAGCTTTGGCTACAACCTGCTCCAGCGCCACTTCAATGTTGGACATCCTACGGAACAGTTTTTCTTGCTGCGCTGTCTGGACGTTGTATCCCGTCAGTTTCCCGTGATCGAGTCGGAATTTTTTCACACGTAAGCGCATTCTAAACATCCTTTACTTCCCCCCAGCGGCCATGCTACTACAGCGCCCACGATCGAATCTGGAAGTCGCCCTGAAGACGCTTTGCTTGAGCGTGATGGTAGCGCACTCAATAGCGCTGGCGTACGACTTCAGCCAGCAGACGGATGTGCGTCTTGCGATGGACATGCTATGCATGCTGTCACTCTTTGTCTCCATCATTTTGCGTGGCACCTGCATGCGCCAGTACCTGGCGCACATTGACGCACTGGACCGGCTGGAAAGGCGGCCAACGTTTCGCGTCGGCACACCGTACGCCGATGAGAGCCGCCGAAACGTTGCGTTGCAGAACAATCGCTACCTCGGCGTGGCCCTCGTGTTTCACTCGCTCACGGTAACGGTCTACGTGATCCAGAACATGGTGAGGGAAAATTCGTTCGTGAAGATCATTACCAGCTTCCCGATCGACCTGTCCGAGCGGGCACCGGTGCTGGAGCGAGTGGCCGACCTGTGCTACAGCCTCGTCGGGTACATTTGGGGTTGGTACCATGGGGCCACCCAGCTAACCATCATCGTCCTGCTGCGCTACGCCATTACCGAGTTTCGCGTGTTTCTCCACTCACTGGACAGCCTGGACGATCAGCTGCGGCAGCGTCGCGAGCAGTCGCAGGGCGCTCCGGACGAGGAGCGCATCCTGCGGAAGCTGCTGTACGAGCACGCACGGCACCACTCGCAGCTTATCGTGGTCGTGACGCACCTTCGTACGTTGCTGCACAACTACTCGCTAGTGCACTTCTCCTTCTACATGATCATCGTGGCCACCTTTATGACGCGCGTCCTTATCATCCCCGGCAGGTCGTCGTTCGGCTTGGCCATCCCGCTGTTGGTGACGACGATCTATTTCCTCGAAACGTTCGGCATGTGCATGCTGGTGGAGATGCTGGTGCAGTTGGTATGTATCAAACAGGTGAACAGGCTAGCTTTATAATCCCATAAAACACGTCGTTTATGCTTCAGAATCGAAAGGTCAGCACCAGCTTGTACGGATTCAGCTGGCCCCAGTATCTGCGATACGGACGCACCATCAAACGGCCGATGATGCTGATGATAATGCAGGCAAACATGACGAAAGATTTCTCCGCCGGCGGGCTGACCACGGTATCGGCCGAGCTGTTTGCTAAAACGTGTCGAATGATCTACACCATGATGATGTTTATGGCCAATATGGCAACGTAGAATCACAAACATAACGGTTTGAATGTAAAATCAACTGACCTGCGACGTCAGTTGCAACAGTTGCCACACATATTAGGTGCCTTAAACAGTCAAATAAACGGCTTGCATGATCTTCGATTCGCATTTTCCGCCAAAACAATTACGATTGCACTTACATCAAAATGGGATATGATGTTTTTATTTTATTTATTTTACTATTTTATTAGTTGCTCAGCCACGTTGGGTTACAGCAATAGTGCTTACTGACTATAGTATACAATTATTCGCGAAGGAGTTGTAAGGAGTTTATGGTACGGAAAAGGAACGAAGACGGGATCGGTAGACAGGATAGGATAGGTTGAAATCGAACAGCTCTGAAGTACTATTAAAAGACGACATAGCTCTTAACAGGTTGGCTGATAAGTCCCCGGTCTAACAAAGAAAAACACATTTTTTTGTCAAAAATTCGTTTTTATTATTCAACATAGTTCCCTTCAAGAGCGATACAACGATTATAACGACCTTCCAATTTTTTGATACCATTTTGGTAGTACTTCTTCGGGTTTGCCTCAAAATAGGCCTCAGTTTCGGCGACCACCTCTTCATTGCAGCCAAATGTTTTCCCTGCGAGCATCCTTTTGAGGTCTGAGAACAAGAAAAAGTCGCTGGGGGCCAGATCTGGAGAATACGGTGGGTGGGGAAGCAATTCGAAGCCCAATTCATGAATTTTTGCCATCGTTCTCAATGACTTGAGGCACGGTGCGTTGTCTTGGTGGAACAACTCGGTGAGCTCGCGCGGCACCCATTTTGCACAGAGCTTTCGCATATCCAAATATTGATGAATGATATGACCAACTCGTTCCTTTGATATCTGTAAGGCCTCTGCTATCTCGATCAACTTCATTTTACGGTCATTCAAAATCATTTTGTGGATTTTTGTTGATGTTTTCGTCGGTAACCACCTCTTTCGGGCGTCCACTACGTTCACCGCCCTCCGTGCTCATTTCACCACGATTGAATTTTGCATACCAATCAATTATTGTTGATTTCCCTGGGGCAGAGCCCGGAAACTCATTATCAAGCCAAATTTTTGCTTCTACTGTATTTTTTCCCTTCAGAAAACAGTATTTTATCAAAACACGAAATTCCTTTTTTTCCATTTTTTTCACAATAACAAAAGTTGCTTGACAAAAGACGCTCTGTCTCACAAACTAATTGACATACAGACGTCAAATTTGACACGAATCATTTGAAGGTTGGTACTATATAAAAATAATATGTATTTAATACTAGCGGCGCCATCGATGTGTCAGACCGGGGACTTATCAGCCAACCTGTTACAAAAGGCTCATTGCGAGCAAAACGTTTAGGACATATAAGTAACTGGAGACGAAAACAATAACGTAAGGTGCGACAAGGTGCATACAAATGTAAGCGCGATAGAAGGGAAGGAGTATCAATCGTATTGAGCAATATGCCAGCAACGAAAGAAGCCTGAGCGACCGAGAGGCCTAATAGGGTGCATTGTTCGTCATTCGAAGGAAGCGGAATAGAGTGATGACCCAGCGACCTACGAAATACGATCCTTGTAAAACGTCTGTGGATCCTCTTAATCCTTTGGAGCAGAGATAGATGGATGTTGAATGCCATCGAGTGCATCAGGAGTATGGGTCGGTAACGACTTTTCAAGAGTGTTGTGACAGTGAGTTGGCCCTATCCATCCCGTTTGCAACATCAATAAAGGTCACGTTACAAACAGCCATGCCGTTACAGCCATGAGCAATTCATAACCTCACACTTGATCGGGTTTGCCAGTTGCCGGGAATTAGTACTGGAACATCAGCAACGCAACGGAACTACACCCAACTGCATCGAATGCTTTTGCAATCATTAGAAGGTTGTTGTTGTTGTTGTTGATGTGGAGGGCTCTTTTGATACCCCCAATCCCCCCGACCTGAGCCGACGATTGCAATCCAATCATCCGAAAATGCATCAAATTGAGCATAGGCAGGGCAATGGCATAAGGCAGTTGCCGTCCAACAGTTACCATTTCTGTCGAAGCATATGCCTTCAGGCTCCAATCTAATTTGTTTTAGAAACATGTTGCTCTACAAAGTTGCCTTTTTAGGGAAGAACTAGACATGCTTTTAGTTGGTGAAATTAATAATTTTGTATATAACTGTACAGCGTAGCCAACATAAACCAAAAGCTCCTCAATTTCAATGTAACATTTATTAACGAAATAGGTTGATTTGGGCATGCTACACAACGCAGCTCAGCAAACAACATTCCGATACATTGAAGCGGATAGTAAATATACTTGCCAAAGGTTCAACCTGTAATATGTTTGATTAAAGTTTACGTACCGTACCGACGGTGCATTCGCTTCTGGGATTCGATGAGTTGTGTGTTGAATTTCATGTGAAATTTCATGTGAAAGATCCACACACATGAGCAAAGAAGGAAGAGAAGGAAAAGAAGAGAGAGATATTTCACTTCAAACAAGGTTACTATGTTTGTAATGGGGTTTTAGACGAGTCTGTACTACCAGAAAACAGATATGAAACTGCGAGCGAGAGGTGGAATGCTCTAAAAACAAAAATAATAAACTGTGCAAGAAATATACTCCCACCACGTCATGGCAACACCAAATCTGGCAGGTTCGACGATGAATGCAGACAAGTGACCGAACGTAAGAATACCGCATACCGAGCAATGCAACAACGGCATAGAACGCGGGCATGCGCAGAGGAATATTCACGGCTCAGACGCGAAGAGAAACGAGTTCACCGCTCCAAGAAGCATGCTTTGACACGAAAGTTTTACCAAGCGATAGCAGGTCACCGAAACAACGTTGTACCTAAGGTAACCTGCTGTCGCAACAAGGATGGAGATCTGGTTAGTAACCAGCCAGAGGTCCTCTCGCGGTGGGCACAGTACTTTGATGAATTACTCAACGACCAGTTAAACGAACAGCTAGAAGCGCCACTAGCAGATAGTGTCATGCTACTGCCAACTAGCATAGAAGAAACACGAAAGGCTATCCGTCGGCTGAAAAATAACAAGGCACCCGGAACCGACGGAATTGCAGCTGAACTGGTCAAGAATGGAGGTGCACGACTAGAAAACGAGATTCATCAAATAGTTACTGAGGTGTGGGATAGCGAATCGATGCCTTGTGATTGGAATCTCGGCATCATCTACCCCGTATACAAGAAGGAAGACAGGTTGGACTGCAACAACTACAGGGGTATTACGGTGTTGAATACCGCCTATAAAATATTCTCCCTGATCCTTCAGGATCGCCTTGTCCCGCACGTCGAAGAGATAGTAGGAAACTATCAAAGAGGATTCCGAAACGGAAAATCAACCACTGATCAGATCTTCACCATGCGGCAGATCTTGGAGAAGATGGCTGAATACAGAAACGACACATACCATCTCTTCTTTGACTTCAAAGCCGCATACGATAGCATAGCCAGGGTAAAACTGTACGACGCTATGAGCTCATTTCATTAGCCAAACTGAAATGGGATGGAAAACTCTCAGCACCTGTTGCTACCACCAAGGGTCTGCGCCAGGGGGACGGGCTTGCCTGTCTCCTATTCAACTTGGCGCTAGAGAGGGCCATCCGCGACTCGAGGGTGGAGACTACGGGAACCATCTTCTATAAGTCAACCCAGATCCTGGCATACGCTGATGATATAGACATCATTGGTCTGCGGCACTCCTATGTAGCAGAAGCCTACCAAGGGATTGAGCAGGCGGCAGAGAGCCTCGGATTGCAGATAAACGAGGCAAAGACCAAACTGATGGTGGCAACATTAGCGGACCTACCAATAAATAATCCGAATCTACGTAGGCGTGATGTACAGATAGGTGAACGCACTTTTGATGCTGGCTGCCAACCGGTCATTCTACAGCCTGAAAAAGCAGTTCACCTCAAAGAACCTGTCGCGACGGACGAAGCTGGGACTATATAGTACCTATATAGTACCAGTACTCACATACGCCTCTGAGACATGGACACTGTAAAAATCTGACGAAGCCCTCTTAGCCGCGTTCGAGAGGAAGATGCTCAGAAGGATACTTGGCCCCGTATGTGTGGAAGGACAATGGAGGAGCCGATATAATGACGAGCTATACGAGATGTACGGCGACCTCACTGTCGTACAGCGTATTAAGCTCGCCAGGCTCCGGTGGGCTGGCCATGTTGTACGCATGGAAACGGACGACCCAGCCCGTAAAGTCTTTTTAGGCCGTCCACAAGGACAGAGGAGGCGTGGTAGGCCCAAATTGAGGTGGCAAGATGGCGTGGAGGCGTCCGCCATTAAGGCCGGGATAACGGACTGGCAGATGAAGGCGCGAGACCGTGAGCGGTTTCGGACACTCCTGAGGCAGGCCAAGACCGCAAAGCAGTTGTAGCGCCGGATAAGTAAGTAAGTAATGGGGTTTTATTACAATTGTATGACATACATTGTGGTTTCCATTTGGAACGGAAGGGTTTTTGGTTGTTTTGCACGATGGAGTATACGTTGTATATCTGAGATGTATGGGAATGTAATTGTTTGTCACACAAATTTGAAGCAAACAAGTGATGTACGTGTGGCAACTTTACAAAACGATTTCAAAATAATGGTTTTAGTTCATTCCAAACGAAATAGAAACATTTCTTCACACAAAACACAAACTCGCTTTAAACTACAGGGAAAATCAAAACATTGACATGAAAATCCCTACGAATGATTATTTCGTACAGATTTCCTATGTTCCATTGAAAAGACACATCAAACGACATACGTTCATCATCAAGTCTCTTTGTAAAACGAAACTCTCGAAAGCATCACATAACATGGTTTGAAATGCATAGTTCTACATTCCAAAACACTTCCAAACAGTCAATAATTGAGCTTACCCTGTGAGCGATTCCACGTGTCAGTTCCCATGCCTTCCTCTATAAAACCCAATGAATGTTTGGCAGTGGTCTCAGTACCTTAGCGAAAGCTTGTAGCATCAGTTTAAACTCTCAACCAGTGGGGCAACTACAGACATGACCGTAGTGCACCGCATCGTTAGCTTTGGCTACAACCTGCTCCAGCGCCACTTCAATGTTGGACATCCTACGGAACAGTTTTTCTTGCTCCGCTGTCTGGACGTTGTATCCCGTCAGTTTCCCGTGATCGAGTTGGAGTTTTTTCACACGTAAGCGCATTCTAAACATCCTTTACTTCCCCCCAGCGGCCATGCTACTACAGCGCCCACGATCGAATCTGGAAGTCGCCCTGAAGACGCTCTGCTTGAGCGTGATGGTAGCGCACACCATAGCGCTGGCGTACGACTTCAGCCAGCAGACGGATGTGCGACTTGCGCTGGACATGCTATGCATGCTGTCACTCTTTGTCTCCATCATTTTGCGTGGCACCTGCATGCGCCAGTACCTGGCGCACATTAACGCACTGGACCGGCTGGAAAGGCGGCCAACGTTTCGCGTCGGCACACCGTACGCCGATGAGAGCCGCCGAAACGTTGCGTTGCAGAACAGTCGCTACCTCTGCGTGGCCCTCGTGATGCACTTGCTCACAGTAACGATGTACGTGATCCAGAACATGGTGAGGGAAAATTCGTTCGTGAAGCTCATTACCAGCTTCCCGATCGACCTGTCCGAGCGGGCACCGGTGCTGGAGCGGGTGGCCGACCTATGCTACAGCCTCGTCGGGTACGTTTGGGGTTGGTACCATGGGGCCACCCAGCTTACCATCATCGTCCTGCTGCGCTACGCCATTACCGAGTTTCGCGTGTTTCTCCACTCACTGGACAGCCTGGACGATCAGCTGCGGCAGCGTCGCGAGCAGTCGCAGGGCGCTCCGGACGAGGAGCGCATCCTGCGGGAGCTGCTGTACGAGCACGCACGGCACCACTCGCAGCTTATCGTGGTCGTGACGCACCTGCGTACGTTGCTGCGCAACTACTCGCTAGTGCACTTCTTCTTCTACATGATCATCGTGGCCACCTTTATGACGCGCATCGCTATCATCCCCGGCAGGTCGTCGTTCGGCTTGGCCATCCCCCTGTTGACGACGACGATCTATTTCTTCGAAACGTTCGGCATGTGCATGCTGGTGGAGATGCTGGTGCAGTTGGTATGTATCAAACAGGTGAACAGGCTAGCTTTATAATCCCACAAAACACGTCGTTTCTGCTTCAGAATCGAAAGGTCAGCACCAGCTTGTACGGATTCAGCTGGCCCCAGTATCTGCGATACGGACGCACCATCAAACGGCCGATGATGCTGATGATAATGCAGGCAAACATGACGAAAGATTTCTCCGCCGGCGGGCTGACCACGGTATCGGCCGAGCTGTTTGCTAAAACGTGTCGAATGATCTACACCATGATGATATTTATGGCCAATATGGCAACGTAGAATCGCAGCCATAATGGTTTGAGTGTAAAATCAACTGACCTGCGACAGGGTTGCAACGGTTGCCACACATATTAGGTGCCTTAATCAGTCAAATAAAGGGCTTGCATGATCTTTGATTCGCATTTTCCACCAAAACAATTACGAATATTGAATGCTATCGAGTGCATCAGGAGTACGGGTCGGTAACGACTTTTCAAGAGTGATGTGACAGTGAGTCGCCTCTATCCATCCCGTTTGCAACATCGATAAAGGTCACGTTACCGGATGATAAAAGCATCCTACTTCCTTTCCCACTCGGATAAAACAACGCTCCCAGATCGCTCCCAGATTCGAGGAAGCCCCCTGTGCGTATGTGACAGTTATGTGGGGCGCGACTTCCCGTCCATGCAAATAACTCACCCAGCACTATGCAGCCATAATATGCAACCCATATTCCCACGTACACAGCGTCGTCAACTGTAATAATATTACACAACGAACGAAAAAAAAGGAACGTTACAATGACACGGTGGCGTAGTAAAGCGTACCAGCCATCGGTCTTTTCGAATGGTTGGCGCGCGATTTTCCCCCCGTTCCATCGGTAGCAGCAGCATCGCCGCCATCGTCAGACGGACTCAGCTGTTCAAATTGCAAACGGGCGGGCAAAAATCATTTATCATTAGAATAACAAATGCACTAACTGAGCATCACCATTACCTGCCCGGTCCTGGCTGCGTCTCTTCCGCTGCGTCTCAGACTCTGGATCAGTTGCGCAGCGTGGTGCTCTCAAGGACAAACAGCTCGTAGGTAAATTGTAGCCAAACGACAACACTGCACCATGGAACAAAAGCTAGTTCCACTCCCACCAGCCCACACACACACACACAGACACACATAGAAGGCACACGTGAAAGAGCAATAGTGAGGACGATAGAGTGTCCATCGAACGTGCGAATCCGGAGAACCCCGGAAGAGCTGCTTCTTCTTGCCATTGCCATTCTTCAGCACACACACACACACACACACACACACACACACACACACACACACACACACACACACACACACAGACACGAACCGACAAACAGGCCGGATATGGGTAGCAACCGGGAATAGGTGCAGCTGCAGCAGCAGCTTCCTTTTGATTTTACGCTGCTGGTTCGGTTGAATGTTGTTTACATGATTTACGGGAGGAATTTTCCAACAACACACATAAATTTCACCCTCTCCCCTCCGCCCACCACCAGTGCACGCGCAGTGTTCCAGTGCGAGCGCACGGGTACCCCTTGTCGGGCAGCCATCTTGCATGGCGGCGGGGCCAAAATCGTTAGCCAAATCCTTGCACCGCACCCGCGTTTCAGCGGCCACCTTTGCTGAAAGTTTAAAGTCCTGCGAAACCATTAAACCAAACAATGAACTTGCGCTCGGTCGCTGGTGCTGGAAGAAAACGGAACACCATTGAAGATGTACTTGCTCTTACACAGACACACATACACACACACACACTGGAACGATCGTGCTAGCCAGGATAAGACATTCGGCTGGTTAGTAGACGACACTCTCTTCTTGCCAGAGAACCAACAGATCTTTCGATTCTGTTCAGCGGCGAAGAAACACGGCCCTGCTACTACACTCTCTGCTGTTCTGCCCGCATTAGTGCAATTTGCAAAGGATGTAGGGGTGTGCGCTCTGTGTGTGTGTGTGTGTGTGTGTGTGTGTGTGTGTTTGCATTTCATTGTGCTAAGCTAATGATAATAGTACAACGCTTTGCCATTTGTTTACTGTTTGCATCAAGCTAGCGCCTGGTTTACACTAATGCTCTGTGGGAAAGTGGAGCAGCAAAAAATAAATACACACAGACAAATGCCCTCCACCACTCTCCCCTATCATCGTTCTTCCATCTTCAGCATGCTTGTTCATTTGCTCGATTCGAACTGCATTGTCACCCTTTGAACAAACAAACAACATAATTGATAATCCGAACCAGGCGCCGCACCGGTTGTGGTTACCGAATGCCGAATGCACGCTGCACTCGCTGTGTCGCTGCATTGTGGTGCTGCGTTTGCGAAATATTTCACACGTCAGCTTATTTATTGAGGCCAGCCGGTGGCTTTTGATGTGATAGTAGCTCATGCAGCGAGGGAGGGATTGTATATTAGGTTAGGTAAATTAGTCTTTGGCATACAAAAGTGGCCAGCAATATACAGATTCCTGGTGTGTGCATTACACAACGAAGCTAACTTGCACATGCCAAACATCAAAACGTTTTAAAAATGATGAGAAATAATAATGATCTTTACAATACATTGCATAATATTAGGCGTTTCCTTTCAATTCGCCTTAACGTATGCAATTCGCTCAGCTCCGTAGCTGTAATCGGTGCCAAAGTCATGGGCAAAAAAATCAAATTGATTTAATTCTGCCCTTCTCTTTAAATCCACCATAAAAAAACGTGATTTAATATTTTCCAAGTAAATTTATTGTACAGTAGCTCACATTAATCCACCGTTGGGAACTTAAAATGACTATTACTTACACATTATTCTTACCGATGCTGCCGACGCTCTTTCCCGCGCTATCACTGCAATTGCAGTTCCACTCTAACCAAACTACATTAAATTGCTCTCCGTTACACGGCACGGTTCGATCTCACGCTGAAACTGTGCACCAACTGGGAAACGCACACCCGTGCAACACAACAAACGAACGATGCACGCGACACCGATGGTTTTAAAATGAATGCACCGACATTTATTTCCCGGCAGAAAAAAAAAACAACATCTCAGGTGATAAATTGTCCTGTTTTTATCTTCGAATTTGCGCATTTTCGCTACGCTACGGTTCCGGTGTTACGGTGGCACCGAAAACCAAACAAAAAAAATGGTTTACATTCCACAGCCCGATTTCGCCAACCTCGATTTGGCTGTCCCGCAAGCATTCCCACGTGGAGGAGATGTAATCCGCGAATGAAGAATAATGAGCTTTACCTTAAAATAATGGTCACCACTTTGCTAACGGTGGGTGTGAGAACCGGCCCCAACCGTTCACAGTCTTTTATGGAAGACGAAAACAATCTCACGCTATTTATGGTGCTGCTGAAGATGCTGCTGCTGACGCCAAAACAAAACCAGCTACAGCAGCAACGACAGCAATCGGTCGCTTGACGCATTTGCTACGCTCCGGATCGTTTAGTTTTCCAAGCCAAGCAGCGCTTACAGCGCGGCTGCTTGGTTGGTGCCTGCCACGACCAGAACATGTCGGCGTTGGCCCGATTCGGGAATCTGGTCGGTACACCGCTCGATGATGAACCGACACTTAGCTGGCGTCCCCGGAGCTCATCTGTTTCAATAAGGATTTGCGGTTAATCCTCGGTTGACGGCACCCGCTCGAAAGTGTTTCAAGTGGTGTGTTTGTGTGTGTGTGTGTGTGTGTGTGTTTCTGCGCTACATCGTGGCTGAATAATTACGTCGCATTTCTTTTTGCGGTGGCAAGAAACAGAGGGCAACCAACTGAGCGTGGAAAATATTCATCATCATGCCCTCTCCGCGGTATTGAACGATCTAATCCTGACTAATTGTTTCACAGCAGCCGTGAGTGCAAGTTATGACGCACGTTCGACATGAACTGTGTCCCGACTATTGTAGTTTTAGGTAGTAATTAGTAAAAGAATAGCTTAGATACCATACCTTAGTATGTATCTTTCGTATGGCCCAATTTAATGTGATTTTGTACTGCTGCAAGCATAGCTTTAGGCGTTTTGTATACATATTTATTCCTTGTCTTTAAAGTTTTATAATCCATCAAGCACGGTTTAAATCACCATTTGTAGACAGATTTTTACTTAATTTGAAATTTAAACTACCAATTTGTAACACTAAGTATCGATAAATAAAATTATATTAGACACATATCACCAGAAATTATAACTAGCTTTATACTGCATACCCTGCAGGCGCCTGGCGAAAGGAACTTGCGAAAGAACATTGTTTTATGTATTTTTTTTTTCATTTCTCGTTAAAAAAAGCTTTAAAACCATCAAAGCACCACAAGAACAAATGTACATTTCTAGCGATGATCATATTACTGATGCATACTTTTAGGTATTCTGCAATACAGAGAATGGCCTTGTTTGATTTCACGATATGTGCTTATCATGAAATAGATGCAAATTATTTTAAAAAAACACATCCAATCTTCATTGTACAACCAACCATCGCAATTGATGTCATCTGTATTGTTTCCCAACTATCCATCACCGTCGCCTCACAGAGAACAGAGATTCTAGGAAATTATACTCTAGACAGTCTTTGCTATGCTTTACTATTCGAACTAATCCATAAATAAAATGCATTTCTGGAACAGCAGGCAGCAAAAATGCATCGAATGCCAGGCCGAGCTGCACACCGTACCGACCTGATTACATTTGATTTATTTGCTCCGCTGCCCGCCATCAATCCACACGGAGCGTTCGATCAAGCGTTTCTAGCTTGTTGATGCAGCACATTTCACCACCACCACCACCCCCCCACTTTTTGCCACGATTGACACGCTGTTCCCTGTCATTCTAAATAAATAAATACAATTTTACATCCACAATCGATACGCCTGTACCGTTTCATCCAGTGCGAGACCCGTTTGACTTTTGTCATGAAATGGAATAAATTTGTCGTTTATTAAATTCTTCCACCTTCTTCCCCACCCTCCCACCACCCGGCCCATTGCTTCGATTGCATTTGAACCGCCCGGTTCGCCCGGAATACAGCTGGATTCACCAGAACCGGAGCTCATGCCGCACATTGTAACGCAAATATTCATTAAATGCTCGAGCAAGAATGTAAAAGTGTAAAGCCGACAGAGCGCACCGGAGCGCCAACGGAGCGCGAGCGGGAAAGTGGAGCTGTTCGGAGTGTGCTAGCTGGAGGTGGATGTGATTGCTTTCCGCCTTCTGCACACCTCAGGTCCACCCGCAGCCGCCCTTCTGTCTATTGGATGCTAAAAATTCATTAAACCAAAAACACGCATTCGATTGGTTTCCAGGTTCCGAGCGAAGCTCTTGATTTGCCACAATTCCACTTCGACGTCGTTTGCCACTTTCCCCTCCTTTCCCGCTTTCCACCCCCAATGGGCACAAAAACCACACGCACCATAGCTCCATAGCTGGCTCCTGATCGGCAATTATGTGTATTTGTACGTGCGCGTTTGTGTACCACCGGTGTCGTTGAGAACACAGCCCCCACACACACACACACGCCCGTACCGCTTGTTCTTCTGCCTTCGCTTTTCGAGTGGCCCAAACATAATTTGCAAATCGATATTGAAATCGAATTCCAGCCGCGGATTTCCTAACGCAAAATTTCTCCCCCAGTTTGCGCTGCAATCGTTGAACAACGATCCCGCGAAGCGTACCGAAAACCCTTCCGCTGTGCAGTGGGGCGGAAGTTTGTGGTTTCGAACTGCACAAAAATTCACCGACCGACCCCCGCTAGGAAGCCGCCAAACCCCGACTAAGAGCCGTTTGGCTGCCGATCGATAGCACGCGGCAAGGCGGACGGGAAAGCGGAGTATATGTCGCAGATTCTCCGCGATGCGCCACTCGCTGATAAGCGCCAGCAATTAGCATTATCGCGCGGCGCAACCAATTGCGCATGATTTATGCGTATGCCTGTTTGGAGTGAGGGCCTTGCGGAAGGCATGGCTTTACCTCGCCCTGCAGGGCTTTAGCGCTTCACCGACCGGTAGCATGCAGGTGGTGATTGGATTGGGCCGCCGTAGGAGGTGCTGCTGGTGTACCATTTTATGGTGATTTGTGGTAGTTTGAGACTATGGCAATCGGTGTACCTGACACTGGGACCGGGTTCGCGACCACGGCGAGGCCGCCGGAGCGTGTGTCTCGAGCGAAAGGTTCATAATAAAATAGGAACAATACAGCCCACCCCTTTTCCGGCGGCAACCGTTTTGGCGAGGCGGCGTTACTGTCTTGCCGTGCCAAATGAGATGTAAATTTATTGTCGAACTAAATTAATTGATCATCCCCTAATCGCACCAGTCATGTGTGTGTGTGTGTGTGTGTGTCTGTGGCGCGTTGGTGCACTTTGTAGATGATGGGCGAGCGAACGAAAAGGGACCATGCCACAGGGGCAAAATGATGATTTTATGCAAAGATTGTAATTTTCCCGCCGGGCCAATTATTATCAGATTTAAAATTCAATTTGAAAAAAAACACACACACACACTCACTGGCACGCACTCACCTTGCCGAGTGCTTGCGGCTTGCTGTGTGCGGCCATAAAATTGATAATTGTTGTCAGATTTTACAGCATACGATAACAGCCGCTGGGATGGTTCCAAAACGTGCGGCTTCGCTTTGAGAGCATTAAACGATCAATCATTAGAGAAAAATGGGTACCAACGTACATTAAATACCAAAAAAATAGAGCTTTTATTGCTAAGAAAACTTTACATAATATGAGGAATGTTCAGAGACATTGATAAATAAACACATTATTGGTTAAAAAAGGCTGTTTTTGTACGTTCTATCAACCAGCAAACAACGCCTCATATCCAATGATGTTTATAAATTACTAACACCCTCATTACATGCCTATTCAAGCACCATTTGAAACGAATTTAATTTAAAAACAATAAAGCATCATCTCTCGATTCCAGTTCAACAGCTTACGGTAAAACTTCTAATGCTCCATAAATTAAAGCGATCGATTTTGTGAGACAGTTTCACTGCTCACCCGGAAACGTGCCTGTTCTTCCATTGCTGTCCTTCCACACGTCCTTCGCCACAGCGATAGCATCCAGACAAAGTTTCGCCCCGTCTACCTGCCTTCCTCTGTCCCCGGGAGGACCCTCACGAACACACCGGACCAAAAGCAGCTTATGTGTGTGCTTGTGCTTGAAACAAATTCGGTTCGCCAAACTAATAGCACGTAGGCGGCAGCACGATTTATTGGGAGCCGAGAGTCCTATTGATTGGGTTTGATGGTGCATATTTCCTGCAGCCAAAGCCGGACCGGTCAGGGCCCAAACTGGTCCGAGAGAAAATTACCCAGCCAGCCCAGCCCAGCCCAGCCCAGCACCCCTCGTATCCCATTCGCTCCAGTCTATGGACCTTTGCGCGACCGTGAAGCGCTTCGAATCGGCTACCGGGCCTTTTCTATACGTGACAGCTCACCTTGATTGCATTCAACGGTCCCCCTCCTTTGCCTCACTCGCTTCCCACCCGGTAGAAGGACCTTAGCACTGGCTATCGAAAGCTATAATATTCCATAATTTAACGGTCGTGCGGCTAAATAAATATGTCGCAAGCCAACAAATCAACATCCACCGATGCTTGGCTCACCTTCGTCCGTTTGCTATATTTGTGTCCCGGTGAATCCATTTCTTCGCACACACACACACACTGACACGCATGATATTGTACTTAGAAATCCCATCCCCAAAGCCTGTTCCATGGAAGTGGCCGGTAGTGGAAGTGAAAGCGCACTCCCGAGCGCCGGTGCCGGCGGGCGAGCGAATTGAAACATGGCTGGAAATTACTGGAGCACAAAATCGACGGTACGAGCGACCGGTTTGATTAAGTTCAATCAGTGTTCATTGACTAGAGGGAAAGGCGGGCAGCGTGCAAAACGGGTTCTTGGGAATGTTGCACACCCGCCCACAAGCCGAGCGTATTAATGGACAATCCAAGCTGACCGACATTAGCGCCCAGCACTGGCGCTAAGCTAAACTCTTCTCCAGAAGCCGAGCTTGCCAGCCCACCAGAAGAGCAGTATATGATAATGAGCAGAAGGGACAGGTCGTGTTCCGTTTGAGGTGAAGGAGGCAAAGCACCAGGCTCGCTCACGCAGTCGTAAAATTGCAATCGGCCCGCACGCTAGGCAAGGGAAAAATTCACAAACGACCAGGCGTCCTCCATCGGCGAGGAGCATTTGCGAGCCGAGAGCGCCACGCAACAGCGCAATTCAATTAATCATTTTTGTACGGCATCCTGTCCGGTCCATTCATGTTAGTTTTTTTTTCCTACGCGCGTGTGTGTGTGTGTTGTAGTTGCGTGTTTTTTTATCACGTCCTCCCCATCAAGCCTATCAGTGCAATCCCATCGCATATTAAGGATCGTTGGGGGGGAAAAAACGCGAAAGCATAAATAGACACACAAAAAAGCACACGGAATCACAGCACCTTCCTCCCGGATAGGAAACCATCCAGGACGGAAATTCATTGTATTGCTCTTCACGTATCCCGTCCGGGGCTGCGCGTGCCTGCCCTGGCACCCTTCCCTAGGAAACCGAAAGGGAACCTCCCCGGGCCGGTGGCAGCAGCCGCACCATAAATAAAGCGAAATAAATTCAATAAAATCATCAACCCAATTACGGTGATCAGTGGAGCGTTTAATAAAATTTACTGTTTTCTAAATTATGCTCCGTGAAGCGCGGCTCGCGCACAGCACCGGTGTGCTGTCTGCTGTCCGACCGGCGCTCCGAAGCCCGGCTTGATGATGACGACGACAACGACGGCGGCGTGCGCCAATCTAACGGCCATTATTATGATTTTTCCCTCGCATTTGCTTCCTTGCTTGTTGCTTGTGTTGTTTGGTTTTGGTTTTCCACCGGGGCAGTAGAAGCAGTTTTTGTTTTCAAGTTCGGCTGTGTTGCGTGTGACCGGGTTTGGGAAGCGCAGTTCAATTTTTATTTCAAATTCTACAATTGTTTGCTTATTTTTGTGCATCCTTTTTGCCATTTGGCTTGATGCGTTTGTTTTCTGTTTATGTTATGGTTTTTTTTTTTATCTGATGCTAGTATATCGCCTAGTATTTTAATGATTTTTTAATAATTTCAGATTGTTTGGGTCATCTTTTCGACATCAAAATAAGACAATTTATAAATACTAATGTTAATATTCATGCAAGAACTAGCTGCAGCTTTAGCCATCGATTTAATCCAGCTTCCTATTCCGTAATAATCTTGAAGAAATAAAGAATTACTGAACAACCCATTTCCTTAAATCAATGGTCAAAGGTTGTAAGTGGCCTCCAAAATGAGAAAAAAAAAGTTCCAACACGAGCACAATTTTCTAGGTGTGTGTGCGTTTTCTACGCTCTCTCTATCGTTTTTTCTCTCTCCCCGTCTCTTTGCTACCTTTCAACCGTTCCCATGCGCCCGTAAAGCATCGCCGTAATGGCCGCACGCCTTAACGATTCGCACGTTTTGCACAATCCGAGCGCGGGGCACCGTTAATGGCGCTGTGTAACGCCACACTGCCCACGGTAAGCACGGTAATTAATTCGACTTTACAGCTCAATTTTATCGCACCGAGCAGCGTTACATCCACCAGGTACGCGGCAGCATATAGACACACCTGTCGTGTCTTGTTGGTAACGAAACAAAAAACTCAACCCTTTTTGTAGCTCTTTTTTGTGCTTTTTCGTAGTCGCCGCCATGGAAAGGTAAAACGATATGGTGAAATACTACATAAGTAGATACGTACATAGGTATAACGCGCCCACGGGCAAAAGGATGCACTCGGTTTGGCCACCTGATCTTCGCTTCGCCAAAGAAAGCGTCCGACACTTCAGGCTACCGTTGGACCGTGAAAGGCTCGCTCGTGGAAGCGGAGCTCGGGGACGAACGAACTGCACGTGCAGATGGTTTGCCGCCGCCGCCGTCATCCTTTCACTCATCCCCACCCCCCATTTGCTCAAATGTCCGACCGGTCAAGTGTACACGTCGGCGAGATAACTCAACGGCAAGAAAAACGGAAAGCAAAACAACACACCGATATTACACCAAACGCCACTTGTTTTCGGTTGGCCTGCTTCACCTGGCAAAACCTACAGTGGGAGGGTGGGGGAAACGGGAGGGCAAGACAGGCAAGACCTTTGGAGGCATCCATCCGAAGGAAAAATCGACATTGAAAGAGTCGTCCGGCTAGCGCGCAGGCCTCGGATACGACACGAGTGCGGCTAGAAAATAGCTTTTTCCCTACCAATGACCAGCGCCGGAATTGCCTTTTGCGAGTTTTCCTTTCGGTATCTCGGCATACAACACCAGTCGGCGCCCCGTGAGCCAATTTCCAAGTTCTACATCTCCCATTCTATTGCTTCGCTTTTCTTCCTTCCCTCAAAAAACCGCCAGAGCTCGAGAGTGGTCGCTCGGGAGGGCTTTCTCGATTCGCATCGAAACTTTCCCATTCGAAACATTCCCTCCCCACGCCGAGGCGAAAAGCGTCCTGTGCAACCGACTAAGAAGGCCAGCTACACGGCACGACGCGGGGTGTGTGTGTGTGTGTGTGTGTGTGGAGGGAGAAATTTATGAAGCATTAAATGGATTTTGTTTTCATTTGAATTTAAACGAAGCAGTTTTGCTTTCGATTTTGCAGCGAATTGGGTCGATTTCGATTTCCGCCGTTCGATGGTGCACAAACGAAGGGTCCAGGGTGGTGCGTTTTGCTTCCTACGGAGAGCCGTTTGGGCGCCCACGCTCAATAAGATGTAACATTTTTTCTTTAATGTTTCCCCAAACCAACGCAAGAAGAAAGTTGTTTCCTCTTCCGGGCCTCGAACCTGGCAGATGGGGAATGCGGGTAGGATCGGCGTGTGCAGGTTGCGTATGTTGGGTGTACGAAGTTTTAACTCGAGTTTATCGAATTGCATACCTTTAGGCGGCTTTACGTCCTTTTGCAGCTCGACTGATGAAAATTGCCCAAAGGTATGCAAATTGCATTACAAATCGCTCACAATTTTTGCACTTCTCATTACAAACCCTTCAGTCGCAAACAAAAGTTGCACGAACTTACGCGTACAACCCGAACCTCCCTTCCACCCTCGGTCAACCGTGTGTGGTGGGGGGGGGGGGGGTGTTACCGTCCCAATTTACACCGCCACGAAATTACCACCAGCCAATTTGTACGTTTGCTTTTCCGCCTTCCGCAATAGATTGGAAATTATCATCCATTGGGCGGTGGCAGGTTGAGCGAAGGGGAACATGCGCTGGCTCCGCCAGCCGCCAACAAATTAGCCCATCCGTGCGCGATTCATCGAACAGGCAGGGGGGACGAACTTTTACGATTCTAATCGTACAAGCGTGTTCTATTTTTTGTTTGCGCACGTGATCAGATTTCTATAGCAAACTGTGGGAAAAATACGTATTCGGAACAGGATTACAAATAGAGAGAGTGAGAGAGAGAGAGAGAGAGAGAGTGAGAGAGAGAGAGAGAGAGAGAAAGAGAGGAGGATGCTGTGATGTAGAGAACAAAAACTGTGAGTATGTAAAATCATTTTCCCTCGCAGTGAAAACACTAACTCACCCCACCTGCAGGTGGGACTGTGGGCGAGAAACTGAACTGATTGCTGGGAGAGAGAGAATAAAAAAATAAAACACCCTTGCACACAAGCGTACAGCTAACTGGAACGAGTTCACCTGCTTGCGCACTGGCAAAACGTTACTGCCCGCAGATTTCGGTTTTCCGTTCCAGCACAAACCCGGATGGGTGGATGTACAAGTGTGCCCGCGGGTATGTTTGTGTGTGCATGTGTGTGTGTTAGGTCTGTGAATGTGCAAATGTTTGCCCATGTCACGGTCAGACTCTAAGCTGACCAAACAGCGCTTGGGCGTGGTGGAAAACCCGAAGCGATGCCAGCAGATCGACAGGGCGACACACGGCACGATTGGGGGGGGGGGCGAGGGTGAAAGGCGAAAGTTTGGTCAAGACATCCGGCGATGACTATGTGAAAATCCTGTCCCCCCATCCCTGCGGACAGCGGAATCGGAAGTGAAAATATTTCCTTTTCCTCCCCACCTCTCTCTCTCTCGTGCTGTCCTACTATTTCCACCGTCCCGGACCGGGACACGGCAGGAAGCGAGACTTTAAAACATCGGATTCAACTCTGTTTGATGGCTTTTCCTTCCCTCCCGCTCGCTTTCAAATCCCATCCACTCCGACCGATCAACGCAAGGGCAACCGACTTACTGGTACGGCAGTACCAACCGTACCAACCCCACACCCAACGCTAAATTTGAACAAATCGTACCACCGCACTCGGCAAGCTCGCCGGGCAGCCTGCAGAGCAAGCAGAGGAGACAGGGCAGTGGAGCGTTCGCACACAGCTGGACATAGTTTTCCGATAGCCCGCGGGCCGAACGTCTAAACTCTTTTCCGGCCCTTTGCCGAGCAGCACCACGGGTACCACGTTTTTAGCTACGGGAAGTTCACATCACGGGACAAGCGGGCAGCGTAGTGGTTAGGACGCCGACCAACTCCCCACCGACCGCACCGCACTGCCGGACGCGTGTTTGTCTTTTAATTTATGTAAGGTTTGTGCATGGAATTAAGACAAATTTACATCGCAAATGTATGCGGGCGAATGAATGGGTGGGTGCACACGTTTCGGGAAAGATTTGCTATTCCAGATCCAGCTTCTTTTTTTTTTTTTTTTTGGGTTTCCAACTAACATTTCTAGTTTTTGCGTTCCATTGGGCTTTTTTTGGCCGTTCCTTTTCTAACCCATCCTTTTCATAACACAGTAATTTGGCGAACAGTATAGAGCTGAAGCTGTTTGCCTTTTTTACTGTGTTCCGAGTGATTTACTTCTTGCTTGAGTCGTGTGGAAGTGTATACGACGAGGATAGCTGAGCATGGTTTTTTAAAGAAATGCTTCAAATGGGTATTTTTTAATTAGAATTTAAAATCATTTATGATTGCAATATTCTATGATGTATGTAAGTCAATATGATGAAACGACCTTTGAAGGTAGGTGGTAAAATATGGCCAAGTTAACGGATGACGTAGTTCTTCTGTCCAATCAATGTAGTTGTACTGCACAGTTCTACAGGAGTCGGAACTGTTCCAGTTCTAGGAAAACAAAACTTGAAATTGCAATCATGGCTTATGCGACACTCGGAATGCGACCAAGAATGCGGAATGCGAGGGCATGAAACTGAACAACATCAGGACAACATCGAAGAGAGCAACTGTAAAATACAGTGGCACCCCTCATAACGAGTTTAATCCATTCCACTTACTCGTTATGCGATAATACCCGTAATGCGGGAGGCTCTTTTTCATATAATTTGTATGAAAAGTGGTATCAGTAATGCATTGATCAATTTTTAGTATCAAAATTCTCGCAAGTTAATCAATAATACATGCAAGAACATATGCATCAATACACCTCAAATTGGTCAAAGACAAGCTTCTTAGGGAGCGTCACACTACTACACACATACTCAAATCTACGTCCTGTCCATTTCCACTGCCGATGCCGATGAGACTCTAATATTGTTAAACAAGAAGGTAGGAAATGGAACAATTAAACTGAAGACACAACCTCACTTACTCAACCTGTCGATAAGCGCAGCAAAACTCTCAGCTGCGCTATCTGATCTGAAAAGAGTTATCTGGAGGTGGAGAGATTACTAATATAACACTCGAAATGAGTACGATTCCTATTCGGGAACAAAAATAAAAATGCTCGTTATGCATGATTTTACTCGTTAATAGGGGTATTTTTTAGAACATTTAGCAAATCTATGCGCAATCTAATGCTAAAAATTCGTTATAATGGATACTCGTTATGAGGGGTTCCACTGTATGTATTTAAATATATGTGATATGATGAATTTCCAACCAATGATCATGAAAACAAACAAATTTGTGACGGAGAAAAAGACATAGACTTCGAGAAAAAAAAGAAAGTAATGTGAGGAAATCCGAACCGAAAACCCTACGGCAACAAAAGAAGCTAATAAGTACTTCAATAAGCTTTACGGCAACACGATTCGCGCATCAACCGACTGTTTGAAACACTTCAAGAATGAACTTTATAACGTTAAGAAACGTTTCTAATATTCAAATCAACACCAACCAAACAATTCTGCACTACGTCAACGGCTCCCGCATAACGAATACATTTCCAGGAGAAGGAGCTATTGCATCGCTCCACAAACTAATTGCTCCCATTTGTCGAAGCTCAATGCAAAGCCCTTGTAGCGATCTGTGTAAACAGCCGAAAATGTGCTGATGCTTGCTTGAACGACAAACAACAAAATCCCGCCTGAAAGCTTTTCCACACCGAGATGAGAACGATTACTATTAACAGGATCTGTTTGCCTCGCAGCTTCCGCTGTTTGTGCGAGCGATGGCTTGTTTTTTGGCCCACACAAACAGACTATGGCTGGCGTATCGGCGTAGCGAGAACATTGGGAACCATATTTGTCATCAGACATCCGCCGATGCTGCAGAAGCTGTACCACGGCGGTTTTTGTCTTTTTTATACCCCCTCCCATCAATCAACTCTCTTGATTATTTACTTTCTTTTCGCCCGATCCGGGCACCTGGCCAGTGCCCACGACATTGCCCGAAACTTCCTTCTTTAATCGTGCAGTAACGAAACCTTCCACGAAAAACGCTCCGGCCCAACAGAGGCAACGGTGTGACGCCAGCACTACCGCCACCGCCGCCAGATCACGATAAGCCTTCGACAATATTTTCGGTATTTATGATGAATCCACCTCGGGTCGTGGTGAAAATGCGACGACAGCAATTCCCTGTCCCAGTGTATCAGTGCCAGCGTGCCCGCGCACGTTGTATTGCACCGTGAACGCTCATCTTTCATCCGATGGAACCGACGGCCGGAAACGTGTCCACTGGTGTGCAAAAACCCAACGCAAAGATCCCGGGAAGATCTTTTAGCGCCAGCCACCAGAACCAGGCACCAGGGGGTAAAGGGTAGCCGCACCAGCCCGCAACCGAACATAATAAACCGGATGCTGGCATTGCAAACAGAGCCCAGCAGAGTCTCAGCAGCGGCGGCAAGCAGCAGGAAGATATAAATAAGCACGATTAAAGATAAGCAAACTTCCGCCCCGGAAAAAAAGCGTCTCGGAATGGTGGAGAGAATGCGAAAAAGAAAGCACGCACACACACATTCCCATCCTTACCGATGGTTCGAGTGCATCTGCTTCGCCTTATTTATGCCTTGTGCCTTGTGGGAGTGAAAAATATTGTTCTTCAAATATTCTTACCACCTCCGGACGACCGTCCGCTTGTGCCGGCCAAGCTGTAGCCGGCAATGCACTTCCGGTTATTGTGGATGAAGAGGGGGGGGGGGGAGGCTGGTTGGAAAGAATCAAGCAAACTAGACACAACTTTATGAAGCGTAAGGATTCTTCGGCTGCACTCGAAAGTAATGACGGAAGTAAGGCGACGGGTACGGGTGAGCGTAGCACCATTTCCGCTCAAATATGAGTAAAAGAACAGACCGGGAACTAACAATATCTCAACATCAACGAGAGAAGAGGTGCTTTTTAAAAAAGAGTTTGTGTGTGAGAGAAAGAGAGAGAGAGAGAGGAGGCTTATGAACAATGAGATTGTTGCCATCTATAAATTGTGTTGCAAGGGAACGGAGATTAACAACATTCGCATTCCACTCAACCCTGCTCGTCAGATTGCTGTTGTACGGGAGCATTACACTGCAATGTACACCTTATCGGTAGCAAATCGCTAAAAACGATCATTCAAGTGATTTTGTACTGCAAGTTGCATACATTTAGGCGGAGACATTAACACATAGATCATATCAAATTTTTTAAATAATTCTTTCCAAAAGTTTCCACTAAAGTGAGGTTAGAACTTCAGTTTTCATAAAGCCCCAAGCCTTTAGACCGAAAGTGCATCAGCAATGGCCACCCAAAGACAACCCTTCATCTGCACGATGCACTTTTCCGAGCGTTGCACATTAGCCAGATTGGACGACGGGAGAGCGCCCGAGAAGATGGTTGGATTTATGACATCCATATCAGCAAATCATATCGTTGGTGTTCGAAGCACCACCGCACAGTTTTGCATGTGCAGCACACGTCATAAGGTTGTTCGAGCTGCTTGCACAGCAGCTTGGTACCGTATTTTCCAGCACTGTTTTCGTACGATCAGAATTTGCAGAACGGGGCTTTGCTTTCAGTTTAGACAGACGAAACTGATCGGCGGTTGCACGAGCGGGAACGTATGCGGAACGGGGTCGGCAAATATCAGGAGAAGCCGGTTCCTGTCATAAATGTTATCCCGGAGGATTAATTCCCTTGTACTTCGAACCGACCGAATCGTACCCGGTAAGCCCAACCACAACCTCCATCATCATACATACAGGAGCGCACACACACACACACACACACACACACACACACACACCGCAGACAAGCGGTAGGGGTGAATTTTTCGACAAACGATAAATATATTCTCGCCCAAGTACGTGAGAGGCCTTCCGGATGCGCTTGTTGGTGCGTTGTTTGAAGATTTGCACAAAGAATCGTTCTCCAACAGGAATCGTTTCAAACAGGAGCGCTCTATGTTAGATGATGGTGATGAATTTTCTTCGAAAGAAAAGAGAATCTGATGTTCATCGGGATGGGTTTGGGAACGCATTTAATTGTTGAAACATTTACCAGAAAATTGTGCACATTCTTCTACAACTTCTTGGAAAATTCTTTGTAGAATATAAGAGGTACCATAAAATGAGATTTGCAAATTCGCTCCAAAACATCCTACTGCTGTTGCTTATTGAAGCACAGCCGCTTCCAGCGATGCTTTTCCAGCCCGAACGGCTTGTCTCAAGCCCGACGACGTATTGATGCCGGAGCTGTAATGCAATCGTCAAAAGATGTGAATAATTTAGCAACCTCGTTACAATTCAATTCCGAACGTGCTCGGTACACATTAATCCTGCTACGCTGCTGCTGTCGTTCGATACCCCAGCACAAGATTTATACCCTAATTGATAGCAGTACTTTTGACCGACGTGCTCTCCCCGCCCGTGCTCGGGCACCGTTCCATAAATCAACGTCAATCGCTCAAGCATATCAACGAATTTCCCGCACCAAAAGCCGGGAGGAAATTAAACAGTGCCCCCGCTCGTCACCAACAACCGGGTCCCAAACGACAGCGCTCTTCCTCGATGCGATTACGAGTGTGCTCATCTGCAGATCCTGCACACCTGGCACACGTCCAGAAGAAGAGGTGCAGGTCTTACGCGGCAAGACACTCACACGTACCGAGAATCAGGTAAGGACCTCTTCGTCTTCGTCACAGCCAGAAGCACTTTTCGTCTTTCGCAGCATCCAAACGCATCAAGTGCCTCCAGCACGACTGTCTAGTACCTTGCAGACAACTCAGTTTACCAGACGTGGCAACCCATCTTGCCACCGCTGGATAACATCGCCCCCAGGAGGAGGGTTACGACTGCATATCTCTACTGCGTACTCAACGCTCCAAGTAAAACACAGACACACACAAACACCTTTCGCCAACCGTAACCAACGCAATGGGTGTGATTTTTATCGTCAACTACTTACCTGCAACGGATGCCTGCCGCACCGCCGAGGATTTGGTCCCCGGGCCGGTACGCTCCAAAGTTTCGCTCCGATTGGCATAGTTTCGATGATGACGGTGTCTCGGGGCCCTGGAGTTCGCAAAAAAACACCGGGAGGACCGGGGCCCTTTCGAGGAGCCTGTCCCCGAGGAAGTTTTGCACTGTGATGATTCGATTTGCCGGGAAACAGTGACAACAGAGCAGCAGTACGATCGAGATTCGGAGCCCGTCCGGCTGGGAATTAGAAGACAGCGAGACAGACGGTAAGAGTGTGACAGTGAAAGCGTAAAGACAGCACACGATAAACGACTTCAACTGTCATAATCGTAAAAATGATGCTGATAGGAAAGCTGTCACAAAGTGGCACCGAGGGGGGTTTTGTCTGGCAGTCGGTACGTAGCAGAAGACACCAAAGGTATCTAAACAATGGGTTTTGCCACTACTACGGAGTGCCACAACAGTGGGGAGACACGAAGTTTACTTTTGGACTCGAATAGAGACACACACACACATTGTTGTCCGATGAAGTTCAAATCATTTTACTTTCTCGCTCGCACCGTTCGGTAAGTGGGATGCTCGTTCTCCTCCCCTTTATCTAGTGTCTGGTTGGAAAAATGGTAGATTCTTATTCAATCTTGAGTAATCCTCAATGGGAAAACACTCCTGTGCGCACATGAAGATTGGTCTAATTCTTTATTTACTTGGTACTTGTACTATGTTATACATTCTTTTAGTTGCATGACGATGTGGACTGTAATGGATTATATTTGAAAATATCGTGCACTATATACAGGGATTTCCAAGGGTTTTTATAATTGTGGGACACTTGCTTGACTCTTTTTTATGTGAAGTGACCTTCAAATGATGGAAATTGGACTCTATGTCACCCTTGTTGGACAAGCTCCTTGGAAATTCCTACTGGATTTGTCCAACCAGGGTGCTATAGAGTCCAATTCCCATTGCATTAGATTCATTTAACGCAAGAAAGAGTCAAGAAAGTGTCCTACAGCTATGAGAACTTCTGGAAAACCCTGTCAAAGTTAATACTCAGCATTAAATATACACGTTTGTTCAGAGTACTGCATACATTTAGGCGTATTTTTCTTCACCTGGTGTAGCTAAATCATACCATTAGTTCCATTAGATTTAAGCAATAACTAACATAGTATGGTAGAACTACATACTTGTTTGTCGGCGTAACTGATAATCCTTTCTAAACTTCAAAGAATACAATAGTCAAATGTAACAGTATCAAACCCATCAAACGCTAATTGAATTTGTGATGAAAAGCAGCACCGTGTTCTACTGCTGCACTGAGATTCACCGTGTGTGTGATTTATAATGGTCTAGTTTGAGCGTACACGCTAAAATTTGCATTCACGCTCATTAAACAGTCACCCATACTAACCACGATACACTTCAGCTCCAGCTGGAAGGACTCGCCAAGGTGAGGGGTTAGGTAGTGCTAATCCTAGCTTTCTACTTCCGCACAGTAAACACCTGAGCACCACAGCTTAGACATCAATTTCTCGCTAATCCGCACGGTCCATCGGTCGTACCGTGGATTAAAAGGGCAATCGACTCGAGCCGTGCTGTAGTGGATCCGGCGCCCCAAGACTCAGGGGAACATCAGCCAGCATCCGGCCAAACAACTCCTGCACAACTTGTACTCTAATCTCCAATCACCCCTCTTCTATCCGACCGGGACAGCACCGAACGAGCAAAATGACATTCGAAATCAATTTGCTTTTAATTCGAGCCAGGGACTCTTGCCCTTGTGTTTCATTTTAAAGACCACCCTTAGCGAGTGTTGTTACCCCGGACAACAACATCATCAAAGCAGCTCTTGCATCATCTCGGTGGCCTGCCATTGGTGGAAGGAAGCTACGGGAGAAAGAGTTGAAGCAATGAAGAAGCAACCAACGCAACCGGAAACTAATACCGGTTCCGTCCGTTTCATGCACCCATTCTGGGGCCGTTCCTCCTTAATCCTTTCGATAGAGTCGCATTTGCGATGGGTACACAGCGAACAGATCGCCCTGTCACGGAGCTGCTTCCAACGTTGCGCAGCGAATACAACGAAGCAATAAATTAAATTTCCAAAATGAACGACCTTGTTGTTAATGCCTACTGAAACAATCAGCAGCCCACCTTCACCATTGCCCTGCACTGGAAATCGTCCAGCGACGACCAGAAAGAGTTGCTACCATCGTTTAAAGGCGCTTCAAGCAGCTCCATGACAATGCGCTACTGGACAACTTTGGTTTGCTTCCACCGCGGAGTGCTCAACAAAGCATACTTTTGCGAAAGAATAGCCATAAACCGGGTACAAAGTTTTCGTCAAATAATGACAAACTAGTTCCTTCTGCCGACATAAGACGACGCAATTGAATCAAATTGAAAGCAGCAGCAGCAGTTTCCTTACCCATTCATCACTTATCTTCGTTACGCTTACAGTGAAATCAAACAAAACGGGCAACCGGAGCGAGAGAGGGAGCAGCAATCAGAATAGCGAAACTCTTACCAAACCGGTGGCGCTTCACTCGGGCTGACGACTTCAGCGAAGGGAAAAACACCCCGTTCCACGAGTATGACTGCAGTTGACAAGAAACGGAGACGAGCAGTTTCGGGGCGAACAAACACGCTTGGCGCGCCAAACGGGGACGAGTGATGTTGTGGCAGAGATTCGTACCTGATTCCCGAATGGGACGGATGGCAAATGTCGCCCACGCCCGTGTGTGTGTGTGTGTCGCGTGTGTAAAACGCACTGGCAAACAGTTACCAACATTTCCTTCCAGGATAGTAGGACTCCACTAGCAAACGGAAGATTTGACTGGCGTACGAACGAGAAGCACTTAAAAGCGTTTGCGGTGCGCGCGCTCGTCAAGGCACGGGTGGTTCAACCTAGCCGTATGTATCCGTGTTGTTGCTAGTGAGGTGAACGTCTGTTGATTGGACATCCCGCATGTTGTCGGTACACTTTTTGGTTCGAACGCGAATTCTTCGACGCGTTCGTTTTGAGCCACCATTCTCAAAATAACAACGTTTCGTTGTACCTGATAAACTGTTTCGAACATTGGGATAGTATTGGAGAACTTTGGAGGTAAGATTTTCAACATTTGGTGAAGTTATGATTTAATTTGTAGTCTCACATAACGGGAGGAATGATGCGGAAGCATTAAAGTTTGGAGTGCCTAAACCTATCGTACGATAATCTAACTTTTGATCTGTCTGTTATGAAACTACACGGGAACACCTTTAAACCACTCGTTCTTACCTAACATACATGGTAATTAATTTCAACATTTCGCAGCAATTTCAGTAAGCTAGAACCTTCAACATTAATCTCTAACCGCGAGGCCACATGAGGTGAAATATATAGCGAAATGAACACTTTGACAGGCGAAATATCTGACGTATAAAGCATCACAGCAACCAGCTGATGTGCAATGTAAACAAATAATAACATGCACAAAATCGTAATAAAATCCATTAAATAACTTCAATATCGAGTGCTTCGTCAATTTTCAGTCAACAGTTCATAATTTCTTCCAATTAGGGAATGTTCTGCTTGAGAAGATATTATTTTTAATAGAATTTCGAAAGTGGATGTTGTGTCTCCCCTAACCCTTTTTAGCTGTACCTGTCAGATATTTCACCTGTCAAATAGCTCATTTCGCTGTATATTTCACCTCATGTAGCCGCGCGGTAATGCTATATGTACGGTTATAATGCGCTTTCGTAATTGACAGGGTAAGGAAATTTTTACATATTCTTCCTTTGCTTGTTATAAAACAGCTGGGCTGAGATTCGAACTACGCCCTGTTTGTCAAGAGCCAACACTCTTATCCAATGGACTATCGAGCCATCGCACATAACATCGATTTACTCCCCAATATTAATCTCACTGCGCCAAACGGACATAGCAGGACTACTATCAATCACTTTGCCAACATGAATAAACCACCGCCAACACACGAAATTGTGACCAAAAATAAATCCCTACCCAGCAATCACTCTCACTGTGCACACATTCCCACGCCGTCGTACTGAGACCGGTGCCACCTTGGCAGGGGCGACAGGAGAGTTCAAGAAAATGTTTCCAAATTCCCAAAACCCATCACTGTTTGCCCGAACCTTCAATCCGAATGCTTACACTTCCGCAATACCGGTCGCACTCAATTCGCCGATTTGTCTCGCTCGTCATCTCGTCCTTCGTGTAATACGCGCACAATTCTACGATGTTCTTCCCTCCCGCGTAAGGTACCACTACTTCCCACCAGCCCCAGCTAACAAGTGCTGCACAAATTCAATAAACAAAACACCCACCTATCACGGTGATACGTACCACTGGGGAAGGACGCGTGGGCTTGCCACTACAAAAACCGTCGGGCATTGTTATCGGCTTGCCGGAAGAACAACATGCCCTTGCACAGGAATAATTCTGCACATAAACACACACACACACACACGCTGTGGCACATATATACAGAGCGCACCGGAGACAGCCCTAATGCGGCTTACAGCACACGATCATTTCTCCGTGTATTTTCCCTCCAAATGCTTGCGAAATAATGGGTATGGAAAATGTTTACATTTTCTTCGCGTTTTCACCAGCTGCCACTTACGGTCCAGCAATAGCAACAGCAACAATGATAACAACAAAAAAGTATTATGCTCTTTTAACCCTTTTTCCTGGGCCGTTTTTTTTGTTTTTGTTTTCACGTCGCCAATGCACTACACCACTCCGCTGGGCTGCTCGAGCTGTTGCTACGCAATGCCTAACCGATATGGGTAAAGGGGTTCCTGTTCACCTGTTGCCCCGAACGAATGAAGGTAGCGCCGCAACACGTTGCTACGGTAGCCTCCGCACACATGCACACAGGGGGCTCTTACTTTCCACATGACCTTTTCGCGGGAATCGCTGCCCGTCTTTTCACCATAAAATTCCCTTTTCACAAAAGTGAGCACAAACAATGACCGCGCGATCGTATCCCCCCCCACCCTCTCCCCTCTCCACCCAAAACAAAATGGATCAATGTGGTAGAGACAGAGAAAGCGAAAGAGAGTTCTGCCGCTTCTGGGCTGCCTGTACATTGCGCTGGAACCTTTATCTTCAGGTAAAAACGGGGTTTTCCGTGGAATTTTCATACTGCTGCTGCTGCTGCTGCGCCATACCATTGAAGCGTTCAAATAATGGAAAGAGAATGTATTTTTATTTCTACCCACTCACGTGAGCGGTAAAATGTGGGGCAAGAGCGATCCAGAGGGATGGGCGAACAAATCAAATCAAACGTATCCGTTTCAGCCCTTGCCGCTCGAGGCTGCTCGAGGTTGGAATTCAAGGGAAAAAGGATGAGAGCCTGTGTGCGTATCTCCCTGCAGCATCGGCTTTTTCTTGGAACACCGAAACAATCCGGCTAACAATCGGTGTTGAGATGCTGACCAGCGTTTTTCGGATTCAAGCCAGCGGGTGACTACTAGGCACTGCTACGGCTCCCGCTAACCTAGACGCGTCCAGTGTCGTGTCCTTTGGTGTGTTTGGTTTGAGAACAATATATAAATGAACTCACTCTTGTGTACGTGTGTATACCTTCTTTCATGTGAAACAATGGTATGAGTGAAACACATTCCATTTCCGGATTCAATTTCGTTAATTAAATTAATTATCATTTCGAGTTCATAATTTCATTGGAAAGGTGTGTTGCTCTACTTTACCGAATGTGGGTCGAATAAATACAACGAAACCCCACTTTTTTTAGTTAAAATCGTATTGTCTTGGTATCATTTGTTAGCTGTTTCAGCATTCTCAATAAGCTTCTCAAATAGTTATGAGTTGAGCTACCTTTTTGGCTATAACAATAACCATTATTGCATACCTTCAGGCGTACTGTGTACAAAACATTGCCGTGCCGTGTACAAAACAACAAACGATATTGCATACCTCAAGGCGCAAAGCCAGCAAACTAGATTATTATGTTGCAGCCTGTTAGGCGCACTTAGTTTCAGAGGTGTTTGAAGGAAAGGTACAATTGTTTCCATTGGCTGGAATCATTTTTAGAAAATTGCATGTTTTTTTTAAGTTTCATGCGAGTATCTAATATTATTCTAAAAATAGTTTCATACAATTTGTGTTGCAGGTTAATTATTATTATTTTTGTTTCAATCATCAGCCCATACTGTTGGAAACGCACGAATTGAACCCAGATCTATCGTATCTATTAATCCGTGCCACACCCGCGACAACATACTATCAATCTGACTGAATGTTTGGGATTTGTTTGCCCCCACTTGTGCATAAGGAAGCGCCTGCCAGTGAAAAAAAGGTATCCTACGCATCGTAATGCAATAAACCCTACAACAATCCATCGCTCGAGGGCACTCGCGCTCCCGGAGTACGCTCCTGCTCATATGGTTCTCGCACCAAACTCTTATCCGGCACCTTCCCGTTCGCATGCAGCCGATCGATCAAAATCGTTACACTATTTTATGTGATATTGTACAAAGCAGCATCAACAACAAAAATACACCCAACATACAACCGAAGAACACACAAAGCGTAAGCCAAAACAATATCAGCCCAGTGCAAGGGACGGTTGATACTCCTGTGTTTCCGGTTCATCGAGAGGCAACAACGATAACAAAAAATCTCAACCCAGTTGCCAATGGCACCGATTGGCTGTCGGAAACGACTTTTTAATAGAACGCCACTCAGCCGCACCGTCGAGAAGATGCATTACCTGCTGCCACGAGAGTGCGTCGTTAGACACATCTGGTGCAAGCGCGTTCGAGAGATGGTTGAAAGCGCTTTCATTTTTTTCACCCTCTTCCCCCTGCAAGCGGAAAGAATCATCTCGCCAGAAATGGCGAAAGGTTCGTCGTCTCCCCAACACCCAACAGACGTCCCGATAACGACCCCCTCGCCGCCGTAAGACGTCGATCTTCAGCGGGCATAACTCCTGCACCTTGCCACGTTTTAATGACACTTTGCTTTCTACTAAGAAAACCCATCAACTGCAGATATGTCCCACAAAAAGGGAGCACGGTGCCGAAACAAACGTCACCCACCCGGTGGCGCCTCCATAACCTGAAGGCAGCGCGCGCCTTCGAGATGACACACTTAAACTGTTCGCTACCGCGGTCGATTTCGTTTTATAACGACTGCAAACACGCTGCCGGATGAGGTGGTGAGTTTATTTCACATGCTCGAGTGGTCGTAATTGTCACTTTCAACCGTGAATCCACCACACCCCGCAGAGAGTGTGTTTTCTGTAGAACTGCGAGAGAAGGGAAGTGTTTTTTTGCCAACTTTCTACCACAATTTTCCAATGCGGTGTGCGTAAAAAAAGCGACGATATATTTCGACAGTAGAACGCGGTTTACTACCGGTACTCAATCGATTAATTGCTCGTAACCGGATGTCGCCCATCCGTACCGGAGCGATTGTTTATTAAAACCGCCCCAAGAAGTGTTTTTGCGGCTTTGTAAGTTTCAAGTACTTTGTGGTACACGACAGCTTTATCTTATCATTCGCACTCCCGAGAATGTCAACCGTAGGAGAATGGTGCGTGGTTTTATGTAACAGTAATTCATTTTAAAGACTGTTTCATCCAACATTAAATGCTGCCGAAAAGGTAAGCTTGAGATACTAAACCCCCACACCTACACCGGATGAGTTGTGATGAAAAGTGTCATGCAACATCATTCATTGGAATAAAACAATTGAATGTACTTCAAGTACATCAGCGCTCTATTTTGAACATAAAACAACTACCGCGATTGAACTTTTCCATGAACTCTGACGGACAGAACGCTGATAGTGATCTTGTTTAGAGCATTTTTAGATAGCATTTTCCACTGAAACACCCTACAATGTACCAGCAGATGGTCCGTTGCAATTATTCACTCTGCGAAACGGTAATCACTTAACGTTATCCTCGACATGACATGGCAGTGTTTGGAGTAGTTCGCGAAAAGAGTGGCACCATCATTTGAATTCACCTTCTTGGAACAGTGTGTCGATAAAATGTAAACACACAGACACGCTGACATTTAATCAAAGGTAAAACGTACAGCACACAAAGGTGCGCCAGCAGACCCAAGTCCGATGTACGGTCGGTGAAAATTGGCGCCCGCTAACGATGCTGTGTCATTTCTCACAATTTTCGAATTTAAATACTATCATTCATGGGGAGGGTAGGCGTATATTACGAGTTTTTTCTATTTTCTTACAATAAAGGTTAACAGGAATCGCAGAACAATGTAGTAAGCGTGATACGGCACAATTCGGTGTGACAATCGCACCAGAGAATGCTGTTGTCTGTTTTCCAATCCAACAACTGTGTTTTCAATAGCACATGGTACTTGGTAGGAATGGAGAGTTCCTCTACTACTACTCCGAACTGTTTACTTCATCTACGGTCCGCAAAGCTGTGTCGACGTTGTAATTTTTCTACCTAATTGCATATTTGAAAGCTTTAGCCCCAACAAATGCTAGTAAACGCCTTCACGTATGCAATGTGATTTCTTTTAAACATTTTAGCATAAATCTATTGCATACTTTTAGGAGTTTACCAGCTCCCAGTTGGAGTAGAAATTTAAGGATATTCTTAGTGCTGTCATGTCTTTAACTTGTTTAACATGTTTGATAGCCGCACCGGCTCCCCCCCCCCCCCTCCCACCCTCCCCCCCCCCCCCACACGACCGAATTATTTTTTTAAACAGTTTTCGGATAAAGGCTCACACGTCCAACTGCAACTCTCCACGCAACGATTGTTTGATGGCCAATCTTTCACCTTCCACCGTCAAAAAACGGAAGTTGGGAAGTTGGGAAACGGTCATTTTGACAGAAGTTTTCAAAAAGAAATCGTTCCGTAGAAACAAGGCTTTTCGCATCTAAAAAATCCATGCTACAAAGAGCCTCGAGTGAGATACCTGAATTCTACAACCTGTATGGTGTTGGGACCTATTCTAGGACTTGGTTTTGTAAAAGTGATACGAATGTCACACGAAGCGTAAACTTCAGCGTAAACAGGATTTCAGCCATACAACCGCATACTCTTTCGATGTAAATTTTACGCTTACCCACACAAATTAAGCGTAAACTTTTCTATTTTACACCTCGTGTGAAGTGGGTACTACAGAATTGGCAAGAGTTCGGGGTCAGTTCCAAGACCGATATGGATCTTGCTTCAGATTCTCTTGCCGTTTGGATATCACTGAATGCCAAGCCCACTTGTTGTACAGGTAGGTCTTTACCGACAACGGTAGTTGTGCCAAACAAGAAGAAGAAAAATTGATGTAACGAAGCCTAATAAACTACAGTCAGCTTCATAAAAATGGACATGCAAGTTCAAAATCTGTTTATCTTAAATATTTTTCACAATTTCTTCCTTTAACATTACCGTTACGTATATTTTTGAATCCAAAAGCCATCAACTGTTATACAAGAAAACCGTGCACTGCGGTTTCTTTTTCAAGCAAAACTGTAGCGCCCTCAACCGTGCACCATAAACACACGCACTTCGCAAAACATCACCCGCCTCGCAGCCAGAGTGACCAGAAATACCGATGTATCTGTGTACCTATCGATTTTCGATATTCCTACCGATTCACAGATGACCACCCTAAAACTAACGATTTTTCATTATCCTACAGATTTTCGCATAATACTGACCGAAAAGTCATAAAACCATTTCCCACATGATTTAATGCAGTAAACTCTATGTGTAATATGGAAATCACTAGCGACCAGAACCAGAAGAAGAACTGCCACTGCGACTGGTCCTAAGCGGCCGCGTGGAACCCCAAGAAAAGGGAATCGCCTCCGCTCAAAAGAAAATGTGTATCTCAATCCTAAAACATTCCGAAAACTACCGATACAAATTGAAACTCCTACCGAATACTACCGATAAAATATTGACGCTCCTACCAAAATCTGGCGAAATAATCTGGCCACACTGCCAGCAGCACTGCTTGCAGGTTGTGAACGTCACCGTGTTCGGGCAGCATTAGCGTTGATATTTCCCGAAGTACGGGTCATCTTTTCCATCGTCGTACTGGCTGATGTGTGATGTGAATTGTGCTACACCAAATTGGCAAAAATTGCGTGTCCCAAAATGTGCTGTGCGTTTTAGCAAGTGCAGAGTGCATCGTTTATCGTATATCTGGTGGTGCGCGATTGGCATTGAAAAGCAGTGGCAGTGCGCGCGTGGAGCACCATCGTGTCATAACTTTTGTTGATGAAGAACCAACTCGGTCGACACCAGCAGCGAGAGAAAAGATCAAAATAAGTGCGTAATATTTTCTTCATTTGGTTCGTTTGGTTGTTTCTCCTTCTGGAGGAATGCAATTTGTCGAGCAATCAGTCAACACTTTTTGGGTGACATTGCATTATTCAGCAAATCGAGTCGTGTTTTTTTGTCTTCTGGTGAAGTGATGGAGGAAGCTACTGGTGTGAAGAAAGGTGGCTCCTGCCGAAGTGCGACCCTGACGTGCTAGCGAAGTTGGTGTAGTGTTGGTAGTGTGAAAAAAGTGCAAGTACGAGATGCAGCAGTGTATGTGTGTGTGTGGAAGGGGGGGGGGGGGACTATGTCTGTTGAATTGGCCCCAATCACCTTTCCAATCCACAATGTTTGTGTCCCCACGCAGGCTACCACAGGCCGACGGAGGGGGGGATAGCTGGTGGACGTTTGTCTGCCAGGTGAAAGGCGAAAACTCACAGCAGCAGCGAAATATTTCGTGTTACACGGAGCATTGTGTGGAACGAAAAGAAGAATCTCCGTTGCTGACCATAGAAAAGCGCGGCACAGGTGTAGCTGTAGTCCGGTCGTGAAACATGGGTCCAAAATAGAAGGAATGCGAAAAATGCAGCACATTCCAGCGCCGCCCGAAAGAGGCTGAATGTTTGATCCCAAATCCAAGGGCTACCGATTTAGCATAGCCTGCTTTAATAATGCTCCGTTTCTTCCCAGCAGGCTGCTTCAAGGACCATTTGCAGTAACCATGGAACCACAGTTTACAGCGGCCATGAAGAGAGTGAATACAAAACAGGCCATTGTTCACCTTCCCGGATGCAAAACGGTCCCTCTGTCCAAATCCTCACAGCGATTCAGCAAAAGAATCAGCACAAAGGTGGAGAGAATCCAGTGGCACAATGGAACAGAAACAAAAACAACCAAACCTTCCCAGCATTGCGGATACCAACCGAGAAGGGGGGAAGAAAGGTGCACGCGGTCCAAAATTTGGACATCAGTTTGCTATGCTTCTGCCCTTCCCAAAGAGGAGTAGGCCTCCGGGTGAAGCAGCACGCGTTGCTCTGTTTGTGCTACCCCCTGGCTGTGGACATATGAAGGGCGCGCGAATGTTTCTCCCCAGTGCAACAGGAAGCTCACGGTGTCTCGGGAGAGGATCCACGTGGAAAGGCAAGGGACGCTGACAAGCAGAAAGATTCGGACAGCATGAAAGCAAGCCAGCACACAGTCGGGGAGAGAAAGAAGGCGATGAGCAGCAGGGGAACTGGGAGAACGGAACGGTATTTGTTTTCGTGGCAATGCGCAAACGCAGCACTCTACACAACAGAGGCGCCCGCCAGGGGAAATCTGTATGTGGGCCGTGTGTTTGTGTGTTATGTTGTTCTTTTTGTTTTCTTTTGCTCTCCACCCCGTCCCAACAACACACCATGCTGGCTTTCACCTTCTTGCCACTGTCTACCCCTTTTTTTGATGATGGTTTTCTGCTTGTCCCCACTGGGGAAGCGTTGAGGCGGATGCGGGCGCTCCGGATGAAAATTGTCCCATTTTTATGTCGCGATGTGGTATGATTAGGAGGCGCTTTCTGCTGATCTCTTCACTCACTGAAAATCACTGAAGGAATTCGCATGCAGATTGATTTTTAGCATTATTTGTATTTTGAAGACATTTTGCAGGCAGATCAAGAACATTACAATTCAATGACAAAATGAGTTCCAACAATTTAAAAATATTGTATTAATACCTTGTGAAGCAGGTTGATATTTCAACGCAAATTAATCTCCGTCCTCTCTGTACACGACAGCAAAATTTTGCCACTCCATCAGCATATTCGCCCAACAGTCGAACCCTCATTAAGTTGATTACAAAATAATGCGTCCGTGCACCTCTCCACGTCACACACACCTTTTTCCGCGCTTTCTTGCAACGAATTGCGTCAGTCGAACATCGAAAAGAACCGAAACTGCATCTTATCTTTCGACCAAAACCAAAAACCCATCAGTTGCTACCGACCGACCGACCGACCCTGAGAAATCTATGACGATAAAGCGCCGGCCCGCCCGCCAGCTGCATGGAATGACCACGAATCAAACAGTTCGTTCGTCGGAGGAGAAGAAGCATTATCAACCTATCAAACCTGCTGGTGTACAACACCGCACGGAAACACACCAGTGGAGTGGTGAGGAAGCATCGAGTCAGTAATGCGCTGTTAAATTAACACCATTGAACAGGAAGATGTAAAGCTAAAGATACCGAAGAAGAGTAATGCTCTATTTTGAATTGAAAATTTGCCCTCGCTACCACAGTTCCCATTTGGGTGAGTTGGAATTTGGGAATTGCTTCTTCTACATCATACAAAAAAGTGGAGAAATTGCGTGTCTTTGCAACCGAGCTAATTTTACACATTTTCTTCCCTAATCCCCAGCAGTTCAAAGCCACCACAACGCGTCCAGTTAAGAAGTGCACAAAATAGCACATCTCTGTTATCATTCTCCTACGTAGCGGCGAAACGTGCTCATCTGTCTTCAAAATACACCTGGAAATCCGTCACTAGCCACCGCCACCGCATGGAAGTACATAGAACGCGAACGCATGGGAAGCATCGCATATAAATAAACAAAAAATCCACCCACGGTGTTGGTAGCGCATCACTCCCAAGGGACAAGGGCTCAAGTTTGCCGGGGATCGCGCAAATCCATCCACACACAACAACACGACGATCGACGGCGCGTGACGCGCGTATAGGCTGCTCACGTCGGCCACCACCACAAACGTACACGCAAACGCGCAGCCACACGTACACAGCGCAACAGTAGGAACCGGACCACGAAAACCGCCACGACGGTCGGTCCAACACGCGCGCGCACACACACGAACACGGGGCGATGGAAAACGGCTCGACGGCCGCGCGCGGCTCATCAGTACGCTCCGTGTGGTCGTCGTCTGTGGTGCGCGCCGTGATCGTGTGTCCGTCCCGGGTGGTTTCGTGTAAGCTTCTCCGCTTTTCGCTTTTGCTGCGCCACGAGAAAGGCGCAGAACGTGACCGCTACTGTCCCCGTCGCGCCCCTGTGTGTGTGTGTGTTTGTGTGTGATTGGGTCCTTAAAAATAGTACCCCGTAAACCCTCCGACCAGGGAGCGCTAGGGAAGATTTGGTCAGTGCGCCGTTAGTCACTGCTTCTACAAAAAGCCAAAAAAAAAACGGAGCAGCACAGACCCAAGTCTCCCTTCTAATACTAATCAATGCTTAATGCGTGATGGAAAGAGAGCGAAAAGAAAGTGCGTGGGTGAACACATCACATTGACGTATGTGTGTGTGTATGTGTGTGTGGAACAGCTGCTTCGCGTAACCATTTCCTTTCCTTTTTCTGCTCATAAAACCCAGGCCATAGTCCATATACTGGGTGTTTTTTCGGGGGATGATTGGCGCGATAAATTAATCCACGCAGCTGATAATCTTTGGTGTGTGTGTGTGTGTGTGTGTGTGTGTGTGTGTGTGTGTGTGTGTGTGTATGTGAGTGAACGTGTGTGTGTGTTTATGTACATCGTTCACACCTTCTTCTAATCGTTATCAGTTTTCTGCTACATTTGCTGCTACCGGAAAGAAAAGGAGCAGGGAGAAATGATGATTACAGCACATTACACCCTTTTTCCACGAGGAAGCCTCCCCGTTTCGGTGGAGTTTTTCCAACACAACAGCTGAATTGTGAATTATTGAGAGCAATCTACTCGACGTGTGTGTGTGTGCGTTTGTGGTGGTGGTGTTTGCGTGAAAATGGCCAGGTGTAGCGTGTTTTATCAGACCGGAATACCATCCGAACACGCCACAGAACCGGAGAGTGGGGAAGCAGCCGGAATGTAGCCATGGCTGGAGAATATGCCAACACTACCATCATCAGAATGGAAACCACCCTCGGACTCTACTGCTCCAAATGGCGGAGAAATTAATTAGCAAACGCTACAGCTCCTCCTAAGGCTGCACGTGGATACACCAACATCTCCTATCGTACACCGTTGTCTACCTTTGGCTCTATTAAATTGAATTGAAACTCTTAAAACGCGCCTCGAATGCCACGTCATCTTCGACAACAACAATTGAGCAACCTCAATTTAGGGCGTCTGATGTCCCAATTTAAAGTAAAATAGGATTGACTGTACCTCTCAAATTGAAATTGTATACAGCAAACACCTATCTGGTACACCTCCAAAACCTTCGGCGCTCCAGGAATTGGAAATGATTAGCAATTGCATGGTGGCGTGTGTGTGTGTTTTTGTGTTGCTGATCCTGGTCAAAGTACAGTGCGCAACGCTTCTCCCATCAAACCCCCTTTCCAGCCGCAAAGGGAGGCTCACCAATACAGACACACATGGTTTGTGTATTATTTTTGCGTTGATGCCCTTTTTTCTGGTTCCTTCTTCTCTGCCTTCTCTGTTCCATTTACCTGGTCCACCGCTGCCGAGGGCACATCAGGGTTAATTGGACTTAAGCCAACAACGCACAGGTAGAATATCGCCTTGCGTGTCTTCGTGCGTCTTCTTACCCATTGGAAGCAAGCAAGTGCGCGATTGTGCTGCGTAATCAAATTGGTTTTATTTATAACTTTGTATTTTCCAATTTGAAACGTGAACATTCTAGAGAGAAAAGATATTTTTTATTTTTTTTATATTGGAACGTAAAAACTAACAAATAATGACTCTATAATCAAATAAATTCATTACTATTTTCATTATTAAGTCATGTTATCACTCCAAAAAACAAAAGCGCACGATAAGAGTTATCTAAGCACTGCCCCTCCACTCCTCCCTCGCGCCCACGAGATTGCATGTTGAATTTTATTGTGATGGATTTGAAAGTTAAATCCACCAACAGCGGTGGTGTAGTGGTTGAAGCCTGCTTTTTTATATTTTACGCAATGCGCCCGCAATGACGAAATATCGGTCAATGTCTGCGCGCACGGCTTAAGATGGGCAGCAGCAGCAGCAGCAGCAGGGGTGGGAAACTAATTCAAGTTCACCCAGCGTTGCAGAGACGCATCACAAAAACACTCACTCACCCCCGTCCCGCTCGAAGCCCTACTGATGTTTCAATTTTTCGGTTTTTTCTTTCCTCGAAGCCCTCTACCGAGACCGATCCAAAACCGAAAGTGAGTTGTTTTCGTTTGAAGATTAAAGGAATGGGCGCCTCTTTTCTTCCGAGGCAACCTTATCTGATTTCGTCCATCAATCAGCGTGATCGCGAAACTGCGAAACAGTGTGTTTGTTAGTGTGGTTGAAAAGGAAAACATCGCCGGGTATGATCTCCTTGGGAATGATTGGAATTACATACAAAATAACACAACTAGTGTTAAATTGTATAATTTGACATCTTCAAAATGCACCTACCCATACCTAATACATTTGCCCTCTTTTGCTGGTGTTAACATGGGTAATCAATTCTTCTTCAAACACGATCATAGTACACGCTCTATTAATCGCGATCGATGATCAAGAGACGACCCCGCGCGCGTCATCGAAAGCGAAACAGCCAATGCAGTGTGTAAGTTACACTGCTACATTCCACGCAATAGTAGCTGGGACGTGCGCGCACTATCGAAGATCGAAGCGTTCGATATATGCAACACAACATACGCGCACCCGCGTCCATCGAAAATGCGCCCTGATAACCGTTTTCTCGCTGGTTCAACTCCAAACTCCCCTTGCTTGCTGGCCCAGTTGTTTGAAGACGAGGCAGAAGAAAGAAAAGCCAGCAACCACCATATAAACAAACCTCCCCCGCCTGCCCATGTGTGTGATGATGTCGAAAGTGAAGCAACCGAGGGCATAAAACAGCGATTAACACGTAATCGAGACGGCCGGTGGGTCAAATTCCCTGCATGGAGAGTGAATTTTGTTGTGGAATTCAGCCGCTTCCTACCATACTTCCCGAGGTGTGGGGCGGCTTCTGGATGCACCACTGCATCACACGCAAACATAGGGCATGAAGATATCAAGCAGACAGAGCCAGATCCGGCGCATTACAAGATCAAGTGATGTAATAGCACCAAGCACTAGCGGGAATAAATCTTACCAACCCCCAGTGTGTGTCTCTGACGTGTGTCAGATGGTTAAAGCGCATGACATTAAGGGAAGGGATTTGCACCATCTCTCCTCTTCCCTGAACCACTTGTGATCCTGGCTGAGCGACGCAACGAAATAGAGGCTAACAAGAAGCTAACAAGCAGAAGATCAAGCGGTTTGTGTGGCGGGAGTGAAATAATCTCACGGATGCGATGCCCCCGGTCGTCGTCAACAAACCACCAAAAATTGTTGAAACGCGGGCGGAGGAGGGATGCTCTATTAATAGTTCACGGGCACAAAAATCTCAGGAATATGATGGTGCCCGGCTTCTTGAAATCCAAACGGAAGATGCGCTTTTCGTGTTTCGTACGCCAAAAAGCTAACACCCTGACCCGCTCTAGTAGTAAGAAGTGTTCTTCTCCACCCTTCAGTAAATCATTTGTTTGCAGCTGTACTTGTTTTGCCCAGCTGTCGCCGTACATTACACCCTTGCTGTTGTTGTGCCAAAATGTGTGCCAAGGGCTTGGATGGGGTTGTCCACCCAGGAACACTGGCCAATTATATGAACCTTCTAATTCAGTACCATTACACCATCCTCCTGTTGCAAAGGTCTCAAACCTTTGAGCCTAATGCAACACTTTTTTGGCCACAGTCTTTTCGTCTATCCTTTTCAGGGTCATTTCGGTGGAAAGAATGCAACATTTTGGACGCGCGATCTTTAATGTCTTTGTGGTTTGGAAAAATCAAAACTATACGTGCACCTTTATCACACACAAATACAAGGTTTGGTTACTCATATTCCGGTTTGACGGGTTGGAAAGTCAACCCAAGAAGAAAGCGGGTCACTCGGCGAGCCGCCAACGAAGAGAAAGTAGGGATTGTAGTCGCAACAGGTCGCTGTCACCGAAAGGCAGATTTAATAGCCATAAAGCCCCATAACAAGAACGCCCATTAGAGAACCTGTTCGGGTCTATGTCTTTAAAGAGAAAGAGAGAGAGAGAGAGAGTTTCCATGTGTTTGTGAAGTTGAACTTTGCAGCACTCGAGTTGCTTCAAAGAATATGAGATCAGTAACAGTCTCGTCTCGATCTTCTAACCGTGGCTCGATCTCAAACACAGTATATGCCCATTTTAGCTTCACAGACCATTTACGGCGCTCTGCAACACGCTACTGATCTTGACTTTGCGATCTTTCCCCGCGTGTTTCATGGTTGTAATTGTGTGTCCGTCAACCCAACCCCCCATATAGAGTGGTGGTAGTAATTGTGCGCGAGTCATCACTCCATCATTAATTCCAACTATCGACCCCACAACGTTCCGTATACTATATCGCGCAACTCGCCCCACCAGTGTGTCGTTATTGATCGTTGATCGTTTTGGATGCGCTCTCGCTGTGTTTGTGTTTATAGTATATATCTACACACGCGCGGCCAAATGGCCCCCTGTACGGGGAAGACCTTGAGGATCGTGGTTGCGCCGTAAATGTTGAGCCACTTCTAACGCATTTAGACGGTTGCGGTCCAGTCGCACGCTCGGCGTCGAGATGGTTTCTTTGCGATCTTGAAGAACGAGAGAGAGAAAAAACAGTTTCCAAGTGTGTGACGCATTGTTCCCCCATCCTTCTGTAACGTACGGAGTGTTTTGGAGATCTTCAGATGTTTTAATATAATGTTTTTTTAATAGAAGTATACAGGTTTTCACCGCATTATCGGATGTTTTCAAAGAATTGATCACATAGAAGCTTTAAACGTTAGCATTGTATTAAATTGTTTCTTTTTTGCTTTTCTCCCAACAGCCCGGATCTGACGCCGTGTTAAAGTTCGCCCAGCAACAGTGTAACACACACGGTCGGGCGCATGAATGACGAATAAGTTTTAAGCACGTTTTGAACTCCCACGAACCCCACGGACAGAAAGAGTGTGTAACTTAAAAAAGAAACCGCTTTAGTGCAAATTTTTAGATAGAAAATAAATCTAGTGTATAGTAATAGTAGTAGTAGGGCAAAAGCGCGCTCGTTCGTGTCCCCATTTCAAAATAGTTAAAATAGAGTGCGCAAAAAAACGAAAAACACAGCCAAAAGCATGGAGGCAAGACCGGTGCAGGTCGTGGAGACGAGCGAAGATCACAGCTTTCTGCTGAACGAGGAGGCACTGTCGGAAATTCTGCTGCAGGACAGCATCAAAGACCGGGCGATCGTGGTCGTCTCGGTGGCCGGTGCCTTCCGGAAGGGCAAAAGCTTCCTGCTGGACTTTTTCCTCCGCTACATGTACGCCAAGGTAGGGTAGTGGTTTGGCTTGGTCTTGGGATGAATTGTTTGTGCATCGCTAATTTAACTCATTCCGTCTGACCGTTTGCAGTATGTGCATCATCAGAGCGTGCTGGAGTGGCTGGGCGATGAGAGTGAACCACTGTCCGGGTTTTCGTGGCGCGGTGGCAGCGAGCGTGACACAACGGGCATCCTGATGTGGTCCGACATTTTCCTCCACGACAGAGCCAATGGCGAGAAGGTAAGGAAAAGAGGAGGGTGCATTTGACCAAGAGAGGGGTCGCCCTATGTGATTCTAATTGTACTCGTGTTTGGCACGGTTTCAGCTGGCAATTATACTGATGGACACACAAGGCGCCTTTGACAGCCAGAGTACCGTGCGGGACTGTGCAACCGTGTTCGCCCTCAGCACCATGCTATCCTCCGTGCAGATTTACAACCTCTCACAGAACATACAGGAAGATGATCTGCAACATCTACAGGTACATCGTAGAAAGGGGGAGGCCTTTTCTCTGTCAACCGTCCTAACCACCGAATGTTTCCTCCTTCCCTCTCTCTCTCGATTCGTTGCAGCTCTTCACAGAGTACGGTCGGCTCGCGTTGGCCGACTCGGGCAAGAAGCCGTTCCAGCGGCTACAGTTTCTCGTGCGCGACTGGAGCTTCCCGTACGAGGCCGAGTACGGTGCGCTCGGCGGTCAGCTGATCCTGCAGCGACGGCTGGAGGTGTCGGACAAGCAGCACCCGGAGCTGCAATCGCTGCGGCGCCACATCACGTCCTGCTTCTCCGAGATCGCCTGCTTCCTGATGCCCCACCCGGGCCTGACGGTCGCCACCAATCCGAGCTTCGACGGCCGCCTGTCCGACATTACGCCCGAGTTTAAGAAGAGCCTGCGCGAGCTGGTCCCGATGCTGCTGGCGCCGGAAAATCTGATCGTGAAGGAAATCAACGGCCAGCGGGTGAAGGCCCGGGATCTGGTGCAGTACTTCAAATCGTACATGGCCATCTACAAGGGCAACGAGCTGCCGGAGCCGAAAAGCATGCTGGTGGCGACGGCGGAAGCGAACAACCTGACGGCGGTCGCCGCAGCGAAGGAAATCTACACGCAGCTGATGGAGGATGTGTGCGGGGGCACCAAACCGTACCTCAGCACGGCCCACCTGGACTCGGAGCACAGCCGCATCAAGGAGAAGGCGTTGCATCAGGTTAGGAGAGGACCGCGAAGGAGGCGGAAGTAACCGTGTAGTGGTGCATCGGAATGATCATAATTGGGGTTTTAATGTTTTGCAGTTTTCGTCCAAGCGAAAAATGGGCGGCGAAGAGTTTTCGGAAAAGTATCGGGAAAAGTTGGAACAGGATCTGGACGAAACGTTCGTCACGTTCCGGGCGCACAACGAGAGCAAGAACATCTTCAAGGCCGCCCGCACGCCCGCCGTCTACTTCGTGATCGCGATGGTAATGTACATCATGAGCGGCATCTTCGGGCTGGTCGGGCTGTACACGTTTGCCAACTTTGCCAACCTGATCATGGGCGTTGCGCTGATCACGCTAGGCACGTGGGCCTACATCAGGTACGTGGGTGTTGTAGGAGAGCAAAACGGGACCCGGCATCTGCTACTGAGATCGTTTCCCTCCTCTCCCATCCAGGTATAGCGGCGAGCTGAGCGACTTTGGCGTACGGTTAGACGAGATCGCGAACCTGCTGTGGGAAAATGTAAGTTACTTTTGCTATTCCTTTTATATTGTCGGTGTCGGCGCGCTGCTGTACCTGCACCAGGACGAGATCGTGTACTATATGCGTATGCTGAACGTACTGTAGAAGAGCGGATGGGGAAGGCAAGGGGCGGGCGGTGTGTGTTGTAGTGTTCTGTTGTAGCGGGTGGGCTGCCGGAAATAGCTATATCGTGTGGCTATCGTGTTGAGTGTGTGCATAGGGTAGGTCGTTGGTGGGTGGGTGGGTGGTGGGTTAACTCAATTTAGCAATATATTATTTATCACACGTTTCGAGAGAGCATCCAACACACACACACACACACACAATACTCTACAAATAATCCCGTTCAAAGACCGTAGGACGAAGAAGAAGCCGCTGCTACTAATCCTCCCAGCCACAAAAAGCAAGTAAAAGCGTGACCCAAACCAGGTGTGAAATACCCCCTCTCTCCTGTGTGTGGATGCTAACACAGTAGTACGATGTGTGGTGTGTTACGATTGTTGACAACAAGGAACGGGAGCTACCTTTTTGGAACCCAAGAAAAAGCGCAAGATTATTGATCGAAAAACCCCAAACAGAAGAAAAAGCGCAAGTCAAACTCAAAATAGTTGAAAAAAAAACCAAAGCTCTAAATGAAATAGAACACTAACACGAAAGCAATTGTAAAAGCAAAAAAGCGAACAAAAAAACAAAGAAAGTCAATCAAAATTGACCAAACGAAACCGTACTCGATCACTCTATCTCTCTCTCTCTCTCCTTTTGGGGGTTCGTGTCCTGGCTGTGTTTAGTGTGGTTTTGTCTTTTTTGTTAATTTCTGTCTTACTTTGTCTGTGGGTTCAATGTTATTTACTTCAGTTTTTTTATGTTTGGGGTAAATGTGTTACGTTTTCTTTGCTTTCTATTCTTAGTTCTAGGTTTTGTTTGATTGTTTCTTTTTTTTGTTTTATTTCCTTATTTTATGTTTTAATTTTACAAAAAACACACACATCATTGGCTTTCTTTCCTTTAACAAAATCAAATCGAAATTTCATTCTTTCATTCCGCTCTCTCTCTCTTTCCCCACTCTGCCGGAGGGATATAGATTCTTGTCCGTTTCCTTTTCGAATCCATTGCTTGCCTTTCGTCTCCGATCATTATCTAGGTAGGTAGGTATGGAGGGTGAAGGGGTATGAGTCCATGTTCCGTTCTGTGGTGCCGTCCGAAATTGTGTGTCCTTCAGCCGGTTGTGGTAAAGTAAGAGGGGTAATGCATGTATGTGTGTGTGTGTCCGTCCGTCCGTCCAAGGTGTGTGGAGTCGTGTCGATTACACAAACAAACCCTTTGGGTATAGCGTTTAAGAACAGTCCCTCTTTCTCTCACTGTCTCTCTCCGTCACGGATTCTAATCGCTCGAGTACTCGTCCACCCACCATGCGTATGTGTGTGTGTGTTCTTTTCTTTTTCTTCTTCTTCTCCCCTTCCACTTCCAGATGATGAAACCAATCTACCAGTCATGCATGGAGAAGGGCATCCAGCACGTGGCGACGCACGCGACCGAGTACGCGATCAGCGGCGGCAATGCGGGCGGCGGCCGTCAGCTGAACGGCAAGGTGAAGCACTCTTGAGAGTACGCTTCCAGCCGATGGCAGGTAGCGACGACGACGCCGCCGCCGCCACCATCACCGCCAACCAACAGCAGCAGCAGCTGGTACGGCAGCTGGCCCTGGCGATGGTCCTGGCGGTATCGTGAGGTGGAGACGCCCGATGCTGCTGCTGCTGCTATAGAACCGACGAACAACAACGCACCCGATCGGACGTCCGCGTACTGTGTGGCGTCATCTACCGCGGGTGACCGTAAAGCAACGATCCTGCTCCACCGAGGAACCAACTTCAGCAATAGCAACGGCAACAAAAATACCAACACCACCAACAATAGCCTGAATAGCAGCAGAAGCCATAGCAGCAGCTTGTTGGGCAGCGACAGCGACAGCAGTAGTGATAGTGGCAATGGACCCGCCGTCCCCAGCGACGGCGGCACTAGGTTTAGTAAATTTATCAGTAGCATTAAGTACGCCTTTGGTAGCAACGCTGCTGGTGGTGGGTGCGGTACGCAACAGGACGCCAGGATCAACGAGCTGCTGAGAGCTGGCGATATTCACGAAAGAAGCAGCAGCAGCAGCAGAAACAGCAGCACGAGACCACTGGTGATCAAATCGACGTCCGTCTTCAAGCGAGCGACCGGCGTTGGTGGCTGCTCGAACGAACAATTCACCGATTGCACCAAGCGGGGACGCCACAAAGTACCGACGGCGGGGGTCACAGCACCACCCACGGCAAATGGAATACGCAACAACAACAACAACAGCCGGCGCACATAAGAAAAAGGTTTTGGAAGGGTCGCGCGCCTCGCGTTCTCTTTTGCTCTGAAGTGTTGTCCCTCAGATCCCTATCAAACCTTCCCTTTTGAGTAAACGAAAAACGAACACATGAACACTCTAGCGAGAAAAAAAAAGAATTTTGCTCAGCTTCTAAACCCTCTCCCTCCCCTCCTTTGCCCCGTGTTAGACACACCCACTTTATATTACTTGTTGTAGATCGGATCGCGGAGTGGGGCCGTTTCTGTCCTCCGTCGTTCGATCATGCATCTTGGCGCGGCGTTTTTGTTTACGGTTACGTTACTTTGTTGAACTCTTTACATTTGTTAAATATGCGCTATTTGTTTTATACACACACGCCCACACACACACGCGCGCGCGCGCGCTCTATTTACATACTGCATTTTTGTGGAGCCCCAGCACAGCAGCGTCGTGAAAGCGGAATTAATGTGCAGTCAGGAGAGCGCAGCTTAGAACGATTGAGATATAGTGTTATTGTGCCAAACGTTGTGGAAATATTACGGTGTTACACGGTTACTAAAAACATGTGAAATGAATTAGAACAGAGCGGTTTGTTTACACACAAAAAAGCTCTCCTTTTTGGCGGGCGTTTGTCTTTTGGTCAAATCAAAACCACACAAACACACACACAGCATCGTACGCTCAAAAATTTTGGATAAAGCCAGAAAGTGAAGCAAACGCCCCGCATGCAGTCCTTTGGCGAGCGCCCTTTGCATTGCAAATTCTCTTCTGCGCATATAGCATTATAGTGTATTCTTTTAAATAACTCTTGCCAACAACAACCACATACACACATACACGGTACACGGAACACGAAACATGAATAACAATCGAGGCAAAACAAAGCATCGAGCTTTTTCGAACTATTATGAAACACAAAAATCCACAATTACGTACCGGCGGTGAGGAAAAAAAACACAAACACACACAACTGCATAGCAGCATCGTCAGTGTGTATGTGTGTATCGAAACACAAAGGAAAGGAAGATGCAGAACGGATTTACCCGCAAAGATCACAATCATCAGCGGGCGCTCGCGCCATCGCCATTTACGAAATGTGTTTTTTTGTTTGTTTTTTTGATTTTGATAAGAATTTATATACGTTTGTTTTGTTATATTATGCGTAATATTTGTTTTGTTAGTAGAACGGATACCGGAAAGCGAGGTGCAAAGCAATGTAAAAGCAGTTTAAAAACAAATTCTCTTGTACATATATATAAAACCATAAACCTAGTGTACTGGGCCGACCCGCCTCTGTTGCTCTGTTTGTGTGTGTCAATCGTCGATCGTCGGCAACGTGTAAAAGTCGAAGAAAGAAACAAACAATAACCCCCCTTTTTTTCTTTTCCAGTACTTTACTAGTACTACTGTACAAAAAAGCTGTTATTGGTTTTGGTTTTCGTTTTCTAAATATTACCCTTTTAAACCCACATTCAAACAACAACAACAACACCAACGGTTTCGAATTGGTCTGATTAATGCGCTTTTTGCTGTAATTGTGTCAAGGTGAAAAAAAAATGTGAAATTTCAGTTTTTTTTCTGCGAACACAACACTATCCTATTTATGCCACTCTCTCTCTCTAAAGCTAGCAGTTCAGCAGTATAGTTTAGTTAGCTAGGACACACAGTGCAACAGCAACAAAGAAAAAGGGAAGAATGTAAGCTGAGGTGAATTTTATTTCGATTGCGACACGGTATATTGTGACTGAAAATTTTTCGTGCTCTCACTCGCAAAAATATCATTTGGTTGTTTAAATAAAGATTTACCACCTTTTATCGATTGTCAAAAACGAAAGCCGCTGTTTGCTGTTTCATTTACCCTGCTGTAGAATCAAGCAGTGAAATATTTACACCTCCACTCCAAACAATCTATCTATCTCTCCACCAGCAGCATGTTGATAAGCACCTTCTTTTCTTTCTTTTTTATCAGAAAAATCCCTAAACAACAGTCCGTTCAGTGTAGAAATCTAATTTCCGTTTTTATTACATCTTACTGTTTGTGTGTGTGTTTCTGTAACTCTGTGTTGAGATGGAGAACCGTTGAATCAGTGTGGCTGAAATTTTAGATTCATTTGCCAGATTCCATCATGCCCCTTCCCTTTCCTTCTCGTTTACCCTGTGATCTGGGAGAGTTCATTATAAAACGTAACGGTGGATGATCCTCTCCCCATCCTCTCCGTGCCAATCGGGAGAGAGAGAACACAGCACGATGTTGGGTAAAGTTAAAACATTATACACAAAAAATGTTCCCAGAGTGTTTGGAAGAAGAAAAAAACATATCCTACATTTTAAGAAGGGACGTAAGCAGTAGAAGTGGAAATCGGAAAACAGAAAGAAACGTTTTAAAATCAAATCAGGCTCTTGTTGGGGATAAATACTATAGCAAAACAAAAGCACACACGCACACTCTTTATACATAACATGAGCAAAACATAAAGAGATAAACAAACAAAAACATTCGTAAGTAACACCAGCATTAGGCAGTAATGAAGGAGAGGGGAGGGGGGGGGGGGGGTGAGAAGTGGGAAGTTGAATTAAAAAGTATTCAATTTAAAGTGATCATTTATCTTACGTTCTTATCGCTCTTTTAGGCTATCTTTGTATGCAGTCCATCTAGCTCTTCCCTTCTCGTTTTTTTACAATTCATACACAATCAACGTTCTATTTATGCTACAATAAACCCCCGCGAGTGGTGTGTGGCACCCAGCAGTTACTGTTTGTGTGACTGAGTGTCGCCTAGCTAACACGCGAATGTACAAAACAGAGTGTGAAACAAAAATGCACCCATAGATCTCTCTGGTAGAGTACTGCGAGTTGAATCGGGTTGATGGGATCTGTCGTTAAACGCACCACCACCACAACTACCTACCCATCTACCACCACCACACGGGGAATCAATATCCTTCTTTTCGTTTTAGCCCTTTGTTTAACCTACTTCTTACACTTCTCCACTGGCATTTTTTTCGTGAGCAACAGAAGAAGTGCGTGCGGGTAAATACAGCCGCCTGCTATAGCCTAACACACACACGTCCCTAAACTAAACCCTCGGCTCAATTATATGCATTGCTGTGTCCAGAAGGTGTTCCGTGTCGATACACACTGCCAATTAGTCTCCGGGAGGGGTTTCTACACATTAACGGGCAGACGCGCACGCCGTTTGCCACAAAAGCGCAACCGGACAAACCACATTTCACGCAGCAGTGGCGTTTTGCGCTCGGGCGCGTTCATGCGCAGCGTGCGGGAGAATCCCTTTCCTCGTTTGCCTTTTGGAGAGAGGTCATCTTTTTAGGAAAGCAATCTTTCCATTGAATTCGCGCGAGTAACGAACCCCGCCGCATGCGGTTTTTTTATGCTGCCATTTTTTTCTTATCCGAACGATCTATAAAAAACAAAAAGATTTGAGAAACAACACAGGTAATCAGTAAACACGTTTTGGGTAGCGAACTAGAATTTCACCAATAAAACCAATAATCATTACATAAGCGACTAAAACTAACAAGAAGCATGCAAAAGCATCAGCATAGAGCAATGAGTCGTGCGGGAAAGTGTGTGCAATTAGCGTGTAGAGTGCGCCAGGTGGTGTATGATTCAATGGTACAGTATGAACCCAGAGACACCAGAGAGCAGATTAAAGACACCAAAAGACTATTCTACGGAAACCCATCAGTCTCTACACGATTCGACTATTTACTCCCAGACACCGATTAATTGGAACAACCTGTCTAAACACCATCTTATCGGGCATACATTCGTAGTTTACCTCCACTGCGCAATACCGACATACTGTGGCGAATGGGACACCACTTCCGAGATACGCTTCAGGATGGGTAGGAAGGACGATGACACTACGACACTATATAAGCACATGCACATGGGGACAGCTATTCAGTTCTTGTGCGCACCCCCACCGTAGGTGAAGTTGGTGGCGAACAGTATATCTTCCTCATCCATATCACAGTCGATAAAGTAATCGGCAACAGTAGTGGAGCGGGCTGCTGCATTGGATGTGGTGGTGGTAGTGGTCGCCGTTGCGGCTGGAAGGGAGAACATACACGAAGGTTCAAGAGAGAGAGAGAGAGAGAGAGAGAGACAGAGCGATTAGGGAGTGGGGAGAATCACTTCCATCGAGTGATGGTTCAAACAGTGAGAGGGAGACAACGGTCCTCAGCAAGTTGGAACTAGTGGTGGGAGCTCGGAACCGGACCTACCCGATTCCGTGTTCGAAAACTATTCTGGAACTAATTCCAGAGCCGATTCTAGAGCTGATTCTGCAGTTTACTTCGGAGCTGATTCAGAAATTGACTCCGAAGCCGATTCTAGAGTCGGCTCCGCAGTCGTTTCAGCGGCCGGAATCGGCTCCGGACCGAAATCGACCTGGGAATTGATTCCAGAAATGGAATTAGCTCAGGAATTAGAATCAGTTATTGAAATAAAATAACAAGATTCAGAAGCGAAGCGGGAATCTCCATGAGAAAGGATCGTTTACAAGTAAATTTTGATTCTTTGCGCCTATCAATACGCAGCATTATTGGACCCAAACGCCTTTTCTTATGGTGATCCCGAAATCGACTCCGTTTCGAAGCAGATTCCAATTCCGGATCGGATTCCAATTCCAGAGCTGATACTGGATTTGACTTCGGAACCGATTCCGGAGCCCATTATGGAGCTGATTCCGGAGTTGCCCGAAGAGTTTTGAGCTGCACATTCCTAACGGCTTGGTTTGTAGGTGAATATGATTCTCCAGTATACCTTACGGTATATATCACGTTTAGCCAGGTTTTGTATTTTTAGCTGTGAGCAATTAAACTGTTGATAAGAAAAAACACCATTCATTCTGATAAGAAAAACATGTGATACAGGATTTTTTTTAAATTAAAGCAACGGAAACCCGTTAGCGAGAAACGGATTTCTGCCGTTCGCTCCAACGTACTAAGGACCAACAAGGTTAAGCAACGCGACACACTACACAACCCTGTGATCGAACGATCGTTTTCGATTATAGCCACAAAAGCAAATGTCTTCATGCTACTACAAGACCGATTATACAAAAATAAGCGAACAGCAAAACAAACAAATATTCTCTAACGAGATCGCTACAAAAACAAGCACATCGAGCAACAACGGTAACACACGGCAGGCCACAAATCACATCAAATTTAGTGCTAAAATACTTCAAAATCCACACCTTCCATATATCTACACCGCGAACGCAACGCTATTTTGTATGATCCGTCGCCACATCGCCTCGGTCGGATTGCGAGGATTCCTACGTTAAACGAGCACCGCAATATGACGGACCTCCCCCCTTGAAGGATGAAAGGGATGCAGCATCACGACCGGGACGACCTTTACGATCGTGGAACGAACTGGGCCAGTGGAACTTGTTGCACTACGTTGTTAATAGGGACAAGAAGTGATGTGTACTTTCAATGGATTTGATCGCCTCAACGCGTGTTAGTATGAGTGAGAGGGTAAAGTCCTTTCCACTTACCGTGCTGCTGTTGTGATTGTAACGCTGAACTATCCGGCTTCCGGTTACCGCTGGTGTTGTGTTGCTTTTGGAGTTCCTAAAATACGGAGAAAAAGCCACATTTTAGTATAAGAATGCCTCTTGTAAGTTCCTTTCCCTCCCACTTACCTGCAGTTCTTTGAGATCCTTCATGATCTGATGGACGTCCACATCGATGGGCGACGGTGTATCCTTTAGCCGGACGCTCCCAGCACCAGTGCCACCGGCCATATCGGGGAGATGCATACCACCACCACCACCACTCACATTGCCCGAAGGTGCAGCAAAACCAATCACACCACCACCCATGCCGATCGGGCTAGAGCCCGCACTGCTGCCACTGCCACCGTGCGACGACGATTTGTGCTTGGCCGCGATCAAGTTTTTATACTTTTCCTTGTTCAGCACGGGCAGATTCGATGCACCGGGAAGGGTTGGCGTCGTCATCTGCAGCACCGTCGCGGAAGCGGGCAGCTTCCCCGCCTGGAACGCACCACCACCAACACCGACCGGTGCCCTAGGAACGTTGTATTCCGCTATAATCTCGATGCTGCTGTCGCTGTCGTCCTCCCGGCTGTTCCACCGCTGCCGATCCTGGTTCCTTCTGTCAGCCGGCGTGGCAGGAGATCGTTTCAAGCTGTCCCTTCCCACCGTCCCGCCGGTGTCCGGATTGGCGAACGGGGCACCGGACGTGTCCATCGCGTCGAACGAGCGACGCTGATCGCCGGCGGACTGCTTGTCCGCCGCAGGCGGTGGTGGCGGTGAGTTCATAATGTTGATAATGCTATGGTCCGAGGTACGTTTGTGGGCAGCGTTGGGCGACATGTTGGCGGCCGCCGACAGTGAGTGATGTGTGGCAGTGGCGGCGCTCTTGTCACCGTCCACTCCACCCTTACCGATGATCCCCGACGACTTTATCGGCGTGGACGAACGGGGTGGACAGGCAGCATCGTGTGCTTTCACACCGTTCGGGGTGCTGCCGGTGGGCAGGGGCAGTGCCGCCGACTCGAACGGTGTCGTGCTGGGGGACACGAGCGGGGAAACGACCGGCGTGGATTTCTTCCCCGTCGGAAGCGGCGCACCACCAGCAGCAGCAGCCTGACCCTTCGCCAGTGCCTTTTTCCGCCGGTCCAGCTCCTTCTGTATGTCTTCGTAGCGTATCCAACCTTTCGGCCATAGCGGCACCACCTTCGTGCGCAGAAACTCCGCCAGCACCTCGTCCTCCGACTGGTTGCGCGGCCGCACCAGGGCAAACAGCTGCTGGCGCACGTTGTACAGCTCCCAGAGCAGATCGCGCGACCGCTCGTTCCAGGTGTACTTTTTCTTTGGATTGCGTATCTGCTGCGTGACTGGGTTGGGTGGGGCATCACCCTTCTCCCCGTTTGGCAGTGGGTTGTTGGTGACGGTTTGGGCCGCTGCCGCCAGCCGCAGCTCGTTCACCTTCAGACAGTCCAGCTCGTACTTGGTGACGATCGCCGGCATCGTATCGGCGATCACGTCCTCCAGCTTCGCAGCCAGCGATTTCGTCCTGCCCTCCAGCTTCCGGATGCGTATCTTCTTCAGCTTCAGCTGTAGCGACTGCCGGCTGACCGACAGCTGCGCCTCGAGATGGCGGAACACCGCATTGCGCGTGCTGCTGCCGGACGCGCGGGCCCCGTCGTCGATGCGGAGCAGCAGGTCCGCCACTTTGCTCTCGAACAAGTTCAGCTTCCCTCCTGCACCGGACAGGCCGCGCGCTAGCTCCTTCAGCGCATCCACATCGCGCCGCAGCTGGTCGGGAATGTCCTCGGGAAGCTTGCGGTCCTTTTGCTTGCGCTCCTTGGCCGGTTCACCGTCCAGCGCTCCATTCGCCACTGGCAGTGGCTCGCCCGACTTCCCAGCCCTGGCGTCCTTTTCACTTCCATGGCTGCTTTCGCTTTCCGACGCAATGTCCACCTCGGAACCGGACTCGGGCGAATTTTTCTCGCTTCCCTCCTCATCGTACTCATCGTCCTCCTCCTCATCCTCCTCGTCGTCCTCGTCATCTTCCTCGTCATTCTCCTCGTCCTCGTCCTCGTCGTCCCCGCCACCGTCGCCGTCCTCTTCCGCCTCCGAGCTGGACACGCGGCTCGACCCACTGCTGCGTCCCTTCTTCTCCTGCTCCATCTTGCGCAAGCTGTCCCGCTTGGCCCGCAGCATATCCTTCACGGTGGTCGTCTTGATCGATTTCATACCGCTTTCATCCTTTTTGCTGGCCTCCTCGCCCCCAACGGTGGACGACACACCGCCGGGCGCCACCGCTACCTTTTCCTTCACACCATTCGCCTTCTCCTTGCCACCACCTCCTCCTTCGCTGGCGGACGGTTTGTTCTTTTGCTCGGCCGCCAGCTGCCCATTATCTACGATCTTTTGCTTCTTGGCCACGTGTCCGTTCGTGCGCGCTTTGTCCTCCGGTTCCGGTCCGGACTTGCCGGCATCGGAGCCTTTTTCGACTCCTTCAGGTTGAGTCCGACCCGGTTCCAGCACGCCAGCCGTGGCCGCGGGCTTGTCCACCGTTTGCTTCGACTGCCCAGACAGACCGCTGGCGCTACTCTCCGCCACCGGGGCATTCTTTTTCTCTCCCGCCGGTTCATCCTCGTCGCTGCTTTCGGATGTGGTGGAGAGGGCGCGCTTTTTCGGCTTCGGCATCCGGTGCGCATCTTCGGGGCGCTCGAAGTTCGACAGCTGCTTAAATTCCAGCTGGCCCGAGTTGATGTAAAACCCACCGCCGACGGTTTCTATCTCTTGCGGGATCAGTTCGTCGTACTATAAAAGGAAGAAGAAGGAGCGGGAAGGAAATAAATAAAAGCATTCTTCAATATCATACAATAGGGAGCCAGTGGCAGTTACCGCTTCGGAGTTATCGATGAACGAGTCTTCCTCGTCGTAGCCGGCGCCACGATCGTAGTAGTCCAGCTTGGAGGGACGGGCTGCCTTGCCCTTGGTTGCGTAGTCCGAACCCGAGCCGTACTTTCGCTCCAGCTCCCGGGCCATTCGGGCAACGTCGTTGTCCAGCTCCGGGTCGGAGAGGAACCCGTTCGCTTCATCGTCGTGCTGCTGCTTTTTCTGTGCTTTCTTCAGCCGTTTCTACAACGAAATCAGAAAGCATTACACAAATTAATGTCGGTGGAAATACAAAATGTAATAAAAATAGTCAACTTAATTAAGGGGAAAAAGTAGTTTCAAGTAAGTGAAACAAACTCCTTCCAAAAAGGCCCATTCACACAGTTTCATTCATAAATTGTCGTTCCCGATTAAAAAAAAAAGTGCAAATTTAAACACAACAGTTGACATCTATTTAAACCCCCCCTCATCGCACCACTTTGACGTAACTTTGGGAAGAAACGTCAAAAACGCACCTCTCTTCTTTTTCTTTTCTACCAAAACACACGCATACACAAACACACATTACCACACTGACACACATCCCTTTTGACCATGGGCTGCGCTGCTACTCATAAAAAAACACGCACGTCTAGCAGCATACCACCCGCCCGAAGTCACGTACGCAAAAAGGGAGAGAATGCGCAAGAAGCAGAGCGACAACAGAAAAAGCGCGAGAATTATCTTCCGCCGCAAGATTCGCGCAATTAGAACGGAAGCGCAGCAATCGATTGTTGTATGAGGTAGGTGGGGAAGCGAGACACAGGCGCGGTGCAGTGACATCTTTCTTCCCACGCCCCTCCTCTTCGCTCTGTGGGTTGCATTCACCCACGCACACAACAAAAAAAAACATAAAAGCAAAGTGCGTTTGTATGTTACCAAAAAAAACAAAAACTGCGTACTTACACACCCACAAACACACATGCACTATTCCAATCCTCAGGTAAGGGGTGCAGGCAGTGGGGTAAAAACGCGAGCAAAATACGCACACGCACACCCTAAAAAGAATCACCTCAATTGCACCGTAATAAAGCGGTGAATTAATGACGCGCACCAAACTCGGACACACGCCATCGGATGTGGAAATGCACTCTGGTGGAGAGGGGCGAGTGAGGCGGACAGTACCCTTCCACCCCAGCCTACTAAGGATTGGCAAATAGACGAAACATTCCCCCCCCCCTTTCTTCCGTAACAGAATTTGACAATTGAAGGGAAACAAAACAGCAGAAACTGCGCTCCCAACACCCATACACACACGACAAAGATGGCCACGTTTTCTACACACATTCCCCCTTACCGCCCCGCGGCTAACCTACCTGCTCGACGTGTATCAGCTTGGAAAAGTTAAACTCGGGAAAACTGTCTGCGGTCGGCTCGAACAGGTTCAGCTCGAGGCGGACAGTTTTGAGCTTCTTCGCTGCTGTCGCCGCACCACCACCACCACCACTTCCGGCGTTCGGTCCACTGCTTGTGGTCTCCCCTCCTTTGCTGCTGCCGAATGGGTGAATTGCCGCCGCGGTGCTCGACTCAAACGCCGACGACAATGCACCGAACGGGCTGGTGCCACCCTTTTTCACCACATCACTGATCGTCGTGAGTGTGACGCGTTTTACATCCGACATTATTTGTCCACCAGCCCACCCACCCCAGCAAAGGTGCCGTGTCTTGTGCACGCACTCTTCACTCTCTACCACACTGCACCCGCCGCTCCTCCTCGCTTAGCACGGGCCCTTCGTTCTAGCCGCGCTGGCTCCGCTTCACGGGAGCGGTGAACGGTGAAACGATGTGTGGCGTGCCCGTGTGTGTGTGTGAGCGGACACACGCGGTAGCTTCTTCGTTACGTCGGCTTCCTGCACTTCCTCCTGGCCACGCTACATGCGTTGCACACCGTCACGGCACGGGAATGACGATGGTACTGGTAGGAGTGGGCCGGCGGCGCTTACCCCGTTTGGCCCCTTCATTCGGCAACACAGGCTGGCAGGGTGACGACCCCGCTAACACGGGTGGTGTAGGGTAAGGGGGGGAATAGAATGAAATCGACACGCACGCACACACTCACTCACGCAGAAACACAAAAGCACTCGCGCGCGCGGTCACTGATGATGGAAGGCAACGAAAGGTGTGCAAAACGGCTACGGAGGACACAACCGAACGGCACTTATCATCACTACCACCACGGCCAGCCACCCAAAAAAAGGTAACGCTCCCCCGAATGTGCACGCAACGGGAAACGAGGAGAGCGGTGTGCTAATTTACAAAATGGAGCTTCGGCAGGACTTTCCGTACGTACGCGTCGGTTTAGCGAAATGCACCGTAAAAAAACACGACACACACGAGGCTTTTTCCTAGAGACGGCTGCTTCGATTTTCGCGATACCTTCTCCCGTGGCGCACTAAATGAGACACGCACACAATTCTCACTCCACATACATACACACACACACATATGCGCGCGCGAGAAAGGCAATACACGGCACGCACGTTGCAATGAGACGAAGAAGAAAAAACCCTTGTGATATGCGTGTGTGTGAGTGTGTGTGTTTCTCTTTGGGGACCTGCAGCTGGACGTGCCCGTTTGGTAGTGTGGCACACTGCCCGCTGCTTTTCAACTACGATTACACGATTCAGTACAAGACAGTACACACTAACGTTTACACGAGCACAACGGACGGTGAAGGAAACACACTTTTCTCCGTAGGTTATGTTACAGTTCACCAGTGACTCTTCTCACACGATTGGTTTTGCACAAAAAAAAATTGGTCGGCCCTTGCACGCACCGAGAACACGGACAATCAGACTTTTCTTCCTGCCTTCCGTCTGCAGCTTCTGCGGCTGTAAACAATCGGCCCGTAAACGTCAGTGCTGCTCGGTGACCCAGCGAACAAAATGCGACCGTGCGTCAAAGTCTGCTCACTTTGACAGTTGGGATAGGTTTTTTTTCTTTTTGATGGTTCAGAGCGGAAAGCCAACATTTTCGTGGTGGATTTTTCTTTTAAACACAATTATATATTTCTGCAATTTTAGAATGTAAAAAAAATCTTTCAATTTTCATCACATAACTACCGTCTCAGCTTAGAACCGTGTTTTTTTATGTTTCAATAAAGTTTAATAGTAAATTTAATAAAGTAAATTAAAAAAAATGAATAAAAAATCAATTCTATTACGTAAACTAATTCACATACCAAAATGCGTTTTAAATCTATTATCGCTGTCCATTGGGAGCAAAACATGTTTGTATGCGAATTTAGAACAGTTTAAATCAGGGGCCTCCAAACTTTTCAGCTCGCGGGCCGCATTGCTTCAAAAATAACTATGTTGAGGGCCATTTGACGCTAACTTTAACTGATGAGTGAACGTTTAAATCTCTTTTTTATAATAAAATACCAATGATACTTGTACAGTTTCGTGTTACTAAAGCTTGATTTTGTCTAAGAAAAGTAAAAAAAAAACATTTTAATTTTAAAAATTCATAATAACGTAATATTTATATTAAATCTGACAAAGTCATCGTGGGCCGCATTATAAGCTCTTGAGGGCCGCATGCGGCCCGCGGGCCGTAGTTTGGAGACCCCTGGTTTAAATCAAAAGATAAATGTATTTCAGTTTGAATTAAAATCGTCGCAGACGACCCTATTGCGAAGGATCTTCTTTCATTTATTGAGATGAACGACCTGAATGGAAAACAATTTACATCCGATCTTGCAGGATCCGGTGCTGCAGATTTGTTAATTGGGTATTTACACCATTGCTGCCATAGCAAACTGGCAACCCAACAAACAACTGATTCGAAGATTTTCTTCTGTGCTAGAGCGAGAAAGCATGTCATCTTTTGCTAGTTCGGTAGCACCAAACACAGCACATGTGAATGTGTGTCTGGCCGAAAGAGTGGAAGGCGCAGGGAAACGATTCACACACGAACCAATTCTACCGAAAATCGATGAAGACGGACGTATCGTTTCCATCAACATTGGAGTGAAAATTAAAATTACTCAGTAATCCTTGAACAACGGGATAGCAAAATAGGTTACAGTCATAAAATTAAAAAAGTGTATGAGGGAATGAATTGTATAGAGTAACATTCTTTCATGACAGGTTCGGCTAAAACATTCGAATCAGTACTTCCATTCCTTGTTGCACAAGGTACTACCATTTGAACCATTTTATATTTCTTATTCGAAGTTTTATTCGACGTTGAATAACATTTCATTGTTCGTTGGGGATGCTCTTGCTTCAACAAGCTTTTTGGGAAAACCCTACAAATGTCGATTACCGCCCATCACTTGTAGCGCTTCACATGCCGTTGCTATGGTTACCGGTACGCGATGGTCATGCTGACGATATTTAAATTTTATCTTTTCTTTCAAGTTTAACCGCCAGCACAATTCTTTCAAAACATAATTAATGCATCAATTGTGTAATTTTTGGATGTCTATTTATCTGTATCACCACTATTCTTATATTATTCTATTACGCTGAACCATGTTGAGATTTTTTATAAGAAATTTTGATTTTGTTACGTTTATCTTACAACTACTGATTCCACCATAAAAAAGCTATTTACTTCTCAAAACACACACACGTCTCTTCCCTATAAATGAAGACCCCCTTCCCCACATTTACACACGTCGCAGCCCCTACCAAGCAACAGTGGCAGCACTGGGCTAACCCTTCTTCCACCTACGGTCCACCGAAAACGGTTCCATTGCGCGCGCCGTTCAGTTCGTTCAGCGAACCTAGATGGGGACACCGGGAAAAGAAAGAGCAAAACAAATTCTAGCATCAAACTCACTGCACCAGCCAGTCAAACTCACGCTCGCTCTCACATTCGCGCAGCTGTGCCTGCAGCGTGTTCACGTAATCGTCGTACTGCGTCTGGAAGAAGTTGCCCGCGTACACGCCACTCAAATCGTACTTGCGTGTAAAGTTGCGCGTGGAGAAGTATCGCCGCACCGTACCGCACTGTGCCGTGATCCTCGGTTCCGCCGAAAAGTCCAGCTTCTGCAGATGCTCAAACACCAGCAGCACGAACCGATGCAACCCTGTGCCCCGTGGCGTCACCGCTCCCAGATACTCCACGAGCGTTTCACCCCGATCGATATCGTTGCCGGGGATGTTCCCCACAGCCCAGTGGATAAACTCCCGATAGCGTGGATCATCCCGTGACGGTACGTCCGGATCGGTCAGGATCAGCGTGTACAACGCACGCTCGTTCGCGTTCCAGCTCACAACCGGAGGGTTTCGTATTTGTGTTGGCGTTAGCCGATTACCTCCTTCCGCCTGGCGGCCACTTTTAAACGACACCCGGGCCCAACAGTCGGGCGCTTCGTCGATCACATCCGGCACGACCTCGTACGACGCGAAGGCACGGTACACGTGCGCATCGTTCAGTATGTCGGAGGCGCGAGATTCTAGCAGCAGCAAACTAACCACCAACAACGCTACACCGCGCACGCACGTGGACATACTGCCGGGGAACACACTGTGGGTCACGAATGGCGTCAACTAACTGTCCTCCGGACGGTGGTGAGATTTTCCTTTTAAACAAATCCCCTCCAACATCGAATGCGGCAACCCTTCAATAGCCCACAGCAGCTGGCAGTATAGCAGTTGCGAAAAACTGGTTCTCCCTTATGAGGACACCCCCACGATGCGTAGAATTTTCCACTTCCACGCCGGTGTGAGAGTGAAAAGTGAACGGAGAGTAGATGTCCGTGCGTCTTTGTGCATCGATTATCTAACAAGCACGGGTCATTGCATTCTGCACACGAGAGTAGTGATGGGAATAATGAAGTTGGGCTGTCGTTATCGATTCCGACAAGCTCCTAACATATCTGGAAGCGATTTCGTCGGGTAGGCCCAGAATCAGAGTCGGCTTGGGAATCGGTGTTGGGATCGTTTTGGGAATCAATTGCAAAATCTGAATCGGCTCTGGATTCGGTTCCGGATTTGGAATCGGAATAGGTTCCGGAATTGGAATCGATTCCAGGATTGACATGGAATTCCGAAATCGGAATCAGAATGATTGTTTAGAGTAGATTTTAAACAGGTTCAATTTGAACGATGATGCGAACTCTTTTATGCAAATAAATGCCGTTCAACCGTTGTTCAAGTTTAAGTCTTAATTTATAGTCGGAAGCATCTGTCGGCCTATACAGACTTTCGATACTTATTCAGTATCACGCAGCAGAATAGTCAAACATTGCTACGGAGGGACGGTCCATTCTAGGCTTGAAGAGGCTCCAGAGTTGATTACGGAATCGACTCCAGGGTACATTCGGAATCATTTTCAGTATAGATTCATGAATCGAACCCGAATAATTCCGATAACAAGAGCCCACCACTATACGAAAGCCCAGACCAAGCGAAATCGATCATTAGAGCTAGCACACTATGCTCAACTGAGCCTAATTGGATGGAATCGGGTGATAATGACTCCGCTGTGGATGCCTATGCGACCCCAAACCTTGATAATTTGATGCATGCAAACTTGCCCTTTGCTGTCACCAGATTTGTTTTTTATTACGAAACATACCTCGAACAGATTCAGAGCTCATAAAAAATACATTTCCGGCCTTATCAACCGCCTTACTCCGTGCCGGACGATAGCTGTGCGTGCAGCGTCGGCACGTAGTCATCGTACTGCGCCTGGTAGAAGTTCCCGGCCACCAGCTCGCCGAGCCCGTACTGCTTTACAAACTCCCGGTGCCGGTAGTTCACACGATGGTTGCGGCTACGGTTCGAAACTCGAGGCGCCTTAGAAAAGTCAATCTTGCCGCCCGGCTGCTCGTACACCAAAAACACGTACCGATGCAGCCCGGATCCGTTCGGTGGGCCGGAGCCAACGAACGCGTACATATGGTCACCGTCCTCCACCTGCGTGCCGGGAATGTTACCCACCAGCCAGTGGCCAATCTCGCGGAACTTTGGCTCCTGACGGTTCGGTGCGTCCGGATCGACCATGAACAGCGTGTAGTAGGCGTCCGGCTTGGCGGTCCATTCGACGCGCGGCTGGTCCTTCACCTGCGTCGGTCGTAGCTCGTTACCGCCGCTCACGGTAACACCGCTCGGGTAGGTGATCTGGCAACAAACGAAGGGAGGGTAGGAAGGGATATCAATCACTGCAAACTGGCCAACAGACAAGCGTACCACCACTGCTCTCTTACCTTCGCAAACTCTTTCGGTGCGGCGTCGATCACGTCGGGAATCACCTCATGCTGGGCGAAAACCTGTTGCACCTCGGTCGTCATGTTGTTGGAGGTTGCTGCTGTCGTTGCGTCACCGCTGGCACTCGAAATGTCGTCCAGCACCAAACACAGCCAGAGCGAAACTAGCGCTACCGTTGCTGTACGGCGACGGGCTGATGGTAGGCTTGCCGGTGCCATCACGCTTATCTCGCACGATGAACAATTGACAAGCTACAAGTGAGCTTAGATGTGTGCCTGTTTGCAGTGCTATACCACAGCGAAAAACACTAATCTCCTCTTCTGGACGTGGCGTACGATGATAACACACCGATCTGGAAGAGATTGCTGGACTGGACGTTTTGAGTGCGTTCAGCAGTCACGAGATGACGAGAGTCTTGTCTGTCCCTCTCGAGCTGTTGAGAGGCTTTCTACCTTTCCGGTTTTTTTTTGTTTTGGAGTAGAGGGGTTTAATCTAACACACCCATTTTATCATAGTTTGCGTGACATCGTGCCCCCAACCTTTGACGCGATCGAGCTGCGGCAGGGCGGCGCGTTGATCGTGTTGGTGTGTGCAGGCGTTTGCTGTGTCGTTGGATCATTTCTAACAAATTGTATCTCTCTTTGTTCTTTTGTTCCGTTTTTTTTTTGGGATACGGTTAAATTCAGCGTATTTTACATATTTCCACAAGTAGTTTTAAAGCTTCTCAAACTTTTTGATTTCTTTCCATACTGTTTTTGCGTCTCTTTGGTTTCTCATTTTATTGGAAAAATGTGCTTTAAAAATGGTAGATATCAAAGTACCCACTTCTTACAATTTTATGTTTGTTAAATTTCGTTTTTTTTTTGTTAAAAATGAAATGTCATTTTTTTATGTTTAAACTATAATTTAACTATTATGAGTATTGTGCTTAAAGCTGTGTAAAATCAATCGATTTGATTCGGTCCAATTTTTGATACATTATTATTACATTTACTTTTTAATCAAACTTCTCTATTTAGTTATGGTTTGGTATTGTACAAAATAAATTAATTAATGCATTAGTAAAACTTCATTTTTAGGTAAAACTACTCACTACTTAAAGTACAACAAATCTAAACTTGTAAGAGGAGGGCGTTTTATTATGCCGATCATTGTATGAAACACACTGTTGAAAACATCGAGAACCAGTCAATAAATAGTAGCACAGATTGAGAACATACGTGTGAAAGTGTCCATAATTCGTGAAACGATTCAAACAATATCTAAAAATGATGAGAAAATGTAACAAAAAGTCACAGGAACTCTGTAATTCTTCAACGTAATACTTATAATAAATAAATTATAGAAAACAAAGAGATAAACTGATTATGTTCAAGATAAGGAAATTTGCTTAGGAGTAAATGCATTGAACTAGATCAATCATAATCGAAGGGCTGTAAAAATGACTCAAACATGTACCGTTGTAATGGAAAAGATAAATAAATAAATAATATAAAACAACGAAAAATGATCCTTCTTCTCCACGGGACAATGATCTACAATGTGTGGTTATGGTGCCTTCTTTCTACACAAGTCTTACAAACCCCTTTTTGTTATCATACCGTACACGAGGAGACGAGCGATCGGAGCTGAGAATCGAACTTACATCCTGCGTTGTGGAAACCGCCGCCTTCGAGCAAAAAACACACTCAAACCCAGTCCAAATCCTTCGCTCCATCCCAACAGCAACAAACCATTTCCAGCCGCACAGCCGCGCTTGCAACATTGTGCCCCTTTCTTGCCCTTTTCTCACGCACGCAGCAAGCTTCACCGGGTACGTAAAAGGACACCGATACGATACAATGATACATTGGCCCCTTCCGCCCAGCACTGCCGTGTGCGCACGAAGAGGTCGCAAATTTTTATTGAACACTCCAAGAGGTCGCAGTTCCATCGTCTGCAACACACACACACACATACACGTACACATAGCGTGAGCCCTGTGTGTGAGCGCAAGGCTGGCACCCCGTTTTATCCTACCCTACCGCTATCGCCCTTTCGGGTAACACATAACACCTATTGCCGGAACTTGCGACTAAACAGTAATAAGAATAATAAAATCGACGTATTTTCTCTCTCTCTCTCTCTCTCTCTCTCTCTCATCACTCCACTGCCCTTCCTCAACGTGCAAACGTACATTCGCTAGTGCTTGTTTTTCTCTTATTTTTTCATCTCTTCCGACTGTCTGACTTGATGATCGTACAACGTTATATGCTAAATCACTCTACCTATACTACCACATATCTTTGGGGATCTTTGTTTTACATAAAATCGTTTCTTCTGCTTCCGTTTTTTTTTCTTTGTTTGTTTGCGCTTTTCTTCTTCGCTTCTTGCTATTTATTAATTTTCGTTTTTCTTTTCGCTTTATCCTTGTTTTTGTCTGCCTTTCTACGGCTCGGCGAAGGATTCTAGCAGCAGACTCGCAGCCTTTGCCCTTCGCCGGAATTGTCCGCTCGGTGGCAAAGATCCCTTCCGAAGGTATCATGGCAACAGCAGAGGCACCACAGGTGAGCCGACGTTAAATCGATCTGCGAAGCACGTCTTTGTGTGTATGTTGTGTATGCCATTCTGCCCTCTCGAGGTGATCATTTCCATCCCATGGCCTATGTATCCTGCCCTATGCCAGCCACTCGTTTGGGCTTTTTTTTCTTTCCTTTTTAGCTATAGCTTCACAAATCCTTTCATCCTCCCCACAGAGCTCACAGATGCTGTGAACTGTTTCTTCACCGTTCGTCCCTGTCTGTCTGTCTGTGCGAATGTGTGCGTGTGTGCGTTTTTATTGCGCAGCAGACCACGAGCATCGCACTTTATCATTATCCTCTCAACCGATCGCGAGAAAGATCCTGCTTCTGACCCCGAAAGTTGAACGACCCCTAGTCGCAAGTTGATGCGCACTTTCTTCTCTCTGTCTCTTTCTCTTTCTCTTTCATCCTTCGCACTGTTGGCAGCTTTTAGAATGCGTTTTGAAAGTGTCCCAGCTGACGGTACAGCTTCGGCACGTAGTCATCGAACTGGGCCTGGAAGAAGTTCCCCGCCACCGGCAGCCCCAGCTCGTACTTTTCCGAAAACTTGTGCGTGGAGAACTTGCCCCGACCCTGGGTGCTTCTGTTAAGGAAGAATACACACACACACACACACACACGCACAGGGTCAGTGTTATGTTGGCACTTTCACGAGGTCAACCCGGTCATCGAAAAAGTGTCCCGTGCCTACCTGTTCGACAGCCGTGACTCCTTGTAGTAGATCCGCTCGTTCTGCCGGTACAGCAGAAACACGTACCGATGGAGGCCAGTTTTGCGGGGCGGCGCAGCGCCAATGTAATCCGACAGCGTGTCCCCCTTCGCCAGGTCCATGCCGGGTATGTTCACCACCAGCCAGTGGTGCCATTCGCGAAACTTGGGCGCCGTCCGGCTCGGCGCGTCCGGATCGGTCAGCACGAGCGCGTAGTAGGCGTCCGGTTCCGCCTCCGGCCAGGCCACCTCCGGCACGTGCTTCACCTCGGTCGGGGTGAGGATGTTGCCAAGGTTGACCCGCAGCCCGCCGGGATAGGTCACGTGCAGGAGGCTCTCGGGCGGGACCGGCACCACGTCCGGCACTATCTTGTGGTTGCGCATATCGCGCACAAAGTCCGACATCCTGCCGGGGGCGAACGTTCGCGACGAACTGGCACTGGCGAACAACACCCACACCGGGCAGGAGCACCGGGTAACAACACCGGAAGGTTTGTGGGAGCGGTAGGGAGGTACCTGGTTGCGTTGGGGGTAGAAAGAGAAAACCTTACCACCCACGGTGCGCTAGTTTTGTGGGGCTGTGTTCTAGGTTTATAGGTCGTTTGGTACTACTGCTACAACAACAACTACTACTGCTACTACTACTACCACTACTACCACACATCGAGAACTCGCAGCACTGTTGGAAAATCCAAGGCAAACACGCAAGCCTCTTTCGCCGACACTGTTCCGAACTATGGAAGAGAGGCGTCGTGTTTGTTCCAAGCGTTCAAGTTCCGACAAATTTCCATTTCCCAGCGAAAAAGTGTAGAAATGAACTGAATGTAATTAATTAAACTTTTTGCTCCTCCCCCGTTCCCGCTCCGTTCATTGCAAACATAAAGCGAGTGTCATTTGAGGCGCTGACAGCACCTTCCAACTTCCAAACTCCACTTCGGAAATCGTTGCTAATGACTCTTGGGGCGGCACACGCCCATCGGCGTGCAATGACCTGCAAATGCTGTTTGCCTAATTTTAATGACCTCATCGGTGCATCGTAAAAAAAGGGGAATCAAATGTCCTTTTTTTTAAAGAATTACGTACAAGATATCCCCGGAAGGGAATGCGCGATTGTGGCCACCGGAGCCTTTTCCCGTAGCACGCTGTGTGCACTCCGCTGCATTGCTTCCATGCCAACCGGGGGTGAAACAAAAGGGTGCGATGAAAGTGGGCTCCAGGCTTCTCCTCCCCCTCCCCCCCACCCTCACCCAAGGCGCATTTTTATGTTGGACCTGCCGCACTGCCCAAATAACAATAAACAAATAACTTCCAGCCCCGACGCCATCGCTGTCAAACGAGGCGGCTCCCGGTAGTGCCACGCCAAGGACTCGCGAACACATTCGCCCTTCCGTTTGCACATGAGCGAAAGTGGAACCCCAATCCTTTCCATTTACTTTTGTTGCAAATGTGCGAAATGTGTGTGTGTGTGTGTGTGTGTGTCTGTGTCATAGTGGGAAAAAAAAGGAAACACTCGAGCAAACACCGAAAGGTTCGTTTCTTCTTGCGAAGTACTTTTTTTTCGTTATGTTTTTTTATTGTAACACGGTGATTTTGTGCGGTGGATGGAACCGAAAAACAAGTTGTGTGTGGGGACATGGAGGAGCGCGTGTGTGTGGGTGTGAGAGGATACGGGAAGGGAACGCAACGGAAGGAAGCAAGGGGAACTGGGGAGGGGAGTTTAACGATTAACGAAGATCCTGCCTCGTTTTTTGGTCGCGTACTTCTACGCCGTATCCGTAAAGGTGGCGTACAGCTCCGGGACGTAGTCGTCGTACTGGGCCTGGTAGAAGTTGCCGGCAACCGGGACGCCCAGCTCGTAATCCTTCACAAACTCGGCCGGATTCCACTTGCCACGGTTCGGGTTCCTGAGGGATTTTTTTGGAGTCAAAAAAGAAGCAGTTACTTGGAAGGACTTGGAACACGCCACGCGCCAAACCTACCTGCTGCTGAGCACGGTTTCGTTAAACACAATCCGGGACGGCTGCTTGTAGACGAGGAACACGTACCGGTGCAGCCCGGTACCCTGCGGCGGTCCGGAACCGACGTAATCGGCCAGCACGTCGCCCGCATCGACGTCCGCGCCGGGGATGTTACCCACCAGCCAGTGTTTCCAGCTGCGCATCTCCGGATTGCTGCGCGACGGTGCATCCGGATCGGCCATCAGCAGCGTGTAGAGGGCGCTCGGCTCAACCTCCCAGCACAGCTTCGGGCGGGCCTTTACCTGGGTCGGCGTGAGCTGATTGCCGAGCGACACTTCCACGTCCGACTGGGGGTAGGTGATCTTGATCGTTTGCTCCGGTGCGACGTCGATCAGATCCGGCACGATTTCGTTGCGCCCAAACGCTTCGGTTGTTGGGTTCGCCGCTTGACCGCGAACGGTCACCAGCGCTAGAACTGCACCGCACGCAACGGTCACACGGAGTAGCAGTGCCATTTTTTTTATATTTTCACTCGACCTGTGTGTGTGTGTCTTTATTCAGCTGAAAGAGCGATTCACGGCGACGTTACTGCTTCGCCGACGTTGACTCCGTTCGGAGCGAGTGCACAACAAAGACTGCGACTGCGGCCGTTCGTAGCGGGTCCCCCTAGTGTCCAGACGGCGGAGACAGACAGACAGACAGCCGGACGGACGAACGGACAGCCAGTTCGTGGGACCCTTGCGATGGGCGTTTGTGTTTGTGTTCGTCTGCGTCTTAGAAGACGCTTCCCCTTCCTTGACGATGGCAGATCAAGCGCGATGTACGAGACGGGCTACAACGACAGCAGCAGACCCGTGGACCGGTTATGTAAAGCACCGTTCCAGATGCTCTTTTATATACCCACCAGCCATTTACAGCACACATAGACACTTTCAGACACGAGACGAGTCAGACGGTTTTGCTGGGGTTGCGCATCGATCCATCATGATCCCTTCGCGCCGCGCTACACTGCACCCCATCGTACGGGCTCTTCCACGATTTGCCTCACACAAAAACTCACACACATGTATAGCTCATTTCCCGAAGTTTTTGTTTCCGGGCGATAGACAGACATTCCGAGCTCGATGATGATCGGGCTTGCTTTGTGTTTGTGTAATGGTAATGCTGGTTGATGATGATGTTGCTGCTGACGATGAAACCCCGCTTGCACTGCCCTCAACCAGCACGTTCGCAAATCATATGTTTGCCCCACTCCCCCTGCCTGATGTGCACAACCCGCCCGACCATTGCATGCCTTTGCACGGGTTATCATTAGACAGATTTCGACGAATGTGTGTATGTGGTGTGGTGCTACCTCGGACAGCGCATGATAATTGACTTTTAATGCCGGCCGGCTTCAAGCGGCAACTAATGTGAACGCGCTTTAGAGACATTGTACAGATTGTAAATGATTGTTTGCATTAGCGAGCACTTTCAATGTGTAACCCTTCCTCCCACCGAAAGGGTGAATGAATTGGGTGCAGAACGAGGGGACTGTTTGATTGTCACGCTAGCTGCAAAACAGATTCGACACACCGAATGACAATTTTTGTACAAAACAAACACTGCTCAACCTGTGCTCGTTACATTGGAGGAGTCGATGGTACTGTTCGCTAATGCGAATAGTTCATTGCAGGTTTGTTTGTTTTGCGGTATACATGATTTGTGATCAATGTGAAGATTCAAGTGAATGTAAAGTGATAATTGTTCCCGAACAGTGTGGACTTCCCACGCTGTGTCGTCCCATTTAGCTCAAATTATTTGGGAAATACCGACGTCATTTATTATTTCGTAGCTTGTGCACAGCATAGCAAGAATATTTTTATTTATTTATTTATTTGAGTGTTTCCATCATACGAACTTCACTCCCCATAAGAAAGAGTCAAGGAAGTGTCCCACAACTATAAGAAACCATGGAAAACCCTGTAATCCACATTTGGTGTTCGGTTTTGGTTGTGGCGCGCTACGCAGTGAGGTCTGTTGCTTGAGCAACTTGCCACGAAATTATGCATTTAAGTGGTAAACCATGTTGATCCTCAGCATACCGGTTGGTCCTTATAGACCTTCTATTTTTTGCTCGAAATTTACTCTCAGTCAATCACATTGCGAAAGATGTAGAACAGATAAATCCCAATGGATCTTCATGCACAACAGATGAACTATCGCAGACTAAATTAATGATCGCCATCGGATCGGTAACAGGGTTTTTGTTTTTAATGAGTCCATTGACAGCCAACAACCCTTTTTTGTTATTTAAGTGCTTGTGTGCGGTTCACATTAACAAAAAAAAAACATAAGAACTTTAATGTTAAAAAAGGTTCGATTATCGATCTATCAGGAGCAATCGCTATTACAGGGTTTCCCACGATTTATTGGTTGGTTCCCATCAATTTTTGGTGGGTTCCCATATTTTTTTGTGCGTTCCCACGATTTTTGGGTCGTTTCTTAGAATTTTTTGGTCCAATTGTATTGATATCCAATCGGAAAATACCAATAAATTATGGTAACGAATCAAAAATCTATGGGATACGACCAAAAATCGTGGGAACGCACCAAAAAATCATGGGAACTGACCAATAAATCGTGGAAACCCTGTAACTAAATTAAATAAAATAATTTGAAATTAAATAACTATAAAATTAATGTAAGGGATGTTGTAAGGCTCTTCTTTGCAACAGATTGGAAGTAGGTAGAACGAACACTCAGTTAATCGATGAATCATACAACACACATACGATCGTTGTTAATCGATCGATCATTGGAAACCATTCCGATAGCGGATCTCAGCTATCATGAGGCACTGTATCTCGAGCTGGTCTGCCTGCTAAGCTTGTAAGAATGATAGATCCGATTGCCCCAGTTGTACTTGCATTTGATGTTATTCAGCGGTTCAGTACGAGACTCAGAGGACTACCACCAGTAGGATGTTTTGAAGATCAGGTGTTTACAAGCATTGAACTCTCTAAAGAAATATTGGGGACATCTAGCAAAGCACAACGTGCTCAACTGTCATCAGATCAACAAAGAAGAAGAAGAAGAAGAAGAAGAAGAAGAAGAAGAAGAAGAAGAAGAAGAAGAAGAAGAATAAGAAGAAGAAGAAGAAGAAGAAGAAGAAGAATAAGAAGAAGAAATGTCATCAACTAACAGAACAGAACTATTGGTTCTGTTACCTTAAGGTATTGTTTCCCTCGTACATCATTGTCGTTTAATTTAAAAGAAATGTTACTCATTCAATTTCTATCCGTTGTCTAATGCATGTATCCTACTTTGCCGCTGCCCTCCCAAATCGTCCTAAATGCCACGCGTACGCTAGCACGTAACACGAACCAGTTGCGTAGATATGCTGGCCCCTAACTACTACTCCCACTATCTCCATGTCATCTACGTTAGAACCTTTAAAATCGATCTCTACTACTTAGCTAACAGCTGCTCGTCGTCCCTATGCACTAGCTTACCAGTCGGTTACAACTGGCTGGCTGTATATGTATATATGTAAAAAGAAAACTGCTACCTTGATTATTTCGCTAAAAATAGAAAACATCATAATACACATAATGAAAGGACGGAAGCGAAACATACCACCTAATCTGGACGGTTGTATCATACGGGAAGCTCCTTCGCCCTGCACCATTTCGTATGCGGCAATGGATCGAAAGGGTCGTATCAGGGGGAAATGATAATTAGGAATAAAATTAACTAGCACTTTTACATCCTGCAGGCTTAAGTCTAATGCTTCAACGGGGGCCCTCTCTAACGGCCTTGCCATTACACACGCTTCCCGGAACGGCCCGTGCTCTTCTTTCGCATCAACGACTGGCAGTTCAGAAGGAAGACGAACATGGTAAGGGCGAAGAACACGATGCAGGTCAGCAGCAGTCCCAGCACGGTCGAGGTGTACATGTCGGCCGCATCCAGGACATGATCGCGCGGCAGCAGCTGATGGTCGGCCAGCACGAAGGTACCGTTCGGTGGTGGACACGGCTGCTGCACGATAATCTCAGTGTACTGAACCTGGAATTGAGCGCAGAGGAGTGATGGTTTTAGTGAGCCGTTTGGCTCCTGTAGGACTAAAGTGATCCTGTTTTAGTACCTGTTTGTTTCGACACTGTTGCTGGCTGGTGATGCTCGCGAGCGTTTCCGCACTGTACTCGTTTTCGGTCAGCAGCGGTGTGAGCCATTTCTGCGGCGCTACCAGCTCCATCCAGCGCAGATAGTCGGGCACGTTGGCGACGTGCACGGCAAAGCCACCGACGGCGGCCATCGTCAGCAGGACGAGCGTGGTCACTATCGAGGCGGTCACGCCGCACGGCACCAGGTGAGCGATGAACAGCACTATCGTTTGTATGGCCATTAGATAGAGCAGCATGTAGCCTGTGAAGATGATCGGAGGTTGGTTAGGCAACAAACAGAGCATCGTATGCACTGCAGTGTCCACTTACCCATGTACAAATAGATGCCGGTATCGTTGTTGGTGGTGTAGGAGTACAGTCCGGCCATGCTGTGTGCGGGCAGCAGGTACGCGAGCCATATGCACAGGCTCGGCATCACGCTCAGCGTGCTCTGGATGATCATGTACAGAAAGCGACCGTACAGGCCTAGCTTGAGGTCCTTCTCCGCATGTCTACGATCCTCCTGTACGTCTCGTATCTGTAGAAGTAGTAGCGGCCAGAGTGCAACCATCATCATGCAATGGTGATAGCTGTGAGAATGAAAGATCTCGTCGTTAGCGATCTTCTCCTTGTAAGAGATCCTATTAAGCCCAAGACTCCACTCACCCAAGACGATCGTTCAGGTTCAGCTGAGGATCGGAAGCTGGAACATCCCAGAAGATACAGCCGATGAGGAGCGACAGAACGGCGGCAAGAATGAGCCGGCTAATCCAGGTCAGTAGCGATCCTGGCTGCTTGTACGTCATGTATCTGTAGAAAGAACATATCATTAATTTGTGATTAGATTCCCTCTTCGTCTACAGATCGTTCGACAAATACCATCCTTACCTCTTGGCTAGCGCGTTGATTTGACTGAAGAAACCGGCACTGCGCGTCGGCTCGGGCAGATTAGCAACGGGCGCCGCTAGCGGTGGTTCCGAGTTGACGTGATCCCACGAGTTGGCGAGTGATTCGATGCGCGCGGACGACTCGAGCAATGCCGCCGCCGACAGATCGTCCAGGGTGACCAGATCCAGATAGTAGTCGGCGGGGTTCTTGAACGGCGGACACGGATACCCGAGCTGACCCATGTGCCGGGGTAGGTCGGCCCGGCTGCCCGAGTACACGGTACGGCCACCGGACAGCAGCAGCACGCCGGAACACATCGACAGGATCTCGAACGTGGGTGGCTGCAGCGTCATGATGACGATCCGGCCGGCACTGCACCACTGCCGCAGGTACTCCACCAGGAAGAAGGTGTCGAAGATGTCCATGTTGATGGTGGTCTGGTCGAGCAGCAGGATGGATGCCTGCGTCAGCAGCTGGCAGGCTACGTTCAGTCTTTGCTTTTCCGAGTGCGTCAAGCGCGATACGTTCGCCGAACGGACAGCAGTTAGGCCCAGGTCCTCGACCAGTATGTCGATGCGTTCCTTCAGATCGGCTCGATCGTACGGGCCGCGCAGGGCGGCCGCAAACGATAGTGTGCTCTGGACGCTCATGCGCGGATCGAGCGGTGCGGCATCGAGCGCAGGAACGTACCCGCACAGTTGGCGCAGGATGCGCCTGTTCACCTGCTGCCCGTTGACGAGAATCTCACCGGCCATACGCTGCCGCACGCCGGCCAACGCTTCGACCAGTGCCGTGCCTTCGCGCTGTGCCGTCGCCATGATCGCGAACAGATCGCCCGCCTTCGCTTGGAGCGAAACGCCACGCAGCCCGGGAAGAACGTCCAAACAGTGCACCTGGATGTTGGGATACACCAGCCCGGCCATCGAGTGGCGCCGGCTCTGGGTGGCGTACATTGCTTCCTCCGGGTAGAGGCGCGTTTCGCCGTACGTCGGCGAATCGTCGTAGTCCCACTCGGCCAGCAGGTCCGCTTCGCTCTGGGAGCGCAGGTTGTGATGGCGCAGGTTCGTCGCGTACGGGTTGTAGACGTGCGTGCCGGCTATGCTGGCGCGGCTGTTCGCTTGCTTGAGGGCGGCCAGCGGTATGCCCTGGGCACGGGAACTCGGCCGCGACGTGTTGGTGGCACCGATCGCTCGGAAATCGGACTCGCTGCGGTATTTTCTGCAATTCGAGAAGGAAGGAATTAGTGAGATGACTTGGTGAAGCGAAGACTTTGAATGAAATGTTGTTGACATTGTTTCCAAAAAGATGAAATTGGATTTGAAAACAGATGCACCTTGCATTCAACAACAATGGCTAGTAGTTATGGTTCACTAGTTTTGATACTTTGGGCACAATTTCTGAACTTTGTGTAACATTTGTGATTTAAAGGATTATTACATTGCAGACACATCTGAGGCACAAACGTCAGGGATGGACTTCATGGATTTGATATATATTACAACTCAACAAGAAGGAGGCAAGTCATGGTTAGCTGATCAACACAAATACAAATCTGTAACATCGATCCTTAGGTTCTTGCGATATTTTGGTCGAGAGTTCAGAACATGTGCCAAAAGTAACAGAGCCGTTGCAAACCCCCATACCCTCACCACATACCTTAGATTAGCTGGCACACGACCGCGGTTCGTTTCGTTGTCGCTACTGTCGTAGCCGGACGAGCCGGGCCCGGGCCCGGTACTGTCCCGATATCCGCGATTCACCCGGCCCCGTCCGTTCGCTTTGGAGGAGGCCCGGCCCGGCCGTCCGTTCGCCATCGGTTGGCCACCGTTCGGGGGGAAGACGCGCGGCAGCCCGAACTTGAGGTAGGTGTACATGTTGCTGTTGATCGGGTTCTGTTTCGGGCCATAGCGCGGATGGTTGAGGATGGCTGTGTCTCGCTGATGGTACTGGGAGGCGTACGGTTTGGGCGATTTGTCCGACGAGCCGAGCGCCGAGTCGGCAAAGTCTGAGTTGAGGTTCTGGCTGTGATGGGGAGAATCGAAAACAAAAACGGGACAAAAGATTAATTGAAGTTGGCGATCACACACACACACACATATAGGCAAGTGCATTATCTTGCAAAGATTTGCATGCAAGTCACGCAACGTAAAGTACAATCAAGGTTCTAGTCATTGGAGCACGCTCTCGTAAAACCTTGCCAGCGCTCTCTACGGCAAATAATAAACAACCGGCCGGCTTAACACACTCACAATGCATTTTTACATTCCAACGGCGCGGCACTGCCTTCGGGTACACCCTATAGCCACACATACGCTCTGTCGGATTGCACAATGTCCGTTCCCTTTTGCGTCTGATGAGGCGTACATTAGGTTGGCTCGTTGCACTTTAGCGTCACTCTCCGCTGGCGGGTAGGCTTTGTGGCATAGTTTTAGGTTTTAGGCGTCGATGACTACCGCCCAAGGTCACGCAGGTACTGGGTAAACGGTGGGCCCAGCTGTGGGCGATACGGCTGCTAGGGTAGGTCCCCGAATGCCGCGACGGAAATGCTTTCACGGGCTTGAAATTAGACTTGGCGTAGTTTTTCGTACAGCACCGCACTGCTAAAGGCGTTGCAAACGCGCAAGGTTAGGCTGCCTGCTGCCGGGGGTTGAAGTATTTAAGAGACCATGCGACCGCCACGCGTTAGTGCCGTACGATTGCAACAATCGATCCCAACTATGGAGTCGAAGGTGACAATCTACACCGGGTTGGGTCTGTTCTCCTTGCACGGGCCTCCCATAGAAGAACTACGCCGAACCGTTTTGCAATCGATCCGTTCAAGTTGCGTTACAAGAGACAAAGCGAGACATTCAAACGCGTAAGAAAAGCCGTGCCCTTGCCGTTTTTTCCCCGCCCATCCAAAACACAGACTGCTGCAACCTTATTAGAAGTTTCGATGTAACTCGTTAAAAAAGGGCTTCGAACAAGCTCGTTCGGAATCCAGGTCAGCCAAACTGCTCACGAATCGATTAGGCTTACAGTGCGTACCACATCTAGCCGGTGGCTTTTCCCACTCTCTCCCACCCCTCCTTCGACCGGACAACAAGATCGGGAAAAGTGTAGCGTCATTAACACGCGCACACACGGGCACGTTTCGTGCGCGCCCCGATTTGCGCAATTCAATTGGATGCGATCCGGTGGCGCGCGCGCACGCCTGTTGGTATCATATGATCAGTTTTCCCGCTCGATTAACGATCATTCGGCCTGCGGTGGGGTGAGTTGTTATTTTTTTGCCTAGATGAAAAAAGGGTTTGGTTCGATCTAGGTGTCGGAAAATGTAGCAATTGTGGGGCTATTGGTTTAATGCGTTTTTAAAGCCGTTTTTCTGTCCGTCATGTTATGAAGTCTGTTGGATGTGATTTTCGCTCTCTTTGTCCCCTTTTTTCAATGTTGTGCAACATTTTTTCATTTACTTTTACATAGCATTCCACAACGCATAGCTCTCCTCCAGGAAAAGAACTACCCTTTCCAAAACAAAGTCCCGATACAAATTAATTAGGCGTTCTTACGGTTAATTGTCGGCCTAGAATTTAGCACACACAGCGATGAGATTCACTTCGCTTCGTTCCAGTTTTTTGTTTGCTTTATATATCAACACCTCCATTCTATGCTGGCGGGTGTGAAGTACCACTTACCGATAGATGGACCACGCGTGCAGATCATCCGTTGCTCCGGGTGGTAGCGTGCCGTGCATACCGTGCGGCATCGAGTATCGTCGATCTTCGCGCTGCTGCTGGTGTTGCTGCTGCTGATGCTGCTGCTGGAGCTGCTGCTGCTGCTTGGCCGTACTCATTTTGCGCAGTTCCATACCATGCAGAACCGATGGGGGTCTAAAAGAGGGTGAAGAATAAGAACATGCGAGGTAGATGATTAGAAAAAAATCAATCAAAATGTGATAAAACTTTAATGTTTCATTTTTCACACACAACACACTTTAGGGTAATTTGTGACAAGACTTTAGCGCAGAATGGTTTCCCTAATAAACTGTGCCACTGTGCCGTAGTTTCGTACACTTTTGCCACCCCCTTCCCCATGGGACACATTTGGCCATCACGGCGTAATGGGGGCTTCATCTCCGGTTCCGGTTCTCCGGAGAGCTTCGTCACCCCAAGAGCGTTTGACTAAATCACTCAGCCACTTCCACCAACTACGGGAGGGTGGTGCCTGGGTACGTTCCCTTCGGTTTTTTTTGTAATGATCCGACACCCTTCCGGGCCATTCATTCGATCCATTAGGCGCAACGGAATGGACATTCCGTTCGGTTGATTTCATCATGACATTTCTTAGCGTACTCGCCCGCTCGCAAGCTGAGAAGCTGAGTGAGGTGCTTGATTTCGTTTGCCGTTTGCAGGACGCACAGCTCACTTTTATGCTCCTTTCAGCTCAAACCCACAGTCGCACAGTTGCGCAATCGGGACTTCTCGAGGCATACCGTGGTACCGTTGGGCCCGTCGATGGGATGAGGGGGGTTTGGATTTTCGTTCCTCTGCCTCGCCATCAACGAATCGATTGGCTGGTGGAAGCCGCTGTACCGAAAAGGAAAACTCAAAACGTTTCCATTCCTTTCGGAATGCATCTTACGCTGCATTTCGTGAGTTTGGTTGTGGGTTATGCTTCAATCAGTCCACACTGGACTGGACGTTCGACAATGGAGCCTGATGGACGGCTCCAGCTCTAGATGGGATTAGATCTTATCGTGTGGCGTGGAAGTAACGTACCAGTCTTAACTCGCTCCGGCGAGTGTGTGCAGCGGTGCAGTAAATGCAAGATGCAGTTTGTAACCGAGGCAAAAAGTCTTAGCAAAAAAAAGCACAATAGATTAAGCTTTACACATTGTCTCTACAAAGTTCTTTTTTTGGTTCATCGAGAGTCTCCTCTTCTGGTACAGATCATCACTTTCTACACGTATGCAACCGTAGGCTCCACTTTCACCTGCATGGTTTGAAAGACTTTAGACATTCGTCTTCAAGAAACACTTTAAACTGAATAATTTTAAAGCCATTTACTTCGGGTGATATAAACGCGTTAGTTTAATCTTTTGACGTGACCATAAACAACATGGCTCCAACAAAACGGTGCACGTCAAAGCTCGCCTGATCCAGGCCTGATGAGTAAAACACACACACACCTTTCCAGCGAATCCGTTTGCTGAGCTGTCACATAAACGCACGCATGACTGTTGCGTTTGTTGCATTTTGAGCCTCTCGGCCCCATGAGCCTGCTAAATGGCTGTGATTTCCCAGCTGCCCAAAACCCCCGTTGCCGATGACCCTGGCAAGAATCACGTACGACGGCATCCCCACGGTGCGCCATGCCAGCCGCCGCAGCACACCGAAGGCATCCGTTATCGTACCGACGCATGCTCGGCAGCAGTCGGATGAAGAAATTATGCCATTGCGTGCTGCCACAACCCGGGGGATGCCACAATTTACACGCCTTATCACGTACAGTTATGAGTTGCTGCGCTGCGTGTGGACCACAACACTGTGGACGAAAGATGCCGTTAGAAAGATCCGCACACCAAACACACACACACAGAAGATGGACAGGGTGGGTTTGCCTGAAGATGGTGCAGCTTTTGCCCGGTGTGCGAGTGGTGAGAGTTGCACGGGCTGAGTGGAAATGCGGAAGACACCATGCAGGGAGATGAAGCGACTCGTTTCTTTCTCCCCTCCGTAAGTGGACTTTTCTGTTCTTTGTGCATCACAACAGGCTACTGTAGAACGCACCAAAGCACCCTCGATGCTGCCTTCTTCACACTGCACGACACGTCATTTGCATTGTCCGTCAAAATGGCTTTCAACGGGTGTGTAACGTTACTTTTAAGCAGCCCAGGACAAAGTAAACCAATCTCAGTCGAGTGTGGGGAGCTCTGAGTTGCAACAAATATTACCCGAGTAGGTGGGATGATTGTCCAGCGAGTGTGTGTTCGCTTCACTTCCTGGCAGCCACAGAACACCCTGCACCTGGTCCGTTTGGTCCGTTAATTACATTCGTTTGCATTTTTTCTCTCTCTCTCTCTCTCTCTCTCTCTCTCTCTCTCTATTTGATCCCGCAAATTCTGTGCTGCTTCTGCTTTCGATTTTAGAGAGGAGCCGGCGGATGAGATTGTGCTTTTTTGCTTATTGAAACTCACTGCAACCCCTAACGTCACTTTCACGTCGATCGTGCGGTGGCGGGTACCGGGTGAGGATGTAAAAGAGGTAATTAGATGGGAAAGTGTGTCTATTGTTTTACAACACCCATCACCCGCTCCTTTTGCCACGAGCCATGTGGGATATGTGGTGAAGAGGCGGGGAGAGGCGAGAGCAAGCGAATAACGTTCGACCTGCGATCGATCGGTGGACGGGTGGAGGCGGTGAAGTGTCTTTGGAAATTGGTTTGAATAATGAAAGTGTCCAGCTATAGGAGTTCAAGATTTTCTTATTAGCCAAGTGGCAGAAAGTGTTGAAGCGCTAAAATATGCAAAATGCAGCGCTTGCTTCGTTAGCGCCCAAATGTATGCAAAGGTTTCATCAAAAGTAATGATTTTGTTGACAGAAATTGATTTTTGTCACAAGAAAGCTTAAAAGCTAAAAAATCCTAACATATTAAATGAAATTTAATGAACTCATATATCTACGTTAAAAAATCACTAATTAGAGGCAAAAAAGCTGATAATTTGTTTTCAAATGGTTACGGAAATAAATAACATTTCTAGTTCGCACAATTTAGCTCATGAATTTCTAGGCTCTCGTTTTTACACGTCTAACACACGGCAACACAACATTTCCAACTCGACCAAATGTGTCTTCGGTGCTCTCGGTGCATCATCATCATCATCCTCATCGCCCGGCAGCCCGTCCCGATGATCCGTCCCGATTCCAGGCGGTTGCGTTTCCTGGACGTCTTGCCGATGGTCCGGTTTTCGGTCGTCTTGATAAACGACGGGCAAACAGTGCGACCAGCAGCGTTCCAAACCACCGTGTGTCCATTTCCCCCAAGCGTAACACACTTTTCCCTTCCCTTCATTTTTCCCAATCGCTACCAACCCCCCAGACCGCCGATCTCTGGTTGCTCGTCTAACGCTAATTGTAAATCCGTACACGGGTACGGGCCATCTCATCGGTTTTTTGTTCCCTATTGCCATACCGGTTTATGATGATTATTTGCCCTGCACTGGTGGTAGTGGCTGTTGTTGATTCTCTTCTACATTCCCGTTCCCGCGGGATCTTCTGCTTCCACCGGCACACCGGCACTGGAACGCTTACCACAGCACGGTGCGAGCACCGTGATCGCCCAGTTTTCCTGACCATTCCCTCCTGCAAAAGGGTTGCATTTGCACAGTCCGGGATGGCTCGCTTTGTGCTAGCGCTGCATTTGCACCGTCTTTTACCATTTCGCGACACGGACAGTCTGCTTGCAATGAACGGACGATCGCTCCGTTCGCTTACCCGGTCACCCCGGGCTGAAGGTTTCTATTTATCATTTCTTTATTAATTTCAAGGCAAATGGTACGCTTCCATTTGTTTAAACAACAAGAGTTTTGTGTTGTGTTGTTTGTGTTGACAATAAACACATCGTATACAATCATTGAAAGCTTGTCAGCTCGAACAGCCATTAATAATGTGATCAATCTCAGCATCACTTTCTCGCGTCACAAAAAAAAATGTCTCCAACAGAAGCCGACATAAATTTACCTCGCGAATCCTTTTGCCCCACCCTCATCTGTCTCCCATGCTTCATCACCAAACTCTTGCCGTACCAAGACTTGCCAGTGAAAGTGTTACACACATTCCACCCCGGACGTGGTTGCCGCACGTTCGCGATTTTGTTTGTTTCCGAAAACTTTCATCACAAATATGTCTCCCCTCGCCGCGGTCCCTATTGCTCGTTTGCATCCTTTTTTTTATTTTCTTTTCGCGCGTTGCTTCGTCACCCCTGGTTCAGCCCCATTCATCGTGGCGTGGCGCGTTGAATGTCATTCCCCAGCTATAGGAGTCTAAATTTGTCGCCCCTAAGGGCAAAAAGGCTCTCCCAGCACCGAGACAGTGAATGTCCCAAGAGCCATAGCGTGTGTGTGTGTGCTGTGGAGCCGATTCAGGTGGTTATGATTGAGCATGGCATAAAAAGGGGCGTTGGTGCGCGTTGTCCATTTCGTCGATTTCGAGCGAAATTGATGGATTTTTGATGGGATGAAAGTGCTGTTTGCGTTGCGTTGTTTTCGGTTATCGGTGGACCCGTGGCTGGGGGCGGTGGTGCTTTCGGTGCGAGTGCGAGTGGCAGGGATAAGTAGGAAAAAGTTCGATCGATGGTTAAGGTTAAAGGGGGGGTATGGAAAGTAAATTAATTTACGGTCGGATTGCTAATTTCAAAGCAAAACAGGTTTTTAAAAGGCGAAACTCTAATCGGAAAAAGCAAAAGGTGTGTTGAAATATGAAAGCAACATTGGGCTCCTTACATGTGTATTGGTTTAGTTTACATGGTCGATTTATTCTTGTTAGATTTAACTTTTTGCTTTTTTTATTTTAAATTGATCAACATGATTTTCTGTATCATTCACTGATTTATAATAAAGTTAATACCACATCCGGCTTTAATAAATACTTGATTGTGCTAACGATCCCTTATAATGGCATTATTTTCACCTCTGCCCTCCAACGAATACACAATTAGACCGATTAACTTTTCCAAATTAAAGCATGAAAATCTTTGAAAAATAGTGTTTTTCCTTCATTTCCATAATTTCCCGCCCTAACGCTTTGTGATCAAATAGAAACGAAATCACCGCACCACAACGAACTGTCGAAACGGTTCGATTAGCAATTCATTAGCCATTCCGAGCTCGCTTGAAACCCTTGGCAGTGTTCAAGTTCAGCAAGCGCAGGGCAGCCGGATCGCTTTTCCCTTTTTGCCAGCCCTCATTCACCTGACGCCCTCGATGGCCCGAGGTCAATGTGGCTAGCGTGGCCCCCGGACGAGCCAGCACAAACGCCAAACGCCAATATTTCCACTCCACCCGATCGTATCGAATTCCGGCGATGGCCCCCATCGGAACTGGATACCAGGGGAGTGGGGAGTTTTGGGTTTTGTTTTCGATCGATCGATCGATCACCCATCAAAACCGTTTACCGTGCTTGTAACGGCTGTTTTCGAGGGCCGTGGAAAGAAATAAACCTTTTTTTATATTATTTAACGCTGGAATTTCCTATCCACCAAGTGGATGTGCGCGAAGTGTTTCCTTTCCACGCTCGCAGACCCTATTCCCGTATGTACCGTATGGTGCCCGGGAAAGGGCAGTGGCCGATTGTATTGGGCCGCCGCGCTAGCCGCAAGATCAGCTGCTGCAGTAGAAGATGAGCTGCTTGAGCTGGCCGGCGACTAACGGGCTTGCTTTCGTCGGCTTGTTTCGATTGGGAAGATGCTGTCCAAATTTCCCTGCCGTTTGCCGGTTCGGATCGGAAGGTGAGCTTTTCGGAGGGGGGTTTGTTGTTGCGGTGCAGCACTCATTATATTCCAAGCCTGCTTGTTTCTTTTCTATTTCAGTTCGAATTTCCGAAACCGGCTCGTTAGCTGCCGGGAAGGGGAGGTGTTGATTATTTTAAATTCCAGTATGACCTACTAACACCGAGATTTTTTCGTTTCCCCCGGCATCAACCCCCTTACCGAACCCCTTTGATTGACCTGAATCCACCTGGGAGAGGGTTTTTGGTGGGTAGATAATCAAACATCTTTAGAAAAGCGGGTAAAACGGCTCCCCGCAGAAAGTAAATCAACAAACCAACAAGGGTGCTGAAGTAATGCGATAACCAGGCTCAGTATTTAAATTACATCATCGCGCATAATGCCACGGAACTAATCGTCTCGCGGGGAGTTTGGCTAGGTGTGTTGGCTAACGCATAAAAGGGTTTTTTTGTTGTGCGAGTCTACACGATACGGTGGTGATACGAGCGAAAGAAAGTAGACTTTTGAATCGGAGGAAGCACAGTCTAAATGCGTTGCGTTGAGTATGTAAGTTGTCTCACGTAAGGTGTCATAATAAAAGTAAATGACACGATCCCCGCACTCCTACTGCTACGGGCTGGCACCTGCTGCATTATGGAAATCACGTGGAAAGGTGAGAAAAGCGCGGCAGTGGAAAGCAAATTAGTCACAGGTACGTCGTAACGTCCGTTTGCCGTTCGATGTGCGCGTACGCGGACGGCTCTGTACGCAATACGCGAGACGAAATGCGAAGCCGTCTGTTACCACTTTCCTTGCAACACACATCTTCCAACACCCTTCGCTCCGCCTTCGCACAGTGTGTGCGTGTTTCACAGCGCTGAAACAAACCCCCAAAAAACGGAAATTGGCTGCAAAACGGTCCCAAGCGTGGCCTCGTTTCAATCGAGCGGCCCGCTGCAAAGGGCTCCGTGTCCAGGTGTCGCGTCGCAGCGGCCACGGTGAGGCAACCGAGACTTCCTACGTTGTTTTCTTACGCCCGTAGCGAATCGTCAATCGACGTCGTCCGATTGTCCGTGACCTGCGCAGGCCGGGGGACTGTTGACGATCGAGGGGGGGGGGATGCTTGACCCCAAAAAGTAGGGTGGCCCTTTCCCTCCCCTACGATGGGCGTACGCGCGTAGCCGTTCGCGAAGCGCATCAAGCTTCGAGCGCGAATGCATACACCCGAACGAAAGACTTCACTGTGCGGTACGGCGACGAACCGCGCCGGTTCGTGTTTTGTGACGCCCATTTTTGTTTTTCTCTCTCCTTAAAACAAAAAACGATTTCGGAAGGGCAATTCAGCCGCCCTGTGTGAACCTTCTAATCAATTCGCGCACCGACCGTAGACCGTTCGCGCACCCTGCTCGGTTGCGTTGCTTTCCATCCCGCTTTCGCGGCCGTGCCTGTGCCAAGGGTGCGGGCACCGAAATTGCACCTTGAAACAATGGCCCAAGGGTGCATGCGTGCGTGCGGGAAGTGTTCATAAAGACGGGCGGCGGAGAAGAGCGATATTCAACCGCCAATGAATGTATGGATGAGCCCGAGACGCTAAACTTTTCAAAAAACTTCTCAAACAAACCGGCAATAAAACTCGCCAGCCCGATTCAAATCGGTTAAACGATTCATTGAGCTTAGAGACAGGGGGGTAGATGGATGGTGGCAAATGGCAATAAAGTGTGCAATCATCACGCACCGCATCTCACGCTGGAAAGTGCATCCCCAAATTTCGGTGAAAGATGAGAGCGAGAGTGGTGACAAATCTGGAGCATGGGAAACCAACCTGCCACGACATGCCGAACCGAGCCGAGCCGCGCAGGGAAAGTTGCGTGGGAGCAAAGCATTCGCAGTCTGGGTAGGGTAGTGTCGACACGCGGCCACCTTTCGACTGAGCCCTGAGAAAGCCACACAACACCAGCAGACACACCTACCTCACCTTAGGGCGCGTACTTTGTGGGTAATTAGTTTAAATAAAGATATTTGACAAACGCTGGTGCACTGTGCACCCGTAATTGAGCGCTCAGTCGAACAGCTTTTGCGTGAGTGAGTAGTCAGTCGGTACTAGACGCAGAAGGGTGGCAGAGGTTGACTTAATAGCACGCTGGCGCAAATGAAATGAACACTTTCGCGTCGCACACGCGCACACGGAGGGAAAAAGGGTGTTAATGCGTCGCGATAATGTTTTTTCTGATTTTTATGATTTGCTCGGTTTCATTTATGGATGTGCAGAAGAAGAAGAAAAAAAAAAGCTTATTAAAGCTTTCTTTTAATGGAATTAGGCTTTAATTATAGTGCAGTGAGGTGTCTGCTAATAACCTTCAGAGTTATGAGAGTCACCTTCATCATGCATATTTTTCAGCCAGTTTAATTGTATCTTAAATTCTATTTTTAAACACAACGCGAGACACAAACCCCCTAACAAAGGGCTATAAAATTAAATTCTAAGCAACGCGTCAACCTTGGCCCGCCCTAGGTAAACAATAGCTCACCCGAATATAACGCCAACCCGGAATGCACATGCAGACAGACAGCATAACAAAGGCAAGGTCTTGCCTACTGGTCAACTTCCTGCAACACATCTGTGCGGGGTTTGTACTTGTGTGTGTCTGATTTTGTATATTTTGTCCGTTTCAATTAACCTGCAATGCTGGCACATTGAGAGAAGCTTTTTCATCTGCATTTATGGGCTCGGTTCTCGGTTGGTTTGATGTGGCTGCTTTGTGTGAAATGCTTTCATTTTTAGTCGATCAATACGTTGAATGATGTTGCGTCAACCACACCTTTCGGGCATACTGATCACAGTACAAAGCCGTTCGATCTGCTCCAATCCATTTGCAAACGATGGCTGAGAGTGAATGTCAAACAAATATTTGAAAAAAGAAAAAAACGGGATTCGGTCGCGATTCGGTCGCGATTCATTAGGCGGTGCACCTTGAAATGCTGAATAAGTAAATGATGCGTTTCGACGCTTTCCTGGGTGTATGTTTTTTCACCCTCAACGGCTCACCCGTCCGGTTACGCGGCCCACATTTACGACCACGCGCTTTGTGCGCTTTGGCGTCGGCGGTTTGTTTGCTTTCAATTAAATTCCACTCCATTCGGACCCAAATATGTCCCGAAGCATTGCAATTAAGGCTAGCGCAAACTCGAACAGCAAACAAATTGCACTCTCGACCAGCGCCAACGTTGTGCTTGTGTTTGTGTGACGTTTCTGTTTTGTCTTTACGCGCATTCTGAGGAGATGATGAAGTGCACAAAAGAATACTAATGAACTTCCGTCCCGGTCGGTGGAAGGAATAGAGGGAGAAATAGGAAGCTAGGAAGATAGGAAACAAAACAGGCTACAACAATGCTGAAGATGGTTTCGCTTTTGCGCATTGAAGTTGTGGTTTAGATGTCACGGTAAGGTCCTTGAAGGATGGGAAGCAAATAAATTGACATTTCCGGCGACACAGAGGAAGTGTGTCTGCGTCGAGGTTCCGATTTATGACTGCGACATCCTCGGAAAGTGAATTTGTGACGATTGTCCAAAGCTGTACCATCAAGACGACGTTCATTGTGGTATTTGCTTCCAGAAATGTACCGTCAAAATACGCCAACCTTATCCATCGACTCTTTAAGAAGTCAACCCAACGCAATAAACACATCTTAGTCAACCTTTTAGTAGTAATTTGCCTACGTCAAATCAAAACAAACACAAAGATGCATGCGTTTTCCACTCCAACAAATTGCTTCTTTGCTACACTCTCACGATCATCGATCATTTCACTGGAATGCGGCACAAATCCGATTGCTTCATCGATCGTGCAAAAAAAAGGTAGTCGAGCGCGGCTGTCCCACTACACTTCCAGAGTAACAAATGTCAAAGTGAACATGCACAGGTAATGCAATACAGCAAGACGCAAATGTGATGCGTTGGCAGGCCTCGAGATGTGCTGAAGGCGTACGGTGGGACTTGCACTTGAACTACACAACCATTGCACGCCGAGAAATGGCAACTGCCAACGGGCGTGTGACATCTTTGCATCTTGCACGGAGATAGATATAGCAAGAAAGAGAGAGAGGGACCCAAAACAGGATAGAATTCCAGTTTTCTATCAACTTGGATGCATGGAATGCGGACCTATCGTAGGTCCAGTTTTCCGGACCTAACAGCCGATCAGAAAACTGGAGGGAGCCCAGATCGATCTCCTATTGCGGCACCACACCCGCTCTCACCAAATCCAGCGATGCACGAAACGTTGCAACGGCTACATTATGCAACTGTGCAACTCCAACGGGCAGTGATATCACCGTTAGGTTTGATAATCTGAAACTATGCCTCCCTTACCGGTTCCAGGACCCGGGCCGGTTGCCGAAGATTGTACGTCTTTGGTAACCGCAACCAAACTGCTGTCAAAATAATGCTGTCAAATTGTTTTAGTTGTGCCGGCCACACCGTGAGGTCACAAACTGTGTTTGTTTTAAGGTTTGCTTTATTTCTGCTTTGCAACGGTGCCGCCAATTTCGGCCATCCAAAGCCGTTCCACACGGGTAACGTTTACGACCTTGGGAAGCGGTTTTTAGTGCATCGGCCAGCTGCAACGTGTCGCTCATTTTTAGCAGCGCATTCAATTGCCTTCAATTCGCGGCGAATGATACCTTATGTCATGTCCAGTTGCGACCAGTTCAGCTTTAGGTTTTGCCTTCAAATTGGCTAGATTGGCCTGGAAGATTGATTGGACGGGCTTTTGGATTAGAATTTTCACACCCGTTCCTGCTGTAGCGTACCGAACGGCAGCGTGCTGCTAGGTTTGGTCCTTCGAACCGGATTCGTTGCTTTGATGCACACACTTCTTGTTTTCGCGCCATCAAACGAACGGTACCTCGGCAGTATGCTGCCCTTGCTGCCTATCACAAACGATTTAACCTACTTTGCGTACGATCGTTTATCATTGACGATAGGCAAAAACAAAACAAAACAAAAAAACGCAACAACATGAAGCTATCGTTTGCTCCAATACGTACCATTGTTTTCGCTTGCGCTTACCGTTGGCATTTACATTCCCACGCAATTTATCTTGCGGCTGCCTTGGCATTCACCGTTCAAACTGTTCAGACTGCTGTATAAGCAAAACCAAAACAAAAAAACAGCTTTACCTTGCAATGCAAAAAACAACCCTTCCTGACCATCATCACACTCGACCGTGAGTTAATCGTTTGCGCCAGAAGAAAGCAGCAAACATTGCAAACCTATTTTAATGAGCGAAAGAACCCGCTCTGATGATGCTCGCTCAGTGTGCATAAAACTTTCGCGATCATTTTGCTACCACTGGGTATATCAGATGAGGAGCTAAATATTTTAATGTTTTTTATGATTCGTCTGTTTATTAGTTTCGGCAAAAAACTGGGGGCATGAAGATTTCCAAACATGACACAACAACAAACACCGGTAGCACATACCCGCGGGACTGGGACAACGACCGAGACGCGGGTACCGGGTCGAATTGGGGCCAACAAGCGGGGCCAAACCCCATTAAAGTAAAAGTCTTCTCATTTTGGAGCGAGCTGTGGCTTTCGTGGCGTCTCAATCCGTCCGTCCAGTTGCGATCCCGAGTCCCCGAGTGACGGAACGGAAGACAAATTAGCCAGCAGTAGGAACGGCGGGCAGGAACTGTTTGAAACGATCGGCGTCGGCTGAGAGCCGTTCAATCGTGCTTCGGCGCTTTTGAGGCGCTTCGAACGTGCCACGGTAGGCACAAATCCCCACACAGCACGGCGACTTCTACGAAGTTTTGTGTTGCGGGAAGAGCAAACGAGAGCACCGCAAGTCGGCCGGAATGGTGGTCGTGTGATTTCCAGTAAATTACCGGTTGTTTATACTAGGTTGAGTAAGCAGCCCACAAAAAAATGAGAGAGAGAGAGAGAGAGAAAGAGAGATAGAGAGAGAGAGACAAAAATGCAGAGTGAAGTCTAAATCCACCGCTCTGCTGTTACTCCAGATGGTCTATACTTTTCGGAATCACCAAGTCGGTATGCCGCTGGTTGGTGACTTACTAGGTGGGTAGCGTAGGCTTCGAGCAGCGAGGCAAAGAGGGACGCGTTTGACGTGTCACCGTGGCGCCTGTATTACTACCTACCAGCTGGCCCTGACGTTCGGCCGATGTTTGCTGACATCTGCGAGAATGTTTTTACGAGAATATCACGTGTGGCTTTACTAACAGTAGGGTCATGTTCTCTCAGTGAGTCATCGCTTGATCGCCGTTCTCGACCAGTTTCTTGAAGTGCTTCTTGCAAAAGTCTCTGCAACATCACGCTAAATCACTATCTTTTTCTCTTCGCGTGGTAAGGGTAAGAAACGTAACTGTAAACACCTGGAGCGTCACATGGAACGAATGTGGTGCGTCCCGCGTGATGTGTGCTCAGACACACGCGACCCAGGCCGCTCAGCTTTTCCACCCCTTACAAGATCCGGGAGCTAAGGTTGCGTAGAACTTTCAGTCGGACTGGCTTCCTCCCCTTTAATGGACACGTTTGACGCTTATGGCAAATAGCGAATTTGAATGTGTGTTCTGGGTCGGTGGGAGCGCATAAAAATGTCAACGAAATACCATCGCGAGTAACAACAAAACCTCACGTTCCGATCGGTCGAATGTTTTTTCCTATTGGATTTGCTAAACATTTATCTTGCTCAACAAAGCCCGAAGAATGGCTCCAAGCTCTCTCGCACTCGAACGTCTCTGAGGGCTACCGTAAAGAGGCAAACCAAAGTAACAGACAAAAAAATAACGCCCGTACTCTTTGTGCGTCAATTCGCTCAGCTGGCAGGCCAAGCTCCGAGTTGGGCGGCGTATCGCGCTCGTTACCTCTACAGCGTCCCAACAAGGCGCAAACGACGACGACGACGACGCCGGGATGGGTAGGAAAAGCCAATTCTTCCATTTTTCCCCTCAGATCGGACGGCAAAGATCGCTTCGTCACACAAACACAACCTTGCACGGCCGGTACGACCCAACCCGCGGCTGTGGGGAGTGGCTGGAACGAAACGGACGTTCCAACCGAACGTACCATCATCTTCTTGCGTAAAAGCTTGGAACTCGAGGAAAAAAAAAACGCCGAAGCAGAACGGTGGAAAATTCATGGACAAAATCGGACCGCGGCAGTACAACGCTAGGCCTGGAAAGGGTTTGCAGTGATGGGAGTGAGGCGAAAAGTCGCTGAACTTTTCACGGCGCGCGCGATAAGAACGCTGGTTTGGTGTAATAATAGTACTTGCGAAGGAAATAACACATGTGCAGTCGCAGACGCAGCTTTCCTTATGCGAGGGTTTGTGTGGGGATCTAGTGTGTCGCTGTACACGGATTGCCATATGCTTGCAGGCTGTATTTGAATTTGCAAATTTGGTTCCTCCGGTCCGGCCTCGGTTCCTTTTACGGGTGGACCTGACAGCTGTCAAAATTGTCAAACGTTAACGCATAACACGCAGCGACACACCAAGCACATAGCACGCTGGAGGCCACGGTGTCAGCGCGATCGTCCACGGGCATGCCATGCCAGCGATCGCCTTGTATCGGCCCCGGGTGTGTTCAAGTTACGGATGCTGCGTATGCTGCGGTTTCAAGTTCATGCTGAAACAGTTCTAGCGGGCAGGAAAAATGTGCAAACTACCTTTACGGCGCTCTAAACGCAGCCCTTCATCTCTCCAGAAGATACTCACACAGCCACAATTTTCCTTTTTTTTGTTGCTGCTGCTTCTGTTATGCCTGTATCTCGTCCGCCGCATGTCTTCCGCAAGTTGCTTCGTACGCCCACCCATCTCACTTTATGGCGAAGCTTTCGTAACCTTGGCTTCCTCCGGGCCAACGCGCGCTCACACTCTCCACCTCCTAAGAACGCGTTGCTGCCCACGAATGGGCTCACATGAACCGTCTTCGCGGTGGTGGCCGTCTTTAAGCGCGTCGTCGTCGCCGTCGTTCGGATACGCTTACGTGTGTGTGCGGGTGTTTGCTTGCTCCGCTGTGCCATTGACCTTTTCCCGCGGCGGTTTGGCGTCTTTTGCTTTGGCGTTCCTTTTGCTGCTCCTGCAAGATATATTCTTGCGGTTTTTTTTTGTGTGTGTGGTTGTTAAAATGCTGTTGTGAAAATGTTGCATATTTTTCATTTTGGGTATGGATGGCCCAACAGCTAAATTTTTAGTAAAATGTACAAATTACAGCGATTCGTGTTGATTTTGTTTATGTAAAACTCTTAAATTGCATTATTTTTACACTCAATTGTAAAGAAATTGATTTCTCCTAATAAATACGGCACTTAAACACATCTCGACAACCACATTCATCAACAAATAGCACTCAAACACTCAAAAACAGTCAAAGCAAAAATGTCTGAAAACATTCCTCTCCTACCACTCATTTAAATCTTTCGATGCTTACACTTCTACCAATCAATTGGAGGTTGGTGCTGCTTCTCTACTAACGTTTCAAGTAATTGTGAGAGCTCGATTTTTTTTCGCGCAGCTACAATCCCATCGGTCGTTACTTCAACTCTAATCGGACGGACATTACTGCGGGTGAGAAGTATCGCCGCGCTTGTTATGTCTTTATTCTAATTCTAGCTCGCTCCCAGCCTCGGCAGTTCCCTTTCCAAAGTGCGCCTAAGCATCACTATTCAATCGGGAAGCCGGAGGAAGCCTAAACGCACAGGCCCAGTGAGGGAAGTAACTGTAACCAGCATTAGCAAACGCCGTACTCCCGAACGGAAGAGGCCCTATCAAAATCGGATCCGAACGCTGTTTTGCTGCTGAATGCTGAATGAGGGAGAGAAGCTTTGCTGCAGGCGGTTAAGAACACTTAGGCGGGGAAGATTTTCGTTCTTTCGAAATCAGCCCCAAAGAAACATAACCATGACAGCTGATAAACGTACGTAATTATGAAGGCCGCACCGTTTTTGCTTTTTTTTGGTTCGTGATCGTTCAACAAGATCGGGGAAAGAATGTTTTTTTCCTATCCACTGGGAAGATAAACACTATCATCAGACGCTGAAGGAGCGACACTTAGCTGCGCGAGCCTCTTCAGGGTACGATCACCGGATGGTCGGATGGTTGTTCTTTCTTCCCCCGTTGGCTGATACTTTAACGCTTCGGCGTGGTTGGGATTTCGGTGTAAGTTATTGAGAGAAATCTTCCCGACCACTTTGTTGCCCTGCCGCAACAAGCATTCGCACACACACGCGCGGTGCATTCCACCTACCGATTCTCGCGCTTTGCATACCGGCGGACGGGCGGGAATCGATTTATTTTCGGCCCGTACATGTCTCGAGCTCTGGAGATTTATTCCCCCCCTCCGCGTGTGAACCGGTTCCCCGGGGAGTGAAAACGCCTTCACATCGCGTTCGCGATGGTTTTTTTTTCTTTCTTCGAAATATCTCCTTCCCCGTCGGGGAAGATTGCGTAGGGAAAGTTGAGTGACCGGTCGAGTTCAGATCACAGTCGCTGTGTGAGAGATGCAGAGTGGAGTCGATCGTATTAGTTTGTTGTTGTTTTAATGCTTTCTTCCAACACAGAGTGAAGATTTTATGCGCTCAAACCTTCATCCGACCGCGACCGTGGCGTACGACCCGGGAGACAGCATCAACATCAACAACAGCCACTTGTCGCTATGCAAATAAACACGCGACCTCATACGTGGTTCCCCGCGATCAACCACAGTTCCACCACAGTGTGTTGAAAGTGAAAGAAAGTTTCTGACGGGCTTTTGTGTTTATGTTTTTCTTTTTTGGTTGATCGCTTTCGTGACATTTGTTTATTTGCTACACTTTGCCCTGGAAGGCTGTGATGATGGTAGGTTTGCTTTATTTCGTGTGCAGTTTTCGATTCATTGTTTCCGGAGCGGCAAAGACCATTCCCATCTGTCACACAAATGGTTACAAATGAGGTTCCGCAGGGCGGGCGAAAGTCCACGCATTTCCCGTTGGCAGCGGCCAACGGATGGGAACGGATTGATTCTTGAGCTTGTTTATATTACTTTTCACCTTGCAAGCATGCGTAATGTGGCAGGTTCGGTGGCCTCGGAACTGAGTATGGGATGTGTCAGCAGAGGGAATACATTTAAACTCACCGAGCAGCGTGTAGAGCCTGAGATGATGAGCCATAATGTCTGTGGACAGTGGTAAAAGAACACGGCGCGCTAAAAAGCCAACGCCCAACAATTAACCATTTTCTAAAGATCGTCCACTGGAACTCATTTTTAACGGGTTCGTTCTATCGGTACAGCACCTTTGCGCGCTTTTACATCATTTACATCACCGGGTGTCCAATTGGATACGCACCACTACTGGGGAAAGGGAGGGGCGTAAGAAACAGCGTTTTTCAATTCAACCTTTTTTCTATGACGGCAGAAACGGCGTATGCGTATTTGGAGGACAATGACAGCTGACCCAGGTGTAGGAGATGGCGGGAAATGGAGTGGTTAGTTTCGTTCGTGATGGATGATGTTACACGATGACGGTTTCGATGGTGGAAAGCGCTCAAGAAAAGCGACACGGGGAAAGACAACGGCGGCCCGAGAGGCCAAGAGCTGGTGGCAGTAGTACATGGTTGCACTGATACGGATCAGGAGTTTGTAAAACGCTTCACGCGTCAGGCACACGGCCGTTCTGATGTAACCGTAACAGTGATGATGGCAGCTGATCATATCTCAGCGATCTGGTAACTGTATCATGGGTGGAATAAGGTTAAACCATTTTTGGACGATAGAAAATTTGGAGTGCGTGTACGATTTAATTGAATGCTTTTTGTTTCATTAAAATGAAATACATAATATCAATCAATCATGAGAAAGATAACAATGTATTAAATACAAGATTACATTTTACTTAAAATCTATTAAATCACTCGCTGCAAAGTGGCTCAGCATTGAAATGATGCATTGTATTCTACAATTTCTCTTTTCTTATGCTCACTTTACTCACAAATTGCAATTTTATTATCATTGTGATGAATTGGGTTGATAAATGTAATTGTTTTTCACTCTTTCCATTTCTAATCACATGATAACATTTTCTCAAACCTCACAGCGCCAACATGAATGGATTGGCTCCCCCTTCCAACAGCGAGAATGGCCGCGTCGTAATCACGGTGACCAACTTTCTTTCTACTTGGCGGCTGCTTGTAATGGAAACGAGCCCGAAATCTTCCCCCAAATTTGAGGTCAGCCGCATCTCCACGCCCCCCGAGCTCGGCTACATTACCGATGAGATACACCGCTGACCATCATTGCTATCGGACGCCCCATTCTCTGTGTAGGCCCCGCGGCATTCGAAGCGTCCTCAAAACAGGTTCAATTTGCTCGCCAGCACACACTCACACACACTCACGTGCACGGTCAAAAGAAAGCCGAACAGCACACGCAAAGCGTCCATTTCGATCCCGACCAATCTCATTTATCATCGGCCCGCTCGGACAGAGTGATAATGCCGGCCGGCCGGTCGCTCGACCCTGCTCGAAAGCTAAACGTGGCCACTACACACCGTACAGCCCAGCGATCCCTTGGCCGGGGCACCCGCGCTACTACCCGCAAACGCTTCTCTATGCACCTCCGTGACGCTAATGGCGCGTCGCGCAAGTAGGGTTCGTCGCTTTCATCCGCAGTCTTTCGTTTTGTGCCACGTGTGCCGCGCGCTATGCTATTGCTGTGCGGCATCTAGCGCCCGGGCGAGAACAATCGTATGCACTTGCACGGGCGAAAGTGGTAATTCCGTGCACCACATACCTGCCTGCATGTGATGTTGTGACGTGTGTTTTATGCGACGCGAGACAACAAAACGATGTCTTCCAGGCGATGGTGAGGCCACGATTTAGAGAGGGGAAACAGGCGGCAGGCATGTGGGAGGGCTTCGTACGCTTTATTGCATCGCTGTTTTTGTTGCTGCTGTTGTTTCGGCGGGGGAAAGTTTTCACTCTTCTCCGCGAATGCTGCGAGCGTTTCACTTTCACGAAGCCACGTTTTGACGGAAGGCGGAAGGCACAAGTGGCCTGTGCCACCGACGCAACCGTGCCGACGCATGAAGGGCCAATAGTAGCGAAGGAAAAAGGGGAACAGAGAGGGTTTTTTTTTGTTATGGAAAAATGGAATTGATGTTGATATGAGATCGAGAGGGAGAGAGCGTCTGAATGAGAACGGAATGAGCAATATACACTTTACAAAGCCATAAAGGCAACTGCCTCCCAGCAGCTGCGAAGACGACAGCGACGACGACGACGACGACGATCGATTGTATTGTTTTTCGATGAGCTCCGTCGGTGGCCTCCATTCCAGTAAGAAAATTACCCGAACCGAACGATCGCGCATCAGCAAAGAAGAAAGTAGCCCTTTCGGCCTACCCTTCTCACCCTCTTTTAATCAATGACCAAGCGAGAGAGAGAAAGAGAGAGAGAGTGCGATTGAGAGGAAAGAAAAATGACGATAGCGACGCGGTTGCTAATTGCTTTTGGCATTCCTTCGACAGAGATCAACCGAGACTTCCCCATCCCGCACTGACCGAATCGTTCGAGCTGTGGCTGCCAGCGGTAGAGGGTACGGGTGTAAATTTGAATGGAGAAAAGCCCTTTAATGCGTTTCAATCGAACGATCGGACTCGATCGGCGGTGTCTAGGGTGACGTCCTATCGCAGGCCTAGAACGGTCCACCCCAACTCGGTTTAATAGCACGCATCGGGCAACGGTTCGTTGACCCCGTACTCACGATACCGTTAAGGGCTTTTCGCTGCGGTATGCTAATGGGTGGCTTGGGTTTAAACGTTGACAGTGGACTTTTCGATAACCAGAAAGCAACGAGAGAGGTGAAATAAAATCCGATTGGATTGAAACGATTCGAATTGGATGGTGAGGAGAAATTGGTTATTTCTGTCTTTCTTTGAAGGGAACTTCAGGCAGGTGGTTCGTTTGAATTGAATGCGATTTGAAGCTAAAGGCTCTAACATGTGTTGACCAGAGAAATACATCAACAGCTCGCAAAAGCATCAATCATTTCTAGCAAACCATTTTGCCACTGAATTGGGACAAATGATTGAGCCACTGAATTGGGTCAGCAATAATCAATTGAACGATGATGTCGTAATGATGATGGTATGCGAAATAACACACAAAGTGCAAACTAATCCACCCGCAAAAAATGCTACCAATTCAAAAACATTCGTGTGTCACACGATTCATGCAAATATCTTCAAGCAAGTCGCACCCACTGACATGCTTCGTGGCACCTTTGAGCATATGTTTTATTCATCGTCCGTCTTCAACGTGGCGCAGTGATTACAATATTACGCGCCCAATGTCGGTCCATCGGCTCCTTTAAACGACGTGCGTAGAATCCCGAAAATCCGCTACCCACCACAACCGGGCCGGCTTGGCCCGCCATACACGTACATCGCGACGAGCATTGAATTTCTCTTTTGCACTCAAAACTCTCCAAAATCTCTTCTGACCGACACGACCACGACCAGCAGCAGCAACATGATCTTGGCAGCCCACTCCGTCCATATATTTACATGACCGCGTGCAAGTAGCGTTGAGCTTGGGGCGCAAAATTGGCAAAAGGAGGAAACAATAATCAACCGCAAACGAAAAACCACCTAACCTCATTTCTACTGCTCGGGCACGATCAGCCAAACCAAATCCGATGAGCCTGAACCGAGCCTGCGCGCTGGTAGCGAGGTGGACATGGGGAAGCGTTTGAGAAGATTATGCTACACTCGGCACACTACCGGAACACTTTGTGGGTTTCAGCGTTTCTTTCTCCAAATGTGTGTGTGTGAGTGTGTTTTCTTTTCTTCTTCTTTTTTTGGCCAGAAATTATGTACTCCGATCGTTTGGTGCAAATTTTGCTGCTTTTCTTTGCCACCCTTCCTGCTTCCCCTCCAACCCGTTCGCCCCCTTTTTGGTACAGTATGAACTCTTACCCAAGCTGCCTTCCCTGGCTTTCCCTCCCCTCATTGCACCAGGGCAGGCGAAAGATCCGGAAATGGAAGATGATCGATCGATTTTCCACCCGGCGGTCCGCCGAGCGTTCGAAAGATGCGATGCATGCGATACGCTAATGCAAATTGCAATCTCGACGATGGTTTGCCGTCGATATGCGAAACGCACCGTAAATCGATTGGAAAGATGATTCCTGCCCTGCCCTGCCTCCGCATTTGCTTGCCTGCGCCGCTTTCGCTCCGGTCCGGCTTTCCATCGCGGTTCACGTTCGTCAATCATAAGCCATCATCATCGCTCCGAAGTAGTGCATGTAGAATTGGGTAAATTGAAATATTACTTAATTGTTCATTTGTTTACGTTCGATGTATGATGTCCGCGGTGTGTATAGGAATGCGCTCTCTCTCTCTCTCTCTCTCTCTCTCTCTCTTTCTCTCTCTCTCTCTCTCTCTCTCTCTCTCTCTCTCTCGTTTAATCTACTTTTCGTCTGCCACGCCAATCTTGCTTCGGTGTAGCGTTTTCTTTCGATCGATACAGGTGCGCCAAGAGGATGGCAGAGGATGGGAGCTGCAAGTGAAACCACGCATTATGTGTGCAAACAACGCCACAAATCGATCACCACGCACTTCCGTGGTACGTGCGATGCGTTTGCGAGCTGGGAAATTTGGCGCTCGAGAAAAACTAACAACGAAACCACAACACAACATCAAGAAGCGAACCCAATTTTAGGATTTGATGGTTTTTCTTTCTCTTTCCAATTTTTCTCTTTTGCATCTTTTCCCCCCCAAGTTTTCCAACCAGCACCGTTACCGACTGGTTGCGCTTTTGGCCACACGATTATTTGCGTTTTTTTTTATTTATTTACGCACTTACGCGGGCGCTTGGGTGAAACTGGGCCACCACCACACTACCCGATGGGGTAGGGGGAGCTGTTTTTTACCGCGTTCTGTGAGCAATCGAGTGCGGTTTGGGAGCAGACACGTTTCGGTTATCAAAGGGGGTGCTAAATGATGAGGGTTCGATGAGCTCAATGCGATCGCGGGAAAGGGTGCATTGGCGCGGAAGTCGCGATCGCCATGCCGTATTAGGGCGGAATGTGCCAGGTGTGGGTCCCAGTTGATCCCACTTTAGAAAACGTGTTAGCTGGGCTCGTTTGCGCAAGCATATCTGCTTGCTCTAGTTTTCAAGCGGTGCAGGTAGTAGTGTTGATAGTATGAGCAACTTTTATACTATTTTTTGTCCAAAACGAAACGATGATAAATTCATCACACTCTACAATAAAATGTACTTTATACTTCTTTTAGAGTTGGAAAATTGGTGTGCAAAAAAATCCTATACTGACTAGAAGCTCAATACAATGGAATGAAATGTTAGGATCTTTGTAACTTTTTAAGTATTTTTTGTCAAAATTGTTATATCATTCGAAACAAAATCAACAGATGTATGTATTCATTATAGGAAACCCCCCAGACACGACAGTATTTGGGGTCGTTAAAAATTTTCCAAAGAAAGTCCTAAGTCGAAAAAGATGTATATTTAATATCTGTCAATATAATGTTTATAACCGACATATAACCGAGAGTCGAAATGTATGATATCGTTTATTTAAACTAAAACAATTTTCGATGAGGTATTAATTTTATTCCAAAGTCGAATTTCAGGATATAAGTACAGTAAAACGCCTTTTATCCGGGCTCATCGGGACTCAACCTTGCCCTTATACTTAAATAGCACGGCTATTGGGTCCAAGAACGTTTTTTATCACTAATTCTTGAGATATTGTTTTTTTTAAATTGATATACATATTGTTTTGGTAAAGCTTTGTCAGCTTTTATGAACTTCATGTTATTTCAACGAAAATATTGAAAATTTGCCCAAAATCTTAGTGCTTTTTGTTATGACGATGTGCTCTGATAACGATTTGTTTTCAAATATCCTCCTCGGCACGCAATGTCATCTTCCACTGTATTCAAATTCGGGTAGTTGGAGAATCATGGGAAATGTGTATGTAAGGAATATGAGTGAGAAATTAATAAAAAATCCCACCGTTGTTTTTCTAAATAACAGTTTTCAACTGTCAGAATCAAAATAATCGTAAAACTCGGGGGGTTTGTATCTCCTCGAGGTTTTCCTGTACTTTGACAATAGATACTGCTCAAGGCTTTCATCTGGTTGTGTGCTTTATGATGTAAAACTATGTAGAACTATGTACAAATGTATACTACTGAAACATTGTGCTTTTGCTCTAGCACTGTTACAACAGACCATTAAAAATAATTACTTTTACTATGTAAACGTACCATGTTACGGTTGCAAACAAAACGACTTTTCAGAAATCTCCAGCAAGTTTTTAGCAACCGTGTTTCGCATTAAAGCTACTATGCACTAACATTCCAAGACCAAGCAATAAATCTCTGTACACTAAATGTATTTTAAACGACATTCCAACAATGTAATCGCTAGAGCTCCAATCGCGTCTGTCAACTTTCAAGTTGGTTTTCTTTTAAACAGCTTCCCAAACAGTTCCTCAATCCTGCAGTGGTTTCTGATAATGTTTGCCCACGTATGGCACGCATTGTTGTGCGGCTGCTGCTTCCTGCCCGCGTAACGCATCTCGGAAGCTTGGGAACGATCTTGCACCAACGAACCTCGACGCCTGCAACCTCTTAAACGGCACGTTCCACCCTTGAAACCGTGCCAGCGCACAGTGCAGGTGCAGTTTTCGGATTGTTAATGGTCATTATGTTACATTTTATTAGCCACCTGGAATGCAGCAATACGGTGCAGCAAACCGTGCGCGATGGCACGCGTAACGCAATGTTGCAAACCCTAATCGACCATGATGCACCCCGTGCAATCAGTTCGGTTGGGTTGGGGTTTATTGAACGGTTTTGTTAAAAGCAGTGGCCCTTTTTTTGTTTTGAAGGTAACCGTTAAGGTCCATAAAGCGGTCGCTTGTTTATGACGGCGTTATGATACTCTTGTAGTCGCGCACGGTATGGCTCAAGCTTCCGAAAGCAAAACACACATCCACTCGCACGGCGGTACATATATAGCCTTGGCTGCTACGATGTTATGATAGTCGACGGGAGATTAAAAACAACAACACTTCCCAAAGAAAACCTCTGAGCCGGGGGGGAAGACCCTCCTTGTGTGCATTTGGTAATGTTTTTATGTTTTTCCTAATAGTTACACGTTCTCGTATAAAGCTGCCGCTGGGTGCGGTGGGATGAGGTTGATCGGGGCGGCCCTGCGCGGAACACGCACGAGTGAGCCGCCCCGATTGCAGGCCTGCACCGTGCCTGACCTCATTGAGGCTTCGAGCGACCATTGTCGTTTTGGTGCGACGGTTGACGATAGTTGCTGCTGTAACCGTGCAAGTTCGTTTAAAAAATGAAACCAAAAGAAATGCTGCTAACCACACACACACACATGCCTGGGTGCGATCACACAAAAGCTTACAAAACGAACGAGCACGATAGGTGCACCGTCAGGAAATCGCTGTGCGCACATAAACATAACCGCAAACCCAGCTTCAGAGGTAAAACGCTGCGACGATGATCGCTGTGTGCTGAGGTCTCTCAGCTGAGATATCAGCGCACACCACCACCACACGGCACGTCGAGGGTGCCACCGGTAAGTCACCGAAGACCGCCGCTGGCAAAGGCAAAGGCAGGCTCTGTGCGGACGTGGTTCAGTTGCTTTCAGGTTCATCCATAATTCATGGACGGCCGGCTTTTCGGTTTCCTCCGCTCTGGCCCGAGGGCCCGACGTAGAGGGGAATGGAAGCCGGAAAAGCCGATGCACCATTTCCTTCTCCACCTCCGCGACTGTCTTTGATTCCGACGCGCAGAAGAAAGAAACCCCGCCAAACGCTCAAAACAAGCGCAATCGGGCAAAAGACCTATCGCATCTTGGTCGAAGAAAACCTTGAGTTACTTTTTTCGGTTACCATGACTTTTGATTCGTTCGCTTTGTGGGTGTGTGTGTGTTTTAGGAAGACGCTGTGACCTCCACCAACTAGTCGGCTGGAGGATAAACACAAAGACTCGTTTTTTCGTAGTTTTTTCGACGCTAAATAGCTTTCGGTGGGTTGAATCGTCATATAATTTGCATTTTATTAATTAAAAGCTTCATCCATCCATTTTCCTTTATCGCCTATTACGTGTGTGGAAAACTATCGCTATCGTCACCATCAGGCCTGGGGCAGTATTTTCGCAACGGCTTTGATGACGGCTGAAAATTGATCTTTTCACTTACCGTTTTGCTCCAAAGAAATACGTTAAAGATGAGGCTTTAATCGGTCACTGTTGGACGATTTTTCTTCGATTGCTCTCCCGCGTTCCTCGTGGGCTTCGGTGATGCTGTATCACTCTGCTTGCTTGTGACTTTTTTTTTATTTGTTTATTTCCTTTCCGCTTGGCAAAACGATCACTCGAAATATTTGTTTTTGTGCATAGGCTTTTCGCCCTTTCAAACTATTTTCAATCTACTTCACCCACAAACTAACTTCTTTCACTTTCTTAAAACATTCCGCGCGTTCACACGGCGCGCTCACATTGTCGAACGGCTAGAGGGGCGGCACTGAGAAGCGAGACGAAGTTAGAAAAGTAAAACAACGAGTCCCACCACCCCCCGCAACTGGACCACATTAATGCATGGGGCATGGGAATCGGGTGGCAGATCAGTCCGATCTTCCGGGCACATTGATGATCACTTGTTTGGCGACCGTGGCGATCGTCTTCACAGTGGTTCACAGTTCCCACTCTACGCTCCCCACTACGGAAGGTTTCACTCTTGACACTGTTTCACGGTCAGTTGGTCGGAATTTTTGGTCATTTTCGGGGATCAGCGGGGGTTTTTACCCCATTTCCGCCCTGTGTGACCAACAGGTTTAAAGGCTAAACACCGCGATCACACTTTTTTTTTCTCTCACACCGAATCGGGGTTAACTGTTTTACATTCTAAGTGTGTCTGCCGTTTTTTTCTACTTCTTTTTATTGCTTTCTTCACCTCTCTCATGGTGAGGTTAGAAAAGGGTTTCGATTTTCACACCTGTCTTCTGTCGCTTTTCTTCTTTCTACGTCCAGTGTTAGACGAAAAAGACAAAAAAGAAACTCTTTTTTTTCAGACAGAAAAGGAAGCCAAAGATAAAACGAAAAAGCAACCTGCTCTCCCGGGACCTGTTCGCTCCAGGGGACGATATTTGTTTGGAATGTCTGAAAGCCAGGGGGGTGGGGGGAAACTTGAACCACGATAAAAGAATTCTCGTGGTGTCTACAGCGCGATCGAGAATTAAACGCAGCATCGTCGCTTTTACCCTCGTTGAAATCTTCCGTTTTGCTGAACGCTTGCGGAACGCTGTCTTTGTGCGGAGCAAGAATGGAGAAAGAGCGTACGGATGACGATCGCGAACTGGTGTCGCCTACTCATACTCAACATTTCAAACACACTCACACACCCTCACGCACTCTCTCTTCTTGAGGTAAACGCAAAAAAAAGAACCTTTTCTGCAATATCATCTCCTCAGTGCTAGGCTTCATTGGAGTTTAGTTCGATTGGTGTATTAATTTGGTTGAAAATAGCGAATTCCTCTTCATCCTGTACCAGAAACCCGAAAACACGATGGTCAGAACGGGGCAAAAAAAAACTCTTCAGTGATCATGGCATGAAACATTTTGACCGAGCGACCGAGCGCGTCTAACCGATGCTCACCGCCCTCTGTAAATGTATGTGTGTTGCGAACATAGAACGCCAGAGCGGTAAAGAATGAAGCGTTGCGAAAGCGCAGAGCCAATGCAGCCCGCAAACGGTTGTGCAATTGTGCAACGGCCACGCTTTTTTCCTTCTACTCGCTACTACTGTTGGCCAGCTGTATCGAAACCGATTCATAGAATATTCTAACGCCCCCTACAGTCAACTCATTGGAGAAGTGCACATACACACACACAAAACAAACCAAAAATACATCTAACGCCAAACAGAAAAGCCCCAGGGGAGGAAAATACAAGCACGAAGCATACGGTAGAGCGTAGAAGCACCTTGCGCGTCGGCGGAAACACGCGGTACAAAACGAAAAGTGAAACAATGCGAGTGGGCACTGTGGTAACCTTCAAAAGGTGTGATCTCATTTCAGGCACGCGGATCACAGCAGTGTTTTGCATTTTAATCAAACACTTTCGGTGAATCTGTGCGTTTTTTTTTTCGCTCTAACACAAAACACCCGTACACACACACACACAGAATCACAGAACACTCACACACACATAGCACATAGTCAGCATCAGTCATCAGATGGATATCGGTACACTCGTTGAAATGCAAAGCTTCTTCACTTTTGATGAGTAATTCTTCAGTGGAGGACAATTTGCACACTGATAGAAGGGAGGGAGTTTTCCGACGGTTCCGCGGTTCACTCACAAAGCTGCACAGAGTGCACACAGAGCTTCTGCACGGTAGTGCAACTCACTGCATGGGGCACGCGCTGCTGAAACGGTTGATGCGCTGCTGCGGCTTGCTGGCAGCGAGGCGAAACTACAACTAACCCTGCTCGGGACGCCATGTTGGTTCGGGTGGCTCCAAGCGCGATCGATAGGCCTCGGCTGTGACTCGCGCATACAACTACCAACAAACACACAGTGCGATTGCGTCCGGGGCTGGGGTTGTGTGGGTTGTGACGCACACGGCACGTTTGTAGCCGTGCCGTGGGCAAAAAGGTAAACATTGTGTTAGGGGCGTGAGGGATGAGAGGGTCGGTTAGCCAAAGCCACCTAGGGGGTGAGGGTGGAACAGTGTAGGTTATCGTGCATTTGTTTTGATGATCAATTGTAAAGATGATCAACAGTAAAAACATAAATATAATGAAAAATGAACGTTAAACAATTAAGTTAGATGAATAAATTAAACAATAATAATTTATGTAAATAATATAAATATAGACAATAATATTCATTAATGATTTAAAATAATTTTTGATGATATCTTTAAAGAAGAGAAAATATTTCAAAAATGGAGATGAAAAAAATCCAATTGCCAGCATAAGAAAAGTACCGAAGCATTTAAAATCTCTTTTAAGGCCCCATTTCGACGTCAGATTCCATAGGCATTACCAATACCAGCAAACCATCGGACGCATCCGGCTACGAGTGTTGAAGAATACGGTCAACGATTCATCAACACTCCCCCCTCCCTAACCGGAAAAGCGTACGAAACGGGCCGAAGCATCGTGGATCGGGGAACCGACCCAACAGTCTCGCTTGTAACGTTGTCGGTGGAGGTTGCCGCTGTTTTGTCCCGATCGGTGGCCGTTCTGCTGTTCTGCCACGGTAACCATCTGTCAAGGGTTGCGCCACGCACCACTCACCACGCGCGCTCAGTGGGTGAACGATCGAGCTCATTTCATTTGCTTCAGGTTCGTCGCTTGTGCTGTGTCGAACATCAACACTAGGTCAGATCGTCATGATCGGGAGCGACTACGTGCTTGAGGCACACAACATCTACCACACAACCGAGGTACGTACACCCAGCCACCACCTGAGTGTCCTACGCTGCTGTGTACGCTGCGAACGTGCTCCCGCAGCGAACAGCCACTCTCAAGGTGCACCGTTCTGTGCCTGTGCGCTCGTTGATGTCGTTTGTTTTGGTTTGGCAGGTTGATACGGGCGGGTGCTTCAATGGCGGCGGCCAGTCAGCGCTGGTGCTGAAGGGAGTGCATCTGACCGTGCACAGCGGCGAGGTGATGGCCATCCTCGGCTCGAAGGGCAGTGGAAAGCGTGCCCTGCTCGATGTTATCGCCCGCCGGTCGGATGGATCGTCCCGCGGCCAGGTACTGCTGAATGGGGCACCGCTGACGAAGTCACTGTTCCAGCAGCGGTGCGGATATGTCACGCATGCCTGTGACTTTATTCCCGGGCTGACGGTTTCCCAAACGCTTCACTACACACCAACGATCGTAAGTGAAAACTGAGTTGAAAACTCATATTTAGATTGCTTAATTAAACTCTTTTCCCGTTTCCCATTTTTGTTTACCAGTTGGGAGGTTATCTGAAAAGCTCTAAAGTACGCCAGGTGCTGGCTGATCTTGCCCTGTCGCAGGTGTCCCACAAGAAGGTGGAAAATCTCAACATCAGTGAGAAGCGCCGGCTCGCGATCGGTATTCAGCTGGTGCGCGATCCGGTGATGCTGCTGCTGGACGAACCGACGCAAGGGCTTGATCCGCTCAGCGCTTACCTGCTGATTAGCATACTGTCTAACTCGGCCAAGAAAACGGGCTGTGGTATATTGCTTTCGCTCGAGAAGCCACGGTCGGATGTGTTCCCCTTTTTAGATAGGTAAGTTGGATGGCATGGAACGCTGCTTAACTGTGAAAAGTTCGTGGCTAATTGGCTGTATGTTTTGTTTTTGTTTTAGGGCATTATTCTTGTGTCTGGGAGGTGCTGTTTACTCTGGCGGTACTCGTGCCATGCTGGAGTACTTCCACGGTATTGGTTTCCCGTGTCCCCAGCTGGAAAATCCTCTCATGTACTATCTATGCCTGTCGACGGTGGACCGAAGGTAAGTGCCACTGCTTGCTTTCATAACAAATAATTGCTGTTTTATGAGTTTTTACATAATGTTTATATTTACATACTCTGTCAATGAAACTGTCAATTTGTGCATTTTTAGTTTTATTTATAAAAAACACATCTGTCACTACAAGCAATTATTTATACCATAAAATGAAACAACATATTATACCTTTCGATAATGCTCATTCAATATCGCAAATCAAATTTGCAATCGAAAAACGAACTCCTGTAAAGAAATAAGCTTTTAGAGTTTAAGTAGTGGTGATCATTAAGTGTGGTCATGATCGTTCATGATTGTTTCTTTAATGTTTTTAAGTGTTACTTAGCATAATGTGTGCATATTACTATCATATATGAAGGAACAGGGAATACTAATTTCAAATCTTTTTTTTTTCAAAACTGAAATCGAAATTATCAATTCCTTTTATACATTTAATTGGATAGAGTAGCTTACACCATCTGACGTGTGAGCAAGTGATAGACAGCGGTGTCTATTCAAAACGACTATTGTTATAAACAAATGGACAGTTGTTTATTATGCTGGTAAACCCTGTAAATATATAGTAGCCAAATATATTTTAGTTATGTTGTGAATTTTCAAACCATCTAATAGTTAGCAAATATAACTACAAAATATTTATTCAATGTTAACCTACGTTGTTAACATCATCAGTATTTTCATTTCCATCAATGAAATATATTGTTGAAATCCTAAACATATACAACATAAAACTGTAATATTCCCGGTGTGATGACTAAAACACAACATAAACGAGGAAACCACAAGAAATTTGGTCATAAAGGTAAACGAGAAAAATTAAAGGTTTTAATTAAAATTAATTAAAGGAATTTCTGTCATAAAGGTCCTTTTTTCCTTAGGAGACGTGACTTTCATCCATATATGATAACGATAAAATATGAAAACAAAATGAGCTTGGCCCCAAGGAACACTTGTACTCTTGCAACTCTTGCTCTTGTTTTTAGACTTAATGTGTAAAAATTTATTTAATTAAATTTGTGGCAAACGCGAATAATTTATGAAAAATAATTGTTTTGTTTTTATTATATTGTCTAATTAGAATTAAAGCATCATGCATTCGTTCGAGGCTATCTAAACAATGTTGTGTTGTAGACATTTATAGAGGAATTATTTTCGTTTTTATTCTATTCTTCTAACATGATCTCTACCCGATTCCAGTCGGAAAAATGAAGTTCCTATATGGTTCCTATAGTTTATTTGTTTATTTGTAAATGTTAAGTGATTGGCCATCATTGGCCTTATCACTGATCTTATAAACTAAACTTATAATAACATAAAGCATCACGGTACAATGTAACATCAGCACAAAATAAATAACACAGAGTATCACAGCAAGAAAAACAGGTTAACTTAGGGAATTCCAGTCAAAAGAGTCATAATGTGCATTAAATCTAATAGCCATCGCAGTCAAAGGTTCATTATCGCTATATGCACGTCTAGTTTGGTCAACTCTTAGTAGCCTAAAGTTTCTTAAAATACGAGCAGGTACGTGGAAATTAACTCTAGCTAAAAGGTCCGGTGAATCTATCTCTCCTAGGATGATTTTTTTCATAAACAAGATTTGCGCCGTTTCGCGACGAGTAGCGAGAGACTCGAGTCCAAAAATTAAACACCGGGCATGATAACTAGGTCTCGCTGCTACGTTACGCCAGGGTGTGAACCGTAAGACCAAACGGGTGAATGAAGTGCTAAAAATGTATGAATTCGAACTATAAATTTCATTTAAATACTTCGATTTCAACAATATTATACGCTCAATTATTTCAAATTAAAGAAAACCTAGTAAATTGAGTAAATTATGTATAGTTAGTAAATGTACAAACGCAGTACAACTTTTTTTATATATCATCTTGCTACTTTTGTTGTGGAGCCACCAGCACAAACTATTACCATTGCTATGTTTAGATTGTTGAGTCTCAATTTCCTCGTCATATTTGTGTGCTCTTGTAGTTATTGTGTTTTGTTTTCCATTTTATTGTCATACTTTTCTGTTTATTCAAAACAAACAACACAAGTGCCGTTTGAAACTTCCTTATGTCTTCGAAAAAATCAAAATATACAACCTTTAAAATCATACTCTACGCTGTAAAATATTTGTGCAATTATGCTTTATTATTTTTGCTAATGGTAGCAACATAATGACCAATATCATAAACAATATCGCACGAAACGTGAAAATATTAAAATTATTCAACGTCATTCTGCTACTCCCTTCCGTTACGCTAATCACGACCGTAAAACGTCCGCCCATAATTCACCACTTCCGTGCCTTGCCAGCGTGCTGGTTTGTACAAATGGCACGATTTTGTATTGCACCGTGCACAGAGCGCAAAACAAATGCCACTGCACAGTAACTACCTTCTCTGTGCGACACAGTACTAAATCTGCAGCAAGTCACGTTGGGGGAAACAGTAGGGGTTGGGACTGACCTCCGCCTTGTACTGTGGAGCCAAACCAAGCCCAATGAAAGTGTTTGCGGTTTGGTGTTTATTTGCCTCGCGAACGCGGTTTCTAACGCGCCAGCGAACGATTCACCGGAAATGTGGCTGCGTACTTTGCGCCTCGTTTCGATAGTGTGATTCACGCTACGCACACACATCACGCTGGCTCACTTGCTCACTCTCACGCGGCTCTCTTCTCACTTCAAGCTCGCAGCTCATCTGCCACGGAAACCCACGGGTGAGATGTTGCGTCTTGCAAACGGAACAGGAAAAAAAGCTTCCCCCGTTTTGTGCCGTAGAGCAATTTCAGCACGCCACCGCTATAGAGGTAGTTTTCGTGAGGGTGAAAGAGCGTTCGTACGTTGGTGGTGGTGGTGGTTTCGTGGTACGCGCACGAACCGTACGCTACTCCGCGTAACAAACAAAGAAAAAAAGACACCGAGCTGTAACCACCCCCTCCCCTTTGGGGGGTGGTTGGTGCGTGCGTCTTGTTTGCGGCGGTTGGCGAGTTGAACGTTCTAGGTTCGCTTTGCGTGCGGTTTCACCAGCCTCTTACCGCGGTACCGCGCACATAGGTACACACACACACGCACACGTAGCCATACACTTGTCACGCGGGAACAGGGGGTGTGGGAAAGGGGCCTGCTTCGTTTGTCCTGCGGAAGGTGCGAAGATGCAACACAAAAGGAAGGAGAAAGGAAAAAGCGCAAAGAAAAAGCACACACACACACACACTCACTTAAAAAGGGGGCAAGCAAACGGTCGGTCCGTGTACTGTCGTGGGCCCCTTTAGGAAGGAAAAGGGAAGTGAACCAAAGCAGGCAGAAGCACAACAAGAAGAAGCAGAAGAAGCAGAAGAAGCAGAAGAAGAAGAAGAAGAATAATAAGAAGAAGAGAAAGAAGATCCAGTCACGCAAAATGGTAAAATGCGCCATAGTATTAGGTTGATCACGAAAGGTGTTCTCCAGGGTTGTTTTTGTTGTTGTTGTTCTGTGTTCGAGGTAAGAACCGTCGTTTTGACCTGTGCAAGAAGATGGATGGGAAAGAAGATTGTATGAAGATCAACATACACGCACACACGCACGCACACGTGTATTTTATGTGCTTTGGAGTTGAAAGAAGCTAAAAGTTGAAAGCGTTTTCCTGTTCAGTTTCGTTTGGTTCCTTCTTTGTTTTGAACAAATGATGTTTTTAGTAACACGTGTTAAGCAGACATAATTCAACCATTTTTAGTATTTTGTATTTATCTTCCTCGTTTCATTTTTTTAAACTTTTATCTTACTTTTTAACTAATAAACACTGTAAAGGCTTAATTACAACATTTATCTCTTACTACTTACTGTTAGTATTGAAACATGTTATGTACTATTTATTATAGAACATTCATAGTTTACAATTTATGTAAAAAATATATTTAAAAAAAAAACAAAAAAAGGAAAACCAACATCAGGAAGCAAACGTACGAAATCGTGTCCGCTCTGTTGCCCGTTTCACGAGCTCAAAACCCTGGGCACCGCGGGCACCGCTATGCTTTTTATGCTCTCGTCAAACCCCCCACCAACCCTTAGCTGTGATGCTGGAAGGTACAAAGAATGAAACTAAACGAAAAAACAACAAAACTTCACATTAACGACTGTGCGGAGGTGCAAGGCACAAGGGGGCACAGGTAGCCAGCAACCCCGTGTGTGTGTGTGTTTGTGTGTGAGGGCACATGTTGTGTGTGTGAGGGCACACACAGTGACATCCGGACGCAGCACAGAGTGTCCCACAGCAACACACCAGGAACCGGGGCAGGGAACCATGGTTTTGGTAGGAGGGAAGGTGTGACGTTGTTGGCGGCTGCACACCAGCAGAACCGGGTGTGTAATGGAAAAACGTGACCAACGACGCGCGGCACACACGGAAAGGAGAATTTGAACACGCAACACGACGCTGGAAGGGCAGGGTGAGCCACGGGGGTGAAGGGTTGTCGGAGAGAGGGGATGGCCAGGAGAAACGTGAGTGAATATAGAATGTTGAACCGTGGATGTTAATTTCGCAGAACGAAACGGGCACCGGACAGTGTGTCTCTGTGTGTGTGTACGTGCCGTGAGCAAAGGGTATAACTTTTAGCAGCAGCAGCAAAGGTTGCGTAGAATCGAGAATCCCGCCGTGAGCCTATACCGTGCACGAGAGAGTGAATGAGCGAGCAGGCAAGCGAGCGAGCCAGTGAGCGAAAGAGACCGCGCCGGTGGGAGAGAGTGAGAGCGGGCGCGCTGTCAAGAACCCGAGCCACAACCTCGAGGCTCACGCTCGATGCGCTGACTTCGCATTCTTTCAATCGTTCACCGGAATCCTGCGAGAGAGGAACGCACACTCCGGCACGGAACAGTAGCAGCAGCAGCAGCCGCACATTCGCCGTGTTCGGGAACCTGTGCGTCACACACAGAGTTGGCGGTGTGTGAATGTGAAACGGAGATAGAGAGCGAGCGCACGGCTACGGCATCGAACCGAGAAGCGCTTGTGTGTGAGCGAGCGAGTGCGGAAATTGAATCGCGTTGTGTGTGCGTGTGTGTTTTTTTAACTTCCGCGATTTGAGTTGGAATTAACCGGTAACCGGACACCGGGCATTCGATTTGTGCGTGTTTTTTTGCTTTTCAAAAATCTAACTACACCTAACCTGCTCCGCTGTCAGTACGGGGTGGACAACCACCCTCCAGTGACGGTGTGAGCTGTATGTGTGAGTGTGTGCGTTTGCAGAACGTTCTACAAGCACGCACGCACCCTGTGACAGCACTGGCAAACGTCAAACCGACGGAGGGCTTCACCGAAACCAAAAGCGGGCAGCGAACGGCGGAGCCAAACACAAATACAAACGTTCGAAAACAACCACCGGCTCTCGTTCGTTCGTGACAGAAGCGTGTGTGTGTGAGTGTGTGTGTGCGTTTCGTGACAACATTAAAACGTTTCTCCCCTCGGCTGGTGTGTGTTGCGCTACGAGAGAGCGCACAGAACCATCATTGTGTGTGCAGTTGTAGCGGCAGTAGACGACAGACACCACAACGCAGTGGTGCTGGAAGAAGGGGGGGTGCACACGGGTGCGCACGAAATCATGGCGTCATCTCACGCACACAACACGGCACGACGCAGCCTACTGCTACTCCGTGCCACCACGGTCGCCGTCGCTCGGTAGAGTCGTGCACGTACACTCCAAGCTCAAGCTCTGCTCTCTCCCCTGCGAACGGGGCGCGTTCTATTTTGACAACAACCGTCGTGCAGCACGGACACGGAACAACCGCGCCACCATCCCCCCGCCCCGTTGCTTTTTGCCAAGGTTAAAAGCTCTTGCCCACTCAATGTGAAACAGTAACGGAACAAAGAGAAGAAGCAAAAACAGGATTAAAGGGGACCCCCCCCCCCGTCTGTGTGTGTGAGTTTGCACCGTGAACGTGATCAGAACATTGTCGCAAAACTCGTCGCCGCCTAAAAGAGAGGTAGCAGAAAAAAAAGAAAACGGAAAGGAGCAAAACCGACATGAACGACGCCGCCGTTGTCGGTACGCTTAGTGCCGGCAGCATCCTTGCCGCCGCCGCCGCCGCCGGCGACTCACCGGAAGAATCGCCGCTCAGCCCGGCGACGGGCGGTAGCGGAAGCGAGAGCAGTAGCTCCCCGAGCGCCCCGTCCTCCATCTCCTCCTCGACCAGCGGCTCGTCGGCGTCCACCTGTGAGGCGGCGTCACCACCGGGCGTCACCACCGGCCAGCCACCGTCGGTAGCGCAGGTGCTCTACATGCCAGTGGGGCTGGCCAACATAAAGGAGGAGCTGCCGGAACCGGAAATACAGGTAGGAAGGGGGAGGGGGTGTGCCCACGCGGCACAGCACGCACAGTTCGTGACAGACAAAATGGCGACCATTTGGTGGGCAGCTTTCACGCACATTACCTGCCTGTCCGGCCGATCGTGGACAAAATCGTAGCAGACGTGTGGTGTGAAGGCAGTACAGAAGGGACCCGGCCAATGCTCCACTTTAGTTTGCAAAATCTGACTCGACAAATTTTTGGTTTGGCCCACACTTACACCCTCCTCGCATCCCCCTTCCCCGGGGAGGTTGTGTGACTCCTTCATTAGTGCTGGCAAAACGGTCGCCGAGAGAGAGAGAGAGATAGAGAGAGAGAGCGTATTATTATTGCGCTGCTGCGTTTTTGTCACAGCGTTTGTCACGTCAAAGATGGTGTGCTTTTTTGTGCGTTCTGTTGTATTGCCTCTACTCACGCGCATTACAAACACAGTCACACACACACTCGTGCACATCGTCCGGTAGAGTGGTTCTCTGTGTTCCCAGTGCCGCCGCGCTTCACTGCACGCAACTCCCACCTTCGGTGCTGCACACTCAGCGGACAGCGGAGGCAGGAAAACCCACTTGGCGCAATGAAACCATTGAAAATTATGTTAAATATTTAGCTGCAGGGTTTTAAAAACGGCGTGTAAGCTTTGGTAAAGTTTCAATTTTACATTTTTCACAAACACATTTTGCACGCCAAACAAACGGCCTAATGAGATACGCATTTTTCGCTACAACTCGTTAGACTACCGCTCCGTTTTGTGGCTGCCAAAACACACGTGCGCTAGAACGAGAGGGAAAGAGCAATTGAATCGTGTGCGTGTGAGAGAGAGAGAGAGAGTTAACGAGTGAATGAGACGGAGCGTAATAGAATCGTGCTCACGCGTTTTTTTGTTGTTGTTGTTGTCCGAAGTATCTAGAGAGATTAGATTTGCGTGTTCCTGCATTGTACAGTGTGTACCAAAATGTATAATTAATGTCTTTAAAACACCAATATTGTTTCCTGATGGTTCTCCTACGGCAACTCGTATGTCTTGAAGTTTTGGATGGAATAATTACATTAAAATTCGGAGTTACTTTGAATTTATAGGTAAACTAAAAGTTAACAAAGTTATTCAACGTACAGTAAATTCACTCTAAGATGTCTGCAATGCATTAAATGTCGAGCTGTAAGGCGAATGTCTTCTTAGGACGAACTTATCCAATTTAGCTAGATTATATAACAAAGAGTGAAATACACGGCGAAATTAACTATTTGACAGATATTTTCGCCTGGTAAAGCTAATCTTCACAATTAATTGTTACCGTGCGGCTACATGAGGTGAAATATACAGCGAAATGAACTATTTGACAGGTGAAATATCTGACAGGTACAGCTAAAGGGTTGGGGGAGACGCAACATCCGCTTTCGAAATTCTATTAAAAATAATATCTTCTTAAGCAAAACATTCCCTAATTGGAAGAAATTATGAACTGTTTACTGAAAATTGACGAAGTACTCGATATTGAAGATATTTAATGGTTTTAATTACGATTTTGTGCATGTTATTTGTTTACATTGCACATCAACTGGTTGCTGTGATGCTTTATCCGTCAGATATTTCGCCTGTCAAATAGTTCATTTCGCTGTATATTTCACCTCATGTGGCCTCGCGGTTATGCTATGCAAGCTAGTAACGTATACAAAAGCGCAGTTAAACACATTCAAGAACTTTAAAAGCAAGCTTTGCGGTAATTTTTGGTAAATAGTCCATCAGCTCTTCCATTTTGTGAATGTTCCGGTTCAAAAGGAAATTTCTTTAGAGTGATTATCGAAAGCGGCAGTTGTTTATCCTTCTACATATACATATGCGTGGACCAGATTTTTTTCCGATACAAAATAGAGACTAGATGTTGTCTGTGGCTTTTTTGGCATGTTGATCATGTTGCTTAACGTTAACGTTTAAGTTAGCGTAAAGCTAGCGTTATCATGTTTTTCATGCTCGACAGTTAACATCTCCCAGCCAGGTTTCATGACCAACTGATTCAAAACAAAACTGATTTCTTGTGCATTTATCGTGCACAGCACTGTAAGCCCGTTTCACGCTTCTCTCATTTCGCCTACTGCGAGAGTACTACTGCTGCGCTGTTTCTCTCTCTCTCTCTTGGAGCGTTTAGGTGCAAGGCAAGGGGTGTGTACTACTCCCTCGAACCATCCCCCTCAATTAACGCAAAACGCCGGGTTTGTTGTTGTGCGCGGCGCGGTTTGTTTTGTTGAAGTTCCTCTTCTTTCTCTTTTTCTTCTTCCTCTTCTTCTTGTGCTACTTCTTCTTCTTCTTCTACTACTTCTTCGTCAGCGCTTCAGCGTGCTGGCTAGCCCGCTCTTGTGCGCATTCCTCATCCCTTAGCATTCGGTGATTCTTGCTGCGGTTCGCAGACCTTCCAGCGGACCACACAAAACTCTCCGATCACTGTACAACATCTTCCTCCCGCGTGTGAGGGATGGTCGTGAAGGTATGGTGCCTTCTTGGAGTTCTTCCCCGTGTCTTCCCTGTGCACGCGAACCGTTCCCTCGTACTGCACTCAACCACATTAGCTCATTGTTTCGCTCGAGCATCTAGGGAGCTGGGGTGGTTTTTCTTTCACTTCCAGAACATTTTTTTCCCCATTCTGCCAGCTCCCTTTTTCTACTCCATCACGAGTCCGTTGGATAGTGGTTCGATCGTGCCAACTCTGCGCCTTCTCCCCCATCGCATGATGTTGACTTCTTGCGCGTTCTCCATTCCGTGCTGTTCGTTCTTTGCGTTCGTGTTGGCTTGTTTTCTTTCTTTCTTTCTTTTTTTGCATCTCCCCGTTCCGATTGCCTTCAAGCGGGCAAGAAGAAGCAGCGCGCGTTCCCAAAGGCATCTTGGATCACAGAGCGCACCGAAAAAAGCTCCCTTGCAGTCTGTGCCTCACGTTGTTCTGTTTTCCTTTTCATTTGCTCCTGCTCGCACACACACGCTCTGCTGCCCACCTGCTCGCTCTCGCTCTCTCCCTCTCTCACGGTTCTGTTTTTCATCTCGTGCGTATTTTCTCTTCACTTCAAAATGGCTCCCACTGAAGAGGTGGTTTTATAACCCGAGGGCAGCCGTTTAAAAAAAGACCTCACAGACACGAGGCCACTTGTTGATTTTTGACGCTCGTTTAACGTTGGACTAATTTTTTCCCTTATTTTTCACGAACTGTCTGTCGATTCTGGAAGAAATTCCATTCCCACTTCGGTTGCCATTTCTGTTTCAGTCACGTTTCTGTCACGGGTACTATTGCCCACTGGGTTCGCTGGATTGCGCTTCGAACAACCGTACTAACGATCTCCCAATTCCCCGTAGGCCGACTCCGAACTGTCCCTGGAGGAAGGTCACGCGCTGGTGCAGGTCCTGGAAGACACGCCGAACGATGAGGCGCCACCGCCGGAGCCGGAGGTCGAAATACGTGCCGGCAAGGCGGACAAATCCTTCCGCAAGCTCACGTCCGACGGCTACCCGGCCAAGGGTGCCGTCGTCCGGCTGCAGATGGGCAAGGTGACGTACCAGCTGACGGACCAGATGCTCAAATCCGGTGCGCTCGCCGCCATGCACAATCCGCTGCTGCTGACGAAGGATCAGCTCGAGCGAATGATCAGCGACAAAGACCCGGAGCTGGAGTACCGGAAGCACCACAACAACAACAGCACCTGGCAGCGCTACATGCCGATGTACTACAAGGGCATCAAGCAGAACTACGTGCGCTGCCTGGAGTGCGGCTGGCTCGTGCTGCACAAGGCGAGCACTGGCACGGGCAGCCTGCTGCGGCACCGCTGCAAGATCAAGCTGCCCTCCGGCGTGGAGGTGAAGCTGGAGCCGAAAGTGTCGAGCAGCTGGAACAGCTCGCAGGGCGGCAAAGCGCCGGCGGCGCCCAAATCCGCCGCAGCCATTGGCGCCGCGAAGGTGGTGCAGCCCGCGGCGCCACCGTCCAGCACGGCCGTCACGACGACCCCGCCGCAGATGGTGAAGTACGGTGGTGTGCTGCCCCAGAACGTGAAGGACGAGCTGGTGCGGCAGCAGGCCTGCGTCCTGTACAAAGACATCGTCAGTGCGGATCTGTTCGATCAGCCGAGCTTCCGCACGCTCGCCCAAATGCTGGTCAACATCGGTGCGTTCTACGGGCAGCAGCCGGACGGGCTGCTCGCGTCTCGGGACGCCCTGCTCGAAACCGTACTGCCCGCCATGTACCACGAGGCGAAGGGCCAGCTCAACAAGGTGCTGTCCGACTGCGATCTCACGTTCAGCTTCAGCCTGTTCCGGCACGAGCACGAGCGGCGCACGTACGTCGCGATCAACGCGTACACGGTCGCGTCCGACTACTACTTCCGGCCGCTGCACGTGAAAACGCTGGACGTGACCGGGCAGGAGGCGGCCTACGTCGAGCATCTGCAGCGCATCATCGAGGACAGCCTCGCCCGGTCGTTCTCCGATCCGCTCAAGCTGGTGTACGGGGGCCCGCCGGACGCGGACGACTGCCCGGAGCCGGAAAGGACGCTGCGCAACCAGCGCGAACAGTACGAGCTGATACCGTGCGCGGTAACGATGCTGTGGGGCATTATGAGGCGCGTGCTGGACATGTTCCAGTACGACAGTGGCCGCTACCTGGAGCGGTTCATGCTCGGCAGCGAGGACGAGGACGAGACGGTACCGGCGGAGCTGGCGGTGCTGCAGCGCTTTCTCGAGCCGTTCCGCGAGCCGATCCGGGGGCTCGCCTCCGACACGGGCGTCACCATCAGCGAGGTGGTGCTGTGGCGCAAAAAGCTCGAGCTTAGCTTCCGCCCCGAGCCGGACGACGAGGAGGACGTGCGGCTGCTGAAGGAAACGCTGCTCGACCAGCTGAGGGTACACTTCCCGCTGCACGACTACCACCGGATAGCGGTGTTTCTCGATCCCAAGTTCAAAGGGTTGCGCTTCCTGTCGGACGAGGAGCGGAACGAAACGCTTGCGAAGGTGAAGCAACACCTGCACGCCGATCTCGACGGGGTGGAGCGGGTGAAGCGGGGCCAGTACGGGACGCACGGGGTGCGCAAGCGGCGCAGCTCGCTGGCGCCGTCGGAGCTGCCGTTCTACGAGTTTATGGACGCCTCGCTGAAGCTCGAGTGCGAGGACGTGGTGGACGACGAGATTCAGCAGTACGTGGACGTGAAGCTGGAGAGTGCGGTCGACATCATGTCGTACTGGCGGAACGAGACGGCCTTCCCGCTGCTGAAGCGCCTGTGCCGGCGCATACTAAACATTCCTGCGGCCTGTGATGAGATGCGGCAGCTGTTCGGTCAGACCGGCCAGCGGGACCTGCAGAAGCGGCGGCTCGCGCTTAGCAATAGCGAGCTCGATATGGTGATGTATCTGCATCAGAACGTGAGCAGTCCGTAGTAAGATTGTGCTTTTTTGTGAGAGCAGAAGGGGGAGAGAAGGGGAGTCATTGCAGGATATAAGAATAAAGTTTATATTTATTAATTTTTAAAACTCTGGTTCTTCTTGAGATAAAAACGGAACCCTGCAGCGTCCGAAACAGTAGAAGCAAGACTTTGAGCGTTTGATAACATCCAGTTGCATTTGTTTGACTTACACTTTAGATCGCGCGATCGCTTCCTGGAGTCAAGCCAGCAGATTGAAGCGCTGGTGGAACGATTCGCCCGTGAAACGCCCATCCCGGAAGCACCGATCAACCCGATCGGTAGTGGCAAAATACCGCTGGCGTACGGAAAACCGGGCGAGCTGAAAGTATGGGGCATCCTGTATCTGTGAGTATCACTTTATAGTAAATCAGACCAATATGAAATTAACTTTACTTCGCTCTTTCGATAGACGACTTTTGGCGGCCACGTTCTCCTGTGGATATGCTGGTATGAAGGCGCTGTTCCTGCGTCTTCTCGCGCTGCCCGCTACGATGGGGCTGCTGTGGCTGTTCTACGGCCAAACTGGCGACGATGCGCACGGATTCTTCAGCAAGGGTGGTCTCATCCTAAGCGTACTGGCACTCAGCTACGGTGTCGGCATATGGGCAACAATCTCACTGTGTACGGATGAGTTGTAAACGAGAAGATTTTGCAAGTTTGCTAAAGCATTAACCCTCAATTCATTCCCTTTAGTTCCACCGTGGAGAAAACGCTTCTGCCAGGAGTATGCGGAGGGCCTTTACACTGGCGCAACGATGCTGATCGCGTACAACACCGTTTCGATACCGTTCTCCTTCATCTCGTCGGCCGTCGCTGCCTGTGTGCTGTACCCGCTCGTCCTGGATCCGTCCAATCCCGACGGTATGACGTTCACGTATCTGCTGGTGGCGCTCTGGACCAGCTTCATGCTGGCCGAGCAGCTGTGCGTGATGTTTTTGCTGGTGATGAAGTCACAGCTGAACGCGGCGATCGCTACCTCGTACATACTGATCGTGTGCCTCACGCTCGCCAGTGGCACTATCAGGTAAGGTGGAACATTCAATACAACTTTCTACCTCTGTTTTGCTAATGTTTGATTTCCCCTTTTCACAGATCCACCAAAGGATTGCCCGGATGGTTGCAGGAAAACGCTAAAGGTGTGCACACCAAGTACGCCAGTTCGCTGCTGCACACGGCCACGTTTTTGGGCCGCAAAATGAACTGCACACCCGCCAACGGGATCGTATGTCCGCAGCCGGCCGATTTTCTGATGGAGCGGCTTGGCCGCCCGAATCCCCAGGAAACGACCGATATTGCCGCCAGCATTGCTTTTGCCCTGGGGTTGTGTGCGTTCAACATGATACTGTACCTACTACCGATGCCTCGCTTTGTGCGACGGAAGTTCCGCGAGTAGAGAGAGAGAAAGGGAGAGAGTGAGAGAGAAATACCATTACAGATTATCGTACAGTCTAAGGATAATCTGTAATTGTATTTTATTTAAATTAAGTTTAATTAAGGTAATTTGACAATTGTGGCACACTTTAGGGCCAACGTATTTCATATGTTTGAGATGGATAAAATCACAATATGCACGTTATGCGTGCCTAGTATACTTCATTATTGGTAAAAAAAATGTACGTGTATTTTATTTTAGGCAGAAAAATTATGAATAATATCAAGAAATATAGCTTTTTAAACTTATACAAAAATTCAATTGTTGCATACTTACAAAAACTCGAAATTCTATTATTGCACACTTTATACCCAATGAGTGCACACTGCCGAATACATTGAAACCGACGAAAGCGACCCCTAAACTGGATGTTTATCGTTCGAATAGTGTTAAGAATAATACTCACTATTTGAAGTCCTTTTTGCGATATCTCTCATAGTTTCTGAAATATTTAAGTTTAAGGTTTTCATTTTTAATAAATTAAATGTCATAAATCTGAGGAAGCAATCATATTTAAAAAAAATCTATATTTTCAGGAAAATATGGTTGTTCATACTTTAGACAGATTTCATAAGAAAATCCTTTTTGCGCTATCTCTTCTAGTGTCCGAGAAATTCAAGTTTAAAGGTGTATGTTGGCAAATTTCATAAATTTGGGGAAACATCATATTTAATGAAAAATTCTGATATTTTCGGGAAAATACAGTTTTTCTTACATTCCACTGATTACATATTAAATTCCTTTTTGCGCTATCTCTTCTAGTTTCCAAGATATGTAAGTTTAAAGTCTTATCGTGAAATTTTTCATTACGTTGGGGGGAAAATCATTTTTGAACAAAATCTTATTAAAGTCCTTTTTGCGAATATGAATTTGTTTGTCCTCTTACCATTACCATCGTCCTTATACCGTTAGCGAGATATTAAAGTTCTTTGTTTGCGACGTTCGCAGATTCTTTGCGACAATCGAAAAATATGTTTTGCTGAAAATTACAAACTTGTGTTTGGAGAATTGGAAAATTGGGTTTGTGGCCAAGGACCGTAAAGATATCAGGTCAAGTTATAAGCCCGTTTTGACAGCTAGGTGGAAGAAGAATCGACGAAGAAAACTGACAGTTAGTTTTCCGCTTTTGGCGAACGCTTCAAGTTCTCGAAGGAAAATTTCCATTTTAAATCACGGACTGTGTTCTAATAAACTAAAATATTCACCCAAATTGATCTCCACCAAATATTGACCATGCAAAACGTAAACAATCCATCAATACATATACAAGCGGTAAACCATCTGTCAAAATCGGAGCCCTGGAGGGGATCGCCAAAAGCGTTATAACTACACCTCATTATACATTCCACCTTGGTTTGTGGCAATGGCAGATTTATATTTTTTGCTTCTCGAAATTCTTGATAGCAAAATTGTTGGTCGCATAATTCTTGGTTGTAAAATTGTTGGTCGCAAAATCCCGCGTTAGAACATTTTTAGGTCGCCAAATTCATAGTTGCAAAATTCATGGTGATTTAGTGTTTGGGCGCAAAAGCCACGAACAAGGATTTTGCTCCAACAATCATTCTCAACAAATTTCATTGATTTTAGGCTTCACGGCGCGTCGCTGTTTGGCGGTATGTCTAGGCGCACGGTGAGATTGCATTGTACAATTGTATGCAATGTTGTGTACGAGTCACCCCCGGTACTTGAGTTCAATCTTGTGAACAAATCGTAACGAAAGCAAATCACAATGGTAATTTTTTTTTTTTCAAATCATTCCATTTTTTTCTGATAAACATACCACCAGGGATTTGAAACTCAAAACAAATGAGACGATTTTACAAGCTTATCATTTTCAACGAAATGTAAACCAGAAGTTTTTGTTTTATTTACATGGCTCAACGTTTTTTTTCCAAATGGTTAAGGGACTTTTGTCGTTTTCAATTTGTTCGATAAAATAGTTCCACCATACTTATACGTCCAACGGTCTACTTATACACGATACGATACGTCCAAAACTTCAAAGTGATCATTAAAGTATCAATATGAAACAAAGATAAATTTTTAAAAAGTTTCAAAAGAGATAGTTTATGCTTCTTGTGTTACTCAGAAGTTCACAAGTTCACATAAAACTCACAAGTTTTCAGGTTCATCGGTCTATTCTGCACTTTGTTCCATTATAGGGACACTAAACCAATCTGACTAATTTACTTCACTGCCTCCATTAGCAGTCTCACACGTACGTAGTTACATCTATCTCTCCTGTTTGTAATGAATCTTACCACTCTGGATTTCATTGAATGCAGCTACCATTAATATCCGCTCCACAAACTCACCAAACCAGCGCAAAGGTTAATTCAGTAACCAAAAATGCTCGTGCTGCAGATGAAACATTCCACAGACCGCAGACTCTATGGAACGTTAACAGAGGAGTCTGTTAAAGGAGGCCATCTCTACCCACTTTTCGATGTGTCCCTTTCCCTCCGCGCCAAAGGAAGTCGGTTAATTACCATCAACTACAACAAAAACCAACAATACTTACCTAGCTGTGCGAAGCCATCCGAGAGCTGCCATCCGTAGCTAATAAAACCGAAACGACGATCGCAGCCGGTGTGATTTGAATTGGTTTCGATTGTTGTGTTTCCGTTGCATTTGCTTCGCGAACGTTTGGGGGACTTGATCTTGATCGCACTGCCAACGGGGCCGTCCTTGCCGTCCGAAGATCAAGCGACCGTTCGTACGATATCGCGTGTGGTTCTGTCCGACCGATCGGTGAACGATTTAACGATCGTTAAGCCATTAACACGGAAAAGGCCGTGTGACAAGTGCGAGCCCGGTGAGGTCCCGTTCAACGCTGGTGCAGATTCCGCTCCGACCGGATGATGCTACCGATGTCGCCTGCCGACCCCTGAGCGGTGCAGAGGTCAGAGGCAATAATATACGCGCGTGAGTGGAGAGTGGTCGTAAAAGCGGAGGATCACCAATGAGAACAATCGACTTTTTGATGGCTCGAACTTTTTACAAGTATTTCATTAGCAGCAGCAGCAGTAGCCGTCGTAGTTGAACTAGATCTTGCGTGTGCGCTCTCACATATTTGAAGGTCCAGTCCCGGGGAAGGTTGCGCACCAGCGCGTGATCGCGCGTTCTCTTCGGCGCTCATTTCACAAGCCGCACAAGCCGGATGGATGCGCGAACGGATGGAGAACGGGATCGAGAATGGGTGTCCCGAGCTGAGGCGGTCTTGTGCGGGTGTGCGACAACGACTTGGCGTTTACAACGTGAAGGCATTAATCCATCGGTAATTACAGTCACCCGCCGGTTAGCGAAGGGCAGTAGGGCGGGATGATGAATAGAATTATGATGCGGCTGTCGTCGGCCGAAAGGCAAAAGGCAGTAGGCGATCGGGTGATGGCATTAAAAGGGCTGCTTGTATTTGAAGAAGACGCGTTTTGGAGGATACGAGAAGGGTAAAATAAGATCGATTTTAGTAGATTCATTCCTAAATATGTATAATGTGCAGTTGATAAGTCTACTTGGAGCATAAATTGCGTGGATAAGTTACATTGTATGCTCATCAGCTTAAACTTACGCTCAGGTATTTTTAAATTGATTTTCCCTCACAAATCGTTTGACACATTTCACACAAGATCTCATTATTTGACAAGAAACAAACAAATCTTTACAGTCTAAAACATGCTGCAATGAAAAAAATAAATATACATAATGGGCAGTCGGGTGCATATCAAACCTGCCATACCCGCTTACCGAACCCGACGAAGCGCCAATCCAACCACCCAATTAAGATCTTCTCGATTTCTCGAGCCTCGAGCCCACCTCTGCTAATGCGGCGGCATTGCTTTTTTGCGCTTCATTTAGCACGTCAAGCCAATCCGACCGATTTCAGCAGAACTCTTAACCTTTTCTTCGCGTACCACCAGTGTTCCCACGGAGGGGGAGCGTCGAATGGCATGATTAGCACCCGGTTTTGGTGAATTATGCGATCGCAAACAAAAAATGCACCCACCAGCGGGGAAGGGCAGAAGAGATGCAAATTATCGCAAACCAACCAAAAAAAAAAAATTGATGCTTCATTCTTTTCGTTGGACTGCGATTTTTTGTCTGGCCGTGCTAGTATGTCGCCATGCGTTTAACCACACGGTTTCATCACGCTCGAATGAAGCTGCAACTGACCACCGGGCGCCACACGGTTGGATCATAATAAGTGGGGCTTACAATCGGGACCCCCTGCCCCTGATCCCACGTGATGCTCAGAACCTCACCAACTCTGCCCGAACTGCTGCGCGAGCTCGAGCGCGCGCACACTGTATAATCATGGCGAGCAGCAGTAATAAAGCGTTAATGTTTGCCGGAGCTTCCAAGAAGGTAGGGAAGAATTTGCATTGTTAATACCAAATTACTCACCCACCCACACCCCTGCTCCACTCGGAACGCAATATTGTTGTGCGCTCAAACAAATGCATCAACGCGCGTCTTTTTAGGGTCATCTAAGACGAGGCATCGACAACAGCTAACAACAACAAAAAACCATCCAATTCTTGTGACCACGCTGCACCGGGCGGCGTAGAATGGGCAAGATTTTCCGGCACAATCGCACCGATCTAACGATTGATCGTGCACCTTGCTAGGTGCGTCTCTTCGCCACGCTACGGAAGCAAGTATCTGATCGTCATCAGGCTCAGATCTGACTGAAGATCGAGTAAATCTTCACTTCGACAGCAAGCGCGAGCGGGTAGCAATTAAAAATCATCCAACCTGCCAAGGTCACGACAGAATTTAACCTCCTTACGGTTCGCAGGGTTGGGGGGATGTTGCTTGCTATAATGCGTGTGATCTCCGTGCTGTTCCGAACCCCCAGGGCACTGGTTTGAGTTGCAAGGTCGAATGGGCTACCAGTCTAATTGGGGGTGTCAGGAAGCCTAAGTTGCCTCTGCTATTGCTCTGAGAATGATCTTCCTTTTTTGTGATTGTTTTTTTTCACTCCGCTAGAGGTAATACTAAATTAAAGGAAGAACCTCTCTTGAAGATGGCATGGAGACGCCAAGGCAATAGTAAAATAGATCTCTCCAAGCTGTCTTAGGTGTTCGTTTTCCCCGTCGTGTTCTATGCGACTGTCCAGCATCAAGGCCAGTAGCATGATTTGGGTTTGACACATCAGATCGTTCTGTTATCTAGTAAGATCGGACACGACGCTCACACAATTACAACGCCCGAAACGATTATACTAAATTCAATTCCCAAAACTCCATTCAACCTTAAACTGTGTTTACTCCACCGAGGGCTTTTGCTTTGCTATTTGTGAGGCCCTTTTTTACTGTTGTTATTGTACCAGTGATGGCGTAACGCAAGAAAAACGCGACCGCGCACACGGGGTAATTTGCGAATTTGGTTTGTTCGGTTGATTTCTGCGCGAGGTGGCGAGGCGTTACTTTTTCGGATCCCACGGGCTAATTTCGCTGCACGCTGAGGGTGGTTTCGGCTAAACCGCCCTGAATCGCGCAACATACTTTTAGCTTGTAGGTATGTTTGTGTGTCTGTGTGTGTGTATGTATGTGTGAGAGATGGTTAGAAAAGGTGGAAGTAAATCTATGGGAGGGAACGCATATGCTTGCGGGCGTTCCATTGCCACGTACGCCCCGATGTGTTTTGCTGGAGAGGCCGACTGCCGCGTAGGTTATTTTATTTATTTTTTGCTAGTGACGGCATTTTGTTGTTGTTGTTCTCTTCTTGTTGTTACTACAAATCACTACACATGGAAGTATTTATTTAGATTTGCGTGAGAAAGGAAAAGTAGTTTTTTTGCGGTTGTTCGTTCTACATTAATTCATGGCAAAAATGGTTTAAATCAACTGAAATATAAGGCAATATTAAATATTCGACTAAAATTATAAATATAATAACGTATAATTAATTTATTCAACATCAAATTAAACAGTATATTAAATCATAAATGCAGAAGGCATTCGAATGTATGCAAACATGTAAAATTACGAATAATTAATCGGCTTTTACATCAAATATTACATGATGCCATAGAAAAAAATCCATAGCATTGAATTCTTTACTTATGTAATGAAAATTTTGATTCACTTTTACTAACTCCACCATTGCCTTTCGTTTTTCAAGCAAATTTGTTCCCTTCACCTATTAAACCTGTTCCCCCGGCTGTAGAGATACTAAAAACCAGTAGCGAACTCTAACACCTCATCACCATAGTGTAAGATAGTGAAGTCGTGATAACACACGCGGCCCAAAATAAACAAATCCCCATCTTGATAAGAGACCGTTACCATCGTTTAATTTTGGGAATTTTCGGAACATCTTTCCTTCACCGTTTAACGGTGTTTCAAGCTCTCGAATTTATTTATTATTCTTTTTTTTTTCGCCTCCCTTTTCTAAACACACAGATGCGTTACATTTTATGAGATGATTTGTAGGGCAAAACCACAAAAAAAGTAAAAGGAATCGTAGTGGAATACCTTTTTGCCTCCTTTCCTCATTTTGTAGGACCTGAATGATGACGATGTGATAATTATAGGACCGTGGTGAGTATGCACGTAATGTGGGCTTTTTGGCTTCAGTTTTTTTCTTTTCTTTTGTGAATTTTTATCCGAAAAAACTGACCCCAACGGAATGTGAAGAGTTCGCGATCTTCTCATGTACAAACGAGCGAGCGGAATGCTTTTCGGGGAGCGAGGAAGCTTGTTCAAAACAGCCTGAAAACTGACTACGTGACTGACAAAGCTCTATAGCTTCTTTGTTCCTGGTTTTTGTGCATCTCCGGCCGACTTCAACGGTAGGCGGAACGCAGTATAGTTTTGATTGTAAATTTTCATTAGAAATGGAAATGACACGACCAGTTGTAGTGTTTATGGGATGGCATCCCCGAGGCCGGTAGGAGGCATTTTCTTTGTCCGTATCTGTCTCCTAATTGCCGTGCATAAAATTTGCTTACAAATACTTCCCCCCGTTATCTTGGCTGAATGTCGCAACAATGCTGGAATTTGTAATTAGACAAACCCAAAATGCAGTTTCTTTCATCGTTTCATAAACATGGGACAGGTAACATAACTCAGTTTTTATCTGTTTTACATGGAGCATGCAGCAAAAATTGTTACACAGTTATGGGGCGAAACAATCAAATACAATATTCACTAATGCCTTCCTCCCGTAAACATCTGCCAATCCCACGAAAGGGTTCATTTGTCTATTAATGTGAGATATCCCGAAGACGACGACTGCGATCTTGTGGTTCATTTTTCACCCAACACGTACAGTAAATCATTCCCTGAAACGTATAATTAAGAACGAACCCATATCCTCCCCAATCAAGCTAAAACATCTGCCATTTCCCGCCGTGCATCGACTGAAACGACATTCCCGATTGAGCAAATCGAACGGAAGACTTCAACGCAATATCCAGCGAGAAACCCCTACGTATCTGACGGGAAACACTGTTAAGTGCAATGTTTGACCACCACGTATCACCTAATGGAGAGACCTCTGTTTCATCTTTGCCCCCGTGGAATGCCCCTCCCCAATATATATCCCCCCCCCTCCTCCACACCCGTCCGTTGCCACCCCCAAATCCCACTCGTTGAGCAATCGCGCATACCTACGCCGGGTTCAAGATCGATCACGCGATAGCGGCAACAACATTTTTGACAGCCCACAAACTTACCAGAAGGAAAGGTTCAGCTTGATGACGGTACGGCACGAAAGGGAACATCCAAACCCGGGCCCGGAGAGACAGTATCAATTTTTCCCACAGCTTTTCCCTTCCAGTGACCCGGTAATGGTTACACAACCCCCTGGGCCCCCCGAACCCAGAACCGTGCTGTCGCGTTGGCAGATGCTTTTCCGACATCTTCGCGCCGGTGTTCATCTTCTTGTGTTGGCATTGTGCTTTCGGATCGCGATAAAAGAGTTGACGGCGCTTCGATAGTGATAGGGATGATCGATTATGTGTACGATCGGTAGGTGGTGCTGCTTTGTGTGTTACATTGTAGGTTGTGGATGATCACTATTAGCAATCCGAAAAGAGTAATGTACTTCAACTTCAACTTAAAAACGAATTATTTATTGAAGTATAACTTTCTAGCCCCATTTAAATGGCCTTTAAACTACCAATGAATACCAAAATCTAATTTTAAATAATATACCCGGTGCTAAAAAACTCTGTCATAATTTAACCACATCCAAAGATTCATCTTATTCCTCACTGCCCGTTACTCGCTCGTAAAACAAATTAATTCCCACACACACACATACTCCACTAAGCACTGCCACGGCCACCAGATCTGAATCAGTAAACTTTGGTGCATCTTACTTTTCACCTCATTAGCGATTCTGTACGACAACAAAAAAGAAGCAACCGAGGGAGAGAGTCAACGAACATTATCTAACGTGATTAATCGCCCATTGCCTAGAGCTTCCCCGCTCCGAGGAGACAAAATGCTCAATCAGACTAGGTGTGTGTGTGTGTGCGCCCTCTCAATCGAAAAGCACCTGTGAGAAAGTAAAAGTACAAAACCCCCGGCCACAGCAAGTACTTGCTCCGGGATGCGCCTGCTGTATACTGCCTAATGAGATCGTTTGCTGCCGGGTGACTTTTGACATGCGTATTTTAACATTTAGCGTTTTGATGGCGTGGCGGCTTGGACAGTGGAAATTAAGCGCCCAGTTCCCACGGCTCACCAGCGCTGTTTAATCTGTCACTATGCGATCGATCTTTTCGCTCATTTATTCACTTGATCCCACTTAAATTGTGTACTGCGAAAGCGAACCACCAAAAAAACGGGTAAGTACAGGAAGTATCTTAACCTTTTTTTGGTCCGTCCTGTCCGTCCCGTCCGGCTGTGTCCTTGCATTTTGTGTTAAAGATGATGAGACTACCCTCGGGTCATTGCTTGCAACATTGCTCACCACTCCACTCACAACCGTTACGGAACCAACTTACAATGGCTTGTTGTCTATCATTTAACTGTCACCGTGGATCGCTACCGCTTACCGGGTTGAACGCCTCAAATTCGACAATCAATTTGTTCTGCCGGTTGTCTGTCGTGTTAGTGTCCCGGGTGGGCACAAACACCGCAACGCTAGCCAAAACGGGCACGATCGATTTTCGTCTTTCGGCGTTAAATTGATACCTTCCGGTTAATGACGGTTGGTGCCGGGGTGGAAAGGCCATTCCGGGCCATCGCTGGCGGCGCAGTTCCTCATGGAGCAGTGAGCATTAATTTGTCGAACGGCTCAACCGCTACAACACCGCTGCAGGCCACTAATAATCGCCCGAAGGGAGGAGGTAGTGATTTTTTGTTTTTTTGGGGATAAATTATGGTCATTTCAGCACGACCGTGAGTGGACCTGGGTGGCTGGGTCTGGGCCGGGTGCAAGGAAAGCCACCGCGAGCCAACGTAATACGGCGATGGAATTGATTAATTCGTGAAGCGCGAATAATCGTGGGACGACGCTGCGTGATGGGAGGAAATTACGCTAATTTGATGCTTGATTTGATGGAATTGAATGCTGCTGACTACTGTTTTGATGTTTGATAGGTGTAGGTTAATGTGTACATTCGGTTTCGAACAGCTGTAATTACTCATTCGGGATGAATTATTCATAGGTTGTTCACAAGCGTCGTGAAGTGTGCGCAAGCGGTATAACAAAACCTCAAATTGATCCTTGGTAGTTTACTGTTTATTTTTAACGTATCATAAACCTTTAAAACTTTCCCTCAACGACACATTCCTGCACGATATACTGGGAATTACCACCCTGCAATAAATATCAACCCATGATTTTTGCAGCCTTTTTTATTATTTCCCCTAGCTTTACACGAATAAACAACCGTCGATCGTACCATCGTGAAATTCCCGACCACATTTCTCACACATTCGTCCCATGCGCACACCTGTCACGCTTTTGCTGCCGCGAGACACGATCAAACGCCCCCGCATAACGTGCCACGGTGCGGCACTGCCATATCATTTCCATTGCTTAACCTTTTCCCGCGGACCGACCGCAAACACACCGAAAAAACCGACCCTTGGGTGCTCCATTCCAAATCGCGATGGCGTATGTGCATTAACAAATGCTTCCTGTGGTGCCGCCTGTGTGACGATTCCATAAAGTTTATTGATGCCGTTCGATGGGTGGTTCCGTCGGTTGGCGTGGCGCATTCGTTTCGGGCTGTTCACACCTATACCCATTTTGCTGCGATTTATATTGTTCAGCGTGCATCAACTGGAGAGAACGAATTCGGGGGGAGTTTTTTTGTCCTTCCTTTCGATGCAAGACACTCAAAAATCGACAACGAAACGGTACAGCGAGAGTGACAAAAACCAGCGCAGAAGAGATTAACATGTCAGGGTCGTGCATAATATATGCGCGCAATACGCCGCTGTCCCACAATTATCGATCGAGTCGCTGATGGGGTAGTTGAACAATTTGCAGCTCATCCTCAGCACTCGAGCACGATGATGCAACGTGCGTTGCGTACCGTCGTTAACCTCTTCTTTCCCGGACTTTGTCGAGATGGAAAAAATGCTACGAGCCGACCGATCATCGAAACGATCAATTTGCCTGCCGGGCAGATCGAGTTACCCGGCCCGCAACGAGTATCCTCCAAGTGGCGCGCGACCTGACGTACCTTCTCGTACCATTACTTGCAAGCAAAAACCATCCTCCACGCCCCTACGCAATAACCAGCGTTGAAGCAACGAGCCCCGCTTTTACGGAACGGAAGAATAATCGAAAGACTTTGACAGGCGTAAGTGACGAACCTCGACTCGCGCCGCAAATCACATTTCACGCCCATTCGGTGGCGCGGTTGCATAAAATATGCCACAGCGTCGCCGAACCGGGCCTGGAGGACGTCCTCCAGTCTAACCTTTCGCTCTAACGATGTGGACCAGAAGTTGCAACAAACTACACCGAACAGCAGACTGTGGGGTGTGTGCTGAGAGAGATGTTGCTTTTCCACTTCCTAGCAGGGCCCATTCCCTTCGTGCCACACGTACCACGATCAAATTTTTCGCTGTCTCAGTGACATCGTGCATTCCCTGGAGCCGCCCAATTCCATGCTGCGGTGTATGACGGAGAAACAATTTTCCACTACAACGCCACACGTCGTGCACAGTGATACGCGTAATGTACTACGCACCCCCTCCCTGTACAGACTCGGGCGACACAAACCACGCGTGCGTACTTGGGCGTGCTTGGTGGAACGGTTGGCACCGCGTTGAATCGAGTGATAAATCGTGATCGCTGTCCAAGTGTCATCTAAACGGGGTGGAACGAAAGCACACACCGTGCTGTGTACTGTGTTTTTTGCGAAAGCATTGCACCGTTGATACGAAGACGATGAGGTGGTACGCGTCCACTATCTTCCAGCGCAAAACAGAGCTCACATACACAACAGGGCGTAAAATATAGGTAGAAGTAAAGGTGACCACCGAGAAGGTGTGAGACACACATTTGACGGGGTCGTTAAGCGAGCGAGCCCGCAGCTAATTAAATTGACCATCACCGCCTGATGTGCGTGAACCGGTGAGCATACGCAGATGTTGAGCGCACAGATAGTGTCCCTCGCGTAAGGTGTCAAAGTTCAACGGACAGCGTCCAGCGCTGGAGTGGATTCGAAAGGGGAACCGGGGGAATGGGATGAGAAACCTGGTTATGCAATCGACACTTATGAGCGACCTACTCCCGTGGGCGAAGCTAGCTGTACTGCTTGTTTAAACGAGCCTATTTTTTTTCCTACCCTTTTATCTATCTGTAGATCGTAATGTTCCCAAACAACACATTAGATAAAGCCATCATAAAGATAGATCGAAACGATAAAAACAACCATCATGTTTTTTCACGCTTACATGCACGCTGCTTGTTGGCAATCAAACGCAAACGTCATTCTATTCGTGGCTTCGTTGTACCGTTCTGTGTACTCTATTGGTTTGACTGCTTCAGCTTAGTACGCGCGGGTTCAATTGCGTCGCTACTTGAGGGGCTAATTGAATTAAACTTATTTTAATAAGGTTCACCCCAAACCGATCCTTTCACCGAACAGTGCACATCAATAATCAGCTGACGTGAAGTGAAAGGCAGTACGGGTGATGCTCGTAGGTGCCTTCATCTCACAACGTACTTAGCAAAGCGCAGGCAGCTCACTGAGCAAAGGCACCTATTTCAAAGACATTAGAGCGCCTCTAATTAACGGCTTCTGCCACCGGTAACGCTTCAGATGAACGAATTATGTGTCACGCGTTGCACACATCTCATCAAGTGACATTCTCATCCATCGACTAGGCCCGGCCCCCGGCACCCGGGTGCATCTTCAGCGATGCTTGATGGTGCTTCTTCGGCTTAAAGTTACAATCTCGGGCACTAGTTAATCATCGGCCACTGCTTCATTTTGCAAAACCAAAACCACACTCATCCACAACTCTCCTGCACTGGCCTGTCGCTGGAAGGGCAAACGACAACCTCCGAGGAGCTTAACATATCAATCGCACGTGGACGTGGTCCACAAGTGGGTCCACGAGAACACACGATGCAGTGTTGCGCGCTCTGGAACAAGTTTCCGCAGCATAAACTGTGCCAGCCGGCGGCAGATCGGTACGAGATTCGAATGATTCTCTCGCTTCTAGCCGCACGGCTAGCAGCTTCTTTGGCAATCGCTCCGCTCCGTCTCTGCCAGAAAGGTACACGTGCATCCTCGACCGCGAGCGTGTGTAGCCCTTTCACTTGCCAGCGTTGTTGGCTGCCAGCGTGCGGATCGGTTCGCAACGTTTGCAACGCTGGCAAATGGCTGCGGGCGATTCGCGTATTTTGATTATCGAATCGTAGCGTGCCAGAATCGTGCGCCCCGCCATGCGCCGACGTCCTTTGAATGCGGGGAATCTTCCTCGGCGCGTTGTATTTTAAATGGAGGAGTGCATAAAAACGGTACCGCGGTGGTGGTAACTATGTAATCGAAACTATGGGCAGACAGTATGGGACGATATGGTGCGGTTATTAAGATTGCGTTATCACTGGCGCTGTGCCTCATAGTAACAGTTTGTGGTGGAATGTGGACTTTCAAAATGTGTTGTTCATTTTCAATCGCGAATGCCCTCAACACTCGCGAACACATTTGGACTAGGGTTTGTGGAGGTGAACGGAGTAGAGATAAAGATTCCTGAGCAAATATTCAAAACATTCCACATACTACATATTTTAGGTGGAGAGAATTGAACTACTTCACCTTTCGTTGTGCTATTTACAGTTCAGTGCACTTACCAAATAGACCATTCGGACGATCATGGTGAGTATCAACTATTCTCGATTGCATTCTGAAATCCTTGTTCATACCATAAAAAGCTAAAAAAAGGAGTTAGATTCAGAATAATATGTAAATAAATAAGTAAATAATACTAAAGTGAAATTATTTTCTCTAAGTTCATATGCGTTATCTAATCGTGTTCGCTATTACTAATCCAAAAATAGAAAAAAAATCTCATTCACATTGAATCAGTTACAATCCATTAAGCCATAATTGTAGATAATCCCTGTCAGACTGATTTAACGATTATCTACTTAATATGAGACGACCAAAAAATCATGCGTTCGATTACCTTAAATGCCAACCATCTCCAATTCGTCATCGATTGAGTGAAAGATTGGTCACAGATTGTAGCTCATCAACCATTGGCTATCGCCGTGATATGTGATCTACCGTACGTGACACACCGACCCAGCAATATAGCTCGTACATTCGTGTAGCCTACATTCCGGATACTGCCCGGTCAGCTAATCCTTTCACTTGATCGCATTCCACACCAGAAGTCCGATTCGATGCGTACACTAGAAATCACACTAATTAGTGTGCTCGTGAAGTCCCGGCCAGAGCCGTACGGTGGCGATTAGATCTCCCACGGATCCCTCGTAGCAAAGATCCTTGACATTTGAGCCCGTGCATGCGTTTCATCGTCGCATTGTCCGAAACACACAGCACACAACGGGTTGAAACATATATTGCATGCCCAGAGATGTTCGAAATAACTCCAAGCGAAGATCACCGCATCAACCGTACCGACTCACGCTGCCTGCGGAGAGCTTTATTTCTGATGTGTTTACGTTCGTATCGTTTGCGGAGATCCGGTTTCTGACTTTTGCTGCGTCGACAAAGGATTAATAGAGGAACGGGCAATAAAATGGAATGATTTGATTTTCAAATACCATCGTGATGGATCGTTTTATGGAAGCGTGTTTTTTCTGCTTTTTCCGCAGTGTTTTGAAGTGTTTTATTTTAAAACCACTAACAGAATCGAAACGGAACTGCATAGTATTTTATTTGGTTTTCAATTTCTATTGCTTCCTTTACTCGTAAATAAACATCAATTCCATCATTTTCATCAAAACAGAGCAATTCATTCATCATAACACGTTCCAAGGCGTATCCCCTGCGCGGTTGAATGGTAATCAGGAAATGTTCTACTTTTCCAAAGCACCCAGCACTCAAACATGCCACCAGCATGGTCTCATAAGAGTGTTCTCCGCACTATTCCATGCCCTAAAACGCCTCTAACGACAACCTGCCCATGTTACAGCCGAGTGAGGTAAAATAATTAAAAGAATCACCGGAAATTGCAACACACGCGATCGCACCGTGGCTGGATGGGAAGGGAGGTCGGAAGTCGATCTTCATCGCGCGAAGATTGCACTCTTTCCTGCACAAAGCGGAGAGCGGCATTCAAATAGGGAGCAACCGGTCAGTGGTATTTCGCGGTGGCCCACTGTCTGGGTACCATAATTATTTACGCCAGGGCATCACCCCGTCCCTTGCAATAGAGTGGGTGGTGCTGGTGGCCGTTGAAGCGCTAGGATTGTGAAATTAGACTGCCGCAAGTAGCATTTAGCTGTTGTTGTTGTTGTTGAAGTATTTGCCTTTTACTAACTGTGCGGGATAGTGGTTTCTTTTGAATAAAAGCATTAAAATGAGCTATGTTGTCTATCAACTTTATTTTAGTTCAAAAATGCAGTAGTTTATGGTAACGGTTAGGAAATATTACCGTTTGCTGGATTATAACTTGAATACATACAGAACATCGTAACATTTTAAGGGACAAATGAATCACGTCTCTAGAACCTTCAGCTGTCTTTCACCCGTCGAGGGCTTGCTCGAAACGGACCATCTTCCGCTCACAAACCCCTCACAAGCAGATACAAATAATGACCGACCGAAGCATAAGCGAGCCAGCACTGTGGGCTCCTATCCTACAGACCATCGAACACCATCCATCCCTAGAAAAACCTTCCCGCACCACCATCACCACCGAAGGGGTTCCAATAATTGAATAGTTGTGATGGTTCCTGCACGACCGCAGACTACGGTCCGAAAGGGAGACGGCCAGCCGGAAAGGGAAAGGACCTGTGGAGAACGTTTGAATTCGAACAACCCTTTCAGCCAAACAATCGCGCGGACGAACGGACCCTTGAGGCACGATTCACCCGGGAGGGGGGAGGACCATACAACACACGTCGTCGTCGCAATCGGCCAGAACACAGGTGCAACGGGTGAAGCAGCAGTTGTAACCGAGCGAGCCAGCACGACACGTGACCGGCGCAAGGTAAACCACTTTTGCACCACGCTGCGCTCCGTTCGCACGATGGAAAATCGGTCACTTTCGGTCAGTCCTTGCGTCCGCGTCCTGCCTGTGCTTCCCCGGACCCGGATACGATCCAGCTCCGGCTCCGGGTTTTGTGATGCTATGGGGAAGCGCGGCTCATCGGAGGCGGATTCAGCTGTGCCGGCAGGTTCTCACAGCCGCGTGTTATGCTTGAATGCGGCCGGTGGATGATGGTTGCCTTCAAGGTTGCCTCCAGCGAGTACCGTATGCGAGCGTTGGTGATGCAAAAAACAAAACGGAACACGGTTTATTGCGGTTTGCTAATGCTCGGTGGGCATGTTCATCCGCAGAACCCCAGCCTGGTCTTTTGTGTGCGAGTGGAGAGAAGGTGTTTCTGGACGGAGTTATGTTTTAGTAGGATTTTTCTGTTACTTTCAACAGGATTTATGACACAAAGGTACCTGAAATCAAAAGTTTCAGCACTTAATAAGAAAGTAAAGTAGGATTAGCTTTGATTTATATAACAGACGCATGAAGATTTAAAAACCTTTTTTCTTTTGACAACTTGAAGTTCCATCCACATTAAACCGAAATGTTTAAGCATTGAGCTCAAACTTCTCTTGAAAGCTTTCATCGCTTTGCAACGTCGTCAAACGAATGTCTATCCACTGGAGATCATCCCCTTGGGATGACAAATCTTTGTATAGTACAGACCACTGGAGAGGATCCATTCCACAACGGTGCGCTTTCATCCGATCGGACATGGTGTTAATAACTCATTCAGTTAATAAATGAACGCTCCCAACGTCACCTGCATCAAGGCCCGTTTTTTCTTCCAACCATGTAAAAAGCGAATATCATGCTGTGAGGAGCCTGTGGGCAAGGAATGAATCTTCCCGCCCGTACGCCCCGCGAGTGACGATGGGATGAAAAATTACTTAACCCTCTCCGACAAAACCCTCGACCTACGCTGAAAATGTCAAAACAGCTCAGCCCCCCGCGCTTCCGCTCTCCTCTTGCGGTGCGCCGTATGGCGCCATCGTTTGCGAATGTTTTCAATGCATGCCTTTTATTTGCTTATAAACAACGCACATTGTAATATTCAATCTTCCCACGTCCGGCGTGAGGCCGGCAGCAGGACAACCAATTCATTAAAGGTACGAACAGCGAGAAATGGTCGAGGAATGGCCAATCCAAGGCAGGAGAAAGAGCCCCAACCATTAATCAACCTGTTGTGATGGGTGATGGGACTGAGGACGCCCGTTGGGGCCGAATCGGGGACAGATTTTTATCCCCGCAGGTTCGTCGCTTGGCGCGCATCTTCGCGCGCATTGAAGTTTCACTGGCGCGTGATGTAAGCGGGATGCTCCTGGTGACCCAGTAGCATACTGAAATGCTGGTCAAGCGTGACGAGCTTTCTTTACCCTTTTGATCAACACATCATAAAGCGATTTGTTGTCACGCTGCGCCGTCAAACGCGGTAAGTGAATCATTTGTTTCGTTTCCTGTGTGGTTTTTATCTTTGAATAGCAGTTCAAAGTGTGATCGTTTCATGCTTGCATCATATCGTAGCTTCTTCGTGCGTTTAAGCTATCTCTGTAGATTGCTTTACCCTTTTTCTTGTTTCTTAACGAAGTTTTCTTCGCTTTTTTGAGCCATTATGTAGTCAATTATGCTTCCCTTTAAAATGTAAAACGGTGCACAGTGTATCGTAGCTTTATTAAGTTAATTAAAATTGCAACATCACCATACTGAAAGTGATGACGGTTTGCATTTTTCATCATTTTATGAATAAAATTAAAATGTGATAAAATTTAAACTGCATTTCCAGCATGCTTCAAGGTGTAAAGGGACAGCGCTGAATTGCATACTGCAGCGTGTCAGCTTTTTTTCAGGCCCTGGCTTGTCGCGTACCGTTCATCTAGTGTACGTCCAAGACCCCACGGTGACGCAACCGATCTTCTTCATTCCGATGTAATCGATCGTTCCAATGATTCGGACGTGGTGAAGGAATTTCCCTCCAGGCGGTCGTTGCGATGCGCTCGCTAGTGCTCGCGCATCGTGTTGCAACAAGTACAGCTCCGTTTCAACCAGGGTAATGGGAAGCTTTATCATTTACGTGTTTACTTCGCTGCTTTCATTGAAGATTATAACGTTCACTGAATATTATAAATAGGTAGAAGCTTCTTCCTTTGCGAGCTATTAAACGTCGGCGACCTTTTTGGCTCCCCCGGCGAACAGTGAAAAAATTAAACGAAATTAACTTTTTGTGGTCAATTTCATAAACCAGACACACACACACACATACACTACTATCGCAGCTAGCTGCATTGCAGCAACAACCTTTCCATTCTGCTTCATCTCCCCCCCCCCCCCATCCCCCAAACGGCACTGCACGTGCACCTTTTGACCTGATCCATCGCATCCCAATCACCCGCTGCGAGTGCTGCGTCGCTGACAAAAACGGTTTTGGAGACAAAGTTCCTTGTAACGCTGTGCCCATAAGCGTCTTTTCGTACGTAAAAGACAAACACCGAACCTTCGCCGGCCGTTCGATTGGCTGATCGGCCGGTGGAAATGGAATTGGAGACGATTCGTTTCGCAGTTGGGTTTGATTAAGAGAGCCATCGGCCACGTGAAGACGCGCTACGCGATCGTACTCAATTGCATAGCCTTCAGCATTCTTGTCGATTGTTGGCACCGCAGGTGTACATGGACACATGTTGCCACTTGGGGCTTGGAAGAAAAACGTGTAAAAGTGTCTTCTCTTTTTGTAGTTTGTTTTCCATTCCAAAGATCATCTCAAATACAGACGTCCTTGCCTTCATGGACAACTGCCTTCGGGCGTAGGAACTTTGTTGGGAGTGTGTTTTGATAAACTTTTCATAACAAAGTGATGTGCCTCAGCATCTTGAGCGGTCATGCAAGATTTTCCAAAAAATTGAACTATTTTTGCAACAAAGTAAAAATAGAATCACTTGAGCAGTGTGCACTTCACCACTCTTCGTCGACCTTAAAAGGCGTAGCAGAGGACTTGTCGAATCAAAAACCTTGATGGCAGAAGTGAAAAAAAATCGGATTGAGCATAAAAAATACAATCCAAATGTGCATTTTCATGTAACTCTCCTGTCATCACACCGGCAACGTCCGACCAGCGGCCCAAGCTATTATTTCATCATGTTGCAATTATGCATTTGTGCCTTTTTTTCTTCCTTTTCTACTCCGTAACTTCATGAAGCCAAACGCACTTGATTTGATTGTACGTTTCATTAGTTTTACTTTCGTTTCCTCATGTTTGTCTCAGCCGCTATTGCGATCCCTTTGACGGCACATTATTGGCTGTGTGAAACCAACTGGGGCGAAACTCATGCGCAGTACGATCGTATGTCCAATTACCCACGATGACACAAAGCTTGACCGATCGTTCCTACGCTGCGTTGCGTTCTGTTTCGGTACCAAACAAATAGACGCAAACTCGTTCAATTCGCACAAGCGCTAACCCCAAAACATGAAGGCATTGGAATGTGGTTGTTATTTTTAAAGCGCCCAGCGAATTAAAACCATCAAACCTCTTTCTACCCCGACCGGGAGAAGATGAACAGCGACCTCGGATCTTCGACTGGTTGCTGTAAATGTTCAAAAACGTGGGGAAAAAACACCACATGATAGATAAATATGTGAAATTTGGCTGTGTGTTGTTTCGGCTGCCCATCTTGTGCACCGCATCCGCATCAAGGGCGTGGGAACCGTTGTGCTGATGATCCGTTTTGCGTAATAAAATAATAACATCTATTACGTGCATTAAACATTACGGCTACCCGTTTCTGCTCTGCAAAGGTTTGAGCGCTTTCTGTACAGGAAGCAATGTTGTTGTAACGTTTTAATCGCACTTTCGAGGTTGTAGGGCCGTACACATAAGTGAAAAATCGACAAATTACACTTGTACTTTTACTGTACAATATTCGTAAAGTGGAATGATCAAACCTGTAACGAACAAGTTGCCTCAGCAGAAACATCGTGCGCTGTTTTGAATTGCAATTAATTCAAGGTCACCCCAATACAAACTCACCCAAACATGGTTAAATCCACTGTCTCCACTCATGCTTCCCTTTTTTCCTTGCTCTTCCAAATCTTCGCTGCAATTGCACCTTCGAACCATGAACCGTACCTGCTTGCTTAAGATGTGACATTTGGGGTGTTTTTTTTTCCTTAACGATTCATAAATCACCGTCTCATCATAAAACGGGAAGGTTCGTGTTTTAACAACCCGATTTGGAAGTGTTGGTACGAAAGAAACATAAAATAAAATTAGCCCCCGGGAAGCTGTTGGTACGATCAAGCGACGAACCTGTACGGGAAAGGTTGAATGCAAAAAATAAAAAATAAACCCAGCACGCGGTAGGTCAGGTCAAACGACTGAATGAGGCAAGCGCGTTGCATATGGATGCTGCCAGCGAACCTACCATATGTGTGGCGTGATTATGTTTATTTTATGCCTTACACCAATCAATAGGGCTGTGAACGAGGGGAAATCGAGGGAAGGAATTACGCAAAAAAAAGAGATGGCTTCACTTTCATTACAAACCCATTCATCATGCTGACAACGATGAGGCGAACGACGCATGATCCCTGCGTCTGCGGCGAGCAAATCGACGACCCCTGGCGGGGAAGATGATACGCAGGGTTTGATGTCAATTTTTGTGACACCAGGGATAGGAAGGTAGCCTTTGTTATCCAAAATTGGTACGGCACGATGTGGAGGAATCATCTTCTGAATCAGCGTTACTGCGAGACAGTCAATATAATCAACTTAGAAAACGATCGTCTGCAAAATACACAACAGGTAATGCGAATTATTGGCCATTTTCCTCTAAATGCTGCAAAGCAAAACTCGTTCCCATCAGGGGGGGAAAATATATTAAATTATAATAAAGGTTAAGTACCCTAAATTAAGCAATCAAGTCCATTCATTAGCTTTTAATAAGCTTATTATGCCACGTTCTAGCTTCCGCTGCGAACAGAACCAATAGCTGAAACGTAATCAGCTTTGCAATGGAAGCGTAAAAAACGCACACATTAAATAATCCCCCCTCCCCCCCCACTAAGGTATGGAATAAACTACCATTTGCATCTTCGCTTGATTATGACTGGAGTGGGGTATGATCTCACCCGCTCGCTACACACCGTGCCACGCGCCCCAACTGCTCCGCTAATGTTTCTCTAATTTTATGTGCCATTTGCTAAATGCCAATAAAAACGGATTCTCCATTAACATTTATCCTGCGTGTTTGCCGGCACACGTTACAACCCGGAGCCGCTGGTGTGAAGGTCGGTCCATCGGATCGGCCACTCGAAAGGATCGCCATGTGAAGCCGGTGGCCTTCTGCTCCCGGTGGTTGGCGGTTCATCTTCGCTGGCGCTCGTGTGCTTTGTATGACCGCCCAACAATGCGACCGCAAACCGCAAACGATACCGTGAACTCTACGAAAGAGAGGATGATGCTTCATTTGTTTGGAATGTTTTTTTTTTTGTTCTCTCTTTACTGCCTGAATTGGGACCGTTTTCGTGCCTCTTCTAAGCTGCCACTGGGCACTGACACCACGGAACGGTGCACGGTATCCGTGAGGAAGATGGCCTTTAATTTCCACACCGAAAGTTCATTCAATTAACCTCCCATTCGGGATCGCAAGGAAGTGGCGAATGCCGGCGAGATGTAGAGTGTAATAAACATAATGCAAGGAATACCGCACTGCAGCTCACCTTAGACATGTTGCAAAGGCAATGTGTGGTAGAGAAAAGGGTACAATTAAACTGAGAAAAAAACTCCTTCTCGATCGCAATGACGGTATGACAAAGTGACGTAACAAATGAAATCATCTGAGCTGACATTTTTATTGCTTTCAAATCTTCCCCTTAGCCGATGGGGGGCCGATGCAAAGCAGTCCAGTGCAGTCTTTTTCCATCCCTCTCCACCTTCTTTTGGAATGCTGGCATGAATCGAAAAAATCAAACAAAAGCACTGCAATTCACAGAGCGATTTCTGCACACCGGAGCGAGCGATCGCCCAAACTGGTGCACGCGTTTAATTTCGTTCGGCTTTTTGCAACCCACCGGTTGGCTGGGAAACGCCACGGCATGACAAAACAATTAAAGCCCGTCCCAAAACTGTGACTCGCTAAATCGTAAATCAAATGCAACAGAAAATAGCGAGCAGCCCCAAAACTTGCCCTGTGATTGAAACTGTGATTGAAACTGTGGAGCTTTTGCTATCGTGGGACAGGTTTCGGTTTCGGGGGCTTTGCGTGTACTTTGTGGGGAAATGTACAAAAAAAAAAATGCTGAGAAACTTATGCTGATCCACCGTTTTCGCAAATGTTTGAAATGAAATATTGAAAGTGAGTTTAACCGTTTCATCTCTTTCTGCTAATCTTGGAACACTTTTACCAATTTTGAGCTTATAAGCAGCTGAAATGAAATTAAATGTACCATCTATAATTCAATACGCCTTAATGTATGCAATAACGTATCAAATTACGCCTTTTAATTTTATTTAAGCATTTATTACATTCTTTGCCCATTCTTGTTGCATACCCAACTTTTACTTTCTATTCGCCTTGAATCTCACCAGTCAACAAGAAACCCATCCTCTGCTTGGTACAAATCGATGTCACCTTCGCGCAAGAGCTTATCCACCAGATGCCGGGTGAAAGGAACGGGGCGCACAGAGAAAAAAGGCGAATCCTTTCTCCTTCGCAACCATCTTACACTGCGCCATTCGCTCATGCTCGAAAAGCAAGCTCATCCTTTGACCTTCTCACCTTCGCGCAACAAATGCGCAGAACAAACGATCGGTTCCAGGCTAGAATGGCGCTCGGGTCATCGATTGTCGGCTCATATACCATCGCCACTCCGCCGACGAATCGAATGTAAAATGTCAGCCCAGGGAGCTGCACTAGTAGTAGAAGAAAAAACAGCAACAGACCAAAAAAAAAGAAGGGAAAGGTTCGTTTGCGGAGGTGGCTTGCAACACATTTGCCAAACAACACGTAGTTCTACTTCGATCGCGGCTAAACGCCGGTCGGTAGCGACAGGCAGCCGTCATAAATCTAGACCGTCGCGAGGCGAGATGATCTTTACCCGGCTGGGATGAACGTTGAGCCGCTGACTTTCAAGCCCGCTCGCCACCGGGTTTTGGCGAGCGTTCTTCGGATGGCTGAAGTCCCCTCCGTTCCCCGGGGCACACGCAGCAGCACCCTTGGCGCAGAATGCACACGATCTCTCTGCGTGCGATTTTACGAGCGTGTGTATGTGTGTGTGTGTGTTGAGCTCCTCACGAGCTGCAAAAAGGTAAAACATGGTGGAATGTTGTCTGACGAACTGTGTGTGGAGATGATCTTCTAGATGAGCTTGTTCCAGATTTGAAGGTCTTTAAAGCCTTCTACCTTTCTACCATCGTCGTAATATCGTCGTACATTCTGAGGCGTGCGTTTTTTCTTTTAAAATGTTGGCAAATGTCGCACGCGCATTGATCGCACTCACTCAATTTCAAATCACGCAATCGCGCAACAATAATGCGCCCTGCAATCAGCTTAATTCCAGCGCACCTTTTCAGAAAAGAAAGGTTGTTCCTGTGGGACGGCACGGCACTCGCGAGCGAACGTGTTAAATGGCTCATAAAAATTTGACTGCCCTCCGAACGGCTGGTCATTTTGTGGTGGGTTGGTACGATCACGATCGTGCGGCAGTCTTCCGCACAGCGGTTCGATTCGGTGTCGATTGATGATCCTAGCGATGTGGTCATCGATTACCGACGGCCGAAAAACCCCCCCGGGAAGGAAGCCGCGATTCCCACCCAGTGCATCCCGAATCGGACCGGCTCTACTCCCCCCACCCCCTCGGCGGATGGCGGCAGATTGGTGGGTTTCGTTCGATCGGATCCGCAAATGTCGATCCGTCCCTGGCAGACCGGGAAGATGGTACCCAGGCTCGGCGCCAGGGCCGGACTAATTGTCGGTGGTGTTGGCGCACCGAAATTGTGCACGCTTGTGACATGGAGCGGGTGCCGCTCACGATCGCCGTGCCGCCGCTCGCAACAAAGAAAGGTACAATTTCCCCCCATCCCCGCTAGAGCGTCGAAATGTTGAGCCTGCAACGACGGATTTACACAATTTTTTTGAACCGGACTGCAGCAGCAGCAGCCCAAGACGAAGGTGGGCACTCAAATTGGAAGTTGCCTAGCTTAATTGGTCACTTTTGCGCGGATTCGATGACGACCTTTCCGCCGATGGTTTGTTGCACCATGCAGGGCGATGCGTGCATTATGCCGCAGCGATCGGTCAGATGATGGGAGATTTGAAATCGATTCGCTCACTGCGATGCAGGGCTCGTCGCAGAGACTCATCGAAGTCCTAAGTGTACTCGTTCAATTTAATTTAAAATGTTCTTTGCTGCTTTTAAACTGTTTACAATGCAACTGCTTGATTTGTATGGGAAAATTGTTCATTCTTGTGTGATTTCCACATGATTAACCCTATTAGAATCCAATGAAGATCATCACACATAAATAATTCAAGCAAAAAATATTATGTTGAATGTTGGAAAAAAGAGAACTAAGTTTTCCTTGCCTTCCATCGCCCTGCAAACACCCCTGTAAGGGTCGCACCAAATCAAACAAAAAGTGCGTAACCCATCAAATGACATTTCTCGATCGACATCGCAGATCCACCCCAAAAAAAGCTGAGAAGAAAAAGAAGACAAAAACACAGTGCTTTCGTCAACTGCTGCGGTACGGTTTCATACCTCCTTTTTCATTGCAGTTCAATGCCTTGCAAAATCGGAGCTCGAATCGAATCGGATCCGTTCTGTCGATTGATCGGCTGCTGACGAATTGCCGACAGCCAATGCCATCGACACCTCTCGAACCGCACACTACTGGGGGTCACACACACACGCGCATTGCAACACTGCTGGTTTGGTTATTGTTTCGCGGTGCTCTTGGGCGGCGGGCGTTGCCAGCCACATATGCTGAGAGCATAATATTGCAAGCTCTCACACATCGAAATCGATCAAACGCAACCCTCCCCTCTCGGCCGGTACGGTAAACAAACAAATCAATAACTACAGATGCCCTTTTCCATCAGCAAAATCAATGGAACAACGCAGCTGAAGCGGGAGCCAGACTGATTGGGCCGTGGGCCATTACGCTCCTTGACAGACGTATCGAACTCGGAAATCAAAAGCTCAACCTACTTAGCAAACATACTACTCCGGTGGAGTGGAGTAGGGAATAGCATTAAAAAAACGACCTTAATTCAGTGGTGAGAACAAACGGTTAGCCCTTTTCCGCCACCACCACCCTGCACCCAAAACGGGTGGAGCTCATTTCTCGCACACACTGGGCTCATTTTGTCAAATTTGTCCAACTGCCAGTCCGCACACCGCACTGTGACAAATGTGCACCGAGCGCGATGGGAAACCAACCGAACGTCATACACGGTCTCGTGTGCGCGTGTGTGTGTTTTTTACACCCAGTAAAAAAGAGTTTTCATTCACAACACGGGTTGAATGTGGAGCGAAACGAAAACGATTACCCCTTGCCGACCGACCTTCCTTCGCCTCGGCGTACGTTTTTCGGGTGTCATAATCATGTTTTGCACGTTGTAATGGTGGCCACCCCACATCGGAATGGCGCCCGGCGGAATGACGTATTTATCTCACACGGTGACAAAATAATCACCCACCCGAGGAGGGTGTGAGTACACACGAACAGGTCAAGAATGCAAAGCAAAAACAAACCAAAAAAACGCCCTCACCCCCAAAACGGCCGATTCTTGCAGCAAGACTAGGTGGTAACGTTCGTCGCCTGCTCGTACGGGCAAGTCTTTTGTTTCTGCGCGTACGCCCGTCGGACCAGCTTCGGTCCAGTTTGTGCGAGAAATTGAACGCCCGATTTGCATACAATTCGGTGGACAATTGCTGATTTTGCAGGCTGCTGCGGGGAGATGCTGCTTTTTTGCATACCACACTCATACACCCCCTGTTAATAGACCTGGGCAGCATGAATGGACCCCCACTGGGTGTGTATGGTGAAATGTTTTGCGACGTGCAATTAAAAGCGTATTAAAATTACTGCATCTCATAAACAATCTTAAACCGTCCGGCTCGCGTGAACTGGGTTAGTGGCATATGCATCAACCAGACCGGCCGGCCCCACAAAACAATACGGACCGTCGGTCACCTTCCCTACCGCACCCACACACGCAATAGGGCATTGGGTCAAGCCGTCCGATGGAGTGGAGCAGCGAAGGAAACAAGCTGTACAATTAGCATGTCGCGATTCCGTACTTATCACCTCCATTTCTACATCAATTCTTCCCTCGTTCGCGCTCGTACCCGGGACGCCGGGCTTGGCTTGCCCAATGGTTCCTCTATGTTACCGTGTTCAATGTTCGATCCACCCAGCATGGATGCTTTCGAATTTACCACAGCTGGCCGTCGACCGTCTCCCAAAAGGTGCCCATTTTATCGACCGAGACCGAGGAGAAAGGTGCGTGGCCTATGGCGACTCGTTGCTCGCTGCATCGCGGCAGCGTGATTCGTTCCACGGCGCGGCGCTTACGTAACGGCTAGAACGATCGGCAGCTTCGTTCGGCAGCTCCACTCCAGCTGTAAGGCGCGGGTGATACGATGAAGTTATTACACCACTAATGAAGCAGCGCTAGAGACGACGGACGTGCCGGACTGTGTACATAATGTGGCAGCATACGTTTTGCTTAAATTATTGAGCTCGTTCCAGGCAATGTCCTACCAAGCGGGGGGGTGGTGCACGATAAAAACAGTGCTGCGGCACGACGACGACGACGACGGTTATGGGACATTTCCACTGTTTCTTTATGGGTGTTTGTCGCGCGAGTTGATCATGTTGTGGTATGCTTTATGTAAACACATGATCGTAAATCATAAACGTTAAGATAATGAAACATGCATGACTTGATACAGCCGGAGATTTTACAGACGATTGTATTCATCGCGATAAGTGAATCAATTAACAAGATCATAATTAACGACACTAAAAATGCACAAAAATTGCTATTTTATTTTTAAATTAGAATTTTATTTTAAAATTAGTATAAAATATTTGTATTTCAAAAAACTATAGTAAAATAGTGAAATTATTGATTCACTGGTCGTGCTATTCCCGAGTCGATCAAGCCGTGCATTATTGCTGATGGATCTTAATTAGCACATCGAAAGCATCGGGAATTTAGACAAAATCACACACGTTTTACCCACCGAAGCGGACACGCTGCCATTCCTCCCGGTGCTTCCAACTGCTACTCACACAGCGGTAAGCTTTAATGCAATTTCCGGGTGACGTATCGATCGTTCACTCTGCATCCGGAGCGGCACAGTGAACGCTACCATTCACCGTGCACCAGCAGACACTTCTCACACAAAATATTCGCGAATCCAACACGTAATGATGCCTGCTTCACGACAATCTCCAGCTGCAGCTTTTGTCGGGAAAAACTGTAATTTCCTTACCATCACCACCACCGCCCCACGACCTAACCGTTACCATCGTTTGTCATTAATGATAGTCATTAGCGGTAGGTATCGATCGACACCTTTGGCTGAACTGCTGCGCCTAATAGCTGCACCCGAAGCATATGGATATTGAATTGAGTGAAAAATGGTACCGATGTGCAGAACGGGCTACGTAATCTTTCCCCCTTTTCGGCTGCGCGGGATCATCCGAATAGGGGAAAAGCGCTTTAAAAGCGAAAGCACTTACAACAGTTGCTACAGCATTCACCGGTACTAAGGGATGTTCTAAAGATGCCACTTCGTTTACATCGTCTTGAAGGTACCGTACCAAGGCCCCTTCTTTGCTGCTACTCACACAGTCTGAAGGAAATGCAACTAAAGGAAAGGTGAACATGGAGCGTACTGATATTGCAGAAGCAAAACACACACACACACACACACCGAGCAGCAAAGGTTCGTCGCTTACGTTCGGAAGGGAGTGAGATCGAGATCGAATGCAGCGCGCCGCTATCGTGTCTGCCCACTGTCTGAGCCCGTGGTGGGCCCAGTTGGTTGCACATTTTCCCACACTCCCACACTCGGTGGTGCTTCGGACGGACGACCTCGAGCGGGCAGGCAGCGGGAAGACGGCATGGAAAAATAGTCACCGCCTTAATGACTGACTGATGCTCGTCGAAATGACATCGCACTCTCCTCGCTTCTAACATTGGTGGCGTTACGCTCTGAAGTGGTGTGTGTGTGTGTGTGTGTGTGTGAGAGAGAGAGAGAGAGAGAGAGAGAGAGAGAGAGATAGCGAGTAAAAAGTTGTTGCACGAAAAGCATGGACGTGAAAAGACACTGCAACCGTTAGTGGCAAAAAATGCATAAATACAACCGCAACAGCTTTTTTGGAACCACCCACCGGGAGGCTACTGGGAGTGAAAATGCTTTAAATATCATCTTAAAAGCAGCTTGCTTTTCTCTTCGACTTTTCGGAGACTTTTGTTTTTATTTTGCTTTTTGGGTTGCAGTTTTCGTTAATTTTGTCGTTGCGAATTTTCCCTGCCTTCAGCGTGCACTGGTCACGGGTCCAACCTTTCCGTTGATGAATAATTGTTTTTCGAAATAAAAGTGTGCGAATTTTTGGCTTTGCTACAGGGTACGGAAGCTTAGCCGCTGGTTTGTTTCGTTGCGCTGGTGTGAACGACCGAATTAATGTGTTTTAAAACAAGAATCGCGCATTGTGTTCGCGCGGTTTTGCAGTAGCTTAGGTAACACCCATTTCGCTGATAATTACAATCAGTTCCGAGAAATGCATTCGTTAGTGAAGATTGTTTAAAAGAACAGTTAATGGAATTTAAAATAAGCTCAATGAAAATTTAATATAATTAGCTTAGAACTTATTGCAAACAAAAAGGAAGTAATTTGAAATTTCTTGAAGCTTTACATCGAACAACAAACCTGAAATTTCACCACACATCGATCTAATTTGCATGAGAAAATCTCAGCCCCAACTAAGCGGTTCTTGGACACTTTTCTCCCCGCTTTTTAGCGCTGGCGAGTGAAAATTCCTTCGCTAATTTTCACATTCGACAGCAGCACCATTGCGCACCACACTTTAATTAAGGCAAGCAATGAAAACCCGCAAAAAACAGACAAACAAACAACCAGCCCGCCCTCGCACCGACCAAAAGGCATAAAAAGCGCCCTAAAAATTCTTCTCGTCGCAAATATCTCGCCACCTTGCCAAATGACGGAAATGACCCACATTTTCCGTGCCAAGCGTCGCGCCTGCCAAATGGGCGATTCCGATACGAAATTCTCACAATATGGAGCAATTGTGTGCCGCGGGGCGAGCTAGCGCTCCGTCTAATTCCGTCCGCACGCGGCCACTTTAGTGAACTGGTCTGAGGGTGATTGGGGTACGAGGGATTAAGTTTTTTTGTTGTGTGTGTTGGTACTTTTCTTTCTTACATCAGCAAGCGATTGAAGCACAAGAAACGAAAAAAAAAACTGAGAAAAAAATTGCAGCAACAAACAACAAAAACTAACCGTCACTACCATCCCGCCGACGCCACACCAACGTTGACGTGCGAACCGCTGGAGAATTGAAGAAGAGGAGCCAAGGCGCGCGCGATAAAAGGAAGCCGCGAGTAGCCCATGACATCGTGCCGTGCCGCTGTGGCTAATCGTGGCCATGTTAGTCAACAGTAAACTCCCACATCCTCTCCCTACGTTTGCCGCTGCAAACTCCTCGACTGTGGCGTCAGCACAATAGTAAAATGAGGCTGATAGAAGAAACGGGGGGCCCAACATAACGCCCGTCCATACTAGCGGCTGCGATGCTTTTTGTTGTGCGCATGAAGCACACAACTTTGCGCGACACACGCGTGCAATACGCGCGCTCGCTTGCTTGAGCGACCGTAAACGAGAGAAGAACAAAAAAACAAAGGTGTTACAAGGGCCCCGAAAATGTGAAACACAGCAAACGCCAAACGCACAGTGAAGGAAAATGGAATAGACATAAAACGTAAAGATGGCTCAAATGAAGGGGAAAAACTAACGCAAAATAAACACAGTGCATTTATGGCGCGTCCCTCGCGTGCGGTGAACTGAGACGGTTGTCTTTCTTCTCTACTCTTAAAATAAAGATCGCCCGATCGTCACAATTACTGACCGGAGCGCGGTGGTTGCGGTGAGGCTGTGCACTGGCTTTTTTTTGTTTCTGTTTGTGCGCCGTTGCGATCACCAGTGAAAGTTATGATGTAAATGAAGCGAAAAGAAAAAGAGCACTCTGCGATACCGGAATGTCATCGCTGGGATGATCAATCGATCGGTTAGGATGACGTCTAGAAAAAAAAGAAGCGTCCACGGAATGTGTCATTTCTCATTTCTCTTTTTATGAAAATCACATTCACATACCTTCGAAATTACATTTTTCTTCGGACAATCATTCCTCATTGTACTGCCCTGTACCGATAGAAGCAGTGAAACATTGATTAACCCGATTCTGCCCACCACTATCAACAAGCGATAGATGCCTCTCCCGCGACGTGCTTTCGACGTTCGGCCTCCCTCACACATTCACCACCGATGTGCATGCAATCGTCTTCATTACGTTTCGCGCATCGTGTCGCTGGGCCATTTCAATGTACCATCCTGCACCGCACCGTCCCACTCCCTCAAGGGTTTCCCTTTGTCCGGTGCCTCAGGTGGAAAGCATTATGCAACCGGGCAGCAGCAGCAGCCGCAGCAAGCATGCCGACATTGCTATTGCTTCATCTGCGCGCGTTGAAGAAGATCCCCCTTTGCGTTGGCTGACCGACTGCCAATGGACAGATCAGACCGCTCAGGCCCACCCCGGTTCGCTAAAGCCGGTCGGTCGAGTGTCGCGCATTGGCACGGGTCGCCAGTTTTGGTGTCGCTTTTTAGCTTTTGGAGCGTTGGCGCATTTGCAAAATAATTCCCACCCTGCCCCCTGCGGGCGGGGGACAGTAACATCCCCAGGCTCCGCTTTGGGAGATTGGGGATAGTGAGTGACGATTGAAAATTTGCGCTGCCGCACTGCGAATCGTTAATTATGTAAAGTGTGGTTGGAGTGGAGACTTCTTTTTTTTTTCGAGATGAGAGAACAATTCTTTGGCAATGTCTTTTGTTTGGGAAATGAAACAGATATTTGTTAAATGTACTTTGGTATTTAAAAATAAAGACCCAATCAGCACTGGAATTGGTCTAGATCCAATAATAAGGTCGTTATTTTAACTAAGTAACTTCGCGAGAAAGATAGTTTGAATTTTATCACACGGCTTCAAATTTATGCGAAAAATAAGGAAAAACTGACATTAAGATTATGTATGACCCCACAATTGTGAACATATTCCACAACTGGTTCTGGTCCCCTTTTTCCTTCACGTTGAAGTTGAACCTCCAACTAATGTGCACCGATTCTACTTGCCCTCATCCACCCCTTTCTAATCCGATTTGATTCGAGTGTGTCATAAATGAAAGTTTTCCCTTCTTCTTCTTTTTTTCTTCTTCTTCTCCTTCTTCTTCTTCTTTTTTTCTTCTTCTTCTCCTTCTTCTTCTTCTTCACACTTCGTTGACAAACCTCAGTCAAGCCAAAAATGATCGTCCTCAAGCTCCGTTTGCAGGCCGGGAAAGTGGTCGAAAATTCACGCCCCTCGTTGATGAACCGCTTGCCCCGGTGGGTGGTTCATATTTACGCAACAGGTTGTGGGTCCGGCCAGGCTAAGCCGGACCCTCACTCCGCAAGGGTGTTAGTTGGCGATTATTTTTCGATCTTTGCTTCCCGCCACGGCCCAAACTCCCACCTTCGCACCGGTATCGCTCACCTCACCCGTTCGTAATGGTGCTAAAATTATGGGTTTGACCGTAACGACACTATCCGTAATGGATGTGTTTTATTATTTTCGAAGAAATGTCCATCATTTTCGTTCCCTTTTCGAGGGGTTCCCGGCTTTGTCGGAAAAACTAAAGCTACGACTGGAGCACTGGTAGAATTATGATGTAATGATAAGACAGTGTGGTGTCATTGTTTCGCAATGCGTTTTTCTGTTTTGTTTTGTTTCTGTAGTTTGGTGCAAATAACTACCTTTTGATTTGCTACATTTATCTGAATCGGTTACCCTTACGACGGGGTTAGCTAATAAAACGGGCCAACTCCGCGAGCATGCAACTCCCTTGCCCAATAGAGAACTCATTTTGTTCCACAAAAAAGCAAGCACAGGACTGTTTAGGGAAATTACTGTTGCGGTGGTGTTTGAAGCAAACAATCCTGGCGAATGGCTTTCGCCGACGCTTCTTTTCGGCTGCTCGATTTGTCCGACCCCCCTGCAAACAAATAAACACCATAAAACGTTATGACACATGGTACAGGAGCAGACATAAAAAAGAAGGTTTGTGGCTACTATTGCTACTGGTACTGAACTCCGCATGATCATAAAATCAATTAGCATGCATCCCACCCAATCCCGAACACCCTCCCCCTCCCCCCGATCCCACCGCCCAGGATGCTTCGAAACGCCGTCCGCATTTCTCACATCACCGATGGCGTAACGCTTGCAGCCAGGCCAAATGTCCGTTTTTGTAGGGTAATTTCGGTGTTTTGCGGTCGTCTCTGCCTAATAAGCTCCATTCAAAAGCGAAGCACTCACTTAGCTTTGTGTGAATCTGCGTGGTGGACTTTGCTCATCCGAGGTGTTAGTAAATGGAACGGGATTAGTGCGAAATGTTAACGAAATAAAACATAATTAAGTCAAGGCTGATAAGTTAACCTCCTTCTTTTCTCGCACAACTGATCGATTAGCGTTCGAATTTGATTGGCATTCTGATTGTCACTAAAAAAAACCCACAACACAAAACGGAATAGGGGTTTTAAGTACGTATGCCAACCACTGGCATCTTCTGAACCGGGGGGCCACTGCTCGAAAATTAATGACTAATTTGCGAGCCAGATTATCCCCGGTTCCCCCGGCGGATAGCGTGCGCATTAAAGTCAAATTAACCCGAGCACCTCGCACGACCGGCTGCCGGTTTGCGGTTTTTTGGTCGACCAGCTTCTTGGCGGGTGGGTGAGCTTGTACGCCCCTGGAAGGGCACCCTGTTGAGGGTGAGAGGGTAAATGGTAGCTTAAAGAAATGAGGGAAAAAGAAGAAGTCGAGAGGAGGAGCGTCGTTACCATAGTAACGGCAAAACGAGAGTGAAATTAGTGCACCAGGGAAAAGGAAAGTGTTGCAATATCATCAAAGGGCTGCTCATTCTATCTCAAAGCAACCGTTGCAGACCTTGTGGATTCTCGATTAGCATGCATAGAGCATTATGTCGTGTTTTTATCATCAATTTCATGACACAGAGATTCAAAAATTTATGAAATTTGTATTATCATGAACGTAGAACGATGAATATGACGAACAATGACTCGGTAATGTTGCTTTATGAAATAGTAGTTGAATAATAATATGTTTATCATTTTCATTTTCATTTTTTTAAGTATTACTTTACTGATTTTAAACCTCAATAATGTACATACAAGAAACGGTCAGCTTAACTTAATTCAACTATACAGACACAATTAAACTTGTATCGTCTTGTTACCATGTGGTTGATTCGTATGACCTCGATTGGCCATCGATTGGCCACGAAAATTCGCCGAAGGACCATCGATCGGACGACATTCGGAAACCATCCACACAACACACACGCACAGCAGCCACTAGATCCAGGGTCCAAAATGCAGCACCACCTCAGCAGCTTGGAGTGTTACTTCAGCTCAAGCCAGCAATGCCGCACTACGCGCGCCGCAGGAAACAACGGCATTACAAACGTCCGCAGCCGAAAGAAAATGCCGAAAACAAAACCACTTTTCCTCAATTAAAACAAATCATCGACGAGAGGTGGGTTTCGCGGCAGTGGCTGTTGTATATGCCGCTGAAGTGGATGATGAAATGATAGCCTCCAATTTGCGTACCCTTAAGTTGGATTATTATTATGCGAAAGTGGCTAGCCGGCCGGTGTCCCTTTCGAGCGAGTGCTTCAGGCCAGTGCCGGAGAGTCGAATGTCAAGGCTGGAGCCTGGAGGGTGTCCGTAGACACGGCGTGGGAAAATGCACCACTCCTTGACTCGAGAACTTCGACGGTACTTTCCAACATCAATCACTCACGATGCCGGCTAGACGCGGATATTGGTAGGGTTATTGGTTTTTTTCTATAATTTTATTACTCGCTCAACTTCCTAACACGCCAAACTACGGGCAAATTGCACCGTTCAGCTGTTCTATAACGTTTTTTTGTTGCCAGCTAGCTTTTGCACCATCCTCTCGGTATTACCGATTTCAGCCCGCTTTTTCCCTATCCACCGTTCGCAGTGAAATGTCGTCAAACCATTTAACCCGACCTCACGGAATGCAACCCCGTTGGTCGTAGAAGCGCATCGTTAGATTGCCATAAAGACGGTTGCTTATAATCCAACCTCTGTTCCTCCCCTTGCATAACTCCCGCTGAACCCAGTATGCGGACGGAAACGACATTTTAAGGTTATGGCTTTACCGTGCGGCTCGGTCGGTACGAGCGATCTTCTCTTCCTACCCGAAGATGCCACTGCTCGCGGTGAAGTGTATTGAAATGTATCACCCAAACCGGTGGACGGACGGGGGTTGTTGTGTATCCTCCCGCACAGGATGCCGAAAGGGACGGAGAAGGGAAGGACAAAACTGCGGAAAGAAATAAATGTCAAACATGCGCACACACCCCCCTTCGAGGCAATCGAGTGTACGAGCAGAAGCGGGTGGAGGTTTCGTAGCAAATTTGAAGATGTTGCCGGCACGAAAATGGGCGGGAGGGGATGAACTGGAGTAATGGCACTCGTCTTTCGAACTGTGTCAACTGCAGCCTAGGTTTAAAGGGGTAGTTGGAGAATCATAATGGCAAGGTAGGCTGTGTGGTACGGTCGATAATGAAAGTAAGTGAAAGCATCATTTGACGGTGACGTAATGGGGAAGCCTACTGACATTCGGGGAGTGTAGGAGAGCCTCTCAAACCAAATAACGATGCCCTTTTGGCTAGGATGCCCATGTGTACGTATGTGGCTAGTATTTGAACAGGAATAGACGCTGGAATTGTTGTTTAGTTCATGCTAAAGCTGATGTGTGAGCTTGAAATGGCAATCAGTGTGAAATGTTGAAGAATGTCTGAAGAAAACAGACTGGATCTTAGATGGGTTGTTGTTCAGCGGAACCACTGAAGAAATTAATTCTTCAGTTAAGTATTTTTCATGTATTGATATATATATTTAGAAATATATAGATATCCCGATAGATATCCAGCTAATATTCATTACAGTTTTAAGTCTTATCTCATCATAAGCCGTCATATAAACATATAAACAAATGATTTAACCAATACTATAGAACTTTTCAAAATCCTCTGTGATGTATTAGTAATCTAACAATGATGTATAATGATGTCCAGAACCCAGTTGTTGATGAACTACAGAAACACATTACAAAATACTGAACATATCCCTCTAGCTCTCTCAAAAACATCACATATTTGTGGGCTCAACGTTTACAAAATACGGATATTCCAAGAGATAAATTCCAGCACAGCTGATCTTCCGATGCATATGTTTATTTGTCACTTGATCATACGAAATGAGAAAACAATTTTCCGTAAAATATTGTTTTGAAACACCAACAAACAACAACAACCAAAAAGATCCAAAAAGGTCACTTTTTGTAAAATTGTGAAAAAATATCGAAATCTACTCCAGAATCATCAAAAGGTTTACTTGATGTTTAGAATTCAAGAAGCGCATTAAAACAATCAATTTAATACTTTCCACATCATTGCTCTTTGTACATCCAGACTCGTATTTCAAATGACCTTAGACAAAACACACAGATCCACCATTAAAAGTCACAAGGAAAATGAACTGTAACGATGCTCCAGTATCCGGAATTTGTCACCAACCGTCGAGACAAGATCATCCCCAATGCAGACACCCCGCGCAGCGTCACCACTAACATTTAGTCTTCTACAAGGCCACTCTTCGCCTCCCGAAGCCCTCAAAAGTCACGCTTCACTGTGCCACGTATGCCATCTTTGAGCATGGTTCACCAAAAAAAACTAAACCCATGTTAGAAAATAATAAACCATGCATACACACACGTACTCGCAAACAGCTCCGAGCGAGTACGCCAAACGATCAGAATGTCTCCCGCCGCAAGCGCGGCAATGAAGGGTTGCCGTTTCGATCACCCGAGGCCACGCTTGTTGCAGATCGTAACACAACAAAAAGTACGACCCATTACGCGACCCGAGAAGCGTTGGCACCAGAAACAGGGGAGCAGATGAACCGATCCCCTCCTACTGGTGTAGTACCCAGATCTGGGGTCTGGGAGGGTTGCAATGAAGAAGCTGTAGCATAGCGCAGCATCTTCGCCCGCTGTACCCGAGCTGCACGATCACTGGCAAGTTCCCTCTCTCTCTCTCTCGCACACACACAGACAGATACTCGCGCCGTCCGAAAAGCCAGCGGGGATCAGGCGCTGAAGATGTCGGTCGGTCTTAGCTCTTCCTTTCATTTTCAGCTCGCATCACTTCGATACTAACCGCAGGAAAGTGCAGTCGAGCTCGGGGGATCGAGCGCTAAACACAGTGCCTCACGGATGCCCACCAGTGTTAGACATCCGGACGCCCGCTCGGTAACGTTTCGCACCCGTTTCTTTTGTGTTGTGCAGAGCCCAGAGTCCAGAGTGTACAGTTGCTGTTAGGTTTCGAGGAGTTTCAACTACTCTAAACCAGAACTCTAAACCTAGTACCAGAACGTTCTAGCAGCTGCCAGCGACTTATCAAGTGGAAGAATAAGTGCAGCACCTTAGAAGAATCGCTCCGCCCTCGGGGCTCGGTTTTGTGCAATCAAATTGTGAATTAGGGCCCCGATTATCGGAAGCCCCCCAGCACCGCAAACGTGCGAACATACTGTTTCTGCAGAAAACAATAAATCACTCGCCCTCCCCAACAATGGCCCCCAACGCCGGTTCTTTCTCCGATTCACGGGGCTCAGTTGAGCCGTTTTCCCAGAACTGCTGGCTGCAACTATTTGCTGCAAGTTTTTCCTCCCCGCGCACTAACGGAACGGTGGAAATAAAACCCCGATTGCAGCAGGTGTCTGCAGCGCATTGTGTTCTGTGTCCGTCCGCCTTCACTGCCTTCCACCATCATAAACCGTCAACACATCGACGTGGAACGTCCCACGCCACGAGAACTCGCATCGCACCCCGGGAAATGCATTCCGCATCCACCGGGCGATGGAATGCACTTCACGTGGGCGCGAATGTGAGAAGGCTCCAAGGTGTCCCCTTCCCGCACGTACAGAGGACAGAACCGCAGTTGGCAGCCAGTGACGGTGGACGGTTCAGTGTTCCGAACTTCAGGGCTCCGTGGTCCGTGCCTCGCTGTCAGTTATGATTTACGGTGCCAGTGAAACGGTTCTCAGAACTTCCGGTTGAGTGAAACCTTACGTGTACTACTCGTTGTGTGTACCTTCCGAATTGTAGTTCACTTATTTGTCGTAGTTTTTCCAATGTTTTTTCCTAGGTTTCTGTTTAAAGAGATGACCATCTCGATCGTGCGCTTAATGGTGACGACGTTTTAAGTGTTTATTATTTTTTGTGTCTGCAAAAAAAACCAAAAAACCAATTAAATAGCAAACGATAGTGATAGTGAATAGAACGTACGTTTTAGTGGGATAGTGATTGAAGGGTTCTGTGGATTCGGGATAGAAAAGTGCCACCAATTTTGCACGGTGAGGAGTGGAAGTGTACTAAAGCTCAAGCTTGCTGTTGGCAAACGGTGGCCCGGTGAGAGGATTGTCTTGGTTCCAGAACTGCTGGAGAATATCGCCCAGGAGCTGTATTTGTGGCATTCGTCCGAACACTGAGCAGCAGGCATTGCGCTCGAGACATGATGGCGCTGATGCAGCAGCTTACACTTTGCACGGGTAAGTCATTTCCTTCATTTAAAGCACGATAATATAAGGTTTATGTTATAGACATCAAACTGCAAAGCCATAGCTCCAAATTATGATTCACAAGCAGCACACTGTATTCCGAGATTGATCTCAACGCTTCAAAGCTTCCAATTATTGTGCAGCGAAGCATTGCAACACTGAAACCAATTAGCGAAGCCTTGGCAAAACTGTTCTAGCCCACGCAGAATATTAACAACAACAAATAAAGTCACTCGGTAGTCACTTGCAACATGCAACATTATGCTGAGGTATTTTGAATCGATCTTCAACTTCACTCGATCGCTGCTATATACCAACGATCCACGATCACGACACATTTCGACACTATTTTTTCCGCACCGTACAACCATTAGTCGTGCGGGCAAATTGCAACTCCCTGGATATGCAAATGCTTCCCATCCCAATCTTGAAGACCTGCTCGTGGGTGTTGAAGAATCGCGATCAACACCCGAACGGCACAGCTGGTCGGGAGTGTGATAGGTGTGGGCTTGCTTTTTGATGAGCGTTGTATTTACACTTTATTTTTATGTTTATTGGTGCGCTTTATTTCCAAAAGGTGGCACAATCTTGCATTTAAGGCAGAGATGAGTGTCCTTTTCCTGTTGATTTAATTGACAAAGTTGATTCGCATGTGCATTTAGATAGCGTGCTGATAACATAGAGTAGTTGTTAACATTTATTAGCGACTATCTAGCAAAACTGACCCTAAAAACGACGTTTTACCGTGATCCTCCTGATATAAGGCCGGATCTTCCCCAACATTATCTTGTTTGTTGAGAGTGAAGCACCACACACGCCCATGTAATTATGCCGCACAGGAAGATGCAATCTCCGCTGACCTTTCGCGTGGCTCTGCTCATCCTAATCAGCTCAAGACGCATCAAAACTGTCACTGTCACAGGAAATTTACATCCGGCCTTGGTTTACGATTCGCCGCCCCGCTCTCAATGTCGCAATTAAAGGTTTCGTCTTTAACGATCTGGATCGCGTCTTCTCGCCCCTGCACCGAAAAAAAAGGCAGTACCTTGGCATCCACCTTTCTTGGAGTGCTAGGCCGGGATGGATCAAACACACCCGCCCGACCTACAACCTTGAACGTTCGACCCCGCAATTTCCTTTGCCGGATTTGCCTATTACGGTCAGGAAGATCGCACGATCGGCACCACCGCCTGTAATAATACCATCATCGCCGACCGTTCCCCACCCGTGTCTGCTCGAAGTCGATTTTTAATCAGCATTTTGACACCTTTGCCGACCTTTTAAAAAAGCGCGCACGCGCTCGAGGGCATGCGCAATCGAGCAAAGCTATTCGTGCGCCACCAAGAAAAGGCCACTCTGCTCGCATTCGGTAGCACGAACAAAAAATAAACCAAACTGCTCATCGAGAACCGTACTCATCCTTTCTGCGGTCGTTTGTATCGGTAAAATAGCAATCAACCCGGACACGAGCGCACATTCGAACCGAGGGAGGGGAAGAGGGCATTGATCGGCGTTGGTGGCGTTACAACCGATCGTGAGAAAAATTCTTGTCCCATTCCCAAACCCCCAATTCCATTAGGCTTGGGCAATGCGGCCGCACAGCGCATCCCGCGGTGATCGCGTGAAGAAATGAACTTTACGGCAAACCGCAATCCCTTTCGGTGCCGCTGCTAACCTTGAGGGTACATCTTCAAACAAATATCAACCCGCGGCTGGTTCTCCACTCCGGAGCCGGAGCGTGCCACGATTTGAAATGCGAGCAAATTAATGGACGAAGCTGCAGCGGGTCGGATCGGTTGCAAGAATTATTTCATCCAGCGGTGCCTCTGGTTTTTGGGTGGCTTGTTGAAAACCGCGCGACCCACCGGGTCTGTGATGCTAGTTTTATGTGCTCAAGCAGGGGGCGGCAGGTCTGTATGTATGTATTCCTCTAACTTTAACTCGTCCGCTTGATGGGGAAACTCTCAAACGTACACCCGCGCCACCAGCCACGAGAGGAGATCGTGTGGGGAAATGAAGCAACGAACGTTACTGCATAGGTAGCGCCGTGTTTCCCAACTTCCGTGCAATAGGCAGGAATTTGTAGGAGAAGCTCATTTGAAATGACTCATGCAGCCACGCAACGAGACCTTTACTGTACGGATTCATTAAGCGCCTCTTGCTCTGTACTCTAGACAACTTTACTTGGAGAAAAATAGCTTTTTACGTTCAACACAAGAGCATTTGAAAGGCTCGAAAGCGAAGCATTCGATCCATTTTGTTGGTTGTAGCCTTCTGTACGTATTCACTGTAATTGTACACAACCACATAATTATTTATTTCAATCTTTAAATTGCGCGTTTTGCTTAATAAAAACAAAACAAATCAAACAATCATTGCAAGCGCAATTATGCAACCTCAAAGCCCCTTCACAAAACAACTCATTTCCTTGGTACCATGGGTTTCCCCGCTACTTGTCGCTGCCTAGTGCCACATCAAGCATATTAATTTAATTTAATAATATTTTCAAAACCCAACCCCACAGCCGCCCCCTCCGAAAACGCATCGCATAACCTTTGGCACTTTCGCCTGCACTGTGATTAATCGACAATTTGTTGAATTACAATAATTTGCTTTACCATGCTTTAATCACAACTCCGGCTGCATTGTTTTCCAATCCTTTTGCCCGCTCACCCGCTCGCACTCGCATTGCTTTACCCAATTTCCCAAGCGAAAAGAAGCATGCTGATGATGCCTGGTTTTTACGAGCATAAATTACAGCCGCATCATTATGAGCAGCGATTTGCACTGCATAGCCATAGGCTCGCTTGGCAGCTTTCGTTGCCGCTGCTTTCCATACAATGGTCGAAGGGGTGGTGAAGCAAAAAAACCCTCGGCTAAAATCCTACTTCCGATCCCAATCGGTTACAAACGGCATTACATAATTGACCTCGTTAGCAAACAACTAGACACACACGCGCGCGCGCGCGAAGTGTTCTTTGGCTGCGGGTCGGATCTTTCCGATGCAGCTGGGGCGTTAATTTATTACCACCAACACAGCTGGTCGATCCAGCACCATGCAAGGCAAGCTAGCTACACATTCTCAGCTGCGAGCTGGCAATCTGGGATTGGATTCCAGCGCTAATCGCGGCACAATCTTCATCCGCCGCCAAACGGCAACCCAAAGGGCGGAACACTTGTGCGTTGATAATGAACTCTCGCACCCTGCAAGATGGGGGGATTGGAATGAAGCAACAACAAAAAAGACACATAAATTAAAACATAATGATCATAACCCCAAACCGCTGGCGCTAATTGATTACGGAATGGGGTGGGATTTTCGTGTGCAACGTTTGCTTCCGCCGCTTCGTTTGCAAGATAAGAGGAAAGTGAATGGGTGTGAACATGGCATTCCATCCTGATCGTTGGTGAACCATCCCCAACCTTCGCTTCGAACCCTTAATTGAAGGACTGGAGAGGAAGGTTTCAGGTGGTGATAAAAATCGAAAGATTTTTCCACGTGTTAATCGGCAGATGACGAACATTCACGTTTTGCGGGGAGCTAACGCATCATTACACAACGTGATCGCTGGTACGGTTGATGTTGTGTTTCCTTTTTGTTTGTGTATTGTGGTACGTGCACTTAGAATTGACCAAAGGTCAATCAGGTCCGGTGGATAAGCTGATCTTGACGATCAAAAGGATGAAGCGTACCTTACCGATCACACATCACCTTTGACCGCCGCAGTCGTAATATGCTTCATCCAGCACAACTCCTCTCCACAACATCTCTTGGCGCTCTCAGGCCCGCACTCTGCCACACTTCGCCATGAATGCATCAACCTCAAACCCCCGTGGGCTGATCGTGCTCGTGAGCTGCAATTGTTTTCTTGCTGGGTTTTGCGCTCGGAAGCATCCCCCCGTGAGCTCGATTGCAGCCGCGATCGCGTGATTATGCAACACCGGCCGGCCGCAAACGACTCCCACGGTTCTCATCACCCCGTGCGCAACCGCATTTGGGCGCTCATGCCGAAGATCAGCTCACCTTTTTGCTAATTACCGCTACCGATCTAACCAGCGCCACACCGGCAGTGGTCGGCCACCGCGCGCATAAACGGCCCAGTTGACCTTGTGACCATGATCGCGATGCGTAACTGCGTAACGGCGCGCTACCGAAAATTCCTTAGCCCCGTTCCAAAAAATCGCCGTACACCCGCTCTGTTCAAACACTCTCCACTCCAATGGGTGCTGTAATTTATTTTACCGCCAGTTGCTTACAGCCTTACAACACACCGCCTAGTGTTGTGGATCTGCGTCTCGGTACTGATGCTGCAAGAAAGCATCAGCAGGGTGTGCAACGGCTCGGCTTGCATTGCGCCGAGCGGTCGCGACGTCCATGTGGCGAATGCAGCAACGATTCCATTCATCATCACGCCAGCCCGTCCACGTATCTGGTCCGGTCCAAACCCCTCGCCCGGTCGGTTCAGTTCGGTGGCCTCCGGTGACCTCCACTGTGCGCCAATGTATGCATTGTTTGGGGCTTTTTTTTGTTTTTCTTCTGCTGGACACGTGCTGGACGTACGCGCATGCAAAGCGCTCGTACACGAACCGACGAAACCAGCTCAACTAGCTGCCGATTTTTTTTTTTGGGATGGTGTAATTGGAGAGGAAAACCACGTTACCGTTGCTTTCGCCACTGGATTGCAGTTTCTTGGCATCGGCCCTCTTCGCTCCCTCGTTGGTTTGCAGTTTTCGCCGCCTGCGACCACGGCTGTAGGGAGGCCACCCTCCGCACGGATGCCTCAGCTGGAATGGAAGCAATCATTCAATTTACCGTGCGGACCCTAACTGCCAATGGTGCGCAATGCTGGATTGTTGGAGCAAAAATAATGAGCCCCGCGAGTTCAATCCGCGAATGCAGGTAAAAAGATCGCACCGAGCGACTGTTGGTGGTGTTCATCAATCATACCAGCGCAACGGACCGATCGCTGCATCGCTTTCGGAGCATTCACCGTCTTACTGCGAAAGTGCAGTGGGGCTGGAATTTTTCGGCGCCGTTTAATGTAAACGAGCGATCCTGCATCGCTTGCATTGCGTTGCGGTTTGGTACCGGCGGGCATGTTTGGGAGGTTCTTCATGCCGTTTGCAAAAAAAAAAAACACAAACGAACGAAATGGATGATTTATATTCGCTGTAAACTACTCCGCAACATGGATCAGATATAGCTGATAAATAATATCTATTTAGCGGTTGTGTAATACTTTGATTTAGGAGTCATTTATAATACCGGGTGCACTTTATTCCAGGCGTGTTTGGAATGGAATATTAAAATTCCGGGATTATAACATGGAACTGGTATACTGTTATACACGAAGATTATACACCGATCGCTACTACAAAAGAGTTCTTATGGCCTCAGTTTAAATTTTAGTTCAATACTGGTGGTTGTGTGAGGAAGTATTTTTAATAACCGATTATGCCTTACTAAATACTGTTATTTTCAAATAATGTGCATTCTTGTTAATTTTTAAGCATTTTGCTTTTTTCTTGTTGTCTTTTGTTCTAATTTGAAATCTTCTAATTGGATTATTATGCTCCTATTTATTCATCTTTTTCGTTAAACTAATACTATTATTACAGTTTGTCTTACAGTTTGATATCGGTTTAATGGATTTTCATTTTATTTAAAAATTAGGTTTCAATTTTTCACCTTTTACATATTCTAAACGCTGCAAATGTTATTCAACTTATAATTATATTTTATACATATTTACTAAAACATTTCCCGGTGCCTCCTACCTACGTTTTATAATCCTTCTAATGGCCCATCATTGATCATACAGTGCATACTGTATGCATAAAGCTATTTTCATAACGAATCAAATTTGTTACATTTTTAAATACCCTCATTCTGTCGCCGTACCGTCCGAACACAATTCACTTCCATTTTGCGTAGCGTGCCTAACAACCTATGTGCGCACCATTTTTGGCATTCCATCGCTGCGGTGACCTTCGGAACGAAATGTCGAAGCATCACAGCATCGAAATCAACCTGCTGCTGCTGTGCAATGTCGAAATAAGATCATCGCCATCATCTACCAAACCAGCCAAAGTGCGGTGGTTATTGTGCGCGTGAGGAGCATTGGGTTTTTTTTGTTGCAGTGCCTTACAGCGATGTGATGTCCGTCCATTTGTAGAATCGGGAGGATGGTGTTGTTGAGCTTAGCCAGGGAAAGGCACACAAAACGGTAGCGCTAACGGTAGCAGCGGGCAAAGCACTGCGGGCACGTCTACATAAAACAAAACTGCTCACCCTCGCCAAAGCTTCGCCGCGATCCTCCGTAATTGGGTAATGAGCATGAGGTTAAATGTCCGACTGCGCGGGGGTATCCCTTTGGCTCAGGGGGAGGGGAGGCACGACCGTTGACAGCTGGGGCTAGCTTTGGCACTGGAGCGTGTAGTACTGAAAGGGACGCTTTCCGTCCGTCTTCGCGTAGCTGATGGACACAATGGACAGCTTAATGAGGGGACCGTTTGGTCCCCAAAACCCGCAAAGCGAGAGCGGATGATTCTCGCGCTCAATCTCGATAAAGCTACGCACACAGATTGTGCAACACGTTGGTTGGTGTACGGTTTTTGCCGCTGCACCCAATGTCAACCGGCTGACGGACAGTAAGGTTCGTGGTCTTTTGGCGCACCGGAGTCACCGTGGCGGTGTTAGAGCCGTCCAAGCGAATCGATCAGGAAGCAAGATCGGGGGACATCGCTCACTGTTTTCTATTGTAGCCGTTGTAACACACAGCCAGACATGCAAACCCCCCAACAGAGGTTTTGCTACCAGACCTCACCACCCACCAATAGGTCAAATAGCGCGCATAAAAAAGGTCAACTTTCACGGAAACGTCGTTGAAACAAACGAAACCAAATTGTAACTAAACGACTAACCACGAGAGGGTAGCAGCAAGCTTGGGACCCAAGCATCGCAGTGGTAGGTCTGGCAATCATTACACCTAAATCGTGATAACCGGAAGGGATGCTGCAGCATTTAAGAAGCTACGCCGCCGCAACCGGTCACGCGCACTGCGCTTCGTTCGCTTCGTTTTTTGTTTTGTTTTTGTTTCGTTTCTTTCTAAACCAAATAGAGGCCAATAATAGCGACTCAGAAGACGACCGCTGAAGATGTTACTGTTGCATGCAGTGCTGGAAACCCCTTCCCGGATCGAACAACAATGGTGAAGCGACAGCTTGGAGAGCGCCATTGTAATACCAAACCGAAGATCATCATCATGAGGATAGCTCGGTTGCGATTTGCATAAAACATGGGGCACAGACAAAAAAAAAATACACAGAACAAGGGGACAGCCCCTCCGTTTCGGTTGTACCGATACACCTTCCAAATATTCGCTATCGAATCGGCATTAGGTCGACATTAGGGCGCTGGTGACATTAGCCGCCAACCATAACCAAAGGGGAGAGGGTCTCGCGTTGTGTCACAGGAAATGTCTAACAGCAGTCGTTTGGGTGGCAGTAAAGGCCGTTGCACAGACACACACACAAGCATCTTTGCTCTTTGCTACATTCTCGTGAAGCATTTGCCGACCTTTTTGTTCGGGGCAGAACATCTTCTAAATGTTAAGCTGGTAGGTCGCGCAGAATGTTTGGAGCTATTCTATGCCTTGGGAGGACTGCAGTGTCTCCTACCTTTTCGAACGATACCCGCTTTGTCGCATGATCGTAAATTATTTCTAATAATCTTCTTCTTCGCCCTCCACTTCCCAGCCCTTCTGATGGTCGTCGCAATCGTAAGCAACAATGGACAGTTCCTGCCCGGACCGCGCTACAGCCTGGACAACATGCCCAAGACGGGCTTCACCTGCCGGGACAAGATCCTCGGCGGGTACTACGCGGACTCGGAAACGCAATGCCAGATGTTTCACGTGTGCGTGAAGGTGGCCGGTGTCGGTGTAAGTATGAAGTTTACGGGGGGGGCATGTTCTCCACCAAAAAAAAAAACAGTCACAAATTCTCACAACCTCAGCGACCCCACTCGTTGACCCCACTATGCCGAAAAAGGGGGTCGCTCGCTCCTAATCGTGTAGGAGCAACGCAACCGAACGGAGAAACAAAACAGCAACAAAACCACGGCTAAAATAAACGCTTCACATAATCGATGACGTTGGGTTGAGCTTGGATGGTGCCGCACGGTGGGACGGCCGCACCATCGTCAGCAGATCGTCTCCGCTCCGTCAGCCGAACGGCCGTTCCCAAGAGACTCTCGTGACCTTTAGCGTGAAGCGTTTGCGGCCTGTAGAAGCTATGCATGCGGCTGGAGAGCGGGTGGAGGGACGAGAGTGCCACGAGCATGGCATCATCAAGGGGGTGGGTTTGCTCCATCAAAGGGTGGGTTGACGCTCGTTGACTTCTCGAACCTCCAGTTGGGGCTCGTGCCTTTCGAGCCTCTCGCGGATTGTCGCCCCTTTGCCACACGATTTTCTATTGTCGCTTGCCGGTCGCGTTTTTTTCAGCATCTCATTGCTTATGGCCACCTGTGGCCACTATGAGTGTATGTGTGTGATCACCCGCGTGGATCAACAGGACGTCCTTGCACCAGCGTGATCCATCCACTCGCAAACGGACACACATTTTGCACGATCAGGTGTCAAGTCACCAAGCCAAAGCAAAAAATAGCGGAACTCATGTAACACCAGGCGGAGTCCTTTCCAAACACCCAAGGACGTCCACACCTCCGGTAGGGGTGTGTTTGACATGATCTAAAGAGTGGCACGCTGTTTGTATACGCTCCTGTAAGCTGCACGATGCATTCCATAAGTCGGGCTCTGGTAAATGCCATCGATGGAATAGATAATGAGACACACACACACTCCGAGAAGAGACCTCCAGTAGGAGTTATCTTTAGTTTTGCATCAAATCGAACCCGCAGCAGTGGAGGGGTGAAGTGATACACCATAAACACTTTGTTTTAAATTTGGCTTCGTAATAGTTTACGATCAAGCTGGCAGCATCTTTCTTGCCGGCTTCAAGGCTTTACCACGTTCAACCCGAAAAGGACGTTTCGTAACGTGTGAGGTCGTGTACGTCCGAAATGGCAAACATGTTCAAATTCAAGTCAAATTCAAGTCGATCGATGCGGACCCACATTTCACACCTTCCCGGCTATGGCTCGAAAAACGGAGATCCGGGCTTTTACGATCTCCTCGAGAGCATGTTGTGGATCAAACGAAACCCAACAAAAAAACCTCCAACAATGGCGCCACGATACAATCCCAGCTATTTGGTAAGCAAACAGAAGAAGAAGAAAGAAAAGAAAAACAAACCTCCAACCGGAAAACCGAAATCAGGTCACATTTAAAGTTCACACCGTTACTGCCCGATGAGCGGTCGAGATAATTGCTCACAAATTTGTTATTGTGGAGCAGATGGGCGTCCAAGTACAGCAGCTACCGGTAAGCATTTTGGAAGTTGAATTTCAAATTGCAAACCGTTGTTGAAATGTTACTTTCAATTAGCGAAGCATCCTCCTTTCACTTTCGGTTTGGGGCGCAGAAACAATTTACCAATCTGCACATCAGTTTTTTTATTATCAATCAAACACGAAACTGTTTACATTTTATTGCTGTTGCATCGTTTTCGCGCAGTCTTCGGGCGAATCATCCATTTTTGGAGCCTTTTTCTTAATGGCAATGAAAACGAAACCATCGTTTCAGCAACGATCGTTATATAATTTGCCCTCAGTGCGATGAATAATAAACGATTATTTAGACGGATTTTGGTGCCCACAAAAACCCACAAATTCAACTCCACCCTTTCAAACTCCCTTCACCGTGCTGTGGCGGTGATGTAGTTAATCAAATCGCCGATTGCTTCACTGGGGGACGGAGCATTTAACAAAAAAAACCCATGAGAAACAAACTCCCGCCAACTCACAATTAATCATCATATTCACACCGAACGTGCGCACACACCACCTTTTGGGGCGCCGATGCTGTTTGGTACGCTGCCAGCTATACAGCCTACTGCTGCCCGTCCTATCTGCCGCCCAATCTTATCTGCCGTCGAATGAATGCTTGCTACCGCGCTTGCTAAACATTTGCTACGAGCGGCGGCGGCGGCGGCGGCGCCACACTGTCTGAGAAACAGAGCCACGAGCGGCGACGAGAATCAAACCTGACGTGCCGACGTGCGCTCGCGTGTGTACAACCTTGCCAGCCGGTAATTACACCGAGCAGCGAGCCCTAAGATGATGTATTTTGTCCGCTGGTGCCTACCTCAGCCTCCACACGCAGCGGGTTAAGCTCCAGCGTCAGTGGAGATCAGTGGAGACAGAGAAAACAAGACCACGAATGGTAGTGCGTGCGAATTCATGCGCCATAAGTGAGATACGCACCAAGGTGGCCTTCTTATGCCGTATTGCGCCACCTCTCTAGCGATTGCTTACTTCACACCTCACCCAATAATACCTGCCCCCGACTCCGAGTGGTGTGGTGTGTTAGTTTTCTATTGTTTTATATTCTTGCGTTCTTGCGAAGTTACTAGCACCTAGGTGCTGTAGCTCAGTCTTCAGATACGACTCCCCCACTCGATCAAAACTTCTCACAAATTAATTTGTGTGTGTGTGTGTTTTTTTCTTTCTCTCCACGTTCGATCGCACTCCGCTCCGAGAAAAATTCGTCTACCACGATGACTTTGTTCGATGACAATTTAATTGTTTTCAAACTCTCCTTTTTTTCTTCTCAACCCCTCACACACACATATACACACGCACAGGTGCAAGATTTCCGCTTCCTCTGTCCCAATGGTACGGCTTTCGATCAGGAAGCTCAGATCTGTGCCGATTGGGGCGATGTCGACTGTGAGGCGGCCACACTGTACTACGGCAGTGACAACTTCGACCTCTACCGGCTGGGTTCCGGTTTCGAGAGCAAGCGGGCACCGTTCGCCGAGGAAGAGGAGGCCACCTTCCATCTGCAGCGTGCCGAAACGAGTAAGTGTCTTTTTGTTGATGTTATCTTTTTTTCTATTTTGAGCCAATGAGGTAATGCGTTGCGTGCTACAGTTAAACATTTGCAACTGCTACACTGCATTCGATTCGATCCACCAAACTGACGATCTCCATACTCTACAGGCGATGCTCGAAGAAGCAAGCAGTACATTGTTAACCAGAGCTCCAAGCCACAGCAACCACCGAGCCCAAATCAGATCCCAAGCGTACAGAAACCGTCCTACCCGCAGCAGCCCCAGCAATACTTCCGTCAACCGGTGACGCCACCGACCACAACGACCACCTCCACCACGGCGAGCACCACCACGACGACGACGACCACGACGACCACCCCGTTCACCCCGGTGGAGAACATCTTCTGCAAAACGAGCCAAGCACCGACGAAGCTGCATCAAAAGCACACGGAACACAAGCAGCACCAGCTGCTGCTGAATCAGCAGCAGCTCCTGCAGGCCCAGCACTTCCGTCAGCTGACGGCGGCAGCAGCTACGGCCACACCTGCCGATCGTCGCCCAGCGGGTGACGAGCTGCGCACCACAACGCCATCCTTCACCAACAATTTTGCACGATCCCAGCAGCCGCAACAGCAGCCCCAACCACAGCAGCGGCAACCACAAACGCAGCAGCAGCAGCCGCAACAGCAGCGTTCGCCACAGCAGCAGCAGCAGCAGCAGCAGCAGCCACAGTCCCGTCCGGCGCAGCACAACGACTTCAACAGTAAATACGTAGCCTAATGTGTTTAGTTAAGGTCTTCATCATCATCGCCATCATCATCAACCTCATCAAGATCTCCATCGCTACCCATTTTGCCGGACGAACACCTGACACCCGGAAGTTTTCCTTCCCGGGGCTCGACCATCAGCTGTTACACTTGACTCACGAACTACTATTTCTAGACTGGCAAACTGGACTGATTGATAATTACGCGCTTCATTTCACTCACTGGCGCAGGCTGTGAAGGCTTTCTGTTACGCTGACAGCATACACCGGACTCGCTACGCTTCCTCCACTCTCAGCATGCCACTTTAGCATCTGGGAAGGCTCACACAGGCCCAAATGGGCCTGGGTTGGGAGTGGCACCATTCGCTTTTTCCTTCATCATTCACCACCAGATCGAACTAAGATAATTGAATGATTACTGATGGGTTTTCACACTTATTAAATGGAACCATTTATTCTTCTTTTTTTCATTTTTTCTCGCTTTCTTAATCTTGCTTCCGTTTTTGTGTTGTTTTTCTTTTGCTTTCTTTTCCATCTTTCCAATTATTAACTCGTCTTTTTATGTGTCCTGCTGCAACCTGTTCTGCACGTCACCCAATTCGCCAACCCAGATGATGAGATCTTCCGCGGATCGCACAGCTCGCACTTCTACAACAACCGCAACAATGGTAAGGAAGACTACGAGGAGGAGCTGTACCGGAAGTCGACAACGACGCCCCGATCGACGGCGGCGGCGACCGGAGCGAACCGTGCCTCATCGACTCAGGCAACGTCACGGGGCCGCAATCGTGGTCGGGGAAGTGTTCGGGCCCATCATCTGAATGCGCTGCGCAATGAGCTGAAACCGAGCACCAGTACTACACCGGCTAGTGTGACGAAGCAACCCCAACAGCAGCAGCAGCAGCAGCAGAGACAACCAAACCAGCAGCAGTTCAATCACCAGCAACAGTTACAACAGCAAAGACAGCAACTGCAGCAGCAGCAGCAGCAGCAACCACCACCACCTCGACAACCATTCCAGTCACTGCAGCAGTTTCCACAACAGCAACGACAGCAGCTTCAGCCGCAACAGCAGCAGCAACCGCAACAGCAACGACAGCAGCTTCAGCCGCAACAGCAGCAGCAACCGCAACAGCAACGACAGCAATTGCAGCAACCACAACAGCAGCCCGCACGCCAACAAAACACCAAGCTACAAACGACGACACCCGATGACTTTGTGGACATTCCGAAGATCCCGAACTTCCGGCAGCAGCCAACGACGGTACTGAAACCCCAGCAGTCTTCCGCCCAGGCACCATCCTTCGGACAGGCCATCGTCTCCACACCGGCTCCCTTCGCTAAGCAACCGGCCCAGCCACAAAGCCGAGGAAACACTCTGTTCTTCAACACACAGCAACAGCAGCAACAGCTTCAACAGGTCACAAGTTCCACGACCCAACCGGCTCCACAGCAGCGTTTCGGAGGCAATCCGCCCGCCACGAACAACTTCAAGATTACCGTCTCCTCGCCCCAGAACGATCGTCAGCCAAGCTTCAGCCAGCCGCAGCAACAGTTTAACTTCAACGCGCAGCCACGCCAGCAGGCCCCGATCGCGAGCACAACGTCCGCTTCGGCCCCGGTTAACAATCCGTTCCAGTTTTTCGCTGCCCAGACGACCACGACCACCGTCCGGCCGCGCAGTACCTTCGAGAATCGGGCAACGGAACGCTCGTTCGATGAGGGTGCCGTGACAACGCCGCAGGAATCGCAACGTATCCGTCCACAGTCGCGCACGTTCAACGTCGATCCGAACCGGCTCAATCAGTTCAACTACAACGAGTATCAGGGTAGTCGCACCAGTACTACCACAACGACTACCTCCACTACAACGACCACGACGCCAGTACCCCCAACAACATTCGCTCCTTCGCAGGCGAACTTCCGACAGCGGGCACCACAGCAGAGCTCCTTCCTGAATCCCTTCTTCAGCAACCCGTCCACGGTGGCACCCGCCATCACGACCATCCCGCCGGCGATCGTGCAGAAGGCCGTCCCGAAGGATCGCTACCAGTCGATTCAGCGCTCCGGCAACGAAGGCCACACGCCCTCGACGGTGAAGAAGTTCTCCACGCTCGTCCCGAAGGATCAGTACAATCCGACCACCTTCAAACCGAACGCGATCAGCAAGAAGGCACTGCTCCAGTTCGTCAACCAGAAGAGTGTGATCGGGCTCGAGAAGTCCCCGTTCACGGATCGGGTCAGCATTACAACCAGCACGACCAGCACCACCACAACGGAGAAGGCGCCGGCTCCGGTGACGACTCGCTATCCGGGCTACATACCCACCATTCCCCCAGTAACTTCTACCTCCACCACGACCACCACCCGTGCTCCCTTCACTACCACCACGACTGTTTCCAACGCACCACCGGCACCGAATCGCTTCTTCCAGCCACCCGTGGCCAAGGTGTCGAACCCGCTCACCCAATCCCCGATCGTCGTTACCTCGGCGAAACCGGAACCAACCCAGGCCGAAATCGACGAGGACGATGGGCAGTACCATCCCGAGCTGTACGAGAAAGACTTCTACCGGAACCGCGTCAAGGCGAAGGCACAAGCGGCGGCGGTCCTTGCCCAGGCCCGCAACACCAACGGGCTGGCATCGCTCTCCACGAGCGACGAGGAGGAAATCTTCCGCACCGCACACTCGCAAAACATTGCCGCGAGCGGTAACGACCTGATACTGGAGCGGGCCCGCCAGGCAGCCGCCCGGATCAACGAGTTCTTCTCGTCCTCCTCGGTCAAGCCAACGACAACGGCACGGAAGGAGCAGAAGGAGGGTCCGCTGGAAACGGTCACGCCGAAGGTATCGTCGAAGCAGCACCACCACTCCAAGGACTCCTCGGGCCGGACAAAGCCGTCCCATGGAGCGAAGGGTAGCGGCAGCACCAGCAATGCGACTCCCCGACCCTTCTCCAAGGCGCCCACGATCCCACCGAACGCCACGATTACGAAACGGCCGCCGGAAGATGATAGCTACGATTACGCGTACTACGACACCGGCAGTCCCGATGTGCCCGAGTACGACATCATCGAGGACTTTGGTCGGAAGCGGGTGTAAAGCCAGAATGAGCCGGTAGTCTTAAACGGAAGAATGCTTGCGCGAAGTGTACGTGTGTGAGGCAAGTGCACTGGATGCGTTGCGTCCTCTGCGCGACGTGATCCTGCTGCATGGAGTGTCTGAGGAATTAGTTGTCTACGGGAGAAGTAGCCGCGTGTGAGCGTGAGTGAATGGGATGAATGAATGAGTTAGTTTTTTGGGTTCGTATTGTTTTGCTTGTAAGTACCGCGGCGATGGTTACCAGACACATCAGTCTGGCGCTTCTTCTGACCCGCGTCCCATACGTCGAAGTCAACGCGGGGAAGCGCAACAACGTCGGGATGATGTCGCTGCGAATATAAAACGCTACACATAATAATGATAATATACTGCCATTAGCGTTAACAATCATACACACACACGCATTCAAACACACATACATACATACACAATCACACACACATACAGATGGAGCGTAGAACGGATGCAGGAGCTCAAAGGATAGATGTCTTTCCGGGGTCCCCCATTCCCCAAAATCCCAGCAGGAAGCCAGTATTTGTAGTACACTCAGAAATGCGCACTGCATCCATCTTTTCCGGCACGTGGCCTTATCACATAACAATCTTTTGTTTTATCCTTCCTTTACTATCTGTTCCTCTCTGTTCTTTCTGTTCCTTTCTTGGAAAATCATGTCAAATGATACTATTTACACAATTACTTTATATGATGTTTAAATTCACTTTAAAGGTTAGAATACGTCGCTTAGCTCCTATGTTCTTTCCTTTTCTCAACCGTGCACTTGCTGAGCCTGAGCAACTTCCCATTCTGCACGCGAACCACATATAGTGTTAGGAAAAATTCGTTCCACAAATCTTTTCTTTCGCAATTGATCATAATGCAAAAAGGTGCTAAAGACGGTTTTTCAGCCAAAAGTGCCCCGACTATTGTGGTAACGAGACAGCTAAGGAGGAAAAGATTTTTTGTAAATAAATGTCTTTAATCAAACTGAACCGAGCGCGTGGGTTTTTCTAAGCGGGAGAAGAGATTCCATCCGAAAGGGGAACCATTGAAATATAGATACGAGCTGTTTACATTCTTCCTTCTTGCCTGACTTTTTGCTGTTGAGAAATGCACGATGACCTATGTTGGTAGATTATTTTCTCTTGTTTTATATATATCCTTTTGTTGGCAGTCACGTGCACGAAGATGAACGTGCCAAATGAACGGGGGAAGAGAATCTAACGGACGGTCTGCAAGTGACACGTGTAACATTTCGTTTGCCATTTTCGAGTTGCATTACAAAATATTGTCCAATATAACACATTTCTTTACAATGTATTTGATTATTGTTTTAATTCCAAATGATAATTTTTGGCAAAAATGTTATAACTTACCTAAACTTGCCTTTTGAAACTAAATGAACCCCTACCTACCTTATTCGCCATCAACCATTGCCCCTCTGCTTGGCGCATCACGCAGCTCTGCCGTTCTGCGGGTGACAGGTTCGTTTTATTTCTTCCTATACATCCACTGCGTTCGCCTGGTATGACGCACCGTGGGATGCAGCCGCTGTGCACGATTTGCGTAGTAAATCGTTACAGTGGCGATTTACTATTTAAAACGGGATTCATCCTGCCCAGCAGCGTTTAGTATTCTTTTCACCCTTGGACGGAGCAATTAGCCGCTCTCGCTGGAGTTTTGAAGTTATAGTGCTCGCCAAGTGGTAAGGGCACCCCTAGTGCGTGCCGTTGACTGAGACGAAGAGTTGGTTGTTTGGTGTTTGTGAGTGGGAGGTTTATTAAAGAAGTACACTCCGCCCAGCACTCGGCAATCAAACGGACTCTCCATCGTACGGCGATGGAAGTCAACAAGCGCTGCCTGTGGCTGTTTGCCTTTCAGCTGTTTTGGTTCCTGTGCTTGGTGGAATCCTATCCCGAAGGTGTGAATTTCTACAAAGGTTCGTGTATGCAAAGCATTGCATTCCCTTTTTGCAGCCTAAATAAGACTTACCAAACGGTATATTCACTGCCTCACCCACCAGACTGGCTGCGTAACAAAAATGAGGACGATGTCGAGCGAATGATAGCAGAGGATCAGTTCGAAGCACCAAAGCTTTGTAAGCCCGTTGTTTTAGGCTACCTGCTTTGGCTTAGTGTTCACAATGAATCTCCTCTCAGTCTTTTACAGGACGCCAAGCTCGTTCACCGATCTCGGGATGGGAGAACCGTTGGAGAAACGGACGGTCAACAGGTACAAAAGTGAGTAGAATGTTGAACCACTTAAAGTGATTGTGTTACTAATGGTCGTCCATCATCACCTCCAACCAGACATGATGATCGCCAAGGACAATCTCGATGCACCACTGACGGACGATGCCGAGCAGACGAAGGAAGCGACCCGTTACTACTTTCCGCGCATCACCCCCAAACGGTCGCCAGGTGCCATCCTGAGCTGGGCCATTCCTGCCGCTAATCGAGTGTAAATAGACTGACCCTCCCCTCCACCTGCAAACCCTTACTCACTCACATGAGGATGAGTTTTGCACGCTGCACGCTCTCCAGTGCCCCCTGTCCCTGCTCCACACTGGTTTCAGCCCTAAACATCTCCACATTTGTTTCAGGCGTGTCATCAGTACGAACTATCGACCACCGGGAATCAATCGGCCGGCCGCCTAATGCAGCGGCCCGCCTTACTGGGAAGTGTGTTAGAGCACAATGTCATGATCTCGCGTTGCATACTTCGATCTTCGGTTTGGTTCGAAGCGTTTTGTTTCACCTCGTACTTCGTTGCGCCTTCGTTTCCATAATGTGCTCTAACGCGTACATCAGCACTGGCTTTAAGAGAGGGAGAGAGAAAGAGGGCGAGAGAGCGGATTGAATAGTTGTTTTACCATCGTGTCGTCTGTAACATCAATATGGATAAATATAATCTTCGGGTTCTGCTAACAAAGATGATCTACGACCAACTTTAGCGCACAATGATGACACGAGTTTTTGTTTCAGTTCGAGGATCTTGCCCTTGTGTTTGGATAACTGCATAAAAATGGTAATAACGGTAAACGATAAATGACGCAAATGAGTAAAACAGGTGTAAAATTGATTTTCGGATAAAAATTGATTATGTAGTCGTGCAACCGTCATTTCAAATTGGACGAACAAATGCGCTCAGCGCCACCTAGCGGAATTTATAGGAAACACATTACAAAACATCGGCTTTCCAGGGATCGGCACGTCACTTTACATCAACTCTTTGCTTCATCCGTCCGTGTTCATTAAAAGGCAATTCTTTTTCTGCTAATTTAACATAGCAATTCAGCCAGAAACGTTCATTTAGTGGAATGCAATAGGTAACTGTATAAAAGGCGATACAAAAACACATAGAAAGCGAAAAGAGCAGAACCAAAAGAGCTGTCATTCCAGTGGTACAGCAAAAACCTACAGGAAGTCCATTTCTCAAGACAAAACCAAACCGTGAAGTCATCACGCTGTCAACATAAAACATTCAACATGTCGGAAGAGAAAGGTAAAATATATGCTTTACATCTGCTACAACAGCATGGTAACGATTTTGATGGCACGTTTACCTTCCAGCTGAAAGCTCCTCATCCCAGGAAACGTGCATCTACACCGTAGAAACCAACCCATCCGGCAACGGTCATGAAATCCATGGTAGGTCCAACAAAACCGACTCAAAACACTTTACATTTCCGCCAATCTCAAACGTTATCATTTACGCTGCTAGCAGACATTTTCCATGTCGTGCCACCGCAAAGGAAGAGAAAGATACAAACCAAGGGTACAAGAATGACACGCACCACACAACCTCGTAAGTAACGCCTCAACATCCTTCCAACATCCAACGGACACGTTTGCTTGTGGTTTCTTGTTCTGCTTTAGCTCCGAAAACGGGAGAGTGTGTCAAATCCAGCTACAAAGCGTGTCTGGTGTCGGCTATAAAGAAAATGGTACTAGTAGACAAACTCGAAACGGAGATCCTAGCACGTCATCGTAATTTCACCTTGAAAAATCGCGAACAAACAACTGCTCCCAACGATCCAACCAACGCCAATAGTGGTGCATAATCTTCCAATCCCACAGTCACACAGAGAGAAAGAGAAAGACACCACTGCTCATCAGGTATTAATTGTTAATCGAATTTATTGCTTCAGTACAACAGTAAAATTAGTCCTAACATGTTTGCCTACGAAACGAAGAACGAATTACACATGACAAAAAAAAACAGTACGTCCCCCCTGTCGCTGCGAACTGGCGTGCGTCCTCGCTCTGTATCCCGAACCCGAACAACAGCGGTAAGTGCAAGGGAGGTAGCGAATTAGTTTGTGCTAGTTGTAAGTGGATATCCACCAATCAGGCGTAAGTTGTTCGCTAAGTGCCACCCCGTGCGAGCATGTTAAGTAGCTTCGGATAAGGGCTTGGTGCGTCTACATTCGACAGTTGCGTCGCTCGCCGGTTCGTCTACTAAGTTGTTGCTGTTTCAAGTTAAGTTTTTGTTAACCAGTAGTGCGTTAAAATTAGGCAGGAAGAAGGGACCAACTCAATTACAAACATACTAAACAACGTACGAACAAACACATTCACATTCACTGCCATCGTTGGCATAGATGCATGGTACAGCCTACGTCAGCCATTATCCTTTTGCAAAGAGGCACCGTTTTTTTTTTCTCTCTCTCTAGTTTTTGTCACATGATTATCCTGCAAAAAGGTACAGGAAGACAGTACAGGATCCACTACAACCCGCTTGGAAGGCTATCGCGGACACGATTGTCGTTACGCGTTCAATCCCGCTTGATACGGATGGTTGCGGCAAATCCGACGCAATCACCGTGCCGCCTCAATACTTTTACTTTCGCTTCTAATTATCAATAAGTAAGGCAATTTGATTGTATTTTCGCTTTTTGCTTTCCTTCGGGCTTGCTTCCAATATTTCTTTTAACAATTGCTAGCTAAAACTCGTACACAAATAGTTCCAATCGCACGCTGGAGCTAAGACACCAAGCCCGAGCTCGCGTGTCGCACATATCCTAAATCGAATTGGTTTTGCTTCTGCTTGTTGCTGCAGAAATTTGTTAGACAACAAAAGCTTTGTGTTTTGCCAAAGAAAACTGTGATACAGCAATGGGACCCGGCCGATCTTTGGTCCAACTGCCACAACACCATCCCGAAGCAACGGCTCAAAAGAATACAAACGGAAAGGGTTAATTGGGATCTTCCCCTCCCTATGGATAGGGAGAGGGACACGATTATACAGTAAACGCTATACTCTCTAATCAACTAATGTTATGTACAGTACAACAAAAGAGTCAAAACGAAGATTAAAGTTTACACGTAAAACAAGTAAAATTATGCCAAGGCATCGCCATGCCATACTGTGGTTGTGTGTGTGTTTGTTTTGGGAACGGCATATTATTGACGTCTCCCCTTTCACCTCCCTAATTCCAGCCACCCGTTAGCTTGTGGAATAGCTCCTCGTTGAGCGTCTGGTTCGTTTCCTTCGAGCGCATTGACATGAAGATGTAGCCACCGATGAACTCGTGTATCACTTTGCAGTCCGCCGACAGACAGGAGAATACGACCGTTTCGTTCTGGAACTGTACCATCATGCACCGGATCTCCCAGTTGACGTTCCAGGCCTGCAGTGAAACAGAATCGTAGAGAGCAATGAGTCAGTAACTGTCAGAAACCTCCAATTATACACCCCACAACAAAACTACCCACCTTCATTGTGTTGTATCGCCACGTCTTCAAATGGTCGCCGGTGGCAATGTCCATCTTCATGATCCGGTTGCTAGCGACACCGAGCAGCTCCTCCTTCTTGTGCCCGTCGAACTTGATCACGAACAGCGTGACGCCGAACTCGGGCAGGCTCTGCCACGCCCGGATGTAGCTCAGCTTCGCCTCGATCAGCGACAGATCCTTCACGTTCGCGTGCGCCTCCAGCATGCGGATCATGGCCTTGCTTTTAAGCTTTTTCGCGTACCGCGGTGCCAGATATTCGCTCGGATCAATCTCCCCCGGATTGATATTGATGGCCGGTGCCTGGGCCGGCTTTTGCATGCTGAGGAAGGACCGGATGCTGGCCACCTCACTGTCGTACGAGCTGTCCGCGAGCGACCGGCCCTTGGACGCGAGCCGACAGGCGGCCATCCACTTTGCGTACTGCTCCTCGTTGTCGCACCGGATCCACATCTCGCTGTTGATGCTCTGCTCGAGCGGCACCTCCAGCTTGATGTTGAACTTCTTCTGCGCCAGATTGACCTCGGGCGTCACCTCGCACCCGCGCAGATTGATCGTCACCTGGGGCGCACTGTTGGCGCGCGCGTCCTCGCGCGACTTGTACAGATGCAGATGCAGATCCTTGTACGTGAACCAGTAGCGCTTGTAGCCCTTCAGGGTGAACTTTTTCGGCCTGCGAAAGAGGGAAGATTAAAGAGGGTACGGTAAAGCCTCGTCTCCAAAAGCGTACAGTTCCGAAAACACACACACTTACTTCAAGAATCGCAAATAATCGGTCAGCTCCGGGATGTGGGTAATGTCGCCAGCGTTCACCCCATTGCTCGGTCCCTCGAGCGTAATCTGCAGCTCGCGCAGTGCCGCATCCACGTCGTCGTCTGCCGCATTGTCCAGGCTGGAGGTGTCGATGCCCGAGTCGGCCTGCGGCACCTCGTTCTGCTTGTTCACCTGCAGCTGCAGCGCGCCGAACATCAGCATCTCCTCCTCGGTGCAGTCGATCTCCTCGTTCAGCAGCTGCCACTTGGCCTGCTCGTACAGCTGGTTGATGCGCACCTGGTCGTACTTCGGGTTTAGGTCGAAGAACGTGTAGTACTTGAAGCGCAGGCAGAGCGTCTCAAACTCCCGTATGCCCTGCTCCATGATGGAGAGGGACGAATCGAGCCAGCTAATGTTCATGCGCGCCCGCTCGACCAGCGTTTTCGGCTTCAGCAGGCGCGATCGTGCCTCCGGGCTCGGTGCGTACGGACTGTAGGCCAGGTTTTCATTCCCATCGCCCGTGCTGGACGAAGAATCGCTATTGCCCGACCCATGGCCGTGTCGTAGTGTCTGAAAGGGGAACGGGAAGAGACCATTACAATCGGTTGCAGCTAGCGAAGTCGCACGAAAAAAGCTACAACTTACGCCCGTCGGTGAGCTGATCGGTGTGCTTTGGAGGGCCGGTTTCGGCGTGGAGAAGTGCGCGTTCGGTACCGGTGCGCACGAGAACGGTCCCTGGTGGACCGGGCCGTCCAGGCTGCCGTTGCTACCGTTCAGGTTGTGGGCAGCGACCGGGATGAACGTGTTGGTGTCCGGCGCCAGATGGATGTAGTCCCGCCCGTTGCCATTCTGTTCGATCGGGATCTTCTTCTTCGCCAGGTCGGCGTAATTCTTCTTCAAATGCATCGGCTCGAGCGGCTTGCAGAGGGACAGCTCCTCCGGGTGTCTGATGCCAAGGTCCTTGCAGAGTGCGACCACCGCACCGAACGTTTTGATGGAGAAGTCAACCCGGCAGTCTAGGTATCGGAGGTCCGGCATCTAAAAAATGGGGGAGCAAATGTGATGCAACAGTGCGTCTATGATTAATGCATTGTTCCATGCAATCGTGTATGAGAGTGTCATAAAGCAAACCACAAACTAGCTATCAATTAGAACCTTGAACCTTCGTCATTCGCCCCACCGTGACGAGCAATTTAGTTCATGTCCGCAGCCCCATAATAATAAAGGCTAACGCATTCCCGTGCGCACAACGTGCCGAACGTGACGATGATACCCCAAGCGGGCGGCAGCAAAACGTTGGCATGTGTTGGTGGCACATTTCAATTAAGATTCATTACGAGGGCAGCAAACCATTTAAATTAACCCCGCGCGCTTTCACTTCCTTACGCGCTGCTGTGCCCATCCTCCGGCTAGCCGACGGCGCGCCATGGGAAGAAAGTCTTGCGAGAGAATTTAAATGTCTGATGCGCACAAAATCACAGCTCCTCTACTTTCCCCGCTCATTCATTGATTTAATCGCTGGCTGGGCCATCAACTAGTTAATAAAAACAAACAAATTCTGCCCTTCTCTCTCTCTCTCGATCACCGTGAGGGGACGCATTGGGGGACTTTCGGTGACCCAGTTTCGTGTGCGCTGCGATCTTCTCCGTTATCCAGTCATCGCGTGAAAAAAAGCACACCAATACTGGAGCGGTTTGTTTCTGTTTCCAGTCACTTTGGTGTGTGCCGCGATATTCTGTGCGTGCCTTGGTTCTACGCCTCAGCAACAGCGGCCGTTGTTTCGTTATCTTGCGAGGAGCGAACAAATAATCCTCCCGCGCCCCAAACAAAGCAAAGTTATTCCATCCCTTGCTCCCGATACGGCACGGTAAAATCGTGACCAAATGGCCAGCACCGTACTCCGAAACGGGCGCTCGATGGCGCGTGCAAAACTGGACGCCGTTCTGGACGGCCTGTGTATCGCACTGATGTCATGGCCCCAAAAGCTCTCCGAGTGTGTGAGCTCGGCGCGACACGCCAAAACGGAATAATTAATTCGTAACTCTTGTCTCTCTCTGTTGGCGTCGCCTAAGTTGTGCGTTACTCTAATGAATTGTTTGAAAAGGCGTTAAATGGCCGCTGTCCGCTCATTCACAGCTTCGCCGTTGATCAACTTTTAGTGCGGCTCGCTTGTCCGCTGGAGCGTTTTTAGCAGCAAAATGAAGATTTAATCCAAATTTGTTGGGTCGTGCTTTTTTGTCGAAAATCCTCATCATATCGCGTGTCACGAAACGAATCACGACCTTTTTTGGGAGAAAGTGTTCGTTGCGGTCCGGTACGAGCGCGTCTGTCAGCATTTTGCATGAGTCATGTATGGTTTATGTTTGTCCATATATTATAGTGATAGTGATTCATGCGAAAAAGTGTGATCAGCGAGCGCCCTTTTTTCGATTTCAGTTGGTCCCGTTGGTTTGGTCCGGTTGGGGCCTTGGCACTCGTTTTCCCCCTTCCGTGTCGTGATAGCGAATAACCAGCGGGGCAGCACTACGACTTGGTTAGGTGCCAACAAAGCGCTTGCAAATGCATCACAAAAAGCATCGCCCCAATCGCATGTGTTTGCTTGGCGCTGGGACGCAAATGGGTAAATGTGTGGTCTCGATTCTCGCTTTTGGATAGCTTCAAAGTTGTGCAAATGACTCAAGTGAGTGCTCAACGCATAGAACTCGCAATAGTTTTATTCAAACATTTACGATAATCGATAACCGACGACGAAGTGTTTGCGTCATGTTTTCATACTTAATTCACCATTAAGCTCTTTCTCTCGTGCCTCTTTCTTTCACTCCTTCACCATCTGGTAGAGGCTTGTAATTGAACCAGCGCAAGCAAAAGGGGTTGTAAAAATGCTTGAGTTTCATGACAAACACCGCAGGCTTAACTGTTTCACTGTGGGGAACTAGTTAGTGTACCCACTGATAAACAGAGCAAATACACCACGGTAAACATGCGGAGCCGTGGATCGGGAGATACGCGCGGTTCTGATACCAAATGGTCGGGACAGGCTCTGGCATTCTCACACACACACACGCACGTCCATTCCGAACGCCGAAAGAAGGCCAACCTGTGTGCTAACAGCCTGGGCCGCTGTTGCAATCACGTCGACATCGTCGTCGTCGTCGCCCACTTAAACCAGGCGGCCACTTTTCGACGCCCTTCGCGTCAAATGTCAAGTATCCGCCACATTGTAGCGCACAGTCTGTATGTGTGTGTGTGGGTTTTGCTGGGTGTCCCTCATCACAACTGTTTTGCTAAACTACTTAAAAACAAAAAAAAAGAGCGACCCGGGGGAACGAAAGTTTTTCTTCGAAAAATTCTAAAACACTCGCCCCAAATTGGCATTAACCCACGGTTTAGTGCGCAAACGCATCCAAAGGCGAACAGTTGGCCGGTGGCCAGGTTTGTTCTGGACGGGCAACCAACCAACCAACAGGTGCTGCTCACCCCTTCTGTAACCATTCGTAGGTGTCTCTGTGTATGTTGGTTGCTCTGTCCCTTTCCTCTCTTGGTAAAGTGTTCTGCCGCGGGGAGCGTGATTCAAACCTTGAACCAAACCCATCCGGTGGGAGATTTAAGGAGATCGACGAACGGTGTGGAGTGTTGTGGTGTGCTTGCAAGAATGCTTCCAACCTGCACACTGCACACCTTATTAGCTGCGGCAGAATGTACTCCAACGGAGACCGGATGTTGCTAGCCGCGCAAAGGTGCGGATCACTGTTGATAGCGCAATACGTCACCAAACCGTACCATAATTGGATTAACGATCACTCCTCGCCGCCACTTGACATTTTTTTACGCTCACCATTGAGGGGGAGTCATTTAACATTCTAAAATATGCATATCCACATAATAAGCGTCGATCGCACCCGTAACGCCTCCACGCACAGGCCCCAAAGCAGACCCGACTCGAACTGTGGCCAAACTAGATCCGAACTAACTCACAAGCGCCATTCGGCGGCTGTAAGGTGTCCGCCGGCCCTCCCCTCCCCTGGGTCAAGATTAATGAATCCTTCGGCGGCTGGAATGTGACCACTGGAGGTGGAGATTGAATTTCCCTGACGCCTCCCATACGCAGCACCATGCACTTGGCGAAAAGCTTTACGTTCCAGTGAGCCAACAGCTCCAAAAACCCGCCCATCGTGCCACATTTTAAACATTCATTAGGTGGTTCGTGCGAAGTTGTACGGTACATTTTAACCCCTGCCACACTCGTATGCTAATGCATTTGCGTTACCGCGCAACCGGCAAACCTACGCTCGGCAAAAACAATCGTATGCAGGGGGGGGGGGAGGACGCACGGAGACGCACCACCGGGGTTGTCGTCGCTGGTCGATCGCGTTCACGTTCGACTTCGACTTCAACAACGGGGCGGGCGGGGATGGCCTCTCATGCCTAAAAATAAGCCGCTGCGTACGATCGCGCAACTGATCGCGCACTCGGCTGGTCAGCAGCGTGGGGCCAGCGGATGTGGTTCATTTCGATACGCCACGCCAACACACGGCCTCCTTCTTCTTTAGTCTAGGACGGGGAATGGCGTGTGGCCATGTCATCTCCGGTTATGATCGGCCGTGCGGTGATGGAGTGCTGAAGCTCGCGCATCTTCGCTGCAAAAGCCGCGCACATGCACGTGCTCGTTAAGAGAGTGTTTTGCTGTGGCGGGACGACGAACGGACCAACCCCCGAAAAAGGTCAATAGGCAATAAAAATGGCGGACCTAGGGTACGCCAGAAAGTGATCGCGGTCGCGTTTCATATTTTTAGCGTCGGAGTTGGCCCTTTTTGTTGTTGTTGGTTTGTTTGCTTTAATGGCCTAGATGTGCGCAGGGGGATGGGGTTGGGTACTGTCTTCGGTTTTCATAACCGTTCCTCCCACTCTGTATGCTGCTATGAGATCGCACGGTTGCTCTCGGATCGGTTCTGTGTGGGACGTGCGAAGATCAAATAGCACACACATACACACACACATGCAAGACCAGCAAACGCTGCTGCGGTGCTAAAATTCGATACCGTAATACTTGAGGAGGGTTGGGACAACTGTTTTTTGGGATAGTCAAATAACACGATCATCTTGTTGACCGATCGAGAGTTGTTCATTTGCAGCAGCAGCAGCGTCAAGAGCACGTTCAAAGACAAAAAGGCCGCCAAACAGACCCCGCTCGTTGACCTGCGAAATGATTGTCCACGTTGCGGTTTTCGTACAGATGGCGTCGTTGTACCGGAAGCTACTGCAACTATATTGGCCAATTAAGCCATTCCAGTAGACCCAGGAGATGGATTTTTGAGACTCCTACGTGTACGGTTTCTTGGCATAGCTTAAGATCCAGTGTGTACTGTTGGTGTTGCAACAGGGTTGCAACGGTAATCCACCCATTCTGATGCGATAAAACAGGTACAAGGGTGGGTTCGTTCCGTTCCAACGAAATTGACGAAGCCGCTTACCTGAACTCGCAACGTTTTGTGCATCGGTGTGAAGTGCAGCAGGGCGTCCGCGTGTAGGCCCACCTGGTCGAGCGTTGACTTGGTGCGCGTCAGCCATTGGTTCCGGGTCGGCCACCACAGTGCGTGGTCTGACCAATCTTTCGGGTTTTCTGGAAAATGGAAAGACAAACGAGGAGATGTTTAAGTAATCCGCCACAACAGCCAACAGTGCGTGGTTTAGTTTATCGCCGTAATCCTAGTGAATGTTTAAATTTCCTTTTTGTGCTATTTTTCTATATTGATATCGATGAAATAAAGCTTTATTGTATATGCTGATTCAAACGGAATTCAAACTGCCGATCTGTTAAGTACCAACCAACGATCCTTATATGGTTGCTGTAAACATCGTACATTGCTTGATATGTTGACGTACTTGGAAGATAAATAAAACATCATACAACATACAAACATTTGACAAGATAAGGCTCAGTACACACGGTGCTAATCTACGCTGTTGGCAGAAAACGTTACAGGGTATGGTTCGAACAACATTTCGCCACGAAGCAATAAACCGTTTGTAGATTAAGCTGTCAAACATCCGCAGCCGCTGGCCCGATGGCCCATAAACGGCCCAACGGAGGGTCGATTTGCACATCCCTTTTGAAACCGATAAAATGTAACAAAAGGATGCACACAATTAATGGTTGCAGCACCAATATCCCTTTACAATGTACGCGTCGTTCACTCGCAACAACTTTCGCTTGCAATTTAGTGCAACTGTGTGCATACTTTCTCTTCCCAGGCGGGATGCGCTCACCGCCGCACATTTGGGTCGTAATTTAAACCCTGCCCACAGATCTCCGGCGGTCACAGTCCCGTATATTTGTTTCCCTCTTGCCCGGCCCATTCCGTAACAACATCCCAACAGAGCAAAACCATCTGCTGGCAGTTACCGGGGGTGTGTATGCGCGTTGTACAGTGTAATTCATTCCGCTTCATTTTCCGCTCCTTCTTGTCTATTTTTTCCTGCCTCTGAATGGTTGGACATTCAGGAACTTCCACACTGATGAATCGTCGATTTGGGTTTGATTTCGGAATTTGTGCAACCACTTGAAAGACATTCAGATCGGCCAGTTGTTGGTTATTGGAAGATTACCCTAAAAATAACCCATCACGACTAGAATGCGGGTTTCCTGGTCTTTTGGCATCGATCACTCGCAAGAACTCGTAGAGCAGTAAGCACACACCAACTACAGATGTGTGGTTTTCATCACACACACACATGAAGATCACACACACACACACACACACACACGCACACATGAAGATCACACACAGTAACTCATCTCAAGTGCTCTCCGGATGGATTCAGATTTCCTCTAAAGGCTTTTGCATCTTCTTCCGACCCGTAATGACACCTCCGGTGTACTCTCCGGCTTTCCCAATCCCCTTCGCACTTCACTGGTATTCATCCGCGGGCCCGGGACCCGCCCTGGCCCTGGACGGAAAGTTGCCAACCGAACCGAAACATTACCGAGACTAGTCGACATGTACGAGCGCGGCGGGTTGCGGCGGCATCGTCTCAGTTGTCTCGGCATCCGGGGAACTGGGGCTTTGTTGGGCGAGCTATAAAAAGCGATGCTCGCAGATATTTATGAGAATTCGAAACACACATCGGCGAAGGTTAAAGTTATGCTAGGCAATATCTCAACAGCTCCGAGTGGAAGATTTCCAACCGAGGAGCGCAGTGTGAGGTGATATGAGGGAAGGCGATTGTTTTTCGAAAACATTAGACTCCGATCGTACTACCTACCTTCCCTCGCTCGCCCTAATAATTCTTCCCAAGGAGAATGGTTTATGCATGCGTGTGCGATTGCGATGGGTTTTTGCGTTTTTCTTGGTGCTATAAATAGTACAAAAACCGCTAGCCGAACTTGAGCATCATCTCGTGGCGAGCGAGGCAGCGTGTGTTTCAAGCTAAAACAAAACCTTCACCAGACAGAAGAGACGACAGAAGAGGATTTTTGGGGCGGTGAAAGGAGTGTTCGAGTTTTATTTATCGCTCTTTGTACGGGGCGGCACAGTGGCGTGTTGCAAGGTGTTTCGAAGCAATTTAATTAGAAGCAAACGATTCAGGAATATTAATGCGTTTAATATCGAATATTAAATCTCATTCTGTTTTAGTTTATTGCACAAAACTCCCGCATCATCCATTTCATATCCTGACCTAATCAATCAAACAAGACGCTAACAGTAAACCTCATCATATCCTTCCTTTTCAAGCTCACGCTCCTCTCTAAACCTCTATATCGACCCGCCTGGACACAGGACATCGGCCACCGACATTTTTATTGCTCCATTAACCACTATTAATCACTCAATTTACACGCCATAACCTTGTGCAGGCGGCTTTGTGGCAGGAAATTAACCCGCTTCCTTCCGTTCAATATCGGGGAAAGGTTGCCCGTTATACCGCCTAGAACCGGCCTTCCGCTCACTCGGAACCCTGGTTCACCGTCACCGAACACTGGTGATAAAATTTCCCATTTAATCCAGCGCCGATGACGGTAAAAGTGTCACTGTGGCTGGCTGCAGTGTCTGGACGGGTGGGAGTTATCCGGTGCTGAATAGTGATAGCGCGCACACCACGACCCTTTTTTCCGATCGCGCGTAGTTACGGCCCGGGCCACGGCACGGTGTCTTGTGTTTGATTGTGTTCCTAATGGCGATGGCAGTGGTGGAATGGTACACGTGATGTCTGCCGCAAACTGTGCAAACAGCGGAAGATTCCGAATGTAGGTCTAGGCTCGAGCGCGCGCCCGAGCTTCTGCTGCCATCGTACGCCATTTGGGGCGATGGTGGTGGAATTCAATGTCAATGTTGGGGAAGCGCGCGCGTCGCCCCATCGAAAAAAAAAACGCAACGCCTTATCGTACCGACGGGATCACGGCGACGACGCCCCTCGAATGACACGAAAAAAGGGAGCTAATGCCGCCTGCGGGCGTATGTGCGAAAAGAATTTTATCGTACCAACGGCTGGAGGAGAGGAGCGTCGTACGCGGAAATCAGGGTCGGTACGGTACCGCCGCTGTTTGAATGCCAGCATTTGTTTTGCGCTTTGCGCCTTGTGTGCTTCCCTAGCGTACGCGATCCGCCCTAGCGGCTGGTCAGGGTTCAGCAGCAGCAGCAGCAGCAGCTGCGCCGAAACTGTCATGATTCGAAGCAAAAATGCCATCCAAATGAAAGGAAAGGACCGCGTTTGTGGTGGTGCTGGACGCCTCGTAGAAGGTTAGAAGTGGATGGTCGGCTGGCGGTTTAGGATGAAGTGCCGCCCGCGCCTCGTGCTCACAACGCACAAAGAGAGGGAGTGTGGTGAAGTACATCCAGCTGCTGCTGTTGCTGCTGCTGCTACCGAACATCGTGTCGGTGTTTCCCCTGTCAAACGACGGGGGGAGAAAAAATTGGAACACATGCAGTCATAATGTTCTCGCTCGCTCGTTTATGTCGTTGTTTTTCTCAAGGGCGTGTGCTTTAAGATGCGTTTTTGGGGTTTAAAACGAAACAACGGGGGCAAATGGTTTGTCGCGTTAGACACGAGTCTCATTGCTGAGGGAACACTTTGTAATATGAAGTGGTTGAAGGATGTCTGAAGAATGCTTGCTATATAAAGCTCTTAAAAAGGGCTCAAAAGGTTTACTTTAATGAGTAAAAGGGTTTAACAACTCATAAAAACATTGCTTCAACGAATGTCTTCCTAAGGCCCGGGTCTATGCTAACATGTTGAGGCAATAGCAATAGCATTTCCGGATTTGTATATTTATTTCAAAAACTGTACACATTTTTGCTCAAAAAGTAATTTAAAATTATGTTGAAATTATTTTGTACCCGTTTTGGTATGCAAAAACGTCCGAAAATGTTCCATGTAACATTTTCATAGACCTGGGCCTAACTTCAACACACAACACGACATCATCCCTTCAATCCAAGGCCAACTCAGATGGCGCAATCGATCTGATCTAGGTTTGCTGTGGCGACTACTGAACCGTCCCCGTTTGACGGTATCGGAGATTGTCCACCATTAATTTAGCATAAACAAACACGCCCGATCCTTCGAATGTAAATGAGACACAAGCGCTGCGATGAAATCGCTCGGCGGCCTGACCAGTCACCTCCGTCCGTAATACCTCACCAATCCACACATTAGATCATCCGCTTCAAGGAGTTCTGATTAAAGCAGGCCTGGCAGTACCAAGTACCAACGGGTGGACGAACGCGAACGTGAAAGAGGAGGAAGAAGAAACACGCCGTGCTCAATGTGCTCAATGGAATAGTTTCTAGCACCATCGGGGTTTCTTCCGATGTCGAGATTGTCGATCGGAACCGTCTGCGCTACTTCCTTTCCCGGAGTGGGCCTGAATGTGTGTGTGTCCCCTCACTTCTACTTCCTCTCAACCCGCGCACACACACACACACACACACAAACGATCATCTTTCGTTTGCTCGCTCGTAGGCGCACTATTGCCCAAGGTGTATGGACGCATGGAGCCGAACCATTAGCTCAACGCGCAGCCATGGCTACGCAGCGGATGGGAGTACAAGACCAGTGCGCGACAAGGTCTTTCTGTCTGTTGTGCATCATTCAAACGCGTCTTGGGAGTGATGGTATGCGTGTGTACGCGCGGACGCGCTACATTGCGTTTGGTCCGTGTGGAAATGATTGAGGGACTTGATGTTTTTAAGATTCCCAGTATAACCCCGTATCGGAATGGAGGATGCAGATTGCCTCCGCACGGACGATGAGGTGTGTGGGAACAAGTGTGTTGATGTGTTTTGTTTTACGTGCGTCGTATCCGCCCCCTCCCTTGCTCTCTCCACCGCCTGGCTCTTGGATCGATCCGGGCAAAGGAGCGACCGAAGGAAACGGTCGGCCGTATTTTCGTAAACAAAATATTAAACACCATGTGTGCTGGTAATGTAATGTTTGTGTGTGCGGGGATGAAACTTGGCACGAGAGGGGAATGCATTAGAATTCACACCCGTCTTGTGCATGGTTTCTCCCTTCCACTACACCCTCGAACAAGCAGTTCGAACTTCCTTGACACGGCTGTTTTTGGGGGCGATAAAGCGAGACAGAGAGATCCGATGATCACCGAAACACCCTGTGCGAGCGAGGTAGTTATGATGCTGCTGCTGCAGCATGATCACGCACGACGACCATAACGCGATGGCGGAACCGGAGGCACTGGCGCGGACACAGCTTAAAATGAAACCAAGGACGAGTTCCTTATATGGTAACAGTGCGGCGGGCAAAGAAAACGGTACCTTCGCAGTGTCTGAGGGGGAAGCTGAGGGAAGGAGTGAACTGAGGTGAACTGAACTGGATGGTTGGCATGGAGATGGAGCAAGAACAAGACCACATTGCTATACGGCTGCGGAACGGATGGATGCAAGCGAACGAACCGTGCTGCGACAGCGTATGATGGTGAGTTTTGCTTTCCCTTTTTTCCCCTTTGTAGTGCAGTTTATATTTTAGTTTAAAACAAACTTTTCCCAATTAAATTCCAATCCATCCAACCTGAGCAAGAAGAGTTCCGATAATGTAGGTAAAATTATAACAAAACGGCCAAAGGAACGCCCCCTTCAATTAATGTTTACCACGAGAACCGTCGGCCATTTAATACACCACCGGGTCGCGATAGTAGCGTCGCCATTGCCTTCTTTATCAGGTGTATGAAGGCGACGCGCGTACCTCTACAAACAGCGCGTATAGTCGCGATACGGTGCAGCGCTCGAGCGACTCATCAGCACCAGCACACACACACACATACACCGACCAACCAAAAGGGAAGATAAATCTTTCGTCGAGACGCGCTGTTCAAAGTGGTGTTGGTGCTGCTGATCGCTGAGGATCGCGCGCGCTTGTTTATCTCACCCCATTCTTCGAACGCGCTCGCTGTTTGTGTGAGTGGTGCTCTCTCGCTTCGAGGTGTGGTTGGCCGCAGCAGATTCAATCCATCCGCAGCCATAAGCTGCCTGTGTTGGGTGGCTACCGTTCGTCGTAAGTGCTGCGTCATCAGCTTGCGGGTCAGTAGTGTTGTGTATTAGTTGGTATCTCGAATTGCTACCGGTCAGCCCTTCGGCACGGCACGTACTACTGCTCCCCCGTGTCTTCGTGCTATGTACGTGTTCTTGTTGTTGTTGTTGTTGATGACAGACGAATAGTTGATCTGCGGTACACGCGCCTGGTGCCTTGTCCCAACTCGCCCTCTCTTACTAGCGCTTCAAACGCCTCAATAAATGAAAATATTCTATTAATAACTATCGAAAACTGAGCGCAAACCGAAAGACGCCGCAACCGATCTACGACGCGAGGGACCGATCGTACCAACCAAAAGCGCAAGAAGGAGGATCTCGCCCGCTCTTCCCGCTGACGTGTTAACGCCAAATGATGGTGAGTTACCTTCCCGGCCTGCTGGGAAGACAAATACTTTCTTTTCCCTTTTTAAACCCCGCCTGTATGCGACGCACTCACACAAACACACCGGCATGCATACATGGCTCTGAGGGGTTAGGTAGGGGATGCTGTAGAATGTAAATAAAGGGTGCGTTAGCAATGAGGAGCGAACGCGATCGGCTAAGGTCGACAAAAAACATTTCTCGATAAATCGTAAGGACGAACAACAAGAAAGTTCAACATCCGGAACCGAAGTGTTGCACCATATTTAATCTCAATCCTCCTGCATTCAAACGACGGAAAGTCCAACAACTGACGGGACGATGACGTAAGCAGCCACTTCACCTTCCCACCGTCTGGGATGATGGCCAAATAATTATTTTTGGTCCGTGAGTCACACTGATCTGCACTGCAACTTTTCGCTCCCCACACACACACACATCCGGGCCTGCGTTGGTTCCGGTAAAGGGCGGGGGGTTCGTACATCCGGTACGAGATTTGTTAGGCAGCCCAGGCGCTGGCACGACGTGAATGTTGAAAAGCCAGCACGGCTCCCGAGGGGACTTGATTGCGAGCGCGTGCCTTGGACAATCCTTCCCCTTTTTTTTGATGAGCGAAAATGTTGGTTCCGCCAACACACACAGTGCGAACTTTGGAACGCCAATCGCGCGGGGAGGTGGTTTCTTCAGGTGTAGTGGTGTTGTTTTTGTTTTTTGCAAGCAAACGGGCAACGACGGCATTCCAGTATTGGGAACGGGTTTTTGCACTGGGGCCTGACAAGCCGTAAAACACAACACACATACTCACACACACGCAGGCCAATGGAATGGAGCCAATGGAACACACGGCGGCGCACCATGCACTGGACAGAAGGCGAAAAATGCAAAGTGTGTTGCACATTTGGTTGCAGGTTCAGCCGGGCCCGGGAGCTTTTTGTAGAGTTGGAGTTGGACTCGACATCTTATCGGCGCCGCCCCGCTCGCGGGGGCATTAATTGACTCTGGGGTAAGTGCAAACAGACATTATAATGCGCACGAGAGCGTGTTCGGCAATCTTTGGACCGCTATCGGTGACTGTGACCTTAGATGTAGAGGCTTGAATCAATGAAGTCTTTTGATGGTTTCATTAGAGCAATAGTTATGTTTACAATTTAGTTCAAGCGACAATAAGATTGGAATTCGTAGATCGGAAGATCGGAGACAATTATCATCTGGACCTGCCGTTCTTGCTTCTTGTGCAGTAATTTACTTAAAGTTGTAACATTTTCAGGATTTATTTTCTAAAGCCCTTTTCAAAGTATATTTTATAGTATCGTTAGTTAGTTAGTTAGTTAGTTATAAAACTTTAAAACGTATATCAATAGTGGCTCTGATGAATTAGTCACGAGTATTTCAGTACTTTTTTATAGAATTCCTCCATGATGGTATATTTAATTAAAAAATCAATTAATCCATGCACTGTTTCTAAGTGGAATATGATGTTGTTTTATGCATTTGACTGTGCTACAATGATACCCAATTCGTTACCCAATAAAGTATTATGCATAATTACTCCAATTGCTGGAGATTCCTGCGTTCGAACCCGGGGGGATATGCACTTCATAGAATAGTTTCTCTGACAATCATTGGAAAACATTCGTGGAAGTGCCTCTGCTTCATTGCTCCGTGACAACACACCATTAATCTAGTTCTGCCTGTGTCACATTTCGATTCTCGTGACTCGTGGCAATATGCAACTGGTAAAAATTTAGGTACAATCTCATGTGTGTTACCCTTAGAATACCCAACAAATGTGGTGCAACAGAATTAAATTTGATTACAAAAAGTAGAATAATTCCGAATATTAAAGCTGTTACTGCTTTAAAATAGATTAATCGTGTTTTCAAGACTATTTCCTCTATTTTGTTCAATATCCTGTAAAGTTTGTGAGTAATTTGCACACCATCCTAAAGCCACTTTGTTCGAATTTTGCACATTTTATCACCCAGCCTTTCGACTAGAAGCCTTACAGTAACGCCTGATGCGTTACGATGCGTAACACCACCCATGGGTACAATCTTTTAACACCAAAGTGCCGTGTGCCCCCACGGTGATGGGTAAAAGCGCATTCCAATGGGTCATACACACCTGCCAAAGGCAACTGCACCGCAGGCCAACGCAACTGGTCCACGGGGCAACCTCCCGCCAGTGTGATGTCCAGTTGGATGGGAGATTTTTTCGCCATATACTTTCGCGAGTTTATTTTCCTTTTTCCCTCCCCCCACAAAGACACCAGCAGCTAGCTCGCGCAAGTGGTCCGGTTTTGGTGTGCAACCGCGGCCATCGTTCTCCCCACAATGTTTTCCACGTACGTACAAACACAGACACATAGAAACACGAGCCCACCACGTTTGGGGGGCAAAAAAACACTTACCTGGATCGACCAGACGCAGCATTACACCGCCGATGTGCAGATCGCCCCGGACACGCAGCGTTTTCTGCACCTGAAGGTCGGTAATGTAGACCTTCAGGTTCCAGGTATTGTCACCTACGTGTATCATGTTGTCGCGTTGTGCCGCTTTTACCGCCGCCTCCGGCTACCTTCGCTACAAACACACACACACACACTCACTTACTTATAGCCACTACCACACACCAGCAGGGGACAAGTGCACTTTGCACGCCCTTTTTGCACGTTGCCGTACAGCACAGGCAATCAGTAGACAAATTTTTTTTGGGATTGGGATGTAAAACTGCCAATCTTATCTTTCACTTCTTCACATGAACATACACACTCACTCACACACTCAAACACACACTTGGAAGGCACTTGATCTCAGACCCGGATAACGCACTGGCCTTCCCGTTGGAATGCCACTTTCTTCACGACACTTTCTCTGCCGTTGTACCTTTTACACGCCTCTCGAGCGGTTCGGTGCAGAAAACGAGACTTTTTGCTAACGAAACAATCTTCAAACGGCCAACAGTGGCCGAAAGATGCTGTGTTGCTTGAGAAGAGACACACTGAAACTGTACCAAATTATGCCGCATACAAAGAAGAAGAAGAAGAAGAAGAAAAACACATAAATTAATTTCTATGAATATGAATCGATATAAGCACAGCACGGAGTCTCTAGCCCTCGCTCTCTCGCTCGCTCTCGCTGTTTTGCGTGATCATTTACACATGCGATCAGTTGGTTCGCGCGCGCGAGAAGATCTCACCCCCCCTTTTGAACGTCGATCGCGCGTACCAGTATGCTCTCCAATCCCAACCCCTCACTAGGGACGTGCGTCTGTCTCTCTGTGTGTGTATGAGTGGGTTGGTCGGTTCGTGGTTTTTGCCCCACAACGGCAAAAGCGCTTCTCGAATAGACGTTGACGTAATCAGTCGCCGTGGGGTGCGCGCTACCTACAACCCCCTTTTGCGGAGGGTGCTGTGCCGATGATGATGATGATGATGATGGTGGTGGACGGGAATTTGCACGACCGACCCCTACACTACACGCCAGCGCTTGATGTCTTCTGTGTTTACGTGTAAAGGCACGCCGAGGACGGTGCCAGGGCGACGGCACTGCAAAAGGGCTTGGGCCACAAAAAAAAAAACAAAAAAAAAACCACGTTCACGGAACCAACCACCGGGGCAGCCGACACTGATAAGCGCACACACTCACTCACTGTTCTGTTGGAATGCGCTGCCACGGAATCTTCACCCATACTACACCACCAGCCAAGCGCTAGCGGTGTGTAAAATAACACATAACACACACAAAGAAACACCCCACGATAAAAGAAATTATAATCAATCAATTGCTGAACAAACAAGAAGAAGGACGGTAGAACACCACACACGCGTTTAAGCACCTCCGCAAAACAACACACGCACGCAGGGTTCGGAGTGGGAGCTAACAATAATAAATGTCGTCCGCAGCGAGGGTCACGCGAAACGACGGCGTACGCACCGAGATCTTGTTGGTGTATCTTAGCGCGGCATCGCTGGCGTGTCGCGTTTTGGCAAGGGAACCGGGTAACGAACACCACACCGCTATTGTGTGCTAGGTACTGCCGAGAGCGACTAACATTACTGTTGGGCTTGATGATTTGTCCACTGCACAGCCGAGCAGGAGGCGAATGAATGTGCGTTCCGTTCGGGTTTCGGAATGCATGCTTGCGCGGACGGGTGTAGCGATGTGTGCGTGCAATCTTGGGCTTCTTCTGCGCAGTTTCGATGGCGAAGGGACAAGTGGTGCAACATATGTTGGCGTTATGCTGTGCTGCGGGCTGTCTATCGCTTCTTTTTTATGGTGTTTCATCGATGTACAGTCTTTCTCCGAGTTACGCGAATAATGCGTTCCGGAGACATTCGCGTAACTCGGATTTTCGCGTAAGTCGAATATCACATGTTACAGCAAAAATATACTTTATTTATCATAATTTTTGATTGAATTTAGTTCATTTATGTAATACTTATTTGATGCAATTGGTGTAGAAAATTTGGTTATTTATCGGTAATTATTTTTCATTTGACAATTGATGGAGAAAATTGTACTGATTTGACATCTGAACTGTCAAAAATAAAAATTCGCGTAACTCGAATTCGCGTAACTCGAGTGTCGCGTAACTCGGGGAAAGACTGTATATCACTGTCTAACATTGGTTTAGCAATTAAAAGGATTTATTTACAATTTCTAAAGAATTTCAACAAAATGTAAATTTAATAAGTTGCATTATGTTTTTGCTAAATTAGTAATATTAGTATTTTGATGCAATTGGATTTTACAACATTTCACACATCCGAATCTCTCTGTCATCTCATGAGAACAAATGTCCTTAAAATTTGTTTATTTAAAAAAAAAGAAAAAAGAAAAAAGAAAACGACAGTCTCAAGTTCTGCCCAATAATTTCAAAATCTCTGGCTGTAAATAAAATTAAAGAAATATTTATTATTTTTAAATCAAAATATTGTTAAAATACAATTATAGTTGAAAACTACCAACAAAACATAAAACGACGTTCGTCTATTTGGCTTTCCAGGCCCTTTGGTATGGTCGAAGGGAAGAATGGCGCTGCATTTGCCATCGATCGATCGAACACATTGCCCTGTGTGTGTAAACGGCGCATTAGCAGCATCGTTCGTGCCCCTATCTAACGACATTGATGTTGAATGCATGTGTATGTGTGTGAGAGGGTGTTATTTACCGATGAGCAACCCCCGTGATGACGGTAAGGGGTAAAGTATGCTCAACTGATCTAGATCAGTCCCAAACGCGCTCAGGGTGCACTTTTGGGTCGAATGAGATAGTTTTCATTTTTCTTTTATTTATGTTTAAACATTGTGCATTTGTAAAATATGCTAAACTACATATAAAACGAGAAGCAGCGACAAAAAAATCGGTTTCATTGGTTCTACTCGCTGCCATTGCAAACAACAGCCGCCTGCAAGTACTTTCTTGTAGCGCCATCTGTTATCCGATAGCTGTACTAAGAAATTGGTCTCTATTTTTCAAATATTTTCAACGTTGAGCTTTGTACCGAGATTCGTTAATTTATGTACGGGTATTTAAAATTCATCATCTTCCCCTCGCTCTTTTCCTAATGTATCCTCTCTCCTCACTTAAATCCTCCATTTAAATCAATTACAGTGAAAGCGGTGCGACCCACATGTTTTCGCCTAACTGCGTTCCGATTATGCATCGGTTCAATTATGCGGGAAGCGATTGGTTGATTGAATCTATCAGAAAGATGCACAGCTAATTAACGATAAAACATTTGATTTATTGTTTATGGAATACTGCGACAAGATTCACTTCAAATTTGAATTTAAAAAATCTAATTCGTTTACCCGCAAGTACTTTTAAATCGACCCCCAAGTGTATTATCATCCCGAAGGACACTCCAATCCCGTATCAGAGCACGCTAAAACCCAACAGCCAGATTAACCGGTCTATCAGTCTTGTCCGCATTACCTGTGGGAACGGATGCACAACGGCGAGTAATAGTGAGGATGATCCGTCGAACGAAGCTGCTCGGTATCTGCGGTGTCGTGCTGGTGGTGGTGCTGGCGCTAACGTTGGGGCTCGTGTTCGGGCTGCAGAGTGACGACGACGGTGGGGACGAAGTAAGATTTTCCCATTATTCCCATCGCGACCAAACACTGGTCACCGAACAGGCTGGCTAATAATTAGGCGGTACAATCTTATCAAGCAGACCCAACAAGCGAGAAGAACCATCGCCAGATAGACTGGGAGCTTCTCGATAATTGTCTTATCACAAGTCCGTTTCCGCCACACGCTAGCTAAGGGCATCATGTGAGTGAGAAGACTGATCACAAATCACAGGACAAGAAGGGCAACGTGTTCGATTGAAATTAATATTTAAATGAGTTTGTTTACACATGTTTCTACTGAAACATGTCCAGTATCGAATTAGCACAAGGATTCACTCGTCCTTGTGATAGTGTTGGCACGCTTCGACGGCGATACCGCACTACCTTAATGCCAGCTCGGCGACGAAATTAAAAAAAAAATAACGCCATCAAACCGTATTGGTGTTGGGGTTGGCGATTGATGATAAACCAACCCCTCCTCCTCCTGCTCCGCCGCCGCTGTGATACATAAAAGGTAGTCGCGAGATTTTGTAATGAACGCTGCCGTACAACAACGCATGATCAGTTTTTCGCTGACTGCCGACCGGTGCACCACACGCCGCCACGGTCTCGCACAAAGTTAACCTAGGAATATAGGGGGGAAGGAGTTGTGTTTGTGTTTGGCAAAAGTGTGTGTCTGTTGCAAATCATGTGGCTTCGTAGCGCCACCGTTCTGGCGCTGTGCCTGGCCTTCGCTGGCTCGGTGAAGGTAACGCGTGATGATATGTGCAGTGAATATCATCCGATCAACACATTGCCTTTGCCGCTTCACCCCGACGGAAGGTTTTCGATTGATTCTCACTATCTTCGTTTCATGCTTCTTCCACCAAAGGCGGAGCGATCGTTTAAAATCGACTATGAGCGGGACACGTTCGTGATGGACGGTAAGGACTTCCGGTACGTGGCTGGATCGTTCCATTACTTCCGCGCCCTGCCCGAAACGTGGCGCACGAAGCTGCGCACGCTGCGTGCCGGCGGGCTGAATGCGGTCGACCTGTACGTCCAGTGGTCACTGCACAACCCGCGCGACGGCGTGTACAACTGGGAGGGTATCGCGAACGTTACCGACATCATCGAGGCGGCGATCGAGGAGGATCTTTACGTGATCCTTCGCCCGGGCCCGTACATCTGTGCCGAGATTGACAATGTAAGCACCCACAGCTCAACCCACAACACTGAAGCGGGTGGAAGTTTGTAACGTTTCAATTTCCGCGATTTCATCTCCCATCAGGGTGGTCTACCGTACTGGCTGTTCAACAAGTACCCGGGCATTGCGGTGCGCACCAGCGACGCCAACTACCTGGAGGAGGTGCGCAAGTGGTACGGCGAGCTGATGAGCCGCATGGAACCGTACATGTACGGTAACGGTGGGCCCATCATCATGGTGCAGATCGAGAACGAGTACGGTGCGTTCGGCAAGTGCGACAAGCCGTACCTGAACTTCCTGAAGCAGCAGACGGAGCGGTACGTGCAGGACAAGGCGGTGCTGTTCACGGTCGACCGGCCGTACGACGACGAGATCGGTTGCGGCCAGATCGATGGCGTGTTCATTACGACCGACTTTGGGCTGATGACGGAGGAGGAGGTCGATACGCACGCGGCCAAGGTGCGCTCGTACCAGCCGAAGGGTCCGCTGGTCAACACCGAGTTCTACACCGGGTGGCTAACGCACTGGCAGGAATCGAACCAGCGCCGACCGGCCCAACCGTTGGCGGCCACGCTGCGCAAGATGCTGCGGGACGGTTGGAACGTCGACTTCTACATGTACTTCGGTGGCACTAACTTTGGGTTCTGGGCGGGTGCTAACGATTGGGGACTGGGCAAGTATATGGCGGACATTACGTCCTACGATTACGATGCGCCCATGGACGAGGCGGGCGATCCAACGATGAAGTACACCATCTTCCGGGACATCATTGGAGAGGTAAGCGCAGTGGGAGGGTGTTAGGGATAGAAAAAGGCTAACATATCATATCATTTGTGATTCCTTTTTCAGTACATTCCGCTGGCAGTGATGCCGATTCCGGATCCGGCGCCGAAGATGACGCTGGAAGCTATCGAACTGACCATGGTTGATACGATTCTTTCGGAGCGTGGCCGGGCAATGCTCGGTGTAGAGGCCGCCAACAAGGAGGGCGGGCTGCTTACCTTCGAAGCGCTGAACCAGAACTCGGGCTTCGTGCTGTACGAGACGACCCTGCCGAAGCTGACACGTGACCCCAATATGCTCACTATCAACGGTCTGCACGATAGGGCGCAGGTGTACTTGGACCAGGTAGCGTACAGATACGACTCGATGCCGGCATAATCCTGATAAGTGTTGTAATTATCAATTGGCTCTTCTTCGCTACCACATTTCAGTTCCTAGCCGGTACGTTGGCTAGGGAGAACGCCATCGATTCGCTTCCCCTCACCGCCGGCTACGGCTCGGAGCTTTCCATTCTCGTGGAGAACCAAGGGCGCATCAACTTCGATATCCTCGATGACTACAAGGTATGACGGAATTATGAGAGCTGTTCAACTGTTCTGCTTCCGAACCCTTCTTATGTGACTCCTATTGCAGGGTATTTTGGGCAACGTCACTATTCAAACGTTTGCCGAACCGTACACCAAGGAGCTGGAGCAGTGGAAGATCACCGGCTATTCGTTCGATGACTACAGCAAGGTGGAACAGTTCATCAATACCGGTTCCGGTGGTTCCGGTGTGAATGGTCGCGGAATGGCCGTGCATGGGCCGGTTGTGCTGAAGGCGGTGTTTGACGTTCCGGCGTCCGAGATTCACGATACCTACATCAACATGGACGGATGGGGCAAGGTACGGTGTCGATCAGTTCCCTCCCGATAAATAGGGTCCTTAATGAGCGATATTCGCTTCGCTTCTCCGCAGGGTTTCATCTTTATCAACGGTTTCAATCTGGGACGCTACTGGCCAGTTGTTGGACCGCAGGTTACGACCTACCTGCCCAAGGAGCTGCTCAAACCGACCGGCAACACTATCGTGGTGGTCGAACAGCAGAAAGTGCCCGCCGATCGTATGCTGCATTTCTCTGCGAAGGCTATTCTGGACGAAGCCTAACCCGTGGAAACGCGATCGTTACTCGATTGGTGATCGAAAAGAGCCACCAGAAGGGTGAATAAAGACATTCCATCTTTTATTTAGAATCAGAAACAGACACTGCTGCTCAGCTATGATTAGTTAATGTTGCGATCGCTTATGACGTATGATCATGCCACAAGAATGATATCACACGATGATATCACACGAGATAAAATTCTTTCTGAAGCATAGTTTTTAATCTGCTTAGCTCCAACGGCTTCTTGGGCAAACCTTATCGTTCATATCACAATCAGCTCTCACTACACCAACTACAACTTTTCTCTCCAGTTACTCACGTACCCCCCAGTCCAGTCTGACTCATCCATGCTCTCTCCTGGTCGTCCATGGTCTCTCACAAACATGCCAAAATACATCCACCCTGACCTTTGCCTTCACTGGCTTTTACTGCCGGCGAACAGCAGTACCATACCCAATTGAATAATTGCCTCCTCAAGAACGCACGACCAACCCGGGTTCCTCTCCTCATCCGTCACAGTTATGCGTAGAATGCCATTACGCGTTCTCTCCCCACCCCAAATACGCCCCTCGGGGACAACAGTGTACGTTTGCTTGCTCTCTGGCAATGGTCGGTTTGCGTCTCACGCTTATCTACATGCGAGTTCCAACCCAAGCAACGGGACACTCCCTCTGGGCGCAATGTGTGCGGTGGACGCCAAACCCGCAGCTCAGTTGATCGGTGCGTGCCCGCAGGAAATGTGCTCTGTGGAAAACCAACTGCACCAACAACATGGCTACCGTGGTGTGCACTCTGTTCGCTTTGGTGTGCCTGCTTGCTTCTCCCCGGTCGGTCGATATGGTAAGGTCAATCGCTCCTTTCCCATTGCCATCCACCCAACACTTTGGGGCCTAATCGAACGGATGCTGTTTACTGTTTCACCTCTACAGCGACTGTTTAGCATCGACTACGATAACGACACCTTCGTGATGGACGGTAAACCCTTCCAGTACGTGGCCGGCTCGTTCCACTACTTTCGCGCCCTGCCCGAGAGTTGGCCATCCATCTTGCGGTCGATGCGCGCCGCCGGCCTGAATGCAATTACGACGTGAGTGTATAAACAACAATGCAAAGTGATCAAGATCTCACTGTTACTCCATGGGGATAGCGAGCTTTCCACCAGGGGGTTTGTTCGATGACAGCATAATAGGTTTAATGGAGGGGGCGTCTGTGAAGTAGATGATACTTGTGGGCAAGATAAGCACTTTGTTTTTATTGTAGCCCTGCAGTGGAGAAACTGATAAGCACACGTTGCATATGGAGCCATACTACCAGGCGCGGTCATTCAACTTCTTTTTTCTTCTACTTTCTCTCCCACAGGTACGTCGAATGGTCCCTGCACAACCCAAAGGAGGATGTGTACAACTGGCAGGGAATGGCGGACATCGAGCACTTCCTCGAGCTGGCCGATAGCGCCGGCCTGTACGTTATACTGCGCCCGGGACCGTACATTTGTGCCGAGCGCGATATGGGTGGCTTCCCGTCCTGGTTGCTGCACAAATATCCCGATATACTGCTCCGCACGAACGACCTTAGTAGGAATGCTCAACAAATGGCTGGCCCTTGTGCTTTGGTTCATTTGCTGCTAATCTTTCTCTTTTTTTGTATCTACCCAGGGTATCTGCGGGAGGTACGCACCTGGTACGCTCAGCTGCTGTCTCGCGTCCAGCGGTTCCTCGTCGGACAGGGTGGTCCCATCATAATGGTACAGGTCGAGAACGAGTACGGCTCGTTCTATGCGTGCGATCACAAGTACCTCAACTGGTTGCGTGACGAGACGGGTAAAATGTCACCAAGGCTTCCTCTCACCTGCTCTAGCTCACTCCTAATAATTTGACCTTTCGTCCAATCTCTGTCTCCCGTAGAGCGATACGTGATGGGCAATGCGGTCCTCTTCACCAACAATGGGCCCGGGCTGGAGGGATGCGGCGCAATCGAGCACGTTCTAAGCTCGCTCGACTTTGGACCCGGAACAGGTAGGCTGGAATGTCTGCGAATGCTCAATCAGGCACGCTAAAACTGAGCCCCGCTTCGCACTATTCGCAGAGGATGAAATTAATGGATTTTGGAGCACGCTGAGAAAAACGCAACCCAAGGGCCCGTTGGTAAACGCGGAGTACTATCCCGGCTGGTTGACGCACTGGCAGGAGCCGCATATGGCCCGCACGGACACCAAACCGGTCGTGGACAGTCTGGACTTTATGCTCCGGAACAAAGTCAACGTAAACATCTACATGTTCTTCGGCGGGACCAACTACGGGTTTACGGCTGGTGCCAACAACATGGGCGAAGGAGGATACGCAGCCGATCTTACCTCGTACGACTACGATGCACCGCTCGATGAGTCCGGCGATCCAACGCCCAAGTATTTCGCCCTGCGAGACACAATCTTGAAGTACTTCCCCAAGCCCGATCTGCCCGTGCCGAAACCGAGTAGGTCTTTCCAGGAAGTGACCCAAAGACAGTGACACGTGTAGCTCACAGCTTTGTCTCGTTTTGCAGCTAACAAAGTGCAACTCCCACCACTGAACATGACCCGTCTGGGCAGTCTTCTCGACCCATCCCTGCTGGAACGGCTCGCCGCGCAAACGGTCACCTCCCGACTGCCCCTGTCGTTCGAGGCACTGAATCAAGTGTCCGGGCTCGTGCTGTACGAGACGCTCCTGCCGGACGACATCAGGACGGACCCACGTAAGCTGATCGTCGAAGGTGTGCACGATCGGGGGTACGTGTTCGTGGGCGACCAGTTCGTCGGTGTACTATCGCGCGAAAACCAAATCAACACGCTGCCGCTCGCCCTGGACGCTGGCCAGACGCTGCGCATCGCCGTCGAGAACCAGGGCCGTATCAACTTTGGCATTGCGAACGATGGTAAAGGCATCCTCGGGAGCGTGTTCGTCAACACCCGGCAGCTGTACAACTGGACGATGTACGGGCTGCCGCTGAGCGACTTTAAGCCCATGGTCCACGCGATTAGGCACCACCGGAAGCATCACCACCGTGTCCGCAGGGCGTCACAGACAGCCGGCACGCCAATGTCCCTGTACTATGCGATATTCGACATCGAGGGACAGCTGGCGGACACCTATCTCGATCCGACCGGATGGGGCAAGGGCATCGTGTTCGTCAACGGGTTCCTGCTCGGTCGCTACTGGCCCACGGTGGGGCCACAGGTTACGCTGTACCTTTCGAAGCATTTGCTAACGCAAAAGAACAACTACCTGGCGGTGATCGAGTATCAGAAGGAGTTTGGTGACTCGATACCGCCGCTCAAGTTCTCGGCAACTCCTTCGTTTAACTGAGCGCGTTTGTTATCGTGCTGCAATCGTGTGCTGCAATCGTGGTTCTATCTTATCGTCTGTGCGCTTTTCCAGGTCGATCGACCTGGTTTCGATACGGAATTGTAGCGCAGCACTGTTACAAAACGCGTCTCCCACTTAAGCCATAGAGCCGCCTCTTAAGTAGCCGGGTGTGTAAGTAAGTAGGTTTATCGTACACACCAACGACCCAAACAAACCCACTCTTTTGTTGACATACAATGTAAAAAAATATAAAGCGATCTTCCGCCAACAAAACACGTGTCGCGTGTTGTTCCTCAAACAAATTCCACAAGAACAATCCGCGCGCGAGACAACACTAACGCCACTGGACGTGTTCGTAAGACATAACACACACAAAACGGGCCCAGAATGTATGCCAAACAGGGTGTCCTCTCTTGTGATTTCGATGGGTATATATGGTAATTGTTCTAACAGCTGTAACAGCAGTTGATTTGATCGATCACAAACTTTTAAATATAAAATTTTCCCCTTTCTGCCCCGGCCACGCTGCGTTGCGGGAGGTAAGGTGGCGCTCGAAAAAGACACACGAACAAAGGCTTCGGGGGGCTGGTCTGATTAGCCAACGCCGGCGGGATGGCGATAAGAAGCCCCCCCGTGCGTTCGATGGCGCCCGTTGGCAGGGGTTCGTTGTTTAGACCCGGTACGTATCGAATGTCGCTTAGTAGCGGCGTGCACCTGCAACGGAGCGGTTCTGTGTTCTTGTGCCCAGTGTGAGCGATCGTGAGCAGTACAGGGGGTTGATGTTGAGCGTTTTGTAATAAAAGACAAGTCTTTATTAAGCCGTAGCTCTGTGCTGTAACAATAATTGTTTAGTTTTGAAGTGAAAAAAAAAACAACGAAGTTTCCCGTCACGATCATGTGTCGATCGTACTGCGAGCGGGTCATCTTCCTACCTCAAACGTGCTGAAATCCGTTCCCGTTTGTTGTTTGATGTGGGTGGACTTGGGGAGTACCACTACAACAAGCAAGACACTTATTAAAAAAATAGCCACAACCGGTTTCCTCCTTTGGGGCATCATCTCGGCCTGTTCTCGTCGCGATCGCACACTGCCAATTCGTCGTCAGCCCAACCCCGGCGTGAGCCGTGCCTGGCCGTGCCTGCAAAGAACAGTCGTGAGCGTGCCCGCGGGTCCAACGGATCATCCCGTGGTGTGTTTTTCTCTGTTCGCCCACTTCAAGCACCACTTCACGTTCGGAGATTTTCAAGTGTTTTTTTTTTTTTATTCATCAGTTCGAAGATGATTGCTTATCGAGTGCTACCGCTGCTAGCGCTGTGCCTTAGTGGCTGGGCTGCTACGATTGAGGCGGCCGCCCAACAACCATCCGTAAGTAGGCCTAGCGTTGCTAAACAACAGGCGAGCGCAATCTTAAGCGTGATTCCTTTTCCACCGCCCCTGTGTTTAGCGAAAGTTTGATATCGACTTCCAAAACGATACCTTCACCAAAGATGGGCAACCGTTCCAGTTTATCTCCGGCTCGTTTCACTACTTCCGCGCGCTGCCAGAATCGTGGCGCCACATTTTGCGCTCGATGCGGGCGGCCGGACTGAACACGGTCATGACGTAAGTACGGGGAGCGGGGGAGGGGGGGATCCGTCTGGTTTTGGGATGCGAGTGACTAACGAAGGGAGTAAATGTGTGTGTAATGTAATGTACGCCTAGCTACATCGAATGGTCACTGCACGAGCCGATGCCGGGCCAGTACCAGTGGGAGGGTATCGCCAATTTGGAGGAGTTCATAGAGATAGCACAGAGCGAGAATCTGTTCGTGATCCTACGCCCCGGTCCGTACATCTGTGCCGAGCGGGATATGGGCGGTTTCCCCCACTGGCTGCTGACAAAGTATCCTTCCATCAAGCTGCGCACGTACGATACAGGTAGCTTCAGAGTGATCTTTAGATTATAAATTGTTTATTCAAATTAAAATACTTTATTTAAAGACTACTTAAGAGAGGTGCAAAATTGGTACAATCAGCTGATGCCCCGTCTCGTCCGCTATCTGTACGGCAATGGTGGTCCAGTGATTATGGTTTCGATTGAGAATGAGTATGGTTCATTCAAGGCCTGCGATGGGCAGTACATGCAGTTCCTCAAGAATTTAACCGGTAAGGCATATGGCTTCTTATTCACACTCATGTAACGTTAGATTCATTTTTGTCCCATGTTTTACTTCCCATTTTCAGTCCATTTCGTGCAGGATAAAGCGGTGCTGTTTACGAACGATGGGCCGGAGCTTCTAAAGTGCGGTTCTATCCCCGGCATTCTACCCACGCTGGACTTTGGCATTAGTAATAGATCGTTTGCTGCTTCGCGCATTCCCTTTTTACCACTTGTGTTCCCCTTCCTGCAGCTAACAATCCGAACGCGTTCTGGCAGCAGCTGCGCAAGTATTTGCCGAAGGGACCGCTGGTCAACGCGGAGTACTATCCCGGCTGGCTAACGCACTGGATGGAACCGACGGCCCGTGTCGATGCGGGCATGGTCGTTAACACGCTCAAGCTGATGCTCAACCAGAAAGCGAACGTAAACTTTTACATGTTCTTCGGTGGCACCAACTTCGGTTTCACTGCCGGTGCGAACGATGTCGGGCCGGGTAAGTATAGTGCGGACATAACGTCCTACGATTACGACGCACCGTTGGATGAGGCGGGCGATCCGACGCCAAAGTATTTTGCCATCCGGAAGGTCCTCGTTGAGGTAAGGGAGCATTTGTGTTTTTTTGTCTCTCCATGTCTCTATCGTAACCGATTGTTTGCATTCCCTTCGCTTGTACAGTATTTCGGTGATCCGGGCGTACCGGCACCGGTAAGCTGCCCAAAATGACGCTCGAAACGGTGTGGCTGGAACGGCGTGGGTCGATGCTGTCGAAGCACGGTCGAACGATGCTCGCACAGAAAATAGTTACGTCCGTAACGCCGGTGTCCTTCGAAGCGCTCAATCAGCATTCCGGGTTTGTGCTGTACGAAACACAGCTGCCCGCGGGGTACAATCGTGATCCTTACACGCTCAAGGTGGAAAATCTTCACGATCGGGCTTATGTGCATATCGACGGGGTAAGTAATTTATAGACAGCAGGTTTTATAGACAACCAAAATAACGACCACTTTTTATCCCACCATCAGACTTTTGCCGGAATATTGTCCCGCGAAACCAACACGAACACGATTCCGCTGAGCGTTGGACTTGGGACGCAACTGCAGCTGCTGGTGGAGAGCCAGGGACGCATTAACTATAACATCCCGAACGACTTCAAGGGCATCCTCGGGACAGTGACAGTGGATGCGAAACCACTGTACAACTGGACCATCACCTCGTTCCCGCTGGACAGCTATCGCTATCTGGAGAACTTCTTAACCCAACAGCCCACCGAGCAGGAAGATCTGGATGGGGCGGGAGCACAGGTGTACTACGGCACGTTCACGATCACCAGCGACACCATCTACGACACCTACCTGTACCCGAGTGTGTGGGGCAAGGGGTTGGTGTTTATCAATGGCTTCAACCTGGGCCGCTACTGGCCATTGGCTGGACCCCAGATTACGCTCTACGTGCCGAGACACATTCTTAAGAAGGGAAACAACCAGATCGTCATGATCGAGTACCAGCAGCACATCCAGCATCCGTACGTGCAGTTTATCGATAAGCCGATCTTTATGTAAGTGGGGGGAATTTCTCAAAACGCAGTACTTATGGAACTTATATTACAGTGAACATAATATAGATGCGGTAAGGTTTAATAAAAATTCATTCCGATCAATATTGATCAATAATTTCACATTTCACTTTTGTACAAAACGCTTGGCGTTCACTTTGAGTTCAACATAACGTCGCGGCAAGCTTACCTGATAAATTTCTTCTAAATTAATGCTCTAGCTTTACGGTACAGGACCGCTAACAGTACGGCACTCGAGACTAGGAGTAGTGTAATTCCTAATTTCCTTGTGCTTAATTGAGAGGGTGCATTATCACACTCGGCTTGCTCGTTCAGCACCGACTGAATATCGGTCAGCTTCGCGGCAATCTTATCGACCGCCTGCAAGGAAAACTCCGACGCGTAAAAGCGATCATCCAGCAGCACGTTTTGCGGGAAATTCGTTTGCGTTTTCAGCTTTACCAGCTCAATCATGCAACGTATCGCTTCCACGTGCTCGGAGCTGTTCTTAAACACTGTATGTGCGTATTCGTTGGGGTTGAATTCGTTCCGCAGTACGCTACAGTAGAAAAGGCATGGGTTACTTTAAAAAATCATTCTAAAAGTAGCATGAAGACGGTTTCGCTCACCTGTCGTACAGTCTCGTTTGATTCGATAGCGTCGATAGCTCCGATAATATTTCCTCAATCGCCTTGCTGTTGCTCATGCCCATGAGGCGCAAATCTTCCTCCACCAAACCACTGAGCTGGTTGTACTTGACGCCGCATTGTCTACAAAGAGGTAAGATTGGGTTACAACAGCATCGTTCCTCGTGGCCGACGACCATTGCGAAGGAAAAGCAGCCTACAAACACTTACCGTAGCACGTCGGTAAGATTTTCCGTATCGTAATTGACGCTGCTCAGCAGAATCGCTACCGGATCGTAGTATTCCGTGATCGCTTCACTTTCCGTGCCATTTTGCTGCATTTTGTCCATGTTTGCAGGCATTTGCTGGTAGTTAGGGCAAACGTAAACAACCGCTTGCCGGCAAAATCACAAAACTGACCAAAACAACAAGGTGCGCACGCGCATGGTCGAAAGAAGACACCGCTTTTCTATGCATCTTGTGCGGGGTCGATTTCAACTGTCAAACGGCTGTCAACTGGCGAACCCGTCGGCGTTGGTTTGTTTATGTGAAAAGTTTCGTATTTTTCTGCAAAAGCCATTTGTTTTGAGTGAGTTCGGGACGATAATTTTGTGTTTGATGTGTAAAATATAAATTCTTCATTCTAGGTAAGATAATATAATGCTACAGTTTGTGGGTTGAAAAGGAATTAACCCCAAAATCAACCCCTCGTTTTTGGTATGCATAGTGCGCAATAGTGGCCTTGTCCCCGTGGCAATGAGCATCGTGTTCATTGAAAACATTTAATTGCTGATTGTCCGTAGTAAATTGTAATAAAAATATATTCTCCATTTCCCCATTCTTTGCAGTTAAGCTTTACGCACCCGTCCCCGTGTGTAACAGCCGCCATCATGATCGATGATCCGCATTTCATCGATGCCATGGTGCATGAGCTCAAGTCTCAAGGTCTTTTCGATCAGTTCCGGAAAGAGTGTTTGGCCGACGTGGACACGAAGCCCGCCTATCAGAACCTGCGGCAGCGCGTGGAAGGGACGGTGAACAAGTTTCTCGGGCAGCAGGAATGGTCCGACAACATCCGGTACAAAAACCAGCTCCGAGAGCAGCTGCGTAAAAACATCATCGAGTATGTGATTGGAATGCGGTCGGAGGGGGTCATACGAGGGGTGCTAATTTCACTTTCACTGATTACTGATTGCAGATCGGGCTTTTTGGACACCGGTGTGGAGCGAATAGTGGATCAGGTAGTGAACCCCAAAATAGCTACCATTTTCCAGCCAAAGGTGGAAGAGATTGTGTACAACTATCTCGGCATCGAGAAGCCCAAATCATCCGTCAACGGGAATGAGCAGGCAGCGGCAAGGCCAGAATCGCTGCTGGAAGACCTGGAAGCGGTGAGCCCGGACTCGGATAAAAAGTCCGAAGGAAGTCTCACACCATCTCCACCACCACTGCCGCCTCAACCACCACCGCCGGAAGAGCCGGAAGAGCATGGGGTCGAGAATATGGACATCGACGAGGAGGACGATGCGCTGGACGAGTCGAAGGAGCAGGATGATTTCGAATCGCCCGCCTTCGAACCGCTCGAAATGCGATCGCCCAGCAAACCGAAGGAAGATACGAACGATTCCAACTCGTCCGTTATCAGCGGGCTAACGTCGCAGGAGTCGGTAGAGAGCGACGATAAGCCCGAACATAATCCGATGGTCGACGCCGGGTCCGCCAAGCAATCCACCAGTGTGCCTCCGAGCGAAGAGCAGGAAACGCCAACGACGAAAGATTCCGAGTTCAGCCAGGAAGTGGCGCCCACAAATGACTCGCAGCTGTCGCAGGTGTCCAGCAACAGTCAGCTGCTAACGGCGACGGCCGCATCCTCCAGCGAGGAAGCTCAACCGCCAGAGGAGAACGAACGGCTGGACATTACCGAGGAAGCGCAAATGCCAACGCTGTTCAGCAGCTCCACCGACAAGCTTTCCAGCTCGAACGAAAGCGAACACGAGGGAAAAGAAGCGGGTAAGAAGATTACGTTCGATTTCAAGAAGGATGAGTACGATTTCGTTGGCACTGAGCGTCCGTCAGCAATGACCTTGGGTGAGGAAAGCAACGCCGAAGGTAATCGCGAGCCGGATCCAGAAGGTAAGTGGGCAGCTTATTATTTGTGGAATAAACTAATGACATTACGAAACTACATATTTGCAGAAGACAGCAGTACCCCGACGGCTACGCCTACCGAAACACCAACAGAAACACCAACCAAACCCAAAGACTCCGAAGAGCCGAACCTCGCGCTGCAGGACGAGGAAACGTCGCAGTCGGAACATTCGCTTAAAATTTGCGAAGACTCGTTCAGTGACGACAATACGAAAGATTCCCAGTCCAAAGATGCTCCCGCCTCGGTTCAGGATAGTCCGTCGAAGATGAAAGGACTTACCGACGCCAGCAGCTGCAGCGTGAAGAGCGATGACGGTGGTAAAAATGTTACTGCAACTCCGGCAGATGATAAGAAAGATGAACAGGTTCCACCCGAACCGGAACCCGAAGCTGCGAGTGATGAACAAAAGTCGGAAGAGAAAGCAATGGAAGAAACAAAGGAGGAAAAAGTACAGGAAAATACCGAACGGAAGGATAAAAGTCCAAAATCCGACAAAGACGACGACGATCACTACCAAGAGCATCGCAAGCATGAACCGAACCGTCGATCGAGCGATCGTGATTCGGAGGATGGTAACGATAAGCACGATTCGGGCGGGTCAGCAGCACCATCGGCGAACGGTACAGCAGAGAAGCCAAATCCCTCCGCACAGGAATCCAGTGAGAATGCACCCGAGAAGGAAAAATCCCCCGCAAAAGAGCCTACAGATGGGATCGACCCACTGATGCTAAGCAAGGAGCGGGACCGACTTTGCGGCTCCGTCACACCGACCGGTGAAGGAGCGCCCATGGATTCATCCTCCTCCGGCATCCAGTCGGGCGACGATTCGGAGAAGAGCCCTGAAACGCTCAAATCGTACAGCAAGCCGGAATCGATCGTGCTCCCCGTGCAGCCAGTCGTAATCGATCAGATGCTGACGAGCATGGAGGACGACAAAATCGAACGACTGCTTAACGGCGAAACACATACGAACGATGCAACGCTCGAATCACTCAAGCGGCAATGGCAGTCGACGGAGGGCAGGATCCGAAAGCCCAAATTTGCTTCCAACTTTTCCGAAGCGCGTCGGCTGATGAAAGTGCGCAAGCAGATGCAGCGCCAGGAGCAGAAATGTCGCGAGCAGGCGCTAGCGATGGCGAAAAAGTACATCAGCGAAAGCAAAGCATTCGGCGGCCGCTGTATGGAGGATCAGGGCATTGAGCTGGAGTTTGTGTGCGACGGGACGCGTAAATCGCCCGGGCCGACCATTTCTTCCCCAATCCCGAAGGCGGAACCGACGGGGGAGAGTGTGCAGGTGGGCGGAGGGAGCGATCCGGAGCTACGGTACTTCCCCGAGGAGCAGGAAGTGTTCCAGCTCGACGAGAAGCGGCTCGACTTTCTGCGCTCCAAGACGGAGGGCGTCACGTTCGGTAAGAACTTTAAGGTACAGCATTACCGTACGATCGTCTACTCGCTCACCGTGGCAACGCCAAAGGTAGCGAAACGAGCTGCCACGCCGGGTGCGGCGGGCAGTGGCAAGGCAAAGCGTACCGCGACCGTTAACGGGGTGGCGAAAAAGCTGGACCTTACGGTGGAAGACGAAAGCAAGCGGGCCGGTTTGGCGACGATCCGCAAGCAACGATCCATCAGGAATCGGTTGGTTGAGAAAAGCACACCACCGTCCGTCGGAACGGACGCATAAGAAGGGCGTGTGTGTGTTTGTGTGGATGTGCATGTGTAGAGTAACTATTAAAGGCGTAGTCAGACAAAGACAACAATGTCCAGTTTCCAAGGAAGGGTTTTATTAACTGTTAGGCTTTGATTTGGATGATCATTACGAGAGTAAATAAAGAGTTATATTAGTTTTATATCACGAGTTTTGCGTACACCGAGACTAACGGGAGGCATTCTTTTGTATGCATTTCTGTTTATTTTTTCATTACATACCACAAAATAAGCAAAAAAAAACATAGTACAAACAGTTTCTTAGCCTAGGACACAGACTCTCCAACACGGAAACCTTACAGCTCTACCAGCTCTGCTATTCATATTGTACGCCCGCCCTATTACTGCTAGATTGCGTCCTCTATCTCGGTTTTGGTTGCACAAACTTCCTTAGCTTTCTGCTCACTGTTACACATTTCTGCTTCTCGAGGATCGTTCGTTCCTCGCCGTCGTCCTATGACTAAGATATTACGTTACGCTAAGGAAGAGAAAACACAAAACCCAACACTGCTGCACGTTTGTAAGATTTGCGGCGCTGCGCCAAATGTATTGCGCAGCCGGCTAACAATATACAGTCCTATATATACAACAAACATTCACACGCGCTGATTAAATTAGCCAAATTGGGTCTCCTGTCCGGGGACAGGTCGGTGACCAGGTTGAGCAGATTGGGACATGGGGTTGGATTAGAAGCATTCCTATACAACCCGTAAACCCGTGCGTGTGCACATTCTTACTCGCTAGGGGGATTTTGGGGAGGGATCCGCCAGCACTCACTACTGCGAAGGATAAGGACACTTGGGGAAAGCAAGGGAATGGCAAGGGGAAGGGAGGGATGCCAATGTAAGTGTTAGCCCTCTCCCGAAACCAGTGGCCTAGGGCGGGCCTTTGGGGGATGCTACCCCACTGTTCCTTCGCCCCGGATTGGTATCAAATACATTAAATAATATCTATAGCTTTTACCAGAAAATGGTTTACCCTTAAATGGCCCCCTTGGACCGCATAACGCTTGCATGATCATTTCTTTATCTTCAAACCAAGCAGGCACAGCAATAGTAAGCTGATGATCCACACGCCGACCGCACCGTATCCCATGTAGACCTGCGAGTTGGTAATGCTCCAACCCTTCGTCAGGACGTTCCGCACCGCTATCGACGGGATGGTGAACGGGAAGCAGTACGCGACGTACTGCAGATATTGGGGCATGCCCTCCAGGGGCCACAGGATCCCTGCAAAGATGGTCGAACACGTAGGAAAGTAAGTACAGGCTCAATGAGGGCAATGGAGATCATTGTAGCGCTTACCGCACAGGATGATCATTGGGTAGAAGCTACCGGTCGCCATAAAGTTGGCGGTTGAGTGCGCATCACAAAAGATGGATATTAGAAGGCCTGCAATGGAGAATGGAGAAGTTGAAAATCACTCATCCACTACTGCCAGACAGCTTCCTGTTCCACTTACCGTACAACATTCCCGCAAAGCCCAACAGCATCAGCAACCCGACCACCGTGATATTGCTTCCCTGGTTCTGGGCATCGAACAAGAAGGTGGCCAGCAGAATGATCTCTATGCACTGGAGCAGCATAATGGACGTCTGTGTGATGATGTGCGCAAGCAGCAGTTCCAGCGCCGTAATGCCTGCAGACAAATGGAAGGAGAAATAGTTTAATTGTTCCGCCCCATCCGTTCCACCACGGCTCGTCGTACGTACCGGCTACGATCGTCCGATCCCAAACACCCTCCAACCGGTCCGTGATGAAGATTGTGGCCGTAATTAGCGTGGCCAGAAAGAAGATCATCCTACACAATCAGGGGGAAAAAGCAACAAAGCAAAAAAACAAAGAGAAGACACTCAAAAGTCTCGATTAACGCTCATTAACCCCACCAACACTTACGTCATAACGACGCCCGGTGCCATGAAGTCGGTAAACTCCTCGTCGAACGTGCCGTACACGGGCGTCTCGAACGTGATCGGTATGTTGGCTAGCTGCTTCGGCAGCCGGCAGTCGGTCATGAGGCTTTCCGCAAACTCCCGGTACGTCTGCAGCAGCTTCTTCTCGATGAAGAACGTGATCTGCTGGTCCGACTTGTCCAGGTACACCTTGATCTCGGACGTGTGGAACGAACCGTCGTCCGCGTCCCGCACATTGTCCCGCACGTCCTGCAGCGATTCGGTGAAGTTTTCGGAGAAGTGGATAAAGCCCAGGATCTTGCCCTTGCGTGCATCGCGATACGCATCCTCGTACGTGTCGTAGTATTCCTGCATGGGAGTCGTGTGTGACGTTGTAAGACTAGGTTGCAAGTCATGAGTTTGCGAGATCTACTGCCACCTACCTGTATCGCAACGCTCCGGTTAAGCTTCTCCAAAAACCTGCACGACACCTTGTACAGATCACAGTCGTAGTCCTCGCGGTAGTAGGTGGTGATGAGCGACTCGTTGAAGCACTGCCGTATGTTGGTCAGCTCCTCGTTCACGATACCGAGCCGCAGATCTTTCGGGTTGCCGCCGACTGCGACGTAGAAGCTTACCAGCTGAAATATCGGATACAGGAACAGGAAGACCATCCCACTGTTTCGGAACGGGAAGCGGGGAGATTTCACCGAAAATGAAAAACCAAATGACTCGATTAGTTCGCAACTAGCACAGGAACCACGCGTGGTCAGCGTAGACACGGAAGTAGGTACGCGATCGCGATACGCGTCGAAGAGGATGATCTGTTGGACGATCGATGAAACTAACGAGGTGTTGGTGGGCATTAATGAACGAAACGTGCTGTTGGTTGTCGCGGTCTACGTTCTACGTTCATGTTTCATGTACTGTTGTACTTGTACCTGTGGCGTCATCTAGAAGAGAGGGCTAAGGGGTTTGGGAAACTAAATTTTCGTTACACAATTCTTTTTTATCATGTTGTAGGTCGAAATCATTCCAACACGTTCAAAAGCGACTATGTTCAAGCGACATTGTTTAGTAAGGGAATTCAAAGATTGTTAACAGTAACAGTAGTGGCGGGCGAATTTTATAAAAGCGTTGAAAGCACTTCTCTAATGTACACACCTTGCTTATGTCTTAATCAGTTTATATAGTCACAGTAAGGTAATAGGGGTTTAGTTGTTCTACGCGTCCGAGAAGGTATCAATCCGAGTAGTTAGCGTCATATTTACATGTCCAAGTGGTCTTAATTTCTGTGCAATGCAGTCCACAAAGTGCTAGCGTAAAGGTGATTAAGATTTTGCCCCACAGTGCCCCAAATCGTCCTGTTTAACATAAGAAACCCCCCTCAAAACACACACACATACACTTCCCACATGTGTCTTGTGTGTATCTGTAGATGTCCTGCAGAACAGTCCGTTGTTGCTTGATCGATGAAACGTTCTATGAGAGATGGATAATGGAGATGGCGATGAAATGTAGTACTACTGTCTAGTATCTGTTGTAAGCCACATTCAGTCTTCTCTTTCAAACCAGATCACACACACACACATACACAATCACAAGCAAACGCGTATAATTATAAAAACCATGGAGAAAGGGCTTTAGCTAGGGCCCCCGGGCCTTGGGGCCTAACCGACTAACATGCCCGCCTAACTCCGTAAGCTACTCACGCCGGTTGTCGGATCATCTGCAGAAAGTTCTTCGACAGCAGTGCATTCATGCGCCGCTTGCTGGTGAAGCTGACCAGCTCCTTGATTGTGCTGGTGAGCGGTTTTCGCTTTTCCGCAAACAGGCCCCCGCCACCGCCACCACCGCCGCCGTCCTTGGCCTTCTGCTCGTTCGTCCCCAGCGCCGGTATCACCTTCTTCAGGTCCTGGGCGCCAGCAATTGCCCGCAGCGTCGCCGTTTGGTGTGTCGTGCGGTCGGCCTCCTCCGAAGGGCCGTGCTTCTGGCAGAGGTTAAGAAAGGCCTCCTCGAGCGACGTGCAGGAGAACCGCTCCAGGATGTTGGTGGGCGAGTCCTCCGCCAGCAGAATGCCGTTACGCATCAGCCCGATCTGTTACGGTGAGGTGTTAAGAGTTGCGCAAGAGAGCTTTAGCTTTTGAGTGCTTGACACGAAGTTAAACGATCGATCGCTCCAGGGTGACGTTGTTGGGTTGATATGTCGTCCACTCTCCCCGCGGGGAGGGACCACAACGAGTACTTACAAAACCCGCCTGCTTGGCCTCCTCGATGTAGTGGGTCGTTATAATCACAGCCATTTTGCTTGTGCTGGTCGTCTCGACCAGGTACTGCCATATCTTTTCGCGCAACAGCGGATCCAGCCCGACGGTCGGCTCGTCCAGTATGAGCAGCTCCGGCTCGTGCACCATGGCGGCAGCGAACGACACACGCCGCTGCTGGCCACCGCTACAGTTGCCAACGTACCTGTGGATCGAGAAAAACAGGGTACCGATGCCGTCACGCGAAGGCTGTAGATTGGTGTTAGCCATCACACACTTACCGATCATCACCCGGCAGCTCGAGCAAATGCTTCAGCAGTTTGTACCGCTCGCGGATCTTTTCCTTCGACATGCCGTATATTCGGCCGAAGTAGTAGATCGTTTCCTTGATGGTGAACTCCTCGACCAGCGCGATGTCCTGCGGCATGTAGCCGATCCGGGGCCCGGGTACGCCCGATCCGGCCGTGCCCGGTGTGCCCCCGAGCACGTTGATTTCGCCATCGTTGAGAAACTTTCGGCCGACGATGCAGGAGAGGAGTGTCGTTTTGCCGCAACCGGAAGCGCCGAGCAGCCCGTAACTGTGTCAAAGTAAGATGAGATGTTTCGTGAGAAAATTGAAACAAAAACGTTCAGATGAAAATGTTCTTCAATGATATTCTATCGTCGATCATTGTCCGATCACTTCCAACCCAAGCATCTAATGTCTGATCTGGCCGAGAAACCTTTTTCTAGACAACCTCGAGACAGAAAACGATCCTCCAAGGTATTTCTACAACCTTTTGAGTATCATTTTATGACAACAGTCAGTCAGGGGTGTGACCTTCAGTGCTGCGGTTTAGTTGTCTGATATCTCGTTGTCTCCTATCAATAACCACCGGATCGCCATAATTGAAAGTGTTAAAAAGACGTGTAAACCATAAAATGTGCCCCAATCTACATCAAACTGCACTTAACAAGTCCACCAAACCTAGTCAAGCCTTTAACAGCCGATCGGTCGCACGTGTTGGGCAATCAGCGGTAACCAAAAAATAGAAAATGACACTCTCGAATAGTCCGATCGATTAGAAGGAGGTCATAGGCTTTTAAAAAGCTTGCCACGGGCCAACGAAAGCAGGTTAGAAAACCCTAACCCAACCCCCAAGCAAGCGAGCGAGCGAGCGAGCGATTCAATGCCTTTCCTCCTGGCCCGTCTCTGCGTACCGCTCTGCAACGCGCAAGGTTGCAATGCATTTTCGGTGAGTGTTTTCCTCAGGTTATGATTGTTTTTTTTTTTGAGTGCTGCGAAAAATGCTAACCAACAATGTGTATACATTCTCTTGACGGTGACGAACTAGGTGGCCCGACACTTCACTAACGAGCGGGACAGTGCTGTAGTGGCAAAGTGGACAAGACGTTAGCTACCGTTACACGTGCGGCTTGTGCGGTGTTGTCTTGTACGATTTCCGTTGACGTTCACAAGACGAAGAAGAAAAAAACATAGAGGACAGAAGCATTAACTCTTGTTTTTTGGCAATTCACTTTTGGAACGTGAACTAGAGGTTCTTTCTAGTTGCTGCTAGGGGAGGTTGCTGCATTACATTATCTCACGGTCTTACGCAGCGCGATTTGAAATGGGTCAAAGCGCCTTAACTGGAGCACCGGATGGCCGAAAGTGGCCGAATAATTAATGGCACCAACATTAATTAGCCACGACCCGGTGGGCTCGTTGTCACCTCCAGTGGTTGTGGTTGCGGCCGCATAAGAAGGGACATATTAATTCCCTTGATGTTGTGCAATGTCAAACAATGCATTCGGCATTACCACGGGTGACATAGGCGCGCGTGCGCTCGTAGTGACACAATTTGGGTTGGCACCGGCTCCATGCCTTCAAACGCGCGCGTGCCATGGGAAAACAGGTGGATTCAAATTGCTCTTGAAACATGTGGCTTTATGTCCACGGCTATCGATACCCGCCCGCTCGGTGGCGTGCAGTTAATTACGGAGAGCTCAGAACCCGTTTGACGTAGGCGAGATGTATTAAATCTATCAATATTTTATACCGAGAAGCAACTTCCTTTGCCTTCTATTTTTCCCCCCTAATTACCAGAACAATCATCATTAAAGTCTAGTTTTAGGCGCTCCCATTGCGCTGCATTCCTAAGCTCCCGCTGTTCGAAAACTCCCACCAAAATAAAAGTCCCCCCGATCTCCCGAAAGGTCTTCCCGAAAGGCCTAACCGGTTCTCTATGACACACTGCCCACTCTATGGGGACCATAAATTGATACTCGCGCACACCACACTTATGTAACCGTGGCTTTTGGCAACAAGAGAGCTCTCGAAAGAGCTGCGCATCGAATTGGGGAAGAAAACCGATCCATTCCCCCCGGATCAGACAAATCAAATTGAATGTGATTGAATGTGTCTTCAGCGATGTCTGCCGTAGCTCGTAGACAGATGATCTTTTCGCTTTTTTTTTGCTGCACACACACACAGCCATGAAGCGCTCAGGCATGAATTTCTTTTTTGAGGTTACACTACGACCCATTCATCATTGGAAGCTTGTAACCGTTTGCCGTCGACCATCTCCTTCGTACGACAACGGAGCGGGTGACTATCAGTACGAAGGATGACGAAAGCGGTAAGATGCGGCGTATGTCACTGCGTCCATGCGTGCATGGTACCAGGCGATGCCCTTGACATGGCGTACTTTTCACACCGGGAGATAGGTGTTACCTTTGCTGATGGATCTCTATATCCCTGACGACACGCACGCGGAAACACGTGAGGAGGTTGCAGGCAAACCCACACAAAACACAACACAGGCAACCTCATTCCAGTGTGTGGAAGGACACATCGTCACCATCGTCAGTATTTGCGCGGGAACTCCCTAAAAAGGAATGCTCAATGGTGTGTGGATAGGTCTCACATCGTAGCACAAAAGATTTTAAAAAAAAGCTAGAGCATTGTTGCGTGATCTTCGCATTTGCGTACGAACTTGAGATCGTACCACTTAACGACTCCTAATGACGACTCCAGGCTGCGCGCTCGCTCGGAAGTCAAAGAACAACGTCTACTGTAGGGCCACCCATTCTGAAGGACAAGTGAAAACCGCTTTCGCCCCCCTGTTATTATCTGATGATACTCCTTGGGCGCCCCTGTCAGTTGCTTTGGGCGTGCGTACCAAGCGAAAACAAGAAAGCGAGAACCAGACCGCCCCCATCCCCCCTTACTGTCTGTCCCATCGGGTGGAGAACTTGTCGTTGACCATGAAACGACCCCAATGGCAAAGCCCGGATCAACGAGTGTGTCGTGTATGTTCCGGCGCAGCGGTGTGACCTGGAGGACGTCCACTTGGTGTTCGATGTGCGCCGCGACACATCCTTGCCACTTGAACTTCGTCGAGCGTTAGCCTTGTGCGCATCCAATTTCCCAAGCGACCCCGGAACATCCATCTTGCTACAGCGCCTTTGTGCTCCCGTCCTGATTTCCCTTTTTCAAAGTCACCCAAGTAAGGGCCGCGTCTGCGAGTTCATTAAAAATTCCTACAACATCCACCACTGAAAACACGGACAAAGAGCGGTGTACATCCCTTTCGAAACCTGCCCGACCAGGTGTGCGTCTGTCTTCGTGTTACACAGGTAACAGATTGAAAGAATCTATGAAGTCTGTTGCTGTGCGCCGAGACTAGCAAAACGCTGGACATTCGTGGGGTGGACATTCGCCAACACCTGGGCCTATTCCCAGCCAGACTACTTACATCGAGCCGCGGGTAACGCTCATGTTGAGATGATTCAGAACGATCTTTTTGTTGGGATCGTTCGCCTTGCCATAGTATTTGTAGCCGGATATCACTTCCACCGCAGTCATGTTGGAGCCGTTGTTGCTGTGTGTGTGCGTGCGCCTGCCGTTCTTGTCTGGACCTCCCCTGTGGAAAGAGTTAAGAAAGCGAAGAAAAAAACAAAGATTAAGTTGCTGCAGGTTCAAGAAACTTATTTCAAGGGCACTTGTGCACAGAAGACAACGGACAATCAATACTGGATCTTAAGCAGGTTTGACAAATGGAAATAAAACTCATGACGCGTAATGGGGTTTTTTCTCTCTCGGCAATCATCAGATCGGTTGAAGTGTTTTGGTGTACCTGGTTAGTATGTAATTGCACTGGTGCAGCCTGCAACAAACACACACACACACCCCCGTCACGGTGGTCAATATTGGATGCTACAAGCAGGCAAACATAGGTGGTAATAAAATCGGCACTTCTAAAACACTGCCGTAGGATGCAAAACGTGATGCGTGTGTGTCGAGGTGTAGTTGATTAGTAAGCAGGTGTGATACAAACAACCTGATCGATTGAATCACAACGATCCTTCTCTGCAACAGGGCGAGTTTGGGTTAGGTTCTACGACGTGGGTTAGGTTCTACGGCCACTGGACAAGGCTGGTTGTGTAATGTCGCGTATTTTGAAACAACGATATCTATTCCCCGGATCTGGACTGGGCGTCGATAGTGGGAAAACACATACAAATATCTGGTCTAAGTCTAACGGAACCGGTGGGAGATTTTACGTGCGATTCTCTTTTAGCAGAGTTTCGTCATTAGGGTTCGTCGTCCATTTGGGATTTCAATTTATTGAAATGAGATTCTTGATTGGTTCGGGAATAGGTTTTGGTATCGCCAAATGTGAAGAATTTCAGCTTCTGGCAGATAACTAGCAAAGACCAAGACCAGCTTCAGAATCAAGGTAGAGTAGCGTGAGAGATTTAAATCCTCTCTTTCTTCTTCTTCTATTTTTCACCGTAAAATTGCTCGAAAACCGGTTTAATTCTTTTTGAAGCTTAGTAGAGATGCTCCAGGGCACAGCAGACTAGAATAATGAATAAAGTACACATTGGAAACGATCAACGTCTGGCCTTGTATGAACTAACGCATCTATGCATTAGACAACCGGTCTAACAGTTTGAGTCTCAAGTTAAAAGCCGTGTAGATTGGGTTTAATATCAATTTAATTTTAAATGCAATTCTAGATACAGGAAATGAACATGATCGTCAGAATGCAAATCAAACACATTGACATTGTACATGTTTATCCTTCCCTGTGCCGGTTATTATTTATCATCGCAAAATGTCATCGCAGGGTAATGGCAGCTACTGGCAGCGGTCTGGCATGATCGCCTAAAACAAATAGTGTTTAAAACACTCAGCTAGGTCTTTGTTTTTTTTCATCCTTCAACCCCATTCGTGCTGATGTGTTCGCCGTCTTTCCGTTGGCATAGAGCATCGGTCATGCCCAACCTGTCAGTCCGGTTTTGCTCCCGGTATGCCCATTCTGGTGAGAATCTTGGAAACATTGGAACAAAATCCGGACGCGCAGACAGCCCGTGCAGTAGCCTTCGGCGCACGCGCACAGCTTCAAACACACCGCCGGCACGATGGCAAGGGTCATTAACCAGTTGGGGACCCTACTAGGTCAACGAATTCAACCCCCAACGAACGCAGCGAACAGTGGGCAGAGGTTTCGTGGCCTCGATTCATAGGCTGTGAGACTGTAGCGAAAATGCGTAGCAAAAGCAAAATCGCAAATACGCCCCACCGCCAAAAACAAAACAAAAAAATGAAAGAAGACGCCGATACTATCGTACGGAAAGCGAAAGACGACAACTCACTTTCGGTGTGCCAAAAAAAATCGCATTCGTAGAGGCATCGCAACAGGCCCACACGCGTAACACGAATGCTGGCACGCGTAGTAGTAGTAGTAGTAGCTGCGACGGCGGCCAGTTGTGAGGAAAGCGTTTTTCGCATTACGTTTGCGGGCCGGCGAAGATTTCACGTTCACTTTCGTTCACCTTCGGCGAAGATCGGTGGAAAAGCGAAACGCCCGTCATGCGTGATCCAGTTTAAAAGCCCGGGCTGGCTGGCTGGACCGGGCTCTCGTCTGCGACCCGCTCGGGTCGGGTGGAACACATTCCTCTACGCAGACTCTACTCAGAGCACTACACTTGTCGGGTGGGATCTGTGACTGTAACAAAGAGCAGCGCAAACAACCCAAACGAAGATGACGCTAATGGCTTACAGCTCGGCAAACAGATGACGGCGATGTAGGCCTCTTGCTCTCGCTCCCAAGTACCTCGGCTCGGCGTGTCGCCGAGCATTCGCAGTGCCAACCTCACCTTTCGCAAACAATTGGCAGCGGGCAAATCCAGGCGCTCCGAGGTAAACAATCGTTCTCGAAACCGTAGCACCGAGCGGTTGGCAGGCCTGTGTCGTGTGGCGCACAGGCCACACCGGGCTTATGTAAGTGATCGCGCCCAATCAATCCAGACCGTGTGCGTGTGTGTGTATGCGGCGGAGCTATGTCGAAGTGGCACATCTGTACGATCGATCGGTCGGATGATGTAAGTGTCCAGTGATGCTTCTCCAGTGTCTCAATTTTCGCCCTCTCTGTCGCTCTTTCTGTATCGCTCTTTCCAGCGGTTCGTTTCTTGTACCACCTGAAGATCACCACAACCTGCCGGAATGTGGAGGATCACGTCCAAAGTGTAGTGCACGGCGGTACGCCAGCACCAAGACCTTGCCTGTCCTGTCGCTGGCGATTAATGAAGCACACACCGAGCATAATCGCACCGTTCAAGGTCACACACTTGTGCGGCGGGAGTAACTTCACCTCACATTAACCAAACGGTTACCCCCCGATTGCCGGGGCAGTAAGTACGTACGCACCGCCTAACCTCAGGTCCTAACCCCACGACGGGCGCCCTTCCTTGCTCGCCACGATGCACGCACTTTCACAAGGACAAATCTGACAGCTCGATCGATCGATCATATTGGGCCGATCCTGTCCCGCAGTGCTTCCAGGGGTTGCTCTCTACCGTGCAACGATGCTGTTCGCCACTCTCTCTCTCTCTCTCTCAAGGGTACTCAAGGCTTCCAGTTTGTCGCATCGATCGTGGCAAGTAAAATCTCGTTTGATTGGTGTTTTTGCTCCGCTGCAAACGGATATGCAAATTTGAGGATCGCATGGATCGCTCCACACAACCCAACCACGAAACCGGCGGAATGAAAATCGCGCCCGATCCACACACACACACGCACACATCTTTCACGCAACACGTAATCATGGCTGAATTTATGCAATAGAAAAGCGGTTATAATTGGTACAGCAACGGATGATGGACCATCAGGCGCAGTAGTAGTAGTAGTAGTGGTAGTAGTGGTCTCAGTAGTAGTCGCACTCGTACCGCCCTCCCTGGGGCGATGATTACTATACACTGCGCACCGTTTCTCTTCTGCCGCACTTAATTGGTTCACAGTTCACTCGCGCGATTGCGCCATCCTCTCGTTACCGGCGATCGGTCACTGATCGGCGTGTGTGTGTAAGTGCTTTTGTATGTACACCATGTACAGCGTTGCTTGTGGGGTTGTCACAAGGGTGATTAGACGCCAATACAAGGTGGCTGGTCACCCTGAAGCCGTCACCAGCCTGAGGAAGGAGTGAAACGATCGTGCACCACGACCGGTGCGGCTAGTGGCTTTGCAAAATCCTGTCCAATTTCCAAATCCAAAATCAATCCAAACCACCACTGCCGCTCAATGCCAACGCGTTGGTCATCTACCCGCTCAGAACGCAATCCGGCGTTGCGTTCTCCAGGGAGCCTTTTTTTTCGTTGTTGCTGCTGCTGCCTTAGAACCGGCTTTGCACTGGGGGTCGCTATGCGATTGCACAAACTCGCTGCTTCCATTGAAGTTCATTTACTTCTCGCACCGGTTCACCTTCAAAAACAACAGCGAGCCCTAGAGCGGCAACCCTTTGCCCGTACGGACGGTTGGTTGGTCACCACGAGGAAAACATGCGTGTGTGTGTGTGTGCGCCTCAAGTCCTTAAATACGGTGCACACGTATAGTGCAGGCAGTGCAATGCACAACATCCGATTGGCCGATCGGAATGGTTCGATTCGGAAATCGCTCTTATGGTGGGTTTGGTTCTTTTTTTTAATGAGCCAACTTTTTATGCAACTATTGGCCCTCGAGAATGCATGTTTAATTGTTTAGTTGTTTATTGTATTTCAGTGATTGGCCAAACAAGCGGCCTTATCACTGAATTAAAACTAGAAATTAAATAACTAACACAAAGAGCAGGTTAAACGCAGTGTACAATGTCAAGACGGATCAATAGAATCTTGTAAGTTGGTGCCAGTCAAATGAAGTGTAACGCTTTTTAAATTTACGGGCCATCGCAGTCATATGGTCGTTCTCGCTGTATGCACGTCTTGTATGGTTAGTTCTTATTAGTCTGTAGTTACGGAACACTCTAGGAGGGACATTTATGTTGACTCTAGCCAGAAGTTCTGGCGAATCTATCTCACCGACAATAAGTTGGCACATAAACGTACATTGGGCATTATCACGTCTCCTAGCAAGTGTGTCCAGACCAAACAACAAACAACGAGTATGATACGATGGACGAGGGGTTTACATTACGCCACGGAGTGAAGTGTAGGACAACACGTGTAGCTAACGCTCTTTTGGACAGCTTCTATCCTATTGGACCATACACTAGATAACGGACACCAAACTGTAGAACTAAACTCGAGGATAGAACGAACATAGGACTTGCACAGAGTTAACAGAGTGAGGTTATGTTCTTGATATGGTAATTAAACTCTTTTTTTTAACTCATTCCAAGTTGCAATTGTAAGCAAAAGTGATGAAAATAATGCATTGTCAACAGTTAACAGTAATTAAAACATATTTATTCTCATTTAATTATCGATCAAACGCACCACGCGATTGAGTAGGGCGCACCGATTAAACGTTGCCTGATGTATCATTAATTCTTAGAGAAGAATTTTAATCTGTTTATTGCTTCATCAATCTTACAACCCCTTAGAATGATACGTTGTGATATGCGCGATAAAAGATCACGGTTACCGCACACTTTCGTACCGCTTCTTATGTAAGCGTGACGCACAATTCCGGCCACAATACGGTTTAGGAGCTGGTTCAAACGGGCAGCAAAGAGCAAACAAAAGGGGCGTGTATAGTATCAACTAAACATCAATTTAAAAAAGCATCCAATGTGTGTGTGTTATCAGTTCACAAGTTTCAGTTCTAATTCGCACGCCATAATATTAACGTTCCTTTCCGCCGATGCGTAAATCAAGAGGCGTTCTTACATTGCAATGCGCGATCGCGGTGCGCATGATTGCATTCTCGGTGCGCAGCTGGAGCGATGCATACATTGAGATGCGCAAACTCTCACACCCTTCCGCGTCGTGCGTTGGCCAAGATTCGTGTTGACAAATATTGAAATAACTCATTTACGACCGCTCCGCATGTTCCCCACATTTGGCCGCCGGCTCTTCTGCCAGCAACAGGCGACGCAACAGCGAGCAGCGACACGATTACACCGTGACACACTTTACTGGCTCGCGGACCTAAAAAAGGGGGCTGTTTTCCGGGACGACGAGAGTGGTGCTCGTATCCGTGTGTGCATGCGTGTGTGTGTGTGCGCGCGGGAAAACCTTACTTCAAGATCACAACACCCGTTCGCCTAGCCCCGTTGCGTACCGGTATTTCCAGTGCCCGTTGCAGCGGGCGAAGAAACCAAAGCCGGCCAAAAATAGGACTAAAAATCAAAAGTGAACAGAAACCGGTCGCCTACGTTGATAGCGGCCGCCACCAGACACCATCGCTATGGATCGGTATGGTGAAAATCGATCCACCCACGGCATTGGGATCGATTGGGTGGGGGTTGCAGTTGGAATTAGGAGCATCGGTGTTCGGGGTGCACGGTTTCGGTAATTGAAGCTCAAAAGGCTCAAAGAGGCCCTTGTGCACGCAAATCGGGCACCGACGCGATCAGGTGTTACACAGGAGCATTTTTCTTACCCACTCTGCTCCCTCCCTGCACGGCAAGGTGTCTGACCTCTCGATTAGTTCGAGCAGCCGCAAATGCTATCATTAAACAGATGCCGAAAGGGCAGAGGCCTTCGCTTAGCTGATCAACCCTGGGCGCAGTTGAAAAACAAAGCAAAAAACAGGCAGCTAGCGTAATTACATGTGAGTGCTTACTCCACGAACGAACGAACGAACGAAAAAATACGCTTATGGGGAGCCAAAACAACATAGAAACGGTTGTCTATGCGGTGGCAATTTTGGGGAATTGATAGATCGAACGGATTGATAGCGGCTTGCGGATTGATGGGCTTTATCCGGCAGAAATGGTGAACAATAACTCGCGGGCCGGATCGCAATTTCCACTTTTCACCACAATCAGTCAGCAAACGAAATTGTGCGGAATAATTACCATTCCCTTTCCGCAACCCTTTTTACTCGCCGCAAACTTTCAACTATCTTCAAATCAGTTGAATGAGCAGCCCACCCGAATGCATCCCCAAATGACCCCAGCTCCACGCACCACATGGGCGGAATAAATTAGCCGTGTCGGTAGACTGATCGCTACCCATTTCCGTCACACTATCAGCGGAAAACATCGCACCAATTCTACCTTAAAACAAACACACAACGCCAAAGCATTTTGGCTTAAATGCTTTTTTGTTTGTTTGTTATTTACTCCTCCCTTAATGCGCATCATGCTCACGATCATTAATGTGTGCGCGCGCGCGAGCGAGAGTGATCATACCTGCGCTCCGTCGAGCAGCGTACATACGCTGCTCGTTGCTGTTGCTACTGGTGCCTCGGTATGACATTCGCGCAACAACGAAACACGCCAAAAAGCCGATGTCCTCTGTGTGGCCATTTCATTGCCTCCCACCACGAGCGGGCTGAGCGTTTGGAGGCACGCTTTCCGAATCCGTCCGAGCTGCCTTGACGCGCTGGCGTGTCGGTGCGTGCGTGCGTTGCCGTGTGCACCCGCTGCACGTTGTCATAACAGTTTTCAGCTGTGTCGCGGGCTGTGTGTGTGTGTGCTGCTGCCGCTGTTGGCATGCGTTGCATCACACGAGTACGGTTGGCAAGGCCACCGGGGTTTTGCTAAGAATAAGAAAGCCCGAAGAAATCGCACAACCTCCTTGCCGGTGTGGATCGATTTGCAGCTTTTGGTGGTTGTTGCTGCTTGGCTGCGGTCGCATTCGCGTTGTTCATTATCCCCCAAGCAAACCCGGTTTCTCTTTCAAGAGCTATTGTGTCGTTTGCAGAGGCTGCGATCATCGAATGCTCTGCTGTTTTTTTGTTTTTCGTTCACCCGCGTTAAGCAAATTAGTAGCGAGCCGCACAATATTTGCATCAAGAATGCTCCACCAAGACACAATTTAAGATGCATGTTAAATAAATGTAAATGTAAATTTTCATATGAATTTAATTCGCAAACAATAATGTTCAGCCAAGGTCGAGCAAAATACGAAAGACTGCAACAGCTAAATAAAAGTGACGAACTCGCTATTATCGAGCAACATGTGAAAGACTTCAACCGCTACTCTAAAGCCACGAACCCCTACTAATCTATCAAAATACAAAAGACTTCAACAGTTATTTGAAGGCGACGAACCCCCCATTAATATATCAGAATATGAAAGACTTCAACAACAAATTTAAAGCGACGAACCTCGTAAAATCAGATAATATTGTAGTGTTTGCCACTTCAAACAATTTGTAGCAAAGTGCATAAAAGCGACGAACCCGACCAACCCGACGATTCCATCAGTAGCAATATTATCTTTCAATCCCATGTTAAAAAAGACTACAACAAAATGGCAAGAGACACACTACTGACCATTATCAGTTCAGCACGCCTGATCAAAAGCGTACACATTGTGCCACATTCCACTCCGCGCGCTGATAAAACCGGGCGGACCACCAAAGGACAACGAACGGTGAAATGGGACGGGCATCGAAAATCGGGACACAAACCGGACCACGGCACCAATGGAGAGAGAGAAGGGAGAAATAAAAAACTAGTTCAAGTTTAACCGATCCCACCTCACGATCACGATCACACGCTGAGTGAGTAGGTGGCAGTAGGTGAAGTAAAAAAAAAACGACTGTTGTGAGATGGTATACATTGCCTTGTTTGCTCCCTTTCCTTCCCTTTAAAAAGTGTGTATGTGGTGGTAGTAGTTGTTGATGCTGTTGTTAATGCTATTGATTGGTTTACCTTTTTTTCTCTCGCGGCGTTAGTAGCGGCTGTGATTAGGCACGGGTGCGGATCGAGGAAGGGTGCGGTGCAAAAGTGTGATGAAAGCGGGTTGGGGGCTTCGCCACACGTTGTAGCAGCCGCCTTCCCTTGTAGTGAGCACGCGCGTTTGCAAGCCTTTTTAGCACGGGGTGTTTTTTTTTTCTTCTTTTCCTTCTTCCACTTCTGCTTCTCCTACACACTACCGCCGTTCAACTAGATAGGCACACGGACGCCGTTCACCTTCACTTTCAACGAGGAGGTTCGCGGCACTAGCACATACACTGCACGCACATACAAACACACACTGGACACAGAAAACACACACTTACACACTGTTCTGCCGCTTACGCCTAATCCCCGTCACTTGGGCACGGTTTTAGTGGCCTGGAGGGAGAGTGTTAGTTGGTAGTAGCTGGCTACCTGGCTGGCGGCTACCTGGCTGCTCGCGATAGTGACGATAGGGAACAAAGGCACAACAACGTTAAAACTACAGTTAAACCATCGCTCGGTCGGGGACAACTGTCGGCGCGAACGCGTGCTCGTCTGCCGACGCTTCCTCTATTTTTTTTTTGTTTGTGCGCTTAAAGCGTGTTTAATGTTATTGTTTCTCTTTCTCTCTGGCTTTTCTTAAACTGTCTTCTATTTGTTTGCTTTGCGTGTCGGCGGTGGTTTATCGCGTGCTTGCGCGCGCGCGAGCGCTCTCGCTTCGTCACCGCGAGAGCTGTAAAAAAAGAAGCACGCTCGCCGCGGTCGCGTTGTTGTCGGTTGCTTCATTCAAGAAATTAGACAATATTCACTTATGTAACGTCATCTCGCGTAGCGCAAAAGGAAAGAGCATTATGTAGTAAATATCGTCTCGATCGTCTCGATCGGGCGCGAACGGGGGATGAAGAAGATACGCACCACCGTCTGCCTTCTGCCGCCGTCTCCTGCTGTCTGCAGCGAAAGGAGAGGGGTAAAATACAGCCCCCCACCTCCCCTCCCAGCCCAACGACCACCGAAGAGAAGATGTGTGCGGCGATGATAACGCTATCCCCTTTGGTTTGGGCGGGCAACCCCCCAAAAAAAAAAAACAAAACCAAACCAGAGGACAAAAAGTGGAACACACAGCTGAGTGAGCGTGTACACGAGGTCGTGAAAAGTAGGCGTCGGGGCAGAGATGGAGCAACAGACATTTACATAAAAAAAAAAACATAAGGAGGGGAAAGAAAGGCACCAGCAATTATTGTGCACCGGCACATAATTGAGAAATAAAATTGTATTACATAAAATCGAAGATGCAAGAGGAGAACACATTTTAATCGCATTTAAGTAGCAAATTTAAAAGAATTTTAACAAATAAGGCAAAAATAGAACTCAAAACACACAAACAAAACGCGAATCGCTGGACACACATCAAGATTGATCTCGAAAATGATACCCCGACGACGTTCACAAAGAAAATTCACTTTTCCCTCCATCTCTCCGTTTGCGCTGTTTCGCGCGCGTTTTAAAAATAGCTTCCAACGATGCGCTTCGCGATCATTCTCGGCATGTTGCCTTTTCGTTCGTTTCAAAATATGCAAAGCGGGTGTGTGTGTGTGTGTGTGCATAATTATGTTAGCTGTCCTGTTGCCTTCTCGCTTGGCGTTACATTGCCGAACGCGATACAACCGGATTTGTACAACTTCTCGTTCCGTTAGGTGCCGTGTGCCGAGCAAATTCACGGTCACACCGCACCGCACCGAGCCACAACAAATTCGTTGCTACATTTTTATGCGTTTCTTGTTTCGGTCCTTTCCATTTTCATCCTGCAAACTGCATAATGGTGGAGTGAAAAGTGTTTAAAAGAAGAAAAAAAAAAACAATCCTTCTCGATTGATCTGCTCACTTTCGGCAATGTTCGGGGGTTCGTCGCTTTTCTCCACACACGCTTTTCGACACACGTCATCGCACAACGCGTCAACCCGCGGCAATCACCACGACTCGGCGCGAGATAAATGGTGCACACACACACACACACACACACACACACATCGCATTCTGCGCGCTTGAGCGAGCTGGCAAGAAATGCAACCGCAACCGAGCCACCGCCACCGAAACGACAACAAACGACCAAACTAAACTAGGCCGAGGCCGCGGTCCCCGGTCCGGCGGAGTGCAAGCAAAAATCAACACCCGTACAAGCAGGGAACCGAGGGGGGGCAGCTCGCGTGCGTTATACGCACAGCCCCGAGTTCCCCCGGGGGAAAAGTATCTGTCCCCGAAGAAATAAGGTGACTCAACTTCATCCTTCGCTCCCACAGGTTTACGGGGTGGTGCGGGAAGCGTAGGTCCCTACCGATCTACCGCCTCCCCCCTTTGTGTAAGAGGTTGCGTGTATGCTAAACTGGACCCACCCAAGGGGGGGGAGGGTTGGGGTGGAGAGGGAAACCGTTAGCTCATTTCTTCATCGATTTCGGTTCGATTAGGAACGAACGTCGCCCCGCGTGCCCGTCGCAGGGTTCACGCAAAAGGGAGCAGTTATCTTTCAAACCCCCTTCCCGCTTATGCTGGTGCCTGGATCAGGCCGGTACTTCCCAAACGGTGGTCAGTTCTTTTTAGCATTGCGATGACGACGCGAGTTGGTTGGTTGGGAAATTGCACAATCTACTGAGGGCAAAAACACACAAACAGAGCGAACGGATATACACCAAACAAAAATCCAAAATCCATTTCACCCGGCACTCGCATCACGCACGCATTCACATTTTCCAACAAACAAACAAAAAAAAGCAATTAATAGCAAACACCAGAAATAAAAAAACAATAATCTTAAACACACGCAATGTTCTGTCGAATTACACACAGGTGCACGTACAGTCACAGTCACAGGAGAGTTTGATAAGAACGCGGCGGGACACGTGTGCAACTGTTCAGCACGGACGGCGAGCTGTAACTGAAGCCTGCCCGGGTCGCTTGGACAACGGTGGCTGGCGTGCAGTGTGTAGTGTCTCCCACCAGCTCGCGGCGAACCACGAACCAGCAACGCAGCAGGCAGGCAGGTCGGTCGGGTCCGCTCGTCGGTTGCTGTTGGTTACCTCATCGCGCGGTTTCTTCGGGCGCGCCTGTTGCGGGAAGAGCAAGACCGCCCGAAAAGTGATCCGATATGCCGGGACGGGGCCTGGAGGAATTGTGTGTGTGTGTGAGTTTATGTGTGTGCCTGTGCGTATGTTGGACACAACTGGCAGCATCCAGCATAACACAGAACAGTGGGGGGGCGTATAGACGGGATGCCAAAACCGATTATTGCTCACATTCTCTTGCTTACACACACTCTCTCTCTCTCTATCTCTCCCTTGGGCAGCTTATGCTGTGTATGTGGTTGTACTGATCGAGCGTGTTTTTTTTTCTTCTATTTTACCGTCATTTTTCTTCTCTCCCGTGCTGATGCTGATTGGTACCTTTTTCGGGCTTCTCATTGTGTTTAATGTTTTGGGGAGGTTTCTTGCCCCGTTCCCTAAGCACAGGATGCTGAGGGGGGGGGGGGGGGGGGTAATGTGGCATCGATCGATTGGTAAACACGTCTTCTTCAATGAGTCGCATGTGCGGCTCACAGTTAGTGCTGATGAATTACCCCCTCCCACCCCGAGCTGTTGTTGTTGTTGTTGTCCAACTGTTGCCTTCTCGGCTTGGACTAGCACTCTCTGCCAAGGCTGTGCCGAACGATGGTTTGGGGGGTATTGGGGGCAGCAGTAAGTGTTAAATTACATTGAAGCACAATAATTATTTCATCAACATCCTTCTCCTAATCCATCATTTCAAATGGCAGGGTGGGTGATGACGATGCCGACTCGATGCCGATCGACGATCAGCGGTCTGCAAGGGGAGGGAGAGAAGGGGGGGGGTCAACAAACGGCAAACGAGATGACCGCTGCACGCTGGTGGACGCCGGGAGTAGAATTCTGCGACCGTCCTCTAACGTGTCCAAAAATTGCACGACTCCAATGACACACAGGCGACGAACGGTGTTCGAAGTGCTGCTGCTGATCATCATTAGTTGCCGTTTTGCTTTCGCTTCGTCCTTCAAACGCTGTCCGGGTGTTGTGCGGTACCCGCGGTTCGCGTTCGGAATGCTTTGTCCTTCCATGGACCCATAACGTCCCCCCCCCCCCCCCCCTCACCCCCTTGCACCAAAGATGGTAAGGCAAGTATTATTTTTCAAAAGGATGTTCTCGAAACAAGAAGAAAAAGGAAAGCTTCCAGCACGCTCACGCGTATGCAGATGCGAAACCATACTCCAGTGTGTGACGTAGACGTTTGCGATCGTTTGCGTGTGTGAAATGATTTGCATGCCAATATTGCCAATCGCAGATCGCGCAGTTAAGATACTAATGGTGGGTATTTCTCATTCTACCTGTCACGTCAATACGAATGCGTTTAAAAAATAAGTATAAATTTATTGGGTGGATTAAGGTGGATCTGCGTTTCCGGGGCTGTGTGACGTCAGTTGCGGGTTTGGCGTTGGTCTACTATTCAAGGATTTTATGATCTTTTTTTGCGAAGGAAATACTCATTTAATAGGATTGTTGAAATTTCATATAAAAAGCTATTATTGTTTTACAAGATAGGATATTAGGTAGTGCGATGGGATCAGCTTGCATCAGCAGCGGAGTTTTGGTGTCGAGGGAGCCCTACCAGCTACAATCATGTAAGTGCCCTGTCTCTAACCTATATGCTGTACACATAATCCTTGGGACCTTTAGACCGCTTAGTCTGGTAAACGTTAAAACCACTACTGGCGGGCATCTATTAAAATCAACTCTAGAAAGAATCATTCATGACATAGAACAATGGAGGATCCGCTGTAAGAAATGTGTGGGGAGCTATACAGAATAGTGTTAGGCACTTTCACCGAAAAAAAGTAATATGTCCTAACAGAAGTGAGTAGTTGCCACATTCAACGTTTAAGCCTGGCAAAAAATTAAAAGACAAAGGAGCAAGACCGTGATTTCTAAGATTCGTGACTAAGCGTAACATACAGGGTTTCCCACGATTTATTGGTCAGTTCCCATGATTTTTTGGTGCGTTCCCACGATTTTTTGGTTGTATCCCATAGATTTTTGGTTCGATCCTATAATTTATTGGTATTTTCCGATTGGATATCAATACAATTAGACCAAAAAATTCTGGGAAACGACCAAAAAATCGTGGGAACGCACCAAAAAAATATGGGAATCCACCAAAAATTGATGGGAACCAACCAATATATCGTGGGAAACCCTGTAATGTAACGAAATTGTACATTTTTTTTTAAATATTACTGAATATTATAAAACACCCCAAAACGTTTTATTGAAACCATAAACAACAAACTAATTGTAATGACACAGAAAATGGCTTAATCGATGAAAATCACTGAAAACCATTTGTAACGTATTTTTCAAACCATCATCGTATGTCGATTTGCTCGGCACACGCTCTACCAACCTTGGTCGAATGCGAGCAAACGTCGAACATTCCTTTTGAATAAATTGATTAAATTATAGTGATACAATTATCACAAAAATTAACATTTATTAAGAAAACCCAGATTTTAGCTTATAAAAAACAATAATTTAAATTAATAGATAACTAGAAGTTAAAACCACCTTCATCTTGTCACGATTCAAAACAAATCCAACATGGCGTCCCGGATTGCTCAAATGACAGTAGCCCTGCCCGTTTCGTTGTTCAACGCTCGCCTGTCAAACCTCATTCGGGCCATCACTAGTTTGATGAGTCTCAAAAATTGAGATCGAACGTCGCCCGTGTGTTTATTGTTTTCGCAAATTCATTTAATTCTCTCTCCGTAAAAGAAATGTAAGTATACTTACGCCACCTTCGTGCAGGCTTCGCAGCGGTTTAACGCACTAACCCATTTCCGCAGCACTCCGTAAAATCATGCCGGTCGAAAATCTGGAAGAGCAGGGCTTGGAGAAAAACCCCAACCTGGAGCTGTCGCACTGTAAGTTCCTGCTCAGCCTGCCGGAGTTTGCCAGCGACAAGAAGCTGTCGGAGAAGCTGCTGGCCGCGATCAAGGCGGAAAATATGGCCCCCTGGTACGAGCAGGTGTGCACCGATCTGGGCTGGACCGTCGACCAGAAGCAGCTGGCCGAGATGCGGGAAACGAACCGCAAGAAGCTGGAGCAGCTCGATGCCGCCATCGAGGACGCGGAGAAGAATCTGGGCGAAATGGAGGTGCGGGAGGCGAACCTGCGCAAATCGGAGTACCTGTGCCGGATCGGCGACAAGGAGGGCGCGATAACGGCGTTCCGCAAGACGTACGAGAAGACGGTTTCGCTCGGCCACCGGCTCGACATCGTGTTTCACCAGATCCGCATCGGGCTGTTCTATCTCGATCACGATCTGATCACGCGCAACATCGACAAGGCCAAGTATCTGATCGAGGAGGGCGGCGACTGGGACCGCCGGAACCGGCTGAAGGTGTACCAGGGTGCGTACTGCATTGCGATACGCGACTTTAAGGCGGCGGCCCACTTTTTCCTCGACACGGTCAGCACCTTCACCAGCTACGAGCTGATGGAGTACGCGACGTTCGTGCGCTACACCGTGTACGTGGCGATGATCAGCCTGCCGCGCAACGAGCTGCGCGACAAGGTCATCAAGGGGGCGGAAATACAGGAGGTGCTGCACCAAACGCCCGACGTGAAGGAGTACCTGTTCTCGCTCTACAACTGCCAGTACGCCGATTTCTTCAAGCATCTGGCGTCGGTCGAAGCGGTGCTGCGCAACGACATTCTGTTCCATCCGCACTACCGCTACTACGTGCGCGAGATGCGCATTCTGGCGTACACGCAGCTGCTGGAATCGTACCGCTCGCTGACGCTGCAGTACATGGCGGACGCGTTCGGCGTGAGCGTGGACTACGTCGATGCCGAGCTGTCGCGCTTCATTTCCGCCGGCCGACTGCACTGCAAGGTGGACCGAGTCGGCGGCATCGTCGAGACGAACCGGCCGGACAGTAAAAACTGGCAGTATCAGGCCACGATCAAGCAGGGTGATATTCTACTGAACCGCGTGCAGAAGCTCAGTCGCGTCATCAACATCTAAGCCTTTGGAGGGCCGGGGTTGCGAGTTGAGGTTGGTCGCTTAATTTTGTATTTTCGGAACGTGCGTAAAATAAAGCTAATGAATTTTGTCCCCAAAACGTACATTTTCGCCACTTCGGAGATAGTTTTCATTAAAACCTTTCTGCTAATAATGGTATAAATCTCTTAAATTACTTCTTACTTTTGTCCTTAATCGTGTACTTGTCGTAAACCTTCGTCGGATCGTACGGTTCCCAGCGGGAAGCGGGAAAGATGTGCTTGTTACGTTCGTACCACGACCGGAGCAGCACCTTGCCCGCATGGGAGTCTTCCTTCTCGACCGAAGCGTCGCTTATCATGCGGATATCGTCGTACACGTCGAAGTTGAACAGCGGTCCACTCTTTCCGCGAGCCTTCGTCACGATAAAGTCGTAGAACGTGTAGTGGTGCGGCAAAATCAAATCCTCCTTCACGTACATCAGCTGGTCCGCCATCACCGTTTTCAGCTCGCTAAAGTCCTTCCGCAGCATTTCGAGACATTTTTGCAGGAACTGGTAAATGGAATTGCCTGCAAATAAGGATACAGAAGCCTGTTAGTATTTGATTCGATTTCGTAAGTCTCTTGGTAAGTCCCTACCTTTCTTCATTGCCACCGATTTACGATGCCCGGAACCGTCCCAGTAACTGAACGTGATCGTGATTTCCTGGTCCTTCAGTGTCGCCTGCTTCATCGCCCATTCCTGGCGCAGTTCCTCGCGCAAACGATTGTCCCGCTCTTCACGCTCCCGGTCCGGCAGAAACGACGTATCGACGTCCGGGTTTTTACGAATCTTCTTCACCCCGCTCGGTACCTGCTCCTTCCAGGACCGCTTAACAACGGTCAGCTCCTCCTTGACATCCTCCTTTTCCGATTCCTTCCCCGACCCCTCATCCCCATCATTAGCATCATCCCCATCGGGTTCATCGTCCGGATCAAAGGACAGTGCCTGTATCTGTCGCTTCTGGCGATCCTTTTCCGCCAGCTTCGCTTCCAGTGCCTTCAGCTTTTCCTTGTCCTTTTCCTCCTTCTTTTGGGCCAGCTTTTTCTCCCGCTCCCGCACAATGTCCTCCTGCTTGGCCTTCATCTCGTCCAGGGTGACCAACCCGATGGTGGAGCTTTTGAGCTGCTGCTCCACCGCATCGTAATGGGCGGCGAATTTGTTCTCGATGTTGCTCACTTTCAGGTCCTCCTCGATTTTCTTCTTGCGAAACTCCACCTCCTGCTGGGCTAGCTCGCGCCGCTTCATGAGCTGGGCCGCGCGGCCCCCTTCCGAGGCGGCACCCTTGTAGTACGCCATCGCTTATTTGGTGAACAGTTTGAGTTTAGTTGAAATGCACGAAATGCTTTACAAAATTTTCCACACAGCAGAGAGAAGGAATTGGTTTTGCAGCTTTGTTTTTTCTAGAAATTTTCGTAAACAATCAAGTGACGTTTTGCTAAGGGTGCTTTCTACTCATGCTGCTGTTATGGTACGTGAGAAGCGGATGTGAGAATTCGAACATGAGAAACAGTGGATGAGAAACATTTCGGATCAGGTGGATTTCTCATGAATTTCCCTTTTTGTGATTTTGCTTTAAATTGAACATTTTCCGAGCTATGATTTCTATTATTGACAAATAAACTAGGAGAATAACTAAAAGACAAAATAGATGAATTTTATCAACTCATTCAGAATAATAAAAATTGAAAAGTTTTCACAGAGGATCAAAAACGACCTGGTCCATTTTTTTTTAAATATGATTCACCAGAGTTCAGTGAAACGTGGAAAGGCTTCATAGATCTTTCGTCGTCGTCGTCTTTTTCTTCTTCTTTGGCACAACAATCGTTGTCGGTCAAGGCCTGCCTGTACCCACTAGTGAAGTGAACTTGGCTTTCAGTTACTTAGGCAGCGGTAATTGCTGATGCGGACGTACGTGCGTTTTTTGAAAATGTATGGAATTCGACACCAACAGCGAGTGACAGTTTGCAACCGCATTTTTCAGAATCAAAAAATTTTGATTTTTCCGCATGCACACCGGTACGCCTACAGTCAGTCCTAGATATGTATTACATTTTCAAATTTATCCCATATAATCCTATTTGCAATACATACCATTCATCAGTATATACATCCTTCGATCGAACAAAACATTCCTTTTTATTTTTCGACCTTAATTATGATCACTCCAAACCGCGTGTGACAACGGTCAATTTAAACAATTTACCAGAAGTGCCCTCAAACCCTGCACCCGTCTCTTCGAAAAGCTGTCAGCCGCACGAACAGCGCCATAGTTAAACTTCCGGTTGCTGTCAAACAGTGAACCCCGCATGTTGTTTTCTTTTTTGACCACCCCGCTTGGCGCAGGTGGAATGGATTCTGTATCTTTGGACGATTAAACAAGAAAATAATTGTTGTTTTTGTTCATACTGGTTGTAGAAAGGTGAAAGGATGGTAAGTAACTGTAGTTGCATCGTTTGTGCGCGTTACACTAATGTTTGGCTCCACCGCTGCTTCACCATCCCCGTACGATAGGCGCTGTATGTGTTGTACGAGCACGCGGCTGGCTATGGGCTGTTCAGCGTGAAGGAATTCGAGGAGATCGGCATGCTGTTGCCGCAGGTGGAGGCATCGATCCTCGACCTGTCCCGGTTCAACGCGATCGTCAAGCTGGTGGGCTTCCATCCGTTCAAGACGGCCGTCGCTGCGCTGAACAACGTGAACGCCATCTCCGAAGGTCTCGTGCCGGACGATCTGTCAGGCTTCCTCGACACCACGCTGCCGAAGTCGAGCAAGAAGAAGCAGGTGACGCTTGGCGTCAGCGATGCGAAGCTCGGTGCCGCGATTGCCGAAGCGCTCGAGGTGCAGTGCTCGCACATTGGTGCCGTGCCGGAGATACTGCGCGGCATCCGGTTCCACTTTGCCGGCATGGTGAAGGGCTTCACCGACCAGTCGGCTGCGGTGGCCCAGCTGGGCTTGGGCCACAGCTACTCGCGCTGCAAGGTGAAGTTCAACGTGCACCGGTCGGACAACATGATCATCCAGTCGATCGCGCTGCTCGACCAGCTCGACAAGGACGTGAATACGTTCTCGATGCGTATCCGCGAGTGGTACTCGTACCACTTCCCGGAGCTGGTCAAGATCGTGCCGGACAACTACATGTTCGCTAAGGTGGCGCACTTTATCAAGGATCGCAAGTCGCTCACGGACGACCGGCTCGAGGAGCTGGAGGAGCTGATGATGGACTCGGAAAAGGCTAAGGCCGTGCTGGACGCCGGCAAGATGTCGATGGGCATGGACATTTCCGTGGTCGACCTGATCAACATCGAGATGTTCGCCAAGCGGGTGATCAAGCTGTCCGACTACCGCCAGCAGCTGGCCAACTATCTCCACTCGAAGATGAACAGCGTGGCGCCGAACCTGCAGGCCCTGATCGGCGACCAGGTCGGCGCTCGGCTCATCTCCAAGGCCGGCAGCCTGACCAATCTGGCCAAGTTCCCCGCCTCGACCGTACAGATTCTCGGCGCCGAGAAGGCCCTGTTCCGCGCGCTCAAGACCAAATCCAACACACCGAAGTACGGCTTGCTGTTCAACTCGTCCTTCATCGGCCGAGCGAACGCAAAGAACAAGGGGCGCATTTCCCGCTTCCTGGCGAACAAGTGTACGATCGCGTCGCGTATCGATTGCTTCGCCGAAACGCCATCGACCGTGTTCGGCGAGGCGCTGAAGGGCCAGGTCGAGGAGCGGCTCAAGTTCTACGAGCAGGGCGAAACGCCCCGCAAGAACCTGGACGTGATGAAGGAAGCGATCCAGCTGGCCAGCAAGCAGGCGGAAACGGGAGGCAAGAAGAAAAAACGGAAGGCAGAGGAAACGAACGGCAATGGGGAAGCCACGCTGAACGGATCGGCCAAGAAGAAGAAGAAGAAGGCGGCGGTGCTGGACGATACCAACGGGGCTGACGCCGAAGAGTCGATGATGCAGGTTGATACCTCCGCCGTCCTTGACGATTCGGTGAACGTTACGAACGGTGAGAAGAAGAAAAAAAAGAAAAACAAAAACCGGCAATCGGCCGTTGAAGCATGAGCAGGGGAAGGGAGCGGACATAAGTAATCGACATTAAGGTAAAATAAGTTTGTTTGTGTATGTAGTGTGTGAGGCATTTGTAGGGCACTCGCAGGATAAGTAATAGGGAAGCGTTGAGTTTAACGCCATAGCTTAGGGAGGCGCCCTCTCTCAGGGAAGAGTACGGAGCTTCAGTCCTCGTACACTCTTTCTTCTTTAAACGTATTTCAGTTATTTTTCCACAAAAAGCATACTTTTTTCTATTTTTTCGTAACATGTAACAAGAGTCTTCGTACAATAATGTATCGGAATAAACTTACCCGTAGAAGACCCATTCAGCCTGCTGTCGTTTGGTTCTGCAAATTCGTACAAAAACGTGTTAAACACGTGTTGGTCCTTTTCCGCCCTTGAACGGTACCGTCGGATGGTCCTGCGGATCTTCGTCGTAGTGGAACTCTTTGTAGCACGCCCTGCAGTACAGATCGTTATCACATCCTCGACACCGTAGAACAGCATCCTCGTTGCAGATCGTACACCAAGGCAGCTCTTCCTCAACGTTCGAAGACGGCGTTGGTGTAATCTCCTCCAGCTCACTTTCCAGGTTCAGTTTCGCCTCCAGCTTACCCTCCTCGGCATACCGTTGGGCTAACTTTCGTGCCAACTCCTCATCCGTCAGGCCTTCGTCCGAGTCACTGTCCGGGAGTATCGTTCCTTTAGAACTGCCACTCGCAGTCGCTGGTGTTCCATCACCTGCTGTTGGAAATTGCTTCAATGCTTGCAATCGCTTCGCTATCTCCTCATCCTGCTCGGTACGCTTGTCGTCCATCACGCTGATTAGCTTGGTTTCCTCCACGAACTGGCCCAGCAGGTCCTGCACCTTCTGTGCCTCCGTCCGATTGTCCGGCGCCATGAACCGATGCGACGCATCCTTGTAATCCTTATACTCAACTCCCTTTAACGCTGCCAAACGCTTTTCTATATCTGTATTATCGCTCGGTTCTCCTTCCTTCGGTGCGTCTTCCTCGCCCAAATCGATTGCCTTCAGTGCCTGCAGCTTGCTACGTATTAGCTCATCACCATCCGGTTCAGTTGGCGGCACGTTCGAGCTCTGCGTCGGTACTGCGTCATCGTTGGGCGTTGGATGGGCAACTGTTGCCTCCCTTTTCGGAGCCTCCTTCACACTCACAGTCGCAAGCGCTGAACAGCGCAAACAAACATTCAGCTTCTTGCCATCGCGCACCAGCTTGTACTTGAGGCAGCCCGAGCAGAACGAAAACTTGCACACCGGACAGCCGTGCTAGAACGGTACAGAAAAAGCATTTATTCCACTTTTTTCCATTCAGCACATCAAAGTGCAATACGGGTTACCTCTTTGTTGAAAAATCCAAACGATTTGGTGCAGATAGTGCAGGCCATTCCTGTGGCTGTTCCGCGGGGAGCGCTGAGTCACACCGCGACCAACGGAGCACGATGACTCACCGGGGATTTTCTTCCGCCGTTGCCTTTTTCTCTGCAATATTTTGCAATTGTATTGTTCCCTTTACAGTTTTCAATCTTTTCCACTGGCGTACTTTAAAAAAATAACTGTTTTAATTCAAGGGAAAGAAAAAAACGGCCTTCCGCAGCCGATCAGCAGCGCTTTGTTTTGTTTTGACAGTGTAGGCTCGCACGGACACACACGCACACACACCGTTACGCCCGCCAGTGTAAACAAAACGTCAAACAGCTGACTAGAGAGCCGCGCTGCATTCGAGAACAGGGGGGAAGGTGGAGATGAGTGAGGGACTTGCGTAGTAAGCAGGCAACAAAAACATGCTGCCCTGATGGAATCACAGTCGCACGGGAAGCAGCGTGACTGACGGAGATCAGCGTCGTCGCCTAGACCGGGAGCATTACAACCTTTCAGCGGTCCGGCAAGGGGAGAGAGAAGGGAAGGAAAGGAGGTGAGATAACAATTAACTCATTGTGCTGCACTGGAAACACACTCCTCCGCCCGTCCTGTGTGCGCGAGACTTTACACTGTCATAATTAATTGAGGTTTGTTGCACCACTCACACTCACTTCCCGCACTTCCAGCGTTCGTTATCATCCCGTGGCGAAGCGTTATCAAATTACCACCGATACACCTAGATCGTTCTGTGCGCCAGCAGGCCAGCAGCGTGACCGTTTTTAACACAGCGTGCTCGCCGATTAGAACGCCGACAGCGCGCTGCCGCAGTGAACCCTCTTGCGTTCGCGCTTGATGAAGCGTACAGCACGGAGCGCCTAACCAGCTGCAGGTGACCCGTTTCGGAAAGTGGTGAGGAAGGGAGAGGGGGGAAAAAAGAGCTCAAACCATGAAGACGACGACCGACCAGGGACCGGTGGTGATGGTTGGAAACGGTGTGGAAGAGACGGCTGAACTGCGGACGACCAGCATTGCCACCGTGACGCGGTGGCTGCTCGACGAGCGGCCCGATCTGGTCATCCCCGAGGGCTCGCGGTTGATACTGTTCTTCCTGCGTACGACCAAGTACGACCTGGACAAAGCCAAGCGGAAGCTAATGACGTAAATATTATCGCCGTGGAACCTTCTGGTGTGCCAATCGTGTGATAAAGCGTGACGTGTTGGTGCATTTTTTTTGTTTTGTCTCTCCCACCCGCCCGCAGGTTTCTAAACAACAGAGAGAAACTCACGGAATGGTTTAAAGACCGGGATCCGTTCCGGCCCGAGATACAGGAGCTGCTGGACATTGGGGTGTTTCTGCCGCTGCACCAGAAGGACGCACTGAACCGGCAGGTGGTGGTCATCCGCACCGCCGCACACGATCCCGAGAAGCACAAGCAGGACGATGTGTTCAAGGTGGACAAAATGATACTGGATCTGCTGATGCACCTGGACGAGACGGTTTCCGTGCACGGGGTGGTGGCCATATTCGATATGCAGGGCGTCACGCTTGGCCACGCACTGCAGCTAACGCCGTCCATGATTAAAAAGTGAGTATGGTGGGGGGAAGCTAGGTGGGAATGAAATGATACTAACTGGTTGAACGTGCGAATGACTCATTTCCGTCAGATCCGTCGAAAGCTGGGAGAACTACCCCTGCAAACCGAAGCTGCTCGAGTTCGTTAACGTACCTGTGCACGTGAACATCGTGCTGAACGTGTTTAGGTAGGTAGCTTGCGCACCGGGAGCTTTGCTCGGGACACGGTCAACTAATTTCCTTTCGTTCGTTCCCGTTGCAGGAGTTTCATGAGCGCGAAGATGCGCGAACGCGTCACCATCTCGCGCAAGGGTTCGTCGCTGGAGCAGTCGATCACATTGCCGCTCGAGCTGGGCGGTAACGGGGAGAGCTATTACGAGCTTTCCGAGCACTGGAAGCAAATGGTACAGGACAATGCGTCGTTCTACTCCAAAATGGAGGAGAACGTGTTCCACTTATAGGGATAGGGGTTAGGGATGATGAGCAGCGCTACTTTGAATGAATCATATTCTATTGGAATAAGGTTCCGCGGGGCTACGCGGAATAGATGTTAAGCGTGTCTAAATGACTTTTAGAATACATTTTTTAAGCACATTTTAGTGTGAACACAGCTAAAGCAGATGTTGTTTTTGTGCCTGCCACGAAAGATTGATTGACGTTCCACCGAGACGATAATCCAACCCCGATTGCCATTATCGCACCATCGGTGTGCCGTTCGGGGATGCCATGCAAGATAACACACCCGCGCTTCAACAAGGAAGGGGATGGCAGTGTTGCTTATCACACCTGAGTGACTTCCAGTACACAATGCCAATCAACCAGCGGAAATCACCATCCATTGACCAGGGTCATGAACGGAGTAGAGGGACATTTCTTTCGCTGTCTCATCGTTTCTTCGCCTAATCCACTGGATGGAAACAAAACAAACACACACGCGAATTAAAAGAAATCTACAGTTATCGTACCTTTTTGTTTTTTAATGCGTTCACATCGTTTCGCACGTTGCAATCGTCGGCCAAACGCAGCCCCCTTGTCCTGTTTCTGCATCCGCGCTTCACTCGAATAGCTTCGTTCCTTTTCGTTCTTTGAAATCTAAAAATGCTCCATTTTCCAGCTCTCTTTACATTTCCTGCGTCACATTACTGTTGCTACGGGGTTGTATAGTATTATTCTTACTTTCTTTAATTGTATGATTTCTTGTAAGCCTATCGTTTCCATTGCTGCCCTGTGCATTGTTTTTTTTTTATTTCTCTCCACCGTTATCAGTCAATTGTTGGCGCTGCTTTTAGCATATTATTCGTCCGTTCGTTTCTCGTTTGTGTCTGCATTTGGATTTCCCTGTCCTTTTTGATGGTAAAATAGTATCCGCAAAGCAGCAACAAAGAGCGTGTTCACAGAAACGTACAGAAAAGTCGAGTGCAATCGTCTTCCCGTCGTACCGAGCATGTTCTGTTTCGCGTGCAGAATGCTGAAGCGGGGTTTAAATTGTCTTTACACTGCCAGGCATACCTCGTCAAACCAATACTCTTCCCTAGATCATTATTGTTTCTTTGTACGGGCAACTAAAATCTCAAATCAAGCAGCATCACTAAAACGGTCATTTCACATCGTATGCATTCACGGACACGCGAAATTTGTTCGATTTACTCTTGGGACTACATTGTCAATGCCATTCTCTCTCTCTCTCTCTCTTTCTTTGCTCTCGTAGCAGCAAACGAACAGAAACGATCATCTGGCTGGGTTGCGCAATTGCAATTGCACAAAATTCGCAGTGCGTATCAATCAAACGAAAGGAAACCGAAAAAGGAAACACAGGCGGTATCTATCAACGATATATACAAAATTGCGGATTGCGGAACACGACCCGACTGCGACCGTGTACGAGACAAACATTGTGAGGACATTTTCATAAAATGCCACCCGTTTACACCACACTGCCACCTCTCTGCCGCTGGAGCCTAGGCTCCCTACCGTTCTTTTTTCTCTCTGCTCCATTATTATCATCGGCAAGCGAGTAGGGACTCCCGGTAGAAGCCAGGCACGGGCACAAAGCTCTTAACATGTAAAACGTACTTTAATTTAAAAAAAAAACACACATTCGAGAACATCGTAGCGGTAAAAGAAATAAATTAGCTTAGTGAGAGAGGGTCGCGGATTTCCGGTGCAAGGGCGAGAGATGAGGCCGCTAAGAATAAGGGGTGGGGATGGGGTAGTGGAGTGGAGCGAGTCGGTCTGTCTTGTGTGTCACATCGTCCCGTAACCATCACGCTGGATGAATCGTACCAAACCCTCCCTCCCCCCCCCCCCCCCCCCCCCCCCCCCCCCGGTAAGTGTGAAACCGACAGCCGGGCGTTCGGTCGCACTTATCGGCCATCCTTTGTGATGAGCTTGTCGATAAGATCCTGCAGTGGCGCTAGCTCCCGGCGATCGATCAGATTGAACTCCTGCACGAAGTAGATGAAGTGCTTGAAGGAAGTGTTCAGATGGGCTTCCTCGCTCAACCGCACCACCTCGGAGAAGTGCTGATGGTAGATGTGCGCGTACACGCGAAACAGTCGCTTCAGGATCGTTTTGGCGATGTTGATGAAGTTCTTCGGAAACGGTACGCCGATCTTGGACGGGAAGAGCGTTTCATCATCGAGCTGGTCCTGCACCCACGTCATCAGGTAGTCGATGTATTTGGGCGCACTGCACTTGATCGGTTTCTTCACCGTCTGCCCGTCCGCCCAGTGGTACTCGTACTTTGGCCCGGCCGACATAATGCTGCATGTGTCCTCGGTGCAAAACTCCGTGATTGTACCGTACAGCATGTTGATTTGATTAAAGAAGTCTACCGCTAAAAATAGAACACAGAGGCATAATTTTGGGTCCCGTTAGTGCGATGGAATGGTACGGGTTGAGTGGAGGAGGTGGGAGTAGCAAATCGTGCAATTGAGCGGTGGGCGCAAAGAAAGAACAACTACGATACGGGCGTTTGATACGGTGACCGGACACGCGTACCAACACGAGGATAAAATTATCTGCCACCAACTTATCAATGGAAGCGGACGAACGTGACGTCCGCGGAAACGTGCCCGGTTGCGCTCGGTTGGATGTAAACACACACACACACGGCCACATGCGCATACATACACACCAGGTGCGCACTAGAAAGTTAACGGGAAAACGGGGGAAAGAGGGGGGTACGCAGCGGCACACTTACTGTTGACTGCCACCCATTCGTTGAGATCTTCGCCGTCGGGAAGCTGTACCGCGTTGCGCAAATTGCCCGACCCGAGCGTCGCGGCCGCATGCTTCATAAGGTCATACTGGTGTGTGCCTTCCGGAATGTTTTTCTTTGGTTTGAATGTTTTGCTCGAGCGACTGCCGGGAAAGGGGAAATGGAAGACAAACGATTAGTGTTTTGCGGGGCGGGTGTGTTTGGTGTTATTTTTGGGGCCCCCGTCCCGGGCTGCGGAGGTGCACCCGAAATCTTCTGCACCACTGGGTTAGCGGATACTTACAACAGGAAGCTCATTGCGCTGGGTTCTGTGCTGCTTGAATGAGTTCGGCCCTCGTTGCTTTCTACCCCCAGATCGACGAAACGAAGGAGGGAAGGGGGGGGCCACACTCGGATGGAGACCGCGCAGATAGGACGGACTGATCCTATCCTGCTCCCGGTGTGGTCGGCTAGTCAAAGAAAAAAACAGAACCCTACCACTCGTTGCCCTTTGCACTGTCCCAAGCCAAAGGGATGGAGCGGTCCACGACGGTATATTGGGCCAACAACGGCGGTTCGCACTTATCACACCAAAAAACCCGAGAAAGCGAAACCGAACCGAGACGGACCGAAACGTAACAGGTCGAGAAACCGGGGGAGGGTGAGGAAACCTGCCGTGCTACCGAAACGATGGGACGACGACGGAAACAATAGTACGGCCTGCCTCGGAATGGACTGGAACAACTTACGAACGGAGCAACATGAAGGCGAATTGAGAAAGTCAAAAATTAAAGACGAAACAAAACGAATCTTTGGAACACACTCTGGGCAGTGGAGCGACACCTCTCGTAGTACAATAAAACACCTATGGCCAGATGCATGTGTGGGCGTTTGTGTTGGATTTGTTGTTCCGACTGGTGGTGGTGTGTGTGGTTTTGACAGCCCACCGCAGTGTCAGATGCGGTGCAGGTTTACACGCGCCTCTCGACGACTCAGCAGGTGGCGATGCTGAATTGGTTTGGCGAATTTTCTGGCGTGGTGTTTTGTTTTTAATTTTCTATTAATTTTGTGAAAATTGTTCAGATAAAAGTGCAATTTTCTGATCATGCTCTTTGCCCGATTGGAGCAGAAAGTGAAAATGTCTTCTTGTTGTTGTATTCTGCCAGCTGTCATTTTTGCACGCATCGAAATTTGACATGTTTTGGGGCCACTCGGTACCGCAAGATATCATTCGGTTAAGTTTAGATTTAGAGAGTTTTTTAACTTATTTCTTGGTGCAACATTAGAATAAGCAGTAAGTACACACCCTGGGTAGCCCAGTGCATCCCAAACTCCCCCATCAAATGGCCAGTTTGCGCGTCAAACCGCTCCTACCGCTCCCACCTTGGCACCGCTCGCGGATAAACATATTACATAAAATGCTGTAAACCCGGTTGTGAAATGTGTTTTTGTGCTTTTTTCACCCTCCCAAACAACAGATATGATTAACTTACGATGTATCGGTCGCAGCTTCAGGTACTGTTTAAATGCTCGCACCTACAGCATATCGACGAGTGCCGCCACGGCCAAGGCGATTGCCGCGGATGGCAACGGGGACCGCATCAAAGTGCAACCAAAACTTTCGCGCAACACACCCGGCAGTAACGGCAGTGCAGTAGTGGCAGGAGGTTCCAAAAGTAAAGGGAGCAAACATGTTCTGACTTCCGGAGATGGCTATTGCTAACTAACGTTACCTCTGTTGGGTGTCCTTTTAGATCCTATCGTGGCAGCCGCTTTTGCTTCCCTGCGCAGTGACGAGAATGGAAGGGAGGATGGTGCCGCTGGCGGTTCCGACGCGAAGCAGGACGTTCAGATCGATGAGATGATTATGAAGGCAAACACGGTCGCAGAGCTGTTGGCCGTGTCGGACGTGACAAAAGTGAATCGAAAACAAGCGCTGAAAGTGTGTGCCCCCGCTGGAGAAGCTTTCGCTGCCGATTGCACCACGTGCTAAAAGTGTATGTTTGTTTTTTTGTCTGTTTGCACTTTTAGATCGTTTCCATACTGGCCGAATGGAGCTCGATAAAGAAGGTCAACCTGTCAGACTTTGAGAACGATTCACGCTTTGTCGAGCTGTGCAGTCTGCTTGGGCGCACGGGAACGCAACGCACGGCTGGCGGCGCCCGTACCAACGGCGGGGGTCCCTCGGCGAAATCAACCGAGCTGCAGGGTGACGATCTACAGACCGTGCTGGGCATCACCGCCAATGATGAAGCGGCCAAACTGATCGCCGGTCTTACGCTACCTCAAATGATCAAAGTCATGTCATCGTTGGCGGCGAAGAAGAAGCGCAGCATTCCGCTGCTACGCTCGCTGTCGTTCAACATTGCCAGCAGTCCGGGCCAGCTGAACCTGAAGGAGTGTGGCGATCTGCTGTACGCGATGGCGTGCCTCAACTTTCGCGACGTTGTGCTGACCGGACGGATCTGTGCCGATGTCGACCGGGAGCTATCCAAAAATACGGACAAAATGGCCCCGATTGTGTCGGTGCTGACGAGCCTGGGCATGCTGCGTTATCGGGATGGCGCGGTGCTGGACAATCTGTGCGGGTGGATCGCGGCACACCACGAGCTGTGCAAACCGACCCAGCTCGGCTCGCTGCTACTTTCGTTGGCCACGCTAAACTACGAGCCGATCAGTATGGACACGATAAAGGCGAAGTTGGTGGCGAACGTGTCGGAGAACGATTTCATACGCTCGACCGATTGGCTCAACACGGTGTGGTCGTTAACCATTCTGAACTGTGTCAGCGGTGAGCAGCTGTCGTCTGTGCTGAATGCTGACTTTTTCCGCCGGCTGCAGGACGAGCGGCGTGGCAACTTGCAACCTTCGATGAAAATCAAGCTACTTAATATGGCCGCCGCAGCCAAACGGGTGCCCGGTGCGAAGGAATCGCTGCTTGCCACGCATCGAGCGGAGCTGTTTGTACCGTTCGAGCCGTCGAAGGATAAGCGAGTGCTGGTGACGGGCATGCTGGACGCGCTGAAGAGTCTAATACCGTCGGAAAGTATGGTTAAAATTAGTCAGACAACGACCATGGGATTCACGATTGGTAAGCATCGAATTGAAAGCTGGCGAGGGGTAAAAGGAGTGCTAAATAATGAGTATTTTCCTTCTCTTTTCTCAGATGCTGAATGCGTTTTGGATAAGAAATGCCTGCCACTGCCCGTTGATAAGGAACATGAGCAAGGCACGAGGTACGTGCGTCCTTCCACCAGCACAAATTTACCAAAAACACTATCAAAATAAATTTATTCGCTTTCTGGTTCCGTTCGTTCGCAGGATTGCGCTGCTAGTGCACGACTATCACGACATGTGTCAGGGACCGCACGTCGCGCTGAACGGCATACAGGCACTGAACATGCGGTTACTGGAGCAGGAGGGCTACACCGTACTGTCGATACCGTACAACGAGTTCAGCACCAGCGACAAGCTGCTGAAGCGCGTGGAATATTTGCAGAAAAAGTTCAAATCCATCGTTACCAGCAAACAGTAGGCGCCGCTCGCGCTGCGCTACATCCTTTGGAGGTTCCTCGCCTCGCACCTAGTGACCGACCGGCGCGGGGCTGCTCTCGGTTATGTCGTTAAGAATGAAGAGAATAAAATATTACCCCTAAAACGTAGTGTGTGTGTGTGTGTGCAAACCCTGGCTCACGGGGCGTTTTTACACCAGCTTCTCGTCCAGCCCGACCTGCCACCAGTCGCCGGACTCGGTAAACTCCTGGTCGATCTCGCGCAGCTGCCCGAACACGGACCGGGCCAGTGCGTGCTTGCTTTGTATTTCCTTCAGCACGCTCGGCTGATAGAAGCGGTCCAGCCGCTGCAGCTTCAGGTGGGCCCGCGTTTCCTGCTCGGTCAGGCAGATGCAGTTCCACGGCGACCAGTCCTGGGCGACATTCCAGCGCGGCAGCATCAGGTCGGCCCGATCCGTATCGTTCGAGATGACCGAATGGCCGTGCCAAATGTTTTCCACTATGTGCTTGATGTCGTTCTCCTGTATGATGAACGCGTAGGACGCGAGCGAGCCGCGCTTCCGCTCGTCGCGCCTTATTGCACGCAGGATCGAGCGATAGACGGCAATATCAACGGTCGATCCGAGCAGTGACGTGCACTGGCCACAAACGTCAGCCGATCGTTGGCGTGTGTGCACGGTGAATGCGTTTGCCGGGCGAAGTTTTTTGCATTTGCGGCACAGTTTCGTAACCGGCCCTTTAGAATTGGAGACAGAAAGAGAGAGAGAGAGAGAGAGAAAGAGAGCAAGAGTACCGTAGGACAGGTATTTATAGAATTACACTTATCCAAAGCCAAATTCGCATGTTGTGTACTCTGGGGATGTGCACTTACTTTCGCGTGCCTTTTCCGGATCGGTGCGTATAATATCGGCTAGTAGGGTTAGCTGCCGCTTCCGCAGAATCGACAAATCTTCCGTGCGCAGATGACAGAGTAGCAGTTTGCGTTCCCGTTGCAGCAAGTTTTCCAGCTTTCCATTTGAATTCCGCGGTAAGGAAAGAGGATTAGAATTAGATTTTAAATTGTGCCAAAAACAAATACACACGCACGCACACACTGAAACATGTGATTAAACGTCAAACGGAGCACGTAAACTGTACCTCTTCCGTGGCGGGATGGTTCTCCTGCACAATTACATCAGCCAGTTCGTCCAGCAGTGCCATGTGCTCTTGCGGATCGCCACCGGCACTTGGCGGTAGGGCCATTTTTAACCGGCGATAGTACACCAGCAGAAAGCGGGCCCGTTGCGTTTGCGGTGTTTCCATCTCGATAACGCGATCTGGAAGAGGAGGCGAGGGATATTAAGCTATCAATTAGCCGGCGTGTCCCACGCTCCCTCTACACGGTGTACTACTTACTGTTGTAGCCGACCCAACGCTTCGGTTCACTGATTTTCACCAGCTGCCGCTCGACGACCTCCTCCAGCTGCTCCCGGCGGATGGCGCGCCGCTGCCGCTCGACGCCGTTCAGCAGCTGAATTTCTTTGTCGAGCAGTATGTTCATCTCTGCTATTTTGGGCGCCCCGGAGTACTTTTCGCGGATCAGCTTCATCTCGTTCTCCTTCCAGCAGTGAATCTGAGCGAACAGTGCGTCGAACTCTTCGTTCGTTTTGGGGTACGCCCGGGAGACGGCCGTTTTGTTGTGCGCGAGGGTTTTCGATTCCTGTGCACCGGCTTCATTTGCCTGCTGCCGTTGCTGCAACGCTCTGGTGAGTAGGAATTGGAACAGAGGAATAGGGAGAGCTGTGCAATTTGTTTGCGAAATTTGAGTTGCAAAAGTTGCCCAAGTGGTCTGTTTTGATGCCTTCAGGCACAACGGGTTTGCTTTCTCGCATGAGGATCAAGCTCCAAAAGGGCTCGTTTGCGGGTGATGGTATTGTTTCCAACGGGGGCACATCACCCGCTTTCAAGGTGAGGACAAATCATGCAACTAGAAAAGGTTATCAGTACGAGTGCGCCATCCTCTTTACTCCTGCTAAACATACAGAACAGTAGCTTATAATACACGTACTAACTATAGAGATGGGGAAATACGGACTCAGATTCATGGATCTGAATGATTCTTCAAACTGAATCTTTGAATCTGAATCGCAAGCTTTAATAATCATAAATATCCAAGTACATGACATGAATCTCTGAAGATGTCGGAACCTCTGAAAATGTATGAATCTCCAAAGACTCTAAGGATTCATGAAACTTGCTAAATTCAAGAAAATCTAATGGTTCATATATCCTTATTGAAAGATCCATTATCTCTTTTGGCACGCTTGATCGTAGTGAGGCACATCGATAAGCGATTTAAATAGATTTTGATGTAATCCATATCAACTTGGATTTTACGCTGTGATTCTTGAATTTTGTGCAAATTCAACCTCTTTTCCGTGTCTCGTCGAAACGATTGCCAAATGTTGCGTTATGACTGATCAATTCTTTTTGTGCGAGCGGTTCTAGTTGTCCGTAAATCATCACATCTACACGTAACTCCGGTTGCGATTCGTAAGTCCGAGGCCATTAGAAATTCATGACTCTTTACTGATTTATAACTCTTTGAGATACACGAACCATTGATATTCTTATGGATCTGAGAAGATCATTATTCTTCAGAAATGTATTTAGATAACTTTAGAGAACACGTTTTCGCTGCTGGGCGAATTGGGTTTGCACTCTCATGCTTACAATAGATATCGAGACAAAACAAAGGCTTTTTCTAAGATTTTAAATTGTTGAACTCTAAACTAGATATCAGAAAGGCATCATCTTAATGAATATTATTGTTAAAAATTGACAAAGAACCACATCGAGGTGAGGGAAGCACTGAGCACCAAAACCATGCGGCGTGCGCCTTAAAGCGCTTCCTGTTGCCCTACGGAGAACTTCGCTCAAAATGGCATGGCTGCCAACGTGTTAAACAATAATTATAGCAAAATCTGCTGTCTGACAACAGCAGCAGCTCCTGGGAGGAAAAGATTAATTCGTCCTAATTCCTATTATGAAAAGTCGGCGAGAAATGAACACAGATGGTAGAGCCATGCGCGCGCCGACCCACTGCTAACTGCCACTTTTCGCGTTTTTCATCCACCCAACCGTAGGGGGAGATTGGCTCCTTCCCTTCACACCCACCGTGTGCGACAATATCCATTACCATAACAAATCCTTCTAATGAATTAATATTCCACACGCGGTGTGCATTTGTGCAGAGTAATAGCTATATAGCGAGACCCTGTTAAACCGTGAAACGAGGTTGAAGACAGACTGCTGGGTCGATGCTTTTGCGGCGAACAGCCGGGACACGAGGCCGTCGCACGCTGCCGCCTGCGCAGGAATTCGTTTGATAAGCTTGTTAATTCGTAGCTACGGCGAGTGTCCGATCGCGCGCTGCCGTTAAGGAAGTGATCGATAAATTCATTCCAGTTGTGGGGTAAACGAGGAGAGTAGTAATCATCGATTGGGTTTGTTCCGCCCACGAGTGAGCGGCGAAACGGTTCCAATGGGACGCGATCGTGCCACGATCACGACACAGAGCAGAGTGCCCCTTTTACGATCATAACGATGGTGGATGGTGTGGCGGGCCAGTAAATCGTACGATTAATCGGTGTAATGCAGAGGGCCCTGAATCAATATCGGCCCGGTGGCAACCCTTCTGGGCTACGCGGCAACGGTGTGGCGCTAGTAGCGGTCGGTACCCTCCCGGCAGTACTCCCGGTTGCAATTATTTCAGCCCGACACTATTCCCGGCCGGTGAGTCGGTGGAGCGTTCTAATGAGCGTTGGTCAGTTAAGCAATTTAATGGGACATCTGACGCATTCCGATGATCCAATCGCGAATCCGGGCGAACTGGACGGCGGAGGCTGCCACACTTAAACGCGCATCATTAGCCGAGCGAACGATGACGAGATGAGCTGCCGAACAGCACGCTCTGCGCTGTTACGGCTTAGCAAGTGGGACGGCAAGGCATTAAAAAGGAGGAGTTGGGAGTATTTGGCTCTATTTACATTCCCAACCGAAAGCCGAATAGGTGAGTACAATTAATAGGGAACTGTAAAACGGAACATAAATCGGCAAACACTGCGGTAGGTCCCCCATGGAACGGTCCGTTAAAATGTTGCTAAAATCCACACATTTGTTGCGTTCGTTGATGAAGATGTATGAGGCTGCATGCTTACGACACATTAGGCATGTGGGTGATGTGTGGTTAGCGGCATCAAAGGGGGGGGGGGGGGATCTATGAGATTGAATGCACATCGAGTGCACGCTCGGTAGCGGCACCGCTGACGTCACTCGTAATTACATTCCCACCTTACCGGGCGGCCACCTCACCTGCTCACTGGTCAAGAACTAACGAACGAGCAGGAAAACTGACCGGCCAACGGCACGGGATGGATCCTCCCCCAAACAACCGGGGAAACCCAGAACTTATCTATTGAGATTTTATCACGCACCGGCCTAGATGCAGGTTTATGGCCTGCGGTTAAAACCTTGTTCCCCGGGTTCGATTCTGTGCACGGGCAGGCAGGCGTGCGCAGGCCGAGTGCGCAAAACTGTGGCGTTCCGCTACACTTTTCACCAGTTGGCGCACCGTGCGCCAAAAAGGTACGGAACCGTGGTGGTGTAGAACGAATCTCATCAGGGGCAGTGTTCGCATAGGCGAGTATTGTTCACCACCTTTTTCAATTTCCTCCCTGCGGACCCATGCCGGGTGAGCTTTTCATCTGTTTTGACAAATTTGCAATCGTTTGGCCGGGTGCCGTGATGGACAAAGGGGACCACTTCCTGGAGCAAAAAGGGGATTTTCCTTCTCCTCTGCCCCTCCCTCTAACGCCTGTCTAATCCACCCGAATATGCCCAAAAAAGGCAATAGGGTTGGTTGCTTTTTTTTAGCACAATTTGTCGACCATAATAATAGTCCGAGCGAGCGGAGAGGAAATTAATTGATCATCTTGCGCAAGCGCACACCGCTTACCTCCATTCGGCGGCACTCTTTTTAACGAGCCGCTGCCACAGCACACGCCGGAAGTTGCGCTGTATCAGCAGCACCTTGCCGGCGACGTCTTTGCGCCGCTCGAGCTCCTGCGCCGTTTCGTACGGCAGCGGCTGGCGGCACGGTCCGTCGGGCACTTTGCGTTCGGCCACCGCCAGCCCCGAATGCTGCACCGCCTGGCAGCGCGGGATGGTGGTGGTGGTCGTCCGTTCGCATATGGTTTGCGTGTCGCGGCTAAATTTGGTCCCGGGCCGAGCTAACCGATCCGCCGGTGGGCCCGTCTGCGTGAAGGCGTGATGGTACTCAACGTCTGGAAATGGCGACAAACCGCGGGCAGCAGCATTAAAGAGGTGGGCGGGAAGGGTAGGGGGACGAACTGTGCAGTGCTTACTGTTTTGCTTGTTGATGTAGCCCCCGACGAAGGGTTTGGTGATGACTTGGTTCTCAATTTCCACCACCACGTCGCGGCTCGGTTTGCCGTCCTCGCCGGCAATGCGCACCGTTATGATGTCGGGCAGGGTGAGATTGCTGGAAAGGAATTGACACATTAATATTCTATGCAATATCACAGACTAGAGGGCCTGTGTGTGCCCAATTAATATCCATTGAAGAATTGGAATTTCTAGAATGTCTGAATGTTGGAATAAAAATCGTTTTTCTTGAACTGAATGTACCTCCCCCGGAGGCGCTCTACTCAAACATTCTTCCCGCTTTTCCACAATTAAACTTCAAACCATTTCCCAGCGAGGAAAACTCCATTTCCAAGAGGGAATTTGTGCTGGAAACGCGCTCCTGCAACCACCGAAAGCAAATGCAACCCGCTTGCCGCCCAATTAAGCTGAAAATATGCCATGCCGGGTGGGAGTCTTCCCACGGCGGCTTCCCAGCCGACCACCACTACCACCACAAAACCACCTTACCGGTAGTACAGCTTCAGGTTGAGCTGCACATTCTCGTCCCGGGCGAGCTCGGACAGCAGCAGCTCCAGATCGCACACGTTGTACTCGCTGACGCACAGCTCCTCCAGCCGCCGGTGGCCGGGCAGCTCCGCGCCCGCCTGGCGCAGCACCAGGAATTTCGATTTCACCTGAAACTTGCACGCAATGTGCTCCTTCACCTCCTCCAGCGTGTGCTGGCGCGGGTAGGCGTGGGCAACCACTTGTGCTTTCATGAGATGGAACTTGACGGTCACATCCTTTCGGCCGGTCGTACGGGCACCGGGACCACCGCCACCAGTACTGCTGCTGCCACCGCCCGGCACCGAGATGGACAGCGTACCGCCGGAAGCGCTCGTGCCCGCCACCGAGAATGATTCGCCCTCTTCACCACCCATCCTCGGGAGGGCGGCTCGTTTGTAATTGATATTGCTGTACGGGTGGGTGGGCGCGCCCTGTTTGTTGGAGGTTATTCGCCGACCTGCGTTCTCGTCACTTTCACCCCTTCCCCGACACACACACACACACAGGCTGGAACTTCGGCCGGAACTGCCGGAACCGCTGGCAAACACTATCTTCCCCGGGGGGCGGCGGCGACGGCAGCAGCAGAAAAGCAATGTCCGGTGCGTTGCGATGAAGCGCGTGACGTTAGCAGTTGTGTGTTTTTTCCGCCCCCGGTGTGTGTGTGTGCACTGAGCTGAAGCAAAGGGCAGCAGAACGGATGGAAAGCATCCCAAGCGCTGTTGAGCGGTGAAAAACAAATAACGAACATCGAAGTAGCAGCAGCAGCACCGGCAACGGCGGCAGTTCACATGGTAACGTGTGGAGTTCACGCGGCGCGACGGTTGCTAAGGGTGCCGGCGCCTGCGATTTGGCCCCTTGTGGCAGAATGTGATATTAGAACGCCGCCTACCAACGTCACCCATCCATTCCATACGAGGGTGGGTGGGTAGGTGCAATGATGATGATTATTACACTGTCCCCTCATCACCCCACGGATCGTCTTCGGGTCAAGACGCGGCACGATTCGGATCGATCGGATCGAATCATTCGCTGGAGAAAAAAAGGAGCAGCTTGACTAACGGGCGGGCGGGGGAGCATAGACAAGAATATACATTTTTCGAAAACTCATCCGTCCGGCATGAGGGGCCTACGACCCCCGTCGGCTTAAGTGAAAATGTATAATGCTTTAGAATACACAGTGCATACAAGGTGACCGAAAGAGAGCACAGAACACGGCGATTCTCATAGCTCGGGCTGCTCTACCGTTTCTGCCCACCGTTCCCGCTCATCATCTACCGGGATGGAAATGGGTGCCGCCAACCGCTAATTATGAGATGTTTGCCATCGCATAAATAACTGTAAAGACAGTGGAAGTACAATTCGCCTCTTCGCCCTGATGTGGCAAGAGAAAGACACACACATACAGCTCGCCCTTATTGCTTGGCCGGCCCTTCGGACTGCTTAGTGAGTGAGTGTGTGCCATGCGCTTTTCCCACATGTGCCAACCCGTATCGATGTATCTTCTGTGTTTGCTTAACATTGCCGATGAGATTGTTTTTTTTGTAGCCCGTCTTGGGATCTGTGATCGTTTGACAACATTTAAATCGATTGTGGAGCGAACGACGAAAACTCAAAACACGCAGAACCTTCGGCGCCACGATAGGGAATGTGCGGAAATCACAAATCACTGGCGTTTCAAACCATTCTGCGCGATATTGGATTTTAGATGTGTTGACACGTTTTGGCACGCGGTATGATGTAAACAAACACCTGTCAGCGAACGGATTGAAGCGAACGGATTAACCGGAGCGATTCCACCACCAAGCGCAGATTGGCGCTAGCGTACGATCAGGAGATTAGGCAGTGATAAGAGCGAGATGACTAGCGCTTCATGCTAAGGTCGCAAACCTTAGCGAAAGGGTCAAAGAAGGTCGAGTTTGGCGCAATTAGCAGCAAGGAGTTAGAAAGCAAACACGAGAGAGACCGGACAAATTTTTAAGCGTGCGCATTAAGATCGAATCGCCGTTGTTGAAAATTATCGGAAATAAATTTATTGTTACTAAAGTAACAGATGCGAAAAGGGAGGGAGCGAATGTGATCGAACGGCAGGAGAAAGGGTTCCACAAACGTTCCTTTTTATTGCCTCTACGTTTTCTGTCTGTTATTTTACATTGTGAGGGATTTTTTCTGTTTATATTTTTTGTTTTGTTTTTTGAATTTGTATGTCAAAATAGGTCAACATGAAATATGCGACGATCGTGATTTGTGTACAAAAACGAGCCTCTGCATACCATGAGCGAAAGGGATCGCATTCTAAACAATATTTTTTATGATATTATTCTTTACTCTTTTATTATTGACGTACGTTCGGTCAGGCTGTTGCAAAACAACAAAAAAAGAATAATTTGATAGCTCACACTCACATGTTTGCATACACGCAATGTAAAATTAACGTTATTTAGTACCATAATTGAACCTCTTTATCATGATTAAATTTACTGCATAACTGACCTAGTAAAGCCTGTGTCGTACAGGACCATCTAGCAGTTTGCCGTTCCTTCGAACCCGTTACCCGGCGTCGATTCAAACCCCACCAATCCGGCCGAGCCTTACGTGCGGAAGCGCACGCTAATCCGATGCGCTAATCACAGCAGCCGTTTTGACATCCGTTTTTTTACAGAAGGGCCGAAGGGCACAACGCCTCAACAGCGCGCAGTGAAAGCAGCGGAGCCTTCATGGAACGTTTATCGCCCTTCCAGCACACCATCAATTACGGTGCGCAACAGCACAGCACACACTCGACACTTTAGTACGCACGTTTGCGATAGAAGAAACGGTGTAAACGGTGTCGGTTTCCGCGTACCAACGCTGATCGTACGCTTCCTTCCTATGGCCATTTTAAATCGGCGATCGGGGTTAAAAAAAAGGGAGGATAGGGAGATCCTCCCCAGCTCGGTCATGTTTTTTCTTCTTCTGATCGATAGTGATCAATATCTAAAGCTTGGAAGGAAGCAGAAACGGTTTCCTTACCTACTCCCCTTGTGGTACAAAACAACAACGATCGATCGATCGATTTTGCGTGCAAACAAGTAACATGCGCGAAAGTGAAAACCACGAACCCGCGCGTATCCCCGGTGGAACGCTATAATGCGCTCTTGTTTTTTGCGTCTATTTGCGTGTGGGAAGGGTTATTTTTTGTTGCACAAGAAAAACACCCTAAGCTCTTTGCAGCACATAAAAAAAACTGGTGTTGGTGGTTTTGGATGGATGAAATTCGGGGCCATCGGGGTTTCGTCATTCGCGCGCAGTGTTCCATTTTTGCGGGTGCGCGCTCGCGTCTTTCGCGTTCTCCCCTTGCGATGTCTTTCTGGCGGGGTAACGGGATAGTAGAGTGTAGCGCAAAAAACAACATCCACCAACAAGATACACACACACACACACACCGGTACACACCGGGATGTGTGCAGTGTAGGTGGAAGGATACGAAGATGGAGCCGGGGCAAGAAAAATACCATGAAGCAATCGTTTGCCCCGTTCCAAAAGGTACACCAAATGGAGACCGAAATGGGGAAGAAAGTCGCTTCGGTTTGGTTCAAATCTTTGTCAGCCGATCTGGCACTCTCTGGCCCCCCGCAAAAGGGGAGGGGGGGGGGGGGGAGACGAACGAGCGAACGAACGAGAATATAATTAAATCCATTCTGCGGTTTCGGTGTGCCCTCGCGTGGGAAATGTGTGTGTGTGTGTGTGTGCCGTACGGTGGCAACGATGGCCCGGCAAAACTGATGCACGTGATGCGGGACGCCCGCGGTCTGAGTGACTTTACCACGCGTACGGGTGTAATCAGCAACGGGACGGGAGCCCGGGCCGCCCTAACTGTTTCTGCCGGTGCTGAATTATGTGCAGCCATTGATTTGCAGTCGCGCGTGATGGATGATGCGCCGCAGAACGTTGGGAACGAGCATCAAATGACACAAACCCCGCCACAATCAGTCAGGAGAGGAGGGAAGCTGTTGTGGTGGATGTTTTTTTTTGCACGCAACAAGATGCAAAAAAAAGGCCCCAAAACCTCAAGCCTTCCCCCGTTCGGGGTTCGAGCCGCGGGTGCGTAAGCTTGGAAGTGATTGCGTATCATGTCAACATGTCAACCGCTTGTCATTGCGTGTGGTGAGAGCTTTGTCCTTTTCCGCCACGTTGTCCCTGTCCTGGACGACGCTTCCCATGGGAAGCCCTCGGCTCCAGTTACTGCCCAGCCGCGTTGGCCGTGCGCTGCAACAAACTTAGATCCGACTCAGTCCCGATCAGTCTATTAGGCGAGTCTGCCGGTGAAAACCGGAGTGCGCCCGTGCGAGGCAAGAATTTGACCCCATTTTGGCGTGCCGATTGGCGCAGTGCAGTAGTGCCTATGTCGTGTGCTGGCGGGGGTAGCGATGCTGCCCTACACTATCTCGGTTTGAGCCATGAATAGCGATCAAATTAAAAGTCATCAATCTTTTCTCTCCATTCCAAACGTTTTCAAGCTCCAGGCGCACCAAACGCCTTACCGGAAGCGCGTGGGGAACGCACCAGACCGCCATCCGTTGCTGCGAAAATCGAACCCGAGTGCCGGGGGTTGTTTGCGTTGGGGGCCGTAGCGTGTTCTTTTACTTCTATTCAATGCCTTTGTTTGGAAATTGTGCTTCTGTGGGGCACGAAAGGACCGAACAGGACTCGCGGGACTGCGGCCGCATTTCCAGCGCCACTCTTGCGAACCTTTCAAACAACCGTCATCGTACATCACGCGATCATTATCGTGAGATTTCTGTCGCTTCCGGGACAGAACAGTAGCAAACGGGAGGGAGGGAGGGAGGCACGAAGGTGATCACGAGCAGACACCGTGCGCTCTCTCGTTAACCTTCACCTTCGGCCGACCCGGCTAATGTGTGGCCCGAGGAGATAAAGCACCGAGAGAAGTTGTGATTCGATTTGCATTAATTAGAGCACAAATTGCCGGTTTTTGGGAATTGGGGTACGTTCCGCCGGGTGTAAGTGATCTGTAGTCGGCTTACCCAAAAAACACCGCCCATAAAGCAGTGTTGACCATGAACTCGCGCACTAAATGGTCCGAATGGTGGAAAATAGTATTTAAGATAAACTATATCGAAAGTAAAGGAAGATGGAAGCAGCCATGCAAACGCAGGGGTATGATTAATGAAGACGTCCCGATCTAAAAGGGGTTGTGGATCATTTTGAAGGAAAACGTGATAGAAATATCTGCTGCTAAGCCGGCTGTTGTTTTATGACAATCTGCTGCCGGGTGTCAGCATTTCTTTGCCGATCCATTTATCCATTTGCACACCGTGGTCGGTTTGGTTCCGTGCCCACCAGGGAGCTATAAATAAGCGACGGTAAACAGTATGCAAATGTGCCTGCACACACACACACACGGGTGGGGGAGAGAAAGGTTCCAGAGTTGCGTCGGGGTGTGTTATGACATAAGAGCGCGCCACTTCTAGAAGACAACGATGCGCAAGAACGATGCGCAAGAACGTTCGATCCGGTACCGGACGTCACGCGGAATCGCAAAAAAAAAGACAGAATAACAACAACTGTGTAATGTGTAATGAATATTCAACGCTTCGTCTTCGCCCTCTGATCCAGACTTCAAATGCAAACCACCAACTCTTCCCCCAAAAAAAAGCTAACAGTACTTGGTGGCCCTGTGGACAATCCTTCGCACAATTACGTTTGGCGAGAACTCAGTGTCCCCAATGGCATCCCCCTCTCATTTGGCTCATTATCAAGTCTGGGAACGTTCGAACACTCGCGCCGGGCTGTGGCATCCCGTCGAAAGATGTATCCATTTCATTGTCATGCTGGTCGACGGTGACTCCCCGAACCGGGCACCGGGAAATCGGGAGTCGTCCGGGAGTCGTCAGAATGCGATTTGGAGAATGTCACCAATGTTAATGCCGCTCAATTCATTTCAGTCATGTTTTTTTTTTTTTGCTTCGGTCAGTAGGGCCATTTTTGGGGGATAATTTTTCGGGTACCGAATTCCCAAGCTCTCAAGCTGTTCGCCCAGACTCATTGAGCGCGAGTGGGTGGACAAGCCGGCGCACTGCTCGAATGGCGCGTGGAGCGCAGAAGGTAAGACATTAGTCGTCCGTTCCCTGGACTCTCTACACTTAATCACTTCGGATGACTACGGGTAGCCTGTTGGAGGCGCATCTTGGGCCCAAAAATTTGGTACAAATTAATTCCACCTGCTTAAGATGACGCCTGTCCGCACTTGCGCCCCTCTGTGCTCTCTGTGTCTCGGTCGAAAGCGGAGTGGAAAATAATAACGCGAAATTAGCATACTGACCCAATGGCACACCTAAAGCGGTTGGTAAAACTTCCAACCGACTACTACTCTCCCTCTCCCTTCGGTGGAGAGAAGTAGTTGCATTGCATACACACCCCATGCAACGCCGACAGGAGGAACCAACGCTGCCGCGGATCCATTAACGGAAAGCTTTGGACACCCTTTTTCGGTTTTGGTTGGAAAAACCAAGTCACACACACACACACAAAAGGCACGAGGGAATAAACGTCAGCACAGGAATAACGATCACAAATCACACAACTGCCGGACGGGTGGTGGTCCACTTCCCTCGTGTTCACGTTTTTGGTTTATGGAGGTCTCTCTCCAATAGCCGCCCTCCCCTGTTGGGTATATTATGTCGAGAATATCTTCATTTCTGCCACCGACCGAGGAAGCTCCCATCGTGCGCTGTCGTGCTGGTGGTATCCATTTCTTGTTTATGATCACTAAACGAGCGCGCACACACCGGCCACACGCGCGCACGCGGGAGTATAAATGGATTTGGTGGCGCATTTTGAAGGGCCCGGAGCGGATGCAACGGTTGATCGGGATGACCGCCGCGTAATGATAAGTTTATGACGAAATGATCGATTTCTCTGGCCGCGATATGGCGCGTTCGAAGCCCGCCCCGTCGGTTTGGTGTAAACTAGATTTTTCATTTCCCCAGATCGATCGAGTGGCATTGTGTTTGGTTTTGCTTTTACGATGATGTAATTGTAAATGGAAAACAAGTCAATTAGAATTTTAATAACCATTCATCAAAAGCAACAGCGAGCAACACAGGGGTTGTTGTTAAATGGTTCGTGTTTGTGCTGGGACAGTGAACGGGACAACTGCGAGGTACCGGTCGGCTGGCTGGGTGGCTGGCTGGTCGGCCTGTCCCCTGGATGTGCCGTTGCACTAATTTGATTTATGTGCTCTCCGAAATGATACGTTGGGGTATCATGCGAACAGGTTGAACTGGCCAAGTCCGTTCGCAGTGTTGGGTGTATTGCTGTGGTGATTTATGCCATGTTAATAGTTGTGTTTCTTCCGTTTTGTTGCTTGTCAGGGCTCAGGAGAAATGCACGCAAAAACCTACATTTCCTATTTTCCATTTCGTTGAAGTTTGAAATACTAACCAATTATTGCATATAACACTAGTCAGTTAACAGTTTATTCAATTGTCTTTTTACTACAATCCTTCTCTTGATTGCGTGTGTGTGTCCCTAAACGGCGATAGTCTAGACTACCACCACACCCTTGTTGTTTACCTTTAAACATACGGCACACGCATGCGCAGGAGGGATGTTTATTTCGTCTTCTCCTCTTGCAAACATCGTACAATTGTCCTTGGATCATTATGCAATTTTAGTTATTTTCAGATGCAGTTGGTAGCGCCAGCACAGGGAGAGCAATGCTGTTGTTATCCTTCGAGCTGATGGTAAGCTAAAGTGACCATTTGTTTTGCTATGCTACTGTTAGTTTACTGCTAAACAACTAGTTTTTGTTGAAAAGATTGGAACATTTATCTGAGTTCTCTGCTGGCTAATGTGCTGCTCCACGCTGGCTGCTGGCTAATACCAACTTAAAAAAAAGCATCAAGATGCAGAATGTTTGCTACAGCTTCGTGCACAAGCTGTCCACCCAATTAGTACCACGCATCCGGTTGAAATGAGTCCTCAGTGTGGTTGGAAATCGACTCTGTTCGGACTGTGTAGGAGCTGATTCATCAAATGTAGCACCGGCATATTGATACGATGCAATGTTTCGTGGTGTTTATAAACCTTTCATTTTGCTCTTTTTCTTCTAGTCTTAGTCTGCCAATGATTCCCCTGCACAATCAAGCCTTGCTGCTATCATCCAAGATTGCGGGCACGCTGCTGCACCACATCAACCCAGCAGGATGGAGAACGCCAACGATAGCGACCATCACACGCAGTGCCATTCATTCCACCGCCAGCAAACGCTTCCTTCCCTCGCAACGGGTAAAACCCATCGCAGCACAACCCGTTGGATCGGTGCTCCAGAAAAGCTGCTCCGTCCTTCAACACTTCTGCACCAGGCAGCACGAAACGGTCGATCCGTACGTCCTGCTGGAAGGCGAGCTGCGGCACATCTACCAGGACATTAGGGAGGAAATCGAGCTCGCCACAAACCACCCGGAGCTGGGCAGAATCGCCACCTACTACTTCGACGGGCAGGGCAAAGCGCTCCGGCCGATGATTACGATACTGATGGCGAAGGCGCTCCATAGCGACCGCCCGATTACGAAGGGCCAGCGGCAGATAGCAATGATATCGGAGATGATCCACACCGCCAGCCTGGTGCACGACGACGTCATCGACCAGTCGTTCGCCCGGCGCGGCAAACCAAGCGTGAACGTGCTGTGGAACCAGCAGCAGGTGGCCCAGGCCGGCGACTACATCCTCGCCGTCGTGTCGATGATGCTCGCCCGGCTGCAGCACAACGACGTGACGCTCATCCTCAGCGAGATACTGGCCGATCTGGTGCAGGGCGAGCTGATGCAGCTCGACACGAAGGAAACGGAAAACGAACGCTTTGCGCACTACTTCGCCCGCTCCTACCGGAAGACGGCATCGCTGATAGCGAACAGCCTGAAGGCGGTCGCCGTACTGACCGGGGTGGGCGAACGGACCGCCGAGATTAGCTTCCAGTACGGGCGGAACCTTGGCCTAGCGTTTCAGCTGGTGGACGATCTGCTCGACTTTGTGTCGAGCGCGGAAGCGATGGGCAAACCGGCGGCCGTCGACCTGAAGCTCGGGCTCGCGACCGCCCCGGTACTGTTCGCGTGCGAGCAGTTTCCCGAGCTGAATGCGATGATTGTGCGCCGCTTCCGGGGCGAGGGGGACACTGAGCGAGCGTACGAGCTGGTGCACCGGTCGGAGGGGCTGGAGCAGACGCGCTTCCTCGCCCGCAAGCACTGCGCCGAGGCACGCCGGCTCGCCAGCCAGTTCGACCAGTCGCCTTACCAGCAGGCGCTGGTGGTGGTGTGTGACTTTGTCCTGAATCGGATGAAGTAGTGATAGCGCGTTTAAGCGCGCGCTGCCAAAGAGAGTCTGAACTTTTCTACACGCCTGCACACAATTTACTACTTTACATCTGTAAATGTGCGGTAAAAAACGTGCGGTAGTCATTGCGGTAGTCATAACATATTTATTGTCAATTAAGCACAAGAAAACTGCGGCGGCCGAAACCCAAAATTACGCTTCAAATCTCGCCCATCAAATCATTCATTAAAACGTTGTGCGGGCTGTGGGGGGTCAGCGAACGAACGGATTCGATCCTTATCCGTGGGCACGCAACAGAAGCGCAACGCAATCCAATCCTCCACTACGCAAGTAATTGTATTTTTACGCGCTCAACCATACTTCCATATTTATGGACCCGCCGGGAGAAGCATGGAAAGATGTGTCTGTGTGTATGTGTATGCAGTTCTCATCAACCGATCATTATGGCCACGAAGAATGTCGATCATTAACATGCACGCGTGTAATGGAGTAAACGATAAAGCTCACGCACTCCCGCACTCATCACCTTTTTTTGTTTTGTTGCTTTCGTTCTTTCAAGCCTTTCTTTCTTTTGTTTTCTCTCCTTAAATCATTCCTAGAATATCGTTAGTGGGATCGGTTTTAGCCACCCTCCATTCGCTCAGGGTGATACTTTGACGCGCGCAGCCTCGTTCCATTGACCAGTCTGTTTAGGCAAGCGTCAACAAGCGACGAACCCAGCTAGCCCGTAGCGATCTCAAAAATCTAATGAGCGAAAAGCGGGAAGGATGACGCTCTAGCACTCCTCCCCCCCTTCCCCCATCTTCATCGTGGCGCTGTGTTGTTTTCCCCCAATTAGGGCGCGCTTAAACAAGCGGGAATGCACTGCCAAACGGTCCGCGCACTTCAGGGTGGGCCGCGCATTTCGTAGAATCGCTAGGTGTGGTAAATGAATGATGTGTACGTGTGGCTTGGATTGGCTCCCCGCACACCAACACACAGCACAGCACCACGGGGACCGAGGATCGGATTGCAACTGGTTCATCCTCTCCAGCAGGGAAAAAGCAGGGGGAAAACCGCAGCGCCCTTACTCCCTTTCCAATGCTTCCGCCGTTTCCTCCCGTACAGTGGGACGCGTTGGGAACAAAATGCGCCGCTCGTGAGTGATTGGTTCCATGTTGGGATTAAAAGGAGGATAATGTTCCATGTTGGGATTAAAAAAACAAACCGGTGCGGAAGTGTATGACTTTAAAATTATTGAAAAAAAAACAATTTTTGACAAAAAATGGACTGAATTACTTACTTGTTAATTAAAGTTGTAAGTGTGTTTTTAATAGTCTGCGTGCGTTACATGTCGAAAGAAAGGAAGAAAAATTTGGTTTTAAAATTGAATGATATTTTAAAAATATCTTGATAAATAATATTTAAATAAAAAAATCATTAAAAAGATCATCTCTTAAAATTCCATATTTAATTTTCCCATGTTATTGAATCTTTCCCAAAAAATTCTTTAAGTCCTTAATTTATGAAAAGCCTTTAGTTTGTGGCTTCTAGCTGTGTTCGATTGTTTTATTGAACCAAACTGTGAAACGTCTTTTGAAACTATCTAACAAAAATCAAAGACTTCCCCTTCACCCACCGTGCGGATCCAAAAGGAGGAGCGCATGGCGCGGAGGGGGGGTGGGGGCAAGACTAACCGATGAATGGGCGAACCGAGTGAATGATTATTAGCTTTAGCATAATTAGATGCGCAGACCGGGAATCACGGGTGAGGTGGTTAATAAATCACTTATCAACATAGCGTAACATTGCGCTCGCCTCCCGTTGCTTCCAGGAAGATGCATTTACACCGAGAAAGGGAGGAGGTGGGGGAGTTGGTAGCAGCCCGCAAGAGGGACAGCAAACGAATGCAGCCGCGCTGCCTAAGGAAAAAAAAACCTGTTAAAGATCTGGGCTATTGTTCGAAATTGTTTTAATTACAAGGGAAATGCCATCCGCGGCCCGCCGGTCGGTGGCTGCTGCCTGCCGTTTCCGTTGGAGTGCGCCGCTGCAGCAGCCCACCCCCGACGACGACGAAATGCACTTTGGCGTCGAAAACGGTTCTTGACACACGAGAGACGAGTCTTGTAGCGAGTGTGTGGATTTTAGAGTTAAGGATTGTTTTGTTCTTTCTTTTCTTTTCTCTTCGACTGCGCTTTTTCGTTGAGACAAACAGCGCTTTTCCACGGTTTTCACTAACAGCACTCGCGTGGAAGGTGCTCTATATTTGCCACCCTCGGCAAGGGTCTTCCCTCCCGCCTCTCCGCCGACCTGGTGATGAGAGGCGGCGGGGGGACCAACCTTACTCCCCTCGCCCTCGCCAACACACTGAGAAGGGTGATTAGTTTTGTTTACCGTACAGGCAGTCCGATTATTTTCCTCTCGTGCGTTTTTTGCTGCTCAGTTTTTTGGGCTCAGTTTGCGGCTCAGCCAGGGAAAAATCGTCGATTTAACTGTGTGCGTGTGTGTGTGTGTGCTTAGTGGTTAAAATGGCTATGCGTTGAGTTGTGTGTTGTTTTGTTGTTTTTTTTTTTTTTGCAACAATTCCACTCAACACTTGCGTTCTTCATTTGCTTTCCCTCCCGCTAAGTGTCTTGTTGTGTGCTGGTGGTGATGGTGGTTGTTTTTGCTTTGCACTTCCAACCTCATCAACCGGCTGTGGCTCCAGCCCTTCCTTGCACCCCCCCCCCCCCTTTGCCATCTTTGTTTCGCGGCACATTTGCTTCCTTCCGTTTAAGTGACGTCCCACCGGGGGCATACGAAATGCGCAAATTTGCTCCGTTAACCAGCCCGCCGACAGACAGTTAGCCGTCCAAAAGCAGCAGGGCAGGGTGTTTGGGCGGTTTGGAACAAGATCATCATCACCACCACCACCACCAAACGGCCAAAGGCACACAAAATCGGGCGGGGGCCCACTCTGGAACGATAATGAATTCCGGAAAAAATGCATTATTTCCGTTTTGGAATGCTTTCACAATTCACCGGTCCACACACTGTGGCACTTGGCTGGCGCGGTCCAGTTTTCCAACCGTCGTCCCGCGTCGGTATTGTGGAATGGGGTGGCCGGGGTTTTTTTGCTTTTCGGCTTTTCGGCGATAGGCTGCAGGCTCGGTACCGCGCACAACCAGCAGCAGCACAGGTGGCGTCAGCAACCAAAGTCCGGCCTACGTTTGGCTACGTTTTGAGTGATTTCCGCTGATACTTCTAAATGTGACCGTGGGTAAAAGCGACCACTGGTAATGGTTGATTTTTGGAGGGTGTCAGTCTTCGTCTGACCGGGTCGGACCCATTGTGGCCGTGGTTCTTGCTGTCTCTCACCCCGAACCTTCACGCCTGCGCCGGTCATTGCGCTTCCCATGAATCTGGCCGGGCATCTGAAATCGCTCTTTTTTCTTCTTCCTCTTCTTTCACCCCCATTCTGTATGTGGAAGGGAAAACTTTTCCACCTTCGCTTCATTGAAATTTAGATTTGTCATTGTGCAGTTTTCGGGCGGGGTGTGGTGTGCAAATGAAACTGAAACTATCGAGAGCAATCGCACCGCGAAGTGGCGGGTTGAGAGTTTTGATCACCCTGCTTGACTTGACGCGGCAGGTGATCGCCATTTTGGGGTTAAACCCGTGAACTGGTCCATCCGCGGGCGGGATAGAGAAATAGGGCAAAGGGTTTTGCACAATAGCTGGAACTGTCGTTGCAGGGTAAAGTAAACTGGTGCTGTATTTTGTTTGTTTTTTTGGGGGCAATGATTTTGCGCGTGCGGTTCACTGCGATTTTATGCTATTTTTGCACATCAAAGTAGATCGTGCCGGTGGGATAAGAATGTTTGTGTGGTAAAGTGTAGCAGCATACTACCTTTGCCGGCCTGGGGAAGGATATAAAAGGGGAAATTTATGTGAGGAGAGATTTATGTTTGAGCAGGAATGTGCGCCTTGCTTAGGACGGTCCACTATTCGGGATGGTGTTGAGCGTGTGATGATGGTTTTTATTTGCAAAATGATTTTTTATAGCACTCGAATGCCGAAACTGCTAGCAATTGTGCTTATTCTAAGGTTCGCATTCTCTTTTTTTGAGGTTAAAGATGTGACCATGCTGTTCGGAGATGGTTAAGCATCCGAAAGAATCGCGATGATAAGAAAAAGGCTCGTTAAAGGCATTGTTTTGATGTTTAGGCTCAAACAATACCGAAACACGTTTTGTGTAGAATTGTATCTGTCATAGCCTCGGTGAGAAAGTGCCCAACCGTTAAGCAGTATATTTTAAAACTATTTATTTGAATATTATGCGACGATCATTGAGACTGTAGGAAAAACTTCAAATTTTTGTGGACGGAAACCTTTTGTTGTTGATAAACTCATTAGCAACAATCAACAAGAACAATTTAGTATGGAATGTTCTACATCAACGTACGAAATAATCGAAAGATTCGTATGACTTTACTTTTACAAGCGACGAACCCGAACTCTCGACGATAAATCTTTTCGAAAATCTTATAACTCACACTTAAAATGAATCGGTGCACATGAAATTATCTTTATTATTATCGCCATCACGTGCCATTTGATAGAAATGTTTATTACAAACATCACAACAAGCACCTGCGTTAGTGCAGTTATACAAATGTAATGTGTACCACGATAACACGCCTAACTGCGCTTCACTTCAGGGTTGCTAATTAGATTTGACTTTATCATCATTCATTACATTCTCCCACATCCCGCACATTCCGTCTCTTCTCTTTATCACGTTGAAACAACACCGTCAAAATGAATGAACGTCAACGAAAAGAGTGAGGATAAACATTGAAAATAACTAGCAAGATGATGTACCCTTCGCCACAATGCACGACCGCGTTCCATCGCCCGAAATGAGCTCATCTTCCGTTAGAATGGAGATGAAGGACGCAATTAGTGGTTGGGAAAGAGAGATAGAGAACTGTCGAAAAAAAAGAAGGGGGAAGCCAATTCATCTATCCCACTAATTACGCACACTTAAGCTCCAGTTTACAGCGGTTTGCAAATAGAATCAAAAATAATTAAGCAATCGCGGTGTCACTGTAACAAAAAAATGCGCATCAACACCATTAACTGAGACTGTGCTGCAAGGACGCTACGTATGACAGAGCCTTGTCATACCTCGTTTGGTATTTTGTGTTGCAAATGGAAAAAAATAATTACTTTTTCGAAGTGTATTTGCACCTTCGTATGTCCGTTGAGCGTTACCGTTTGGGGAAGAAGTTTTGTAATATTTACCGACGAAAAAAAAGACAAAAAACTGACCAGCTCTTTGTAATAGACATCATACGCGATCATGCAATTTCTCATACTTACCTGAAAGCTTTTCACTGTTCACGCTGCCAAAAAGGCGTCCGATCAGCTGAGAGTTTGCGTTAAAACAAATAGCAACTGGGGAGAATGTAAAGCATGGAAACGGGGAGCAAACACACAAAAAAAATCGCCAATCAAACAAGAAGAAGCCAGCTACCCCTACCTCCCTACCGTCTTACGAAACACCAAGGAGAGCCCCTCTAGGGGGAAGGGGGGGGGGGAGTCAGAAAGAGAGCGAACAAAAACCCACCCCAAAGCGCAGTTAGCTTAAATGATGGTGAAAGACGCGAGCGAGAGCCAAAACCGCGAGATGCGCCAAGAACGAACCGATCGACGGGTCTCGATCGTTCGCTCGCGGAAGATCTGGAGCTCACCAGCGAAACGCCCAACCAGCCTGCCGCCGTACCCTGTCTCCCCGTGCCGAACCGAAGAGTGAGCGCCGGAGCGCCGGCGGCACCAGCGGTGCGAAAACACACGAGGCCCGCTGCTATATTACCGACCGGCCGGGTGATGCGAGCGATCATTTCACTTCCGTCCATCAAGCGGTGCAGACGCAAAGAAAGCCGTCGTTGTAGTAACGTGCGCAGCGCAGCCTCCAGCCTGAAAGGTTCGTTCGGATTCGTTCGGTGACAGATTCGTACGCAGTAGTACGCCCAGAGTCTCGGCTGTTACTTCGCCGACGCTTCCCATTTCCATCGCCCATCGGAGACATCTGCTCGATCCCGTTCTTGGCGTGCGTGTTCCCCAAAGTGCGTATGTGCGTTTGCGTGTGTGTCGGTGCATGAGAATCGGGTCGTATCGGTGTGCGGTGTAAGCCAGGTAGCGCATCCCCGGGACAGGCGAGCGAGACATAATTGTGGCACAGTGATCACCAACCGCGCGCGCGTTGAGTAATCGTGGTCTCGCGTGCGTCCGTGCCAGTTTTTGTTCGGCCGTTCGTTCGTCCGCACCAGTCCAGTGTGCCAGTGTGTCCATTACCGCGTGGTGTGCGGGTCAAACGCGTCGGTGAATCGGTGACACAGCATCCGGCCCGGCGAGGCAAGCCCGCTTCGGAGGAGGGCAAATTTGCATCCAACTCCAACGGGAGAGGCAGATCGGCGCAGATAGCAGCAGCAGCAGCAGCATATTTTTGCAACATTAGCATCAATCCGACCGGAATCGATCAAGTGGTATGTGATACTGTATTTACTTTACCTGTACAACCCCTTCCCACCGCGTTAGATAAACCCACCCGCGGGGGAAGTGTGTCTCGAAATGGGGGTTAATAATGGTGGTGCCTTTGTTGGAAAAGTAAAGCCTTCGGGAGGGAGCATACAGATGAGTTGCTTGCGAACTGTAAGTGTTGTTGTTTTGCTGGCTTTTATACGCAACGGGCTGGGGGTTTGGCAGTGTGTAGTTTTGCCAAAGAAAGTTACACACCGGACGTTCGGGGCGCAAGAGAGGGTACATTTAGTTTTTTTCGGGGAATTGAATTGAAGATCTATTCCAATCATCAATCGCCGTTGTTTTTTGTGTGTGAGTGTGTATTTTGGTTTTAGTTCCTGATCGAGAGAAACGATGATCGGCTACTTGCTTTAGGGGATGATTTTGATGTGTTTTTTTGTGTGTGTCTGCTCCAGCAACGTGCACTAGAAGGAAACAATAACGAAATACAGCAGCGGGGCGCAAAATGATTGGGGAAGTGAAGAAGGTACACGCGCGCTACTAGAGATGCTGGAATCGATCCGGCTACATTGTACGGCACGGAAGTGCCGTTAGATGATTTTTCGAGCCAGAAGCCGTACGTACTTTGTGGGTGTGCGCTGTTCGATTGCTCCCATCTCCACCCTTGCTGCTCGCGTTTGTTTGCCCCTCGCAGCGGCAACTTTACGCAACAGAGAACCGCCTTCCCCGGGATGGCTCGGCTATCGGTGTTCTTATAGCTTTACTTTTGTTATCTCCTTACCTCCCACAACCGACAAGAACAACTACCACCCCGCTTTGGCAACCGTTTTTCGGTGGGCAGGGAGTGTTTAGCTAAACAACAAAACCTGTGGCTCTTGCCCGCGGCGTTGGATTCAGCAGGCTCGAGCGTGCTTTACCCGCTGGCCGGTCGGTCGATCGATCGATCTTGCGGGAACGGGCTGAATCGCTGGGGTACGGGAGATGCCTGCGGGCAGAATGCCTCTCACGGCCATCGCCAAACTGCCCAAGGTCATTGAAGCATATCGCCCCGATCACACGTACAATCTCGCAACGGAAGGAACGGAGTCGCCAGGGCATTGAACTGGGCAAAACAGTCTCGAGCGCGCGCGCGCGCGCGCCGTGAATATGGTCAGGATGGTCTGGGAAAAGATCGAACCAAAGGGATGAGGTTTTGTTATGCGCGCATCCAAGAGAAGCGATTCTTATAATTTGTCTTGTATCCGATCCGTCCTGCCATATTTCGCCACTCGACAACGGCCAAGTCCCCGAAGCGAACAGCCTCTCAACCGGCACACACACACACATACACACACGCAGTACTTTATGTCTTCCTCCCTTTATTTCGTGTTGATTGGCGCACAAGAGTCCCCAGACACACACACACACACACGTACCAACCCGTCCAAAAATTGCACTTCTGGGCCTCCAAAGGAATGGGGAGGGATACAGCACTGGCGAAAGGGCGGGGCACGAATCCTGCTTTTTTCCCTGCTGGCCGTAGGGTTAACGACACGGACGCCCAAGATCACATCGCAAACAACAGAGCGACCACGACGACGACGTTGGTCACGGAATCGCTTTTAACGCGCTCTGCCTGGGCTAAGGTGATTGTTGGTGATCAGCGAAAATTAAGCACACACATGCATGCGCCCATGTAGTGATCGGATCAGGTTGGCTGAAGCGATAAGGATTTTTGGCACGCATATGAATTAGCTCATTAACGCACCATTAAGGGTGTGGTTTTGTTTGTTTTTTTTTCTTTCTTTCTCTCTTAAGCAGAACCACACACTCAGCCGCGATTCACGGTCCAGATAAATGATAAATATGGGCTTCATTAAGAACTTTATCGACGTGGTTTTCAGACTCGGCAAGATGGGCGTACATCCCAACTGTAATCAGTGCAGCATCTGCTTACGTACTGCTGCTCGTCACGAAGTGTCATCTGCAGTCGATCGTCACATCCAAACGTCTGACAGATCGCCACTCCCCGTTGTTTGACAGATCGGCAGTGTTTAGTAAATCGTCACGCTTTCAGCTCCGCGACGTATCTTCTGCACACGTTCATAAGAAGCACAGCAGCAACAACAAAAACAAGCAACATTGAATCGACCCTTTTTTCCGTTCTCGCACCACGCGCACGGGATCGATCGATGCCACTCGATCTTGGCGGCGCAAAATATTAATTAACGTCCTCGCGCGCCAAGGCAGCTGCGCGAATGACCTTGCCCGTGGAACGACGGTCAAGGTTCTGGAAAAAAGGCCCCCCTTTCGCAAGACGTCTCGACGTCCTGTTTTGCAACACTTCAGCGAAGAAGGCGATAAAAATAAAACGCGAACGGATAACTCTCAAGCGGACGGGGACTGGGAATAAAAGAGGGGGGCAGGAAAACACTGCAATCTTAAGTCACAGAACACAGCGGACAGAAACTTCGGAGAGCGTTGGACTTGGGAACTGGTCTGGTGGATGCGTGATAATGTGACAAAAAGGAACAGCCCATCGTTTTTCCACCAAACTGTCCACTGGGTCTTTGAGGGGTGCAACAAAAAAAAAAAACAAGACATCAACTGAGGATGCTCGATGACCACAAAATAATGAGCCAACGCTGCTGTGCGCCTGCTGAAATCTGTACCGAGCAGTTAAATGACCCCGCGCATTCGAACCAGGACGAACTTGACCAGCAGCAGCTCTAAGCACACAGCAGAGGAGAAGCAGAAGAGGAATGAGCTCTAGGGGGGAAAAGAGCTGGTGAAGCACAGGGTGCCAGCATTCCCAAGCGCGGCCCCAGTCAAGGGGTCCATCCAAAAACGATTAAATTAAAACTGGTTTCTGTGGTTCTCGAGTTATTGTGTCGCATCCGTCCCGTTGCTGGCTGGTGCTGAGGAGCGGGTTTCCTATAGTTTTTTTAAAGTGTATTTCTTCTCCGTTCTTATTCTGCTCTCCTTGCATCCATCCATGTCATTCGCTGCTTGCTTCTTGTACGCGATCGTTTCTTGTGGCTTGCGCAATCGTGCTCCAACGACGCAACCAGAGGCAGACCTTGTGTACCTCGTACGCTAGCAAAGGTTTAGCACAGACAGAGTGTGCCAAAAAGACCCGCAGCATCATCTTCCCCGGGTCCAAAAAAGGGAATCGATTTGAATCTCATTCCCAATTGAACCCTGTTCATAATTTCGGGACGCTCCAGCTCCAGTCACTCGCCACAGGTGTTATCTGCGCCGTGGTACGATCGATTAATTTCATCCATCATAGCTCAATTAATCGACAGGGCTCCGAACTTCGATTCTGGCAATACCTTCGATCGTTGTGTGATCAACAGCCAGACGCGATTAAATTTGCACGCGTTGCGGGATTGCTCGGTAGGCAGTACAATCAGGCCACGGCGAAGATGTCACGCTTTAATCGGGTTCGTCGCTTAACGCTATGTAGCGTACAGTCTCGGCCTGGTAAGACAGCAGGTGGTGGTAGATCCCGTTAGTAGTGCTAGCTGCGCTACAACCCAGGACTGACCAGCCCGACGTGACGATACTGGATGATACCGTCATCAAAACTGTCACATTAGCAACGGGAACCAACACAAGAAAGCGTAAAAAAAACGAAAAAACCCAGCCGCCCATTCCTATTCCACTCCAAAATTAGTCAACAAAACGAATCGAAGCGCGCTGAAGCGAAATATATTTACCACTTTAGCCGGGAGGGGGAAAGAGAAATCAATCCCATTTCTCGCACTCCCAACTGAAACAACAACAAAAAAAAACAAAAAAACAACAACGTTCTCCCACCCTTGTGCAGTCTAATTTGCGAGTGTGAATTTCAAATCAGGAAACGAAATCGAACCGCAAATGTGCGCCAACCTGATTAGATCGCTCGTTTGTTTTCGCCTTGGGCTTGGGAGATTTACGTTTTTAAAAATGTTTTCACACCACCACCAGTGGTTTGTGTTAGGGGAAAAATAAATTACCCGAAACCGAACCAACCCTGAACCCCCTGAACTGAAGATGGATGATGACGCACAAGCCCTGAACGCGAGCGAGAAGACCTTGACTTACGAACGGATCGGCTGCTGCCTTAAGAAAATAGTAATTTCATCGCCATGCTCCATATAGTGATTGGAAGCGAAAGTCCACACAAAAAAAGGGAGTGAAAAAGCGATAATATTAGGTGCAAAAATTAATGAGTTACTAACCTGCTGGAGGTGCCGGATCCTCCTGACTATGATGCCCCTTTTTGGGGGGAAGAAGGGTGATTTACCACAGACAATGGGATTTGTTTTTGATTGGCGAGATCGGCAGCGAACAAAGCTATTAAAGCCTCGGCACAGCCACACGCTGGGACGGTGGTCGATTTGGGACAAGCAAATAAGGCCTCTGAATGCAATCGGGCAGGTGAAAACTGTACGCTCCGGTTTCCCTTCCCCGTTCCAAGCGATTGGTGGCCTTTAAAGAACGTCTCAGCCGGACTTTCCGAATTGCAATCCTGAAAACGGCTGAATGGCTTATCACACAAACACACGTATCCAACTCGGTTTCAGACGCTGACCCTATTGCCACTTTTTCGCTTGTACTTACGATGCAATCCGATAAGATCCGCGCCGCATTGTACGTGCTGCGTACCTGGCTAAGCTGGCTTCGCTGCTTCTTACGGAACGCCTTTGCGCCGACCACCAACCAGCCAACCGTGCCACGCGCCCGTGCGCGGTTGCATATGAATGGAAATTGGTTTTTGCCCCCGTTTTTTTCCCTCGAAACACACCGTACACCGAAAGTAACACCGTTAACGAGGCGATAAACTGCTTTTGTTGCTGCTGCGCGCCTTCCTTTTTGGCCCGGTCGTAGAGAAGAGCTCATTAATCGGCTCACTTTCCACGGTGTCGCCCGCCGAAAGTGAGCTGCTGCTTAAATGGAAGGAAGCGGAGCATACGGCACCGGCGGCAGTGGAAACAATACACAATACTGCTTGCAATACCAAAACCGTACCTGAAATACAAATCCGACCAGCAAACCGGAAAATGGTTATAATTCGGTAAGTGAGATTGCATTGCCCGGTGAGCTCCCGATTAACGGAAACCGCCGCAATGGAATGTAATGTGTTGCATATTGGACAGATTGGCGGCCGCGAACAAATTAACCTTGTTTGTTCATTTTAATGCCGGAAGATTATGGCACCTTTGTTACCGGGAATGTGTCGTTCGGTGCTTTGAAAGGTTAAAGTTATATATTGTACAAATTGCTCAATAAATTACTGTTGTTGTACTGTGTGGGTAATATAAATGGAGGCTGATGATTATGACGTCAGAAGAACGATATTTTTAGATAATTTAATTTACAATGTTATGTTCCTTCTATTCCTAAAATATTCCTCCTATAAACGTTAGCGTAGATCAGGTTTGTTGTTTTGAGTCTTTCCTTTCCTACGCGCAAATCACACGTGATTAATGTTATCGAAATGATTTGCCGCTCTAATTACCCCCGAAGACAGATTTACCATCCAGATAGGTTGAATCGTAACAAAATATTCCTAATATCTTTTATGCATTCCTCTTACCGTTTTGCAGCTAGCTGAACGTACAAAGAAAGATCGTCATTCCGACTACATTACGCTTCAATGCCATTACTACAAAAAAAAAAAACAACCGCCAAATGATGTACTTTATCATCCCATAACTACCCCCTTTCAGGCAGATTAATTTCGTTCAATTAGCCAGATAAACAGACCATCTTCGGGCTAGCGTGCCAATGCCTTATCGTATATCTTTCGCAGGCGAAGATTTATGCACCGGATAGGAATTAATCAAACCTTTGTCCACTCAATTAAACACCGCCTCAACATTAAGCCGCCCGACACACGGTGCACGGTCCCGTTAAGGCAAAATTGCCGGTGGTGTACATTACGGCCGGTGCAAGATCGTATCGCGGAACAACACTGCTTCAACGCACAACACAACAACACCTGCTCGCAGAGCAAGGTCGCGATACTTTTTGTTCATCCCCAAACCGCTGGACCACTTTAAAAATCGCAAACCGCATACATCACGGTTTGAGATCACCTGTCATAGGATAATGTCATCGGCATGATAACATCCCCGCTTTGGTTCGTGACAAGACGTTGTGTTGTTGGTTATGCCAGGTTCGGTTTGCCAAACTTTGGGGCAATCGCGTCGAACGGGATAAAATTTCCACACCAGCCCGATCCGTTTTTTCCCCGGACACTGGGATAGACATCGGAAGGCGAGGAGGGGGTAAAAACGGTTGTACACTTTCTAAATTTTTGTACCAAAAAATTTCGCTCCACGCAAAAGCGATCGTGTTTAACGACGGCTAAGACGCTGCGTGCCCCTTTAGCCTGGTTGAACGTAGGGGTTTTCTCGGAGCCCGGAGTCCAGGCCTTTGGATTTCATATTTCACGACATGTTATGTTTCGCTGCCCGGTGGCATTAAACGGAAGGCTGTCGAGGTTCGGCTCCTCACGCATCCGTCACGTTCGTTTTCACACCTGAAGCAGAGCCGCGGCACTAATTAGGTTTCGTTTAGCCGCGGTGCTAATTGGAGCTTTAGTGCGGGCCCGTACGGGTAGCTGAAGCGGAATCATAAAGCATAGATTTATATTGCCATCCGCCTCTCCCCTCTGCGTCTGTAATTGAGACGTGCGGTTTATTCCCGCGCGTCGATTTGTTAGTTTGTTTTACGTTGATTGATGATGGCAGCGGTCGGCTCGGTCAGGCTCAACACGTTGATGACCTTGGTGTGCGCAGTGACCTTGGTGTGCATGGTTAACACATGTGCATAAACATTAATTTAAAGGATAAATAAACATCAATAAAATGGCAGTTTTTAATTGGTTTTTGATGGGATATCGTTAAAAAATTAATTTGATTTAATAGAAGCTCTGCTCTGTTACATTTAACAATATAATTTTGTATGATACTCTTGTTCATATGGTTGAATCAATACTGCCCTTGTATATAACTCTTCCTATATTATTGTGCATTTATCGCTGTTGACTAAGATTTACTGATACTTTTAATTCCTTATCTTCGAAAAGTATGCAGTATCTTCAAAGGACGCCATTCCGACGTCCGTAGAGTGTATGACAATTTGCATGCTCCAAACGATCTAATCGATCGCTTGTAAATGGAACCAGCTGGCACTCACTTAAACAATACCGCTTACAACCCGCACAAAATGCACATGTTCCTTCGAGCAGAGCGATTAGCCTATCAGTTGAGCATTCCTTTGCCCCATAAAGGCGTTCCAGTGCGAGATTACCGATAGTGACAGGAAAGTGTGGCTCGCTGTAAACGATTTTATTGAAACAACTCTTTCCACGTCCTAATCCTTTTACTCTCCGCCTTTCCAAAGCGGACAAGCGCGTGGAAGGGGTCTTGTCTAATTCATGTTTTCTGCTCGGGCAACCCAGTGGACAGGGGGGACAGGGCAGAGCTTAAAAACGACTGACAAAGCGGCTGAAATTAGCGGCCGTAAAGCGACGCGACACTCTAGCGCACCAACCACCACGGGCTGGTAGAAAGTGCGGGAATGTTAAACAGACTTCCCCCCTTTTACGCTCTATCCTTCCCTTGCATCCCCAACCGTTGCATGCTGTTTCGAAGCGATAGTGAAAGAGGTGGTGATTGGCGAGCACCACGAAACTGTAGCTTTTAGCACGCCAGAAGATGTCTAACGCTCGCGTAACGTTTCCGAGATACATTAGGAATTTTTACGACCACCGATTCTACCAACCCGGGGTACCCTCCCCTGCAACCATGTGAACGGGCCCGTGGAAGATCACCTCCGTTTGATTGCCCGAGAATGGTGCAGGTGCGCGCGCGCAGTTTTGAAACGATGCCGCGCAAGTACGGCGCTGTTGTTGGTGCCGCCCGGTGTTTGTGCGCGCCGGCTTGCGGCTGGTGCTATGTGGTGCAGATAGCGAGATCGATTGCCCATTTCCTGTAGCCCAGGTAGCGGATTCTTGCGCCGGATAAATTTATTCCGCACCAAGACGGCTCTCACGATCTGCACTGGATGGGGCTGGTTGGTCGGTTTGTCTCGCTCACTCGCTCACAACCATGGCACTGAGTGCACCGGGGGGAAAATCTATATTAGATCGTGCTCGAGGATCTAAATTATACGAATTGAGCCAGAGACTAGAGAGAGAGCCAGAGGCGGGCCGGCTGGAAAGGGGACCGTGTCGCAGTCATGTGATACGCCTGTCCCGGGGATAGCCTACCGCAATGTTTACCATTCGCCAGCGCAAAGTGGCGACCGTTCGGGGCGAATCTTACACGCTGTTTTTCCTCCTCTACTCTCCCTGGTCTTTCCACATCAAGCGTGGACCGGTTCACTTAGCGCACACGCCCTGGCAGGTGAAGTGAAACAACAGCACAACACTCCTGAAGCTGGCAGGAATGTAGCGTCGCCCGGTTCGGACATTCTGAGCCGTTCGTTCTTGAGTGGACCAGCGGGAAGTGGTGGAGAGAAAATGATGGATAAAAAAAGAAATTACCTGTTCACAGGTCGTCATCTTGCTCCCTGGGTGCCCCCACCGAGATGCCGTGGGCATGGGACAGAACCACAGGGAAACCCGTCACCGCGCTACACGGTGTAGATACGTGCAATGATTAATTAATGGTGAAATGTTGATGAACAGCACCACCAGCGGAGCGCAAACGATCGTCTGCCGCAACGACGACGACGACTACTACCACGATCACCAAGTCCTATCGGCGTACGACCTCTCGGCCGTGGTAAAGATTGAATCGAATAGCCAATCTCGATCATATCCAATTTGCCTGCCTGCCTGCCCCCGTGCGTAAACCAAAGGGGGTGGTGAGAAAAAAAAGAGAGTTAAGCAATCAGTCTGCAGTCTGTTGGAGTGCAAAAAAAGAGAGACGTTTAAGTACATTACAACCACTGTAGTGAGCAAGGAAGAAGAAGATAAAAACTCGCACGCAGGGAAACAAAAGAGCCGGCTCGCAGTAATGATAGAATATCATGGAAACATTTTACCGATCAGCGAACTCCCGTGCGGCATTAAACTAAACTAGGCACACCAGCAGCAGCAGCAACAAAAAATGCGGGAAGGAAAAGTCTACTTATAGCGCATTCTTTTGGGTGCTTTTGTAGTGAAGCAAGCGCAAAAAAATAGCACTGAACAGCGGAAGCAACTTAAACACACCCACCAAACAGCACCCGCAGTTTGCAACCCTCCAATCATGAAATTCAAAAACAGCTCGTAGGAGGAGGAGAAACAGCTACAGGAGAAAAAAGAAAGCCCTAAAAACTTTTATATAGTCAATGTAAACCATAATAATAATAATAATAATAATAATGAATGAACCTCCTTTATGGCTGAAAATTTCATATTTCTGCCGTATAGAGAAAAGCCGGGTTCGTCTCGTTTACCGGCGTTTAAGTCGTTTGTACTTATTTGGCCGCATTCGCGCGCACCATCCTTCTGCTGCGACCACCATCGGCCCCAGCCTACTATCGTGCCGGACAATCATGCACACACACAAGCACACATACAAACACACACACACACACACACCGTGTTTCGCACGCTCGTTTGCAGCGGCCCGGTGGCAGACAGGAAATGTTCGCGACCGCGTGCAATGGCGTGCCAAATGATATCGGGGAAAAATAGAAGGGGGGATGCGAAGAATTTGCCCCGCGATTGTGGTTTGATTATATGCATTCAGGTCAGGGACAAGGTACAAGATAGGGTATAATTTCGTTTGGACGGCTAAAAATCGTGTTTGTGTTTATCTTACCACCCACCCCATTCCTTCTCATCTTTTCTCCTGGCAACACACACACACACACACACATACACTCAGGAACCATTGTGCAGTTTTCTACCTTTTGCTACGTTTATCTATCGCTTCCTCTACGTATGCTGCCAATCTTGTGAGTGCGATTTTTGCGCCGTACCATTTCGCTCCATCGTTGTGCGCCCGTTCGCTGCGCGTTTAACGGAACGCGCCCCCCGTGTGCGCCTCCTTGCCTTCCGACCAGTGGCCGCTATCTCGTGCCTCGTGTCTTTCGCTCTTTTTTCCTCGTGGGTAGAGCAGCATCCGCCGCATTGCAGCTAAAAATAAATCGTTCTCTACGGGAGCGCGGCCTCATGGATGGGGGGAAAAAGGGGGAGACCGTGATCCCGTGACGCTCTCCATGTCAGTGGATCACGGCGGCAGTGGAAAGGTCGCCCTCGCGTATGACGCACGTGTAATCATACGGCACAGTGCCGGTCGCTTGTTAACCTCCCCGGGCCGGCCCCGGCCACCGATGGTGTGGGTTGAAAAGGTTGAATAAAGCGTAAAAAGGGGTGCGCGAGACGGAAGCGCTGCGTTGAGCGTTCCGTTGTTGCAAGATTGCGCGAAAGGGTTTTGGGTTTTGTGTATCCAATTTACCCTACCCCCCCCCCCCCCTTTGATATGACGGACCGAAGAGGCAGGCCGCGGACGTCCGTCCGGCAGACAGCAAATCGGATCATGTTCCGAAAACCGAGACAGCCGGGATCACGCGGGAAGCACGATCATCCCAGTGTCCGATGTGTCCCGAGCGGTGTGGTGTTGCGGTTTTAGGTGGAAAAAACAACCTTCTGTATGGGAATAAGGAAAGGTTCACGCTCCAATCGTGCCGTCCATTCATACCGGAATGCTTCGCGCAAACGCACGCAGATGGCTTCCGTTTTTGCGCTTAGTCATCTTAGTCGCTCTCCTTTCCACTCGCTCGCTGCGGCGCGGGATGCAACCGGCTACCGGTTCTCTCGCGGCCAGACAAGATGGTACATGATGTTCCGTTTTTACCCGCACACCCTCCACCCCATCCAAACCCCACCCATCGCAAACCATTATGCCGCATAGTTCCCGCATCATAAACCATTCCCGATCGTAATTTCTTCTATTTATTACATTTTGCCCCCCCCCCCCCCCGCTCACCCAATCCGCTCCGGCCCTGTACGGGAGCGAGGAGTATTTCGTTTTTTATTGTTCGGTGTGTGCTTTCGCTTGAAAAGTATTTCCTGAAAGGCCATCACACCGCCAATAGTCCTTTGCTTCACCGGTTTCCCCGCTTTGCAAAGCAAAACCGAAGAGGGAGGAGGGAACGCACGATTTAATCCACTTTTCTTTCCACTATTGGGAGTGTGTGTGTGTGTGGGAAAATGGCGTTCGGCATTTATCAATAAACCACTTCGCTGATGTGCTGCTGTGGTTTGGCTTCATACACTTTATGTTCTACGCCTTTTGCCGGGTGGAGATGTGGTGAGCTGTACGGCACACTCACAGAGCGGTGCATTTGCTTGAATGCAACAATGATGACGCAGATGATCGCTGGATCGAAACAGTACGCCCATTGCTGGCGGTGGGAAGGAGTAAGCGATGGCAGCATTGGTTTTAATTTTTATTTCATGAGCTGTAGAGGATGCTGTGAATTTCCAATCAGCAAGGGAATGATCTGTCTGTCAATGATCTCTGATGGGACAGGAATAAAGCTGACGATGGTTCTTCAAACCCTTGAGAACTGTGTAAGGAATGTGATTAATCGCTTGAAATTCCTTTTTTGTCCGTAAAAGAGTTATTTTAAACCATTATCTTTTAGTGTTTCTGTTCAGAAATAAGCAGCATATCAGTGAATGGTAAAGAAGAATGGAAATGTAAATGATAATTGCATATCAATACCCAACACAGAAGGGAGCCCAAGCAACTAATCATCCACAATTCTTGCCAGCATCTCGGCTCAACGCAACCCCGACCTAAAACACTGCCAAACATGTGCTTTCTAACCATCAAGGGTTAGTGGTACGATGCCCCGAACGAAACGCTTAGAACGGTATCAAGAACGTTTCTTTCAGAAACGCGCCCGACTTGTGGACCATCTGTGCCCGTCCGTCCAATTGCCCCTAGAATGGAGGGGGTTTTTTTAATGATTTTTTTTTAATTTCGCCCCCCAAAATACCGGTCCATCGATTTCCCATTGCAGCGGGGTGGAAAAGGGACGGGACAGCAAGCACGGCATCAAGAATGGGTCGCGCTGGCCGCAAAGATGAACTCTAAAAACAGCCGTTAAATTCATTTCACGCTTCAAGTTTTGCTCACACCGTTTGTGGGGCGGAAAAGAATTTGAAAACTAGAGCCGGCTCGCTTGACAAAAGGATTGTAATTTTCCTCCCAAAAAAAAAACCCCAAAATCACTTCGGTGTGAGTTTCGTCGCCTCGTGCGGGGTAAGTTACTGGTAGCATCTGTGCTGTTCGCTAGAGCTACCGTTTCGGTTCTTTGACAGGCGGGAATCGGCTGCTCCCGAATCGGTACGGTTCCGCTAGAAGGGCTAGAACTGGCAAAACGGGCCAAACCGAAAACATCGGAATCGATCACTCCATTATCAACACCGATCACGCGTGATCGTGAGGAGCTTTCGGTCCGTCCTTCGCCCGCTCGTTTGACGTAAGCAAGCCGCCTTTGCCCTTCCCACCAAGGGCGGGAGGTGTGTATGGGGCGTGAGGTTGGCCCGGCACGGCCCGGTCCGGAATTTGACCGACTTCCGAAAACGGGGCCCGGGGTCGAGGTTGACGGCTAAATGAGCATCCCCTCGGCGTGTTGCATGATCGCGCAGGCGGGAAGCGTCCAATTCATTACGCCGACATCTTCATCTCCATCATCATCATCATCATGATGATGATTGTCGGTGGTTCCGGGGCCAGCCGTGGGGCCATCCGTACCCACGCGCCTATTTTCGGCGGGTGAGATTAGCTCCACCTTTCCTTTAGCCCTTTACCCTCCTGTCGCAACCCGTTTCTCTTAGTGCATTTGTTCGAGGAAAGTCGACCCTTTTGCAAGTTCACGGCGAGTGTGCGGTGCGGAGGGCGGTCTAGGTTTGACCGCTTAATTGACTCATTTGGAAATTGGAGGAGGCAGCAAAAAAATGAATCGCTCGTTTAGAGTTTCCCACGTGGATTTCCCATTCCCCGTGCTTCGCTTTCCTCCCTCAGCCTGTGGGCGGAGTGCAGATGCGTGCTGCAACGTGTACGACGGCCAAAAAAAGGGGCATTTTAAGTAACAAAATGTTTCGTTCCCGTGTTTTTTCTCCGCAATGTAAGTGCAGACATTGCTTCCTTCTCGGTTACATCCTTAACCGAACCGAATCATACACATACGCGCGTTGGGAAGATCATTTCTCACGAGTGATCCAATTCCGGACAGGGGAAGCTATTAAAAGCCACACAGCAGACTGAGCAGTGCCGGGAACTGGAGCAGTCGAGCTTACTGGGCCGTCTAGTGTCCAACAAGCTGACAAACATCAAAGCGCAAGCAGGTTAACAATTATGTAAACGCTTGTCAGCGAACAAGCGTTCGAGAACGCTCACGGGTGGGAGTAGCGGGGGAGTGTGTAAACTGTCGGCCGGAATGTAGCTGAAAGCGGGGGGAGAGGCCAATAAAACACACAAACAGACATCTAATCCGGCTTCATCCGAAACAGGCCGATGGACGCGTTTACAACCTTATTACTTTATGGCTGTAACCATTCAACCTCCCTCAAACGAGGGCCCATAGAACAGGGTTCCCCCGTAGCTTATTTGGAGCGGTTAGGCAGGATTTTGGGGTATCTTCTAGAAAATGTTAAACGACGACTGCTTGCGGGCCTGCGGGAAATGAAACAACAAAACCTTGTCTTCATCTCCACCTTTTGGCACTCAATAAAAGATGGCAATCGGGTGTCTTTTTGGGGCCGTCTTTGTTTTAGGGAAGAGCTCTTGGAAAGTGGATGTCATGCAACACAAAAAACCGCAGTAAAACCAAAATATAGGAGAAACAAAAAGAAAACATCTCCGGTCCAGGTTAGGATTTTGGCGTTTGGCATGCTTACGCGTGGTGTCGCTTTGGACGTTTAATTTTATTGCTATTCTATTTTATGAGTTCGCCTTTTTTATGTGATCGTTGGAGTGGGGTTTTTTGTTGTTTTTGCAAATTTCATTACAGCCATCGAGAGGCGACCGGGAGGAACTGGCGCCCAGCGAATGTAGGTGCGTTCATCCTCTAATTCCCCAACAGACAGACGGCATTTTCTTTTTCTCAATCCTTTCTTCCTCCACTCCAAGCGATCGATCAAATTTTGGCAAGAATTTTACGACGCATCCCCGCGAAACCCGTTACTCGAGTTTTTTTTTGTTGCACATCCTCGCCAATAGGTCGCGGCGGTGTCTTATGCGATCGACGGTGTAACAACCATTTTCGAGTACCCTCATCGGGTTGGTAAATTAACACGGCTGGCTGATTGTTTTTTTTTTCTCTCTCTCTCGTTTTTGTTCTCTTCTAAAAGTTCAACAAGCCTGTTCGATTCTCGTTACGGCGAATTAGGCCCATCAATCAGTGTTGTGGTTGACCTACCTTTTTCGGTGGTTGTTTTTTTTTGTGTGTGTGTCCGATTCTGTGGACGTTCCAATAGAATGCATCTCGTGTGAGTGATAGTCGTTTGCCGTACGTAGCGTGTCGCTGCACTTGGCCGTTGCTCGAGGACGCGATGCAAATTACCGCTTCCCGGGCGTACGTCATCGTGCCAAAGCGTCGGTGTGTTAATGAAGGTTATTTAAAATTATTTTAATGTCCAGATAATGAGCTTCGGAAAAGAATGACCATGCATTCTGCTAAATATGGCGCATATTGAGACAATAATTGATGTCCTTCTATTGTGCTGTGGAATATAATTGAAAAAAAAAAAATTGTGGTTTAATTAACTAAGTTTGCAGTGAACAACAGAACATTTTGATGCATTTTTGCCTGCAAACTTCCGCGCAGTTGTAGCGTCTTCAATCCGGTTTGGCGATGTTCATCGTTAATCCCAACGGTTGACTTCATTCAATGGGTATAAATCTAATTTGAATGTCTATATTCGTCCAATCCAATTCAGTTGGCCAACTCTCATTTCCCACAGGTGACACACACACACACCATCAACCTGCACACATTTCTTTCCTCCATCTGTGCCACACAAACTGCTCGCCCGCGTGCAGATAAATTACAATAAAGAATTGACCATCGGCGAGACAAAAAACACCGGCACAAAAAAAAAACCTGCCGTCGTGGTTTGACCAGTTTCCAGCGAAAGCGAATGCTCACCCCAATTTCCTAAACGATCGCCCAGAAAGATCGCAAATTTTCATCGATTGGTTCCGGTGCTCGACAGGTTTTTACTGCCGTTTCCCTTAAAATGGCTACTAAAAATATCTAGCCGCGGTACCACGGCCAGGCTTTCGAACGGCCTGGCCTCCCTGGCCCGCCCGTTTGATCTTTATGCGCTCAATTTATGCACGGCATCAGGAATGGGGTCCAAACTTCCTTTTTTTTTTTGTTCATGGTTAATCCAACACCGCCCTATCTCCTCCCACCAGCCGCGGGCCGTACCGCTCTAATGGCTAGACAGCGCTCGGTTCGGTTGCTTTCTTTCATTTTCCCTCCCGGCTCATTGTTTTTAGTCATCCGAAGCCGCTAGCCAACCTTGCTTCCCCCCCCCCCCCCCCCTCCCAGACCCTCTCGTAACGATACCTAGTTGAGGCAGAGATTGGACAAGATCGCCACATTTCGGTATGCTCCAGTTTAAGGCAGCACATGCTCGTTGTTTTGGGTTGCGGGTCCACCACATACTGCCCTGCCCTGCATGGGTATGGCCTTGGGTTTGCTGTTGTTTCTTTTCCTAGCGATCGTCTTGCTTGCTGGAAAGGGGCAAACAAATGTAATGAAATAAAATTCAGGCTCTTTATGCACATCTGGTCGAGGAATGGTGTGGTTTGCGCGTACATTGCTCGCGATCGTGGTACGGGAAGTGGTACGGGAAGCACTTATTGATGCCTTTTCTTTAATGTGGCGAAAGGTAGTGTAGCGCTGCAACGAGGTGAGAAGGAAAGAAATTCACCCCCAATTTTAATGCGCCACACGTCAACTCGCGTACGGGCTGGGGTTGCGTTTTTATGGATCGACACGTTGGGTATCAAGGTCAGGGAAGCGTGCAGGATTGTTCGCCTTTCCCACGAGGGGATGATACACTAATGAACAAATGTAACCAGAACTCAACAATTCACCAATGAACATCACAACTTCATTACTTGGGTAGTTTTTTATTGGAAGATTTAAACGCAACGCCAATAAGGTCATAATCAAGAACTTGGAATTGCTATTTGAAATTGAGCAATTAATTGGTAAACAAACAAAGGCAAAGGTTTACCTGAATAATGGCTACCGGGCGAAGAAAATGCCTCATTTACTTCACCGAACGACTGCAATTCCAACGTCAAATTCCAAAGCGCGCAATGCAAGCGGAAGAACCCTTTTAGAAGAACTAGGACAATGGCCTCGACCGAACGTGAAACGTGGTTCCTTCCCTTAAGGTTACTTACTGATTAGCGGCTTACTAGGTTGGTTTGGCTCTACCGCTACATGCCTGATTGGCCAACCGCATCCTTCTTCAACTCCGACGCCTACCCCAGTCCCATTGCTTTCGCGCTGGCCAATATGGCCCTCCCGATTGCCCTTCGCCAGTTCAAAGACGAAATTAGACGCCACAATGGACAATGTTGTTCGTCATTATCTCTCCCGACGATGGATTGTGTGTGTGTGTGTGTTTGTGTCAGACCACGATCCGATTGTTTGTTTGCTGTTGTTTCTTCTACTTCTTACCCCCATCAACCAGAAAGAGGCCCTCTTATACGGTCATCCAAACGCCTCGCAAGCGGTACCGATTTCCGTGCCCAATTCTACCGCGCCCGCGCTCAGTCCCGAGAAGAATGTGCTGCAAAGAAACATGCTGCAAACAACGGCTACTACTGCTGATGATGGGTACAAAATAGCAGCAGCCCGAGCGCCAAAGAACAAACCTAATAAATCAATCATACTGCGAGCGCACGCGGGAGAACCGTGATGGATGAGGAGAGAAAAAGCTTCACCATCGATCGAAGAAAAGCGTATTCGAAGCGTGTGCGTGTGTGTGTGTGTGTGTGGACGCTTTCTTTAACTTCTTCTTGTTTACCGATGTTCCGCCACTCTGTTGATGAAAGAATCGTTCGGTTTCGCTTCCCGACGCTTCCCCACACACGCGCGCGATTCCCTTTGGAAATTCTGGAACAGCACTCATTGGGAACGCGAGGGCCCATCATCCCACACCCGCGCGATCGGCCCGGATTTATTTCTAGCGCTGCTCGAATGGCCCACTTCGCTGCTCAGGGAAATGGGCAGGAAGTGGCGACGAGGCGAGTGGAGTGGAGGGCGCCAACCGTATGTTCTTTTCGTGTTTGGCCCAATGACCGGTGAGTGTCTACGCAATATAAACACACAGCCCGCACGTGGGTGGTGCAAGGGGATGGAAGGAAACGGTACCACCGGATGGATGCACACCGAGTGGCGCTACTGGGCCACAAGAATTCAGAAAGAAACACACGGTGTGCGAGCGATGTGTGCAATTTTGACAAAACGACTACTAATGAGCCCTCGATGATGGTCCTGTTAGGCCTGGTCGATTCTATTATCTTCGGGCGCATTGGTTCCGGTCGAACGAAAGGGAGAGGCAGACACGCCAAGATGTGGGAAAACGTGTGCCTTTCCTTGCCTCTGTCAGCCTCTGCTTCTCCCATATGAGGATAGAATTGGGTTATCCGATTGGGCGGCAAAGAGTACCTAAAGAGTGTGTGTGTTTGTGCTTTTGGGGCAGCGATATTTTTGCAACGCAAATCTGCTGCCGAGAAAGAATGAAACAAGCGCTATCTTTGCTGGCACAATATTGATTCAACCTGGTGGTGCAGTGTGGTTTTATTTGGCGGAATCCAAATTCCAATGTTCTTTGGTTTAGCTTGCTAAATAGCAGAAGATCATGGGAAAATCGACAAACAAAACAAACACACCCTGGGATCGATAATGGATAATGGATTGAAGATCGGATTACTTTGTTCTTAATGTTGAACAATCTTTTTGAATTGTAGTAATATTAGGGCGCGTTAGAGCGTCGATCGGCCCATTCGGGCGGCTGTGTTTGATGTACAAATTAAACGTAATTGAAATTTGTAATAAAAAAGGCTTAATAAGCAACCTTTCCTACACACTTTGCATACATTCTGGCGTTTGAGTTGAAGCATTCTTTTTCTCTGTATCGTTTCGCTATCAACCACTTAGCGTCAAACGTATCAAACCCCTCTCGGGACAAAGGCACCCATTTGGCACACATTGGCCTCACAGCTCTCAAAAGGCATCTCCAGCTCAATAGATACTTTGCTGTGGCTTTGTTTTAGAGCCTCGACTGAAAAAACTTGACCCTACTCCTTCAACAGAACACATCCACGATTGAATGCTTCATTTTTCCGCACAAACACACACACACACACCTTGTTTACACACGTCTGCCAACGGTCCCACGTCAAATGGCGAGCGCGCGCCCGATCTTCAAACCCCTAGCACCATCCTTTTGTTCGCTATCGGGCACCCGTCATCAGCGTGTTATTGTTAGACCGACGACGACGACGACGACGGTGAGATTGATTGCAATAAATCTTCGCTTCGTCAGCACGCGGAGCCCCCACGCGCGATGGACCGGTATTAATGTTCTCGCGAATAGAGGTTAGAGCATCTTCTTTGAGATGCTCACGTTTTGGTCTACGGGGGCCGTGTGTGTGCTGCTGAAATTATTTATTTTTCATTTGCCATCCACCCGTCAAGAGACGGGTTAGTGGTTCCAGCCCGACGTGGTACCGGTAGGTCTGGCCGACCAGGTGAATTCTTCATCAACGCTCAAACGGCGAATGGAGCTTCTGGATGGATAGGGGGACACGATCACTCGTGGTGCGATTTTTATGGGAATCCTAATTTTATAGCCCTCCTACCGCACGTCGATCGATATCTAACACATTCCAATTTGAGCATTAAAACTCCTACCATTGTGGTCATTGTGGAAAAGGGCACTCGGTTTCAACCGGGTGAAGATCGTGAAGATCAATACTGTGTGTGTGTTTTTTTTTTATTGCGATTGCTTAGATTCATCAAATCACAGGAAGAAGGATAGCTAAAGCGAACCAGTCAATGATGCTAATCTTGCTTTGTATGGCGACCTTGCCATTGTTAGACGAGTAGTCGGCGGCGCAAGCAGACTTCAGCCAGCCGGTTGGCCGTCAATAGACATATTGTTCAGATGTAAATTAAATAGCGATCATTAGATTAAACCCTCTTCCCTTTTGCGAGCAAATCGATCGATTCAAGCACCGTCCGCTTATTGATTCAATTGAATCGTGATCCATTATTGCATGGCCGACCGATCATTGATTGACCGAAGGTCTTACTGTATCTTTTTCCCCATTTTCTTTCCATCCATCTCGATTTGCGTACAGCTGTTGTTGCGCAATCGATTTACCATCGGATCGTGCAACTCATCATCGCCAAGGAGATAAAGCTTATTGGATTATCTTCCCTTTACCGATCCATTTAGGGATCACTTCCTGCATAACAATCAGTGTTGTTACCTTTGTTTAATCGAATTCCTGCTTGCCGATCGTGGAAAACCCCCAAACCACACGTATCTTCCCCACAAATTGCACGCATTTTCGCTTTCGCTAATCAAACACACACACTTCCGAGACGTCCAGACAGTAGCCCTGCAAAGGCGCTGGTAGTTCCCAGTAACAATCTGCATCAAACTTTCTCGGCCCCATCAGACCCCTACCAGTGGGCTGGGAATAATCATCACGCCGGATCGAAATTTACCAGCTCTCGTTTTAAGGGTTTTGAGTAGCGCCGACCGTGAGCAACGCACACAGAAAAAAGCACGTAAATCTCCCATAAGCAACGGGGTTTGCGGGGGTAAAAAGTCGGCCACCGCGGTACCACGATTTGTGTCGATTAATACGAATTAGTGGCAATATTGCGCACCGCACACAATTGGATCCCATTTCGGGCGGGCATAGGGGGCAGTCAGATCGAAACTATAATCGCCTTGATCCGTGATCCGCACGCGGGGAATTAACCGCGATCGAAGGACCAATTAGGGTGCTGTTTATTAGTAGCTGCAGCTAAAGCCTAAAATCGACTGGGGATGATGATGATGCTGATTGGGGCCGAATGCTAGGCGCGCGTTGGCTAGCCCGACAGATTGGTGATGTACTTTCCAATTGGGAGATAATGAGTGAAACTTGGGAAGCTTTTGATAGGGCTGGAGCAGAAGTTTCCCTTTCGGTGGATTTCTACGAAATACCCGTTTTAAAGCGAGATCCGGCGAAACAAGCTCAAGTTGACAGTTAATCTTAAATCTGTGTTTTGAATTTAATCTTTTCTTTACTTTTGAACTTACAAGAAATTGAATTGTCCCATAGCTTCGTTCGATTCTCAATACTGCTCTCAAGTTCAGTTCGCCCCGGTTTGGTGTGCAAATGGTCGGTTTTGCGCGCATTCTGCGACAGTGGTTATTGTACAGCGGTACGCTCCACCGAACCATTCACTCGTCAGTGGCGTTTTGCACAACTTTCTCCGCTTCGTTGCACCGACCGCAAGACCGCATTGGGATTTTCGCTTCGCTTTGGTTTCGTTTTGTACAAAATTGGGATTCCACTGTCCAGTGGGAAAAACTAATTGCCTTAATTTAGCCGAGCGAACCAGTAACAGAGCAAAGGCTCGAATTCGATACGGGTAATGTGCTGTTTGAAGGAGGATGGGGGTCTATGTCCCCGGACGGAAGGGGGTTTGGTGGTTGCGCTGGTTGACGCTTCACTTCCCGCTGTGGGAAGCTTCGTGCTCGCTTTGTGCATGAGCCTGTGCCGCCCGCCCGTTCGTCAGCCCAGCCTGCACAGATCGTGCCTGGGAGATGAGAATTTTCGATTACGAATGCAGCTCTGCTTAACCTGTGATTTTCGTTCGTTTCGAGTGCAAACCCATCTCACCGCCCTTTCCCCCTTTTGAAGGGAAAGGCCCAGCGGGTCAGATTTAACGAGGCAAAGTGCAGCGAATTCTTGTGCGAAATTCTTGCCCCCAACGCGCCAACACAAAGGCCCGAGATGCCATGACAGTTTATGAAGGATCGCTGACTTCCTTGCGGGGTTGGCGGGGACCGGCGAGGTTGAGGGTACACGGGTGTGAAACGTGTCAGCCACCAGTCGGTTGTGCCCTCACGATTATGACAGCTCATTTGCTCGTTCGTTTACTCCTGCTTAACCTCAATCGCACCCATCCACCCCAACAGCACACCGGGGCGGGTGCTCGGCTAAGCGAACCGGACACAAAAGCGACACCTTACAAGTGGTTAAGTAATCCCTTGATCTCCTTGGGATAACGAGATGGGGGCAGCAAAGCGGGAGAAGAAAAAAAATGCAGCAACAGGTGCATGTGCAACGGGAAACCACCGGTGCCCGGGAACGATTAACAACCGAGCCCCTTCGAGGCAGGTGAGTTGAAAGGCCGCCAGAATGGGCCGCGGGAAGCGATTCCGGCGGGTGATTAAACTGCCACCCCGCTGTCACCGTGTTCGTACGCCCCCGGTCCGGATAGCTGTCACTCTCGTCTCCGGCGCCTTGGCTGACGCAAGAATGCGAGCAGAGTGAAAGGATTTACGAACATTGCCCTGTTGTCCAGTGTGCCAGAGTGTCGTCCAGATGGACAAATTTTGAAGAATTGTACTGAAAATTGAATGCACCCCACGCCCTCCAGTGTGTGTACCTTGCGGGCGGCATTCCAGTAACGGTTATACCAACAAAAGGTAATCATCATACAAAGTGTCGATCGGGATCCGAGGTTGATGGGCTGCCTGCTGCTTCAATTCCCATGTCCCGTGTCAGAAGCATTAATCTGACAGTTACTGCCTGATGTTGGTCGTTTCGACCGTCCTTCACGAAAGCACCCGGGAAGACGACTCCCGGCTCTTCCACCATTAATCATGTATGATTTATTGCCAGCTATCTGGAAATGAATAAACGATTTATAACACTTAATTATTAGAGTCTAAAATTGGATTTCCACGGATTCCTCCCCCAAAACGGATCATTTAACCCGTACGGTGTGGTATCTTGATTCCGAAGCGATTGGATTCCAACCATCCATCCCATCAAAGGTCTTTGTTTTACCTTTTTTTTCGGGAAGCTTATGAATTTGTATTACCCATGACGCTCGGTGAAATGATGTTACGGTTCGGTTGTGCCGCTGATATATTTAGCTACCCTGCTCTCGAGGCGTCAATGCGCGACGAAACGGTCAGGCCTTTGCCGTTGGATGTTTGCCCATGGCCTGCCCCACGAGGACGCCGCGATCCAGCCAGCGGAAGACATTACAGTTGAATGGCCGACGGGTTTCCGAGCGCTTAGATAGTTAATTAACCTAAACTACGCGAAAGGTCACGATCGAAACGATCGGCCTTTACCCGGGGGCCGCACGGACGCTGTGATGACCGTTTAATGCTGTCCGCGCGCTCTTGTATCGCATGTTGATGTTCAACATTTCAACATTGGACGTTGGTCGTAAAGCAAAGAGCGATGCTGGCAGCAGCAGCAGCAGCAGCAGCATCAGGGGTAATCAAATATTTCACAATGCACGCGACATTTACGAGCGTATGTCCTGGAGATGAATCTTTATCCAAGGGAGAACCAAAGCCGGAGGAAGCGGAGAACGAAATAGAAGAAGGAGGAGATAACATTAGCCACGGAAAGTAGGAAAAAAACGACTACATCAGGTGCATAGAGCAGGAGGATGGCCAGCATCGGTGAATGGGCTGTCGGCATGCTAATTACGAACCGTGTGCTGTGGGGGCCCGACTTTCGGAGTGGTAGATGGTTGGGGCCGTCTGCTTCAAAGCTACCCGGGTGAAAAAAGGGGCCGTTGCGGGATGCAACACATAATAACATGTGTTATTTTATGCACTGTTGAAGCGTGTCCGGGAGGCTGGATAAGTATGTGCGCCCGAGCTTCGGGTGCAAAACCTCGGACAGCGCGCGAGGCGTTTAGCGCGCGAAGTGCGTCTATCCCCTGGGACCGTTGGCGAGTGGATCAATGGAGGATCAATGTCGCTCCTCCCGGGCCGTATCGTATGGTACGCTGGCATGCAACTATGTCGGGAAAGAGTAATGAATCTCGGGACGTTGAGTGGTAATTGATAGTGGCATGATCCACTTTTGGCAGGTCCGGCAGGAATGCTGTTGCACGCACGCACCGGCACAACCGCTGGCACGAAACCGAGAAACGCGCGTGCGAGCTAGGTACGGTACGGTGAGCTTTCGTGTGCGAGCGCGTGTACACAATTTGTACAAGTTGTAGCCGTTTTTCTTTCCACAGTTCAGTGACTTTTTCGCGGTAATGAAAGATCACTAGGAAGCTCTGCTAGGAAGTTGTTGGGAGCGGAAAAGCTTGTCAGATTTTGTCAGACGTTGTGACAGATGCTGAGGACATTTCCTTGTTGCCAGAGTATTAAGTGCAGTAGATCAGTCCAAGGAAGTTCGGATTGTCATTAGATGCACTTAATCACACCGGTGACAGTGTCATTCCATTTTGCTAGAAATTTCATTAAGAGGCCTTCAATAGACTTCAATGCTACTGTAAGACATCTGCAAAGACTAATGATGGTTGTATTCGTCCCATCCGGAAATCATTAATCCGCTCGGGCCCTCGGGTATGATTCTCGGAATACGAGAACTTCCTCCGCGTTGCCTTGAATGCGTATCTGCATACAGTTCCTCCATATCCGGAGCTCCAGACAGGCTCTGGTTGATAGATGTGTCGCGCGGTACGCTTCACTAACGGCTTCCCTGTTCCACACACACGCACCGTTCGGTATTTGGATTAGGATGTGAATGATGAAGCGTTACCGTGAGGGCGCGATCACTGCTATTTGGAATGAAACAAATCGCTCGAGCGTGCGTCAGCAACGTCGATTCTCCAAACGAGGAAGCATCATTTTCTCACCCGTGGTAGGAAGAAGTTGATAAGCGTGGAATACAAGCTCATTTCAGTAGCAGCAACAGCCTTGCCATGTGAAATGTAGGGCTTTCGGAGGCTGTTTTTTTTCGGGCAGTTAGCTAAGATTAGCCACCGGCCGAATGATGATCACCTTGAACTAGAAATCTGAATTCCGGGCGGGTGCAGAACCTTGTTAGCCGTTTCCCACTCAATCCCTTGTCTTTCTACGTCTCCCAAAGATGCAAACAAAAGAACTCCCAGCACGGTTGGTCAGCTTATCTAAATTAATCAATTGATAGTTCGTTGCTGCTGCTGTAACTGTACTGTTTCCCCTTCCCTACTTAGGCTCTGCTTCTCGCTGCTTTATTGGTGCACCGATTTCCATTGAAATGAGGTGGCTGCTTTCGTGCAACAAAAGCTCCGTTCAATTAAAAGAAATTAAGAAAATTCACTCCACCAAAAAGCAACCCGGAAGATAATGGTGGGGCTCGATGACGCTCGAGACCAAGATTGGACGATTAGCGCGCGCTCCTGCACTGCTGCTCGATCGCTCTTCCGATCCGTACCGTTTTCGAGGTTGGTAGCAAAATAGTCATAAAATTGTATTTTATTTCGCGAGCCGGACAACATCCGGCCCAATGATCGGGCACTTCCTCTGGCTAGAGCCGTAGAGCGCTCTCCAGCTTTGCCCGCGAGCGCTTAAAGTCGAACGCAAATTATACGGTACGGTGCGGGATGGATCTGGATCGCATGGGCTAGCAGCATTGAACTTTGGCTTCGATTTATCGTTTAAAGGTTACGTATTAAAGTGCCCGCACACACACACACACGCGCGCCCAGTTGCGCTCGATGGGTGGTGGTGTGATGGCGCTACCGTATTTTTAGTGCCGGGGTGAGAGGTGGCAATTTCATTGCTAGGAAATGATTGCACGCAGGAGATAGGGTACTAAATCGTTACTTACCGCTCCAGATTAAGATGCCCGGGCTGGGGCTCAGCGATCCGGGTCCTTCCTGTTCCTTCACACCACACCGCACAGATCGTTCGTAAGGGCATCAGCGCACAACACACGCCCACAATGCGTCAGAGGGCAGGGACCGCGAAATGTACACCGTTCGCTCGGGTGTCATTAAGCCCTTAAATCCGAACGGTGGGGGGAAGTGATATCGCCTGGTACATCGCCGCATGGGCTTGGTGATAATTTCTGCGCCTGCACACACACACACACACACACACACACACACACACACACACACATATACACATACCATGTAGAGGCTTACGTTTACGGACGATCTCATTAATCAGAATGTGGCAAATTATTAGGTAGCGGTCTGGCTTTATTGGCGGTTTTGCGCTCATCATCACCGGCACGAATGCGCGTGCTAAGGAGGAGCCGGGTCAAGAACGGAACGGAGCGGCTCTGCTGCAGCTGCCGATGATGATGAACATGATGATGATGATGGACGGAATCGGAGATAAAAACATAAACGGATCACACGCCGCAACGCCGAGTATCGGGTTCGTGTGGCTCATCTGGGCACACCCCGCAGCGGGTGGTTAAAATTCCACCCTCTCCGCACTCGAAATGCACTTTCGAATGGTATAAAAATAAATAGAATATAAAAGGGCAACGGCGCCATCGCGCGTGGCCTGCTGCATCGCTCCGTTGCCCATCGGCCAATCCGTTCCGGTGGCGTAATGAGCGGTTTGGAGGTAATTCAATCACACTTGATTTCAATTGTCACGTCACGCCAAGGTTGTTATGGTCGTGTGATGTTATCTGCCCCTTTGGTACTCACTCTCACCGTGTGTGTGTGTGTTGTTATTGTCTTTTTTCCTCATTATTTTCCTACGGAATCTTCACGACCACGAAAGGGTTCTGCCACAGAATGCCGCCGGCCGTACGGGAATGGGAATAATATATATTTATTTTGTGATGCTCCACCAGACACACACACACACACTCTTCCGTCGCATGGAAGCTCCCAACAACGTCGTTGTTCTTTGCTTTTATCGCAAAAAATAAATCGAAATCACAATTGCCATTTTACGGCTGAGGTCATAATCGGGGCATCCAATGGGCTCCAGAGGCTCCGGGGGGGCTCGGCTATAAAATTGACGTTGCGGCCGTCGATGCACTCGACCGCCGTAATGATGATGGAAATGTGCGGTAAAGCTCGGTGGGAAATGCGGTCCCGGGGTGCCATCGAGCAGGGTTAGGCACAAACGGTGGCAAACTACGCTAATGATGATGGGCACAATTAATTGGCTGCGGAAATATAATATTTTAAAGTAATCAATTATCGTAAATATATTCGATCGAAGCTTGGCTACGGGACCGGGAGCCGATTGGCAAGCTGCAAAGCCAACGCGAAAGTCGCGAAGCGAGAATCCAATTTGTTGACCACCTAGCGAATGAATGAAACACACGGTCTACATGCCTCAACGCGGTCCATATCAATCAACCGTAGCCCGGCGTAGCTGCGGCATGGTCTGCCCACGTGGTATGTGTAGTGTCCGGTTTATGGCAAGATTTATAAACTGGAGCATCACCACGCGCTGCTCGTTCGCGTTTATTGAAAAACGGTTTATTGATGATGTTGAACCATCGGGGATGGAATGTGTTGAAAATCAACGCAACAGCCGCATGATGCTTCCCATGGGAAAATGGAGTGACTTGGGATTTACGAGGGCGTACTCGGTCTGGTGTGTGCGCGCGCACACACACAAACTACAACAAACGGCAACTAACAAATGCTCTTTTCGTCTTCCTTTCTTGCTCTTCCAATTACAGCAAACAATTATCCATCATGACGCAAACGAGTCGCCTGATAGTGCTGGTCTGCCTGCTGTCCACCGTGGCGGCCATTCCCGTCCGTCAAAGTCAGCTCCTGTCGGCGATGCAGCGACAGTACGAGGCCCGCGCCGCCAAGGAAGCGGGCTACCTGCAGGAGCTGGAAGCTGAGCCCACCGGACAGGAGCCAGAAAGTGGCAAGGTGTCTTCGAACGGGGAAGCCGAACAGAGCAGCACCGCTGACTCCAACATTCGTGAGCCACTACTTCCGATTACGTTACCGCTGCCGAATCTGCGCAAGAACAAGATGTTGGGCTACTTTGGGCTGTACTCTCCGGCGGCGCTAAGTGCGGCAGCAGCTGCGGCTTACGCTCAACCCTACGGCTATCCGCTGTATCACTCGATGCTGGACTACTACGACGACTACCTGCCGGTGGACAACTATCCCAGCCTAAACATGCTGGCCAACATGCAAACCTACCCGCAGAATGTCTACGCCAACATGGCGAACGGAATGGGCTCGTACCAGACGATGAGTAACCTTTCGCCGAACCTTCAGCAACAGCTCAACAGTCTCGTACAGCAGCAGCAGCAGCAACAGCAGCAGATTGGACAGCAGCAGCAGCAGCAGCAACAACAGGCCACGAACCCGCAGCTCGCCAACTTGGCTGGTTTGGATGCGAATGCTGCTGCGCTCGGCAGCTTCCAGAGTCTCGCCGCCAGCTTCGCGGCCGGTAATGACAACTTCCAATCGCTGGACGATGAAGACATCCTGTCCCGCCACAGCCAGGCTGGCCGTCGTCGCCCGGCAGTGAAGAACTCGCCGATCTACTACATCCGACTGCCCCCGACGCCGTACATGTTCGTGCCCGGTGTTGGCTACATCTCGCAACCTCCAACGATCCAGCCGATGGCCGCACCGGTCCCACAGTATCCGCAGCTCGCACCACCACCGCCAGTGACGATGAGTCCGTTCTACCAGCTGCCCATTAACTTCGTGTCGAACGGCAAACCCTCCGGCATTTACCAGTGGAACGGTGCGCCGGCTGCTCCGGCGGTACCACCGCAGCCTGCCTTTGCCCTGCCGTACCCGCGCCCACAGCGACCCGCCTTCGCACCGTCACCGTTCATCCAGGACTCGAAGATTACGCACCTGAAGGGTCCGTTCCTGTTCAACGGCCGGCCGGAGGAGATTTTCCTGCTGCAAAACACCTTCAACCCGCTCTACCAGAGTCCACTGAACTCGTACTATTAATGAGCGTGCGACCAGAGAGTGCAGGTGGACCAGCGCGAAACACTCACATCCGCCATGTGGACTTAGGGGGAGTGTCCGGGATGGTTATAGCAAACGCATTTGGCAATGAAGGGCCAGCTTAGCGGCATTACTGCAATATCACGATTATCATGCAAAACTTTACACAAACACATTCACACGTACACTATACAACACTGCGATCGACATTTGAACGATCGGCACTGATCGAGGTGGGTGGCCCCCCTTGCGATAACACATACATACTATTGTTCGATTAGGCTTAGTGTGGATTAGCCACTTAAGGAAGCAAAAAGTGAAATACTAGGAATAGACTAAGCGTCGCTAGGCACTTTCGGTACCGTACCATTCGGTTACCCGGCCCACTAGAGGATGCTTGTGGTGTAAAATGACTTACTTGGAGAAACGTTTCATCGATGGGGGAGAAGCTTTTTGCTGCATCCTTACTTACCAGTGATGCAAACAATCATTTTTGAGCTACCTACTTTCGAGGTGCTTAGCATCGAAATTTAGCTAAAAAGGTGTTAGCGGGAGACGTATTGCCATCTTCCCGCGCCAAGGCCTCCATCGATGGAACGTTTCTTCGACACGACGGTATTTATCAGTAATGTAACGACAACGAGAAGCGAAATGAATGCAAAACAATACTCGTACTTGGATCGTCAAACGACTAGACAGCAATCGGGACTAGTGATTTAGCGGAGGGTTAAGTAAATTTGATTTAAAGAAGTAAAAATAAATTAAAAATAAATAAAAAGCACAACGCCAACAAATGGAGAAAGCATTCGGCGTACGAATTTGTTTGTATTGAGAAAGAAATGTGTGCTGAAACGAGATTTTGGTAAGATTTAATTGTAAATCCAAAGATTGGTACACCACAACGAATACAACTCCGGTGGAATACAATGGAACCAGTGGCGGATTAACAGGAAGGGAGACCCTAAGCGGTCACACGATTGTAAGCCTTTCTGGAGTGTTGAGCGATCAATTGATTACTAGAGAAGGATTAAAAACTAAATTTACTTATGTGCGGGGTCCCTTTTTCAGGGGTCCTACAAACCTCGGGGTCCCACGGGCTTATCCGGGCTTATCGACACTTGGCCTCGCCCGGAGATTAGAATAACAAGGCTGATGGGTTCGTAAAATTTATTATACTTTTCATTAGGTTTTTCAATTAAAACATTCGTTAAGATTTTAAAGATTCACTATGTTTTGGTAAAACTTAGATTTACCAAATTCTAAAAAATCGGGAATGAGTTTTATTGTTTTCTGGTATGATATTATGGTCTGTAGAAGTGGTTTTCAAAACTCTTTCCCGGTACGCCATGCTTTCTTTGTATTGAACTGGTATTTATCAACAGAACGGATAGCCGGACAGCCGGAAAAAGGGTACTGAAAAAAACGGCGTTCTACTGTATGCGAGAAAAAAACACAAAAATTCACCACCGGCAAGCTGTTCTAACACGCCTGAAAGTAGATAATATTTAGCCCCTGAAGTTAGATAGTGCAAGAAAGTCGCATTAGAACAAAACGCTTTACCAGCTGGAGTCTGAAGCGTTTGAAGCGTTTCTGGAAGTGAAGGGCTTGTAATGCAGATTGCATAACTCCTACTAACTGAGGGCACAGTGATGTACAAAGGTTTAGCGAACAAATTGAATAGTTTCGCAAATTTCCGTTTGATTTAGAATGAAATTTTTTAATTTGACGATTTGAATATTATTTTTATCTATCAAATGCAAATAAACTAATTATTTTAGAATTGCATTTTTCTATGTTACATAAAAAATCATGTTTCAATTAGTGTATTGTTGAATACGAATTACATATGTCTTGCTACGGGAACTAAGTGATACATTCTTCTTACCTCAACATACCTTCATAAAGCAAGAAAGGAAACAAACGCCCCACGCATGTAATTATTATCGCTCCCAGCAAACGTTAAACCGTGCTCGCTTCCCATGCTACCACGGCAGTTCCATTCGTTGCCGTTGCCATCCTCATTCTCTGTTTTTACATTTTTGCGCGTTTTGCCTTCGCTTTGCGTGTTTGTGCAGCCTTCCAAAAACACTTTACACAACCACAGACACACACCGTTTGTGGGAGAACGGATGCTATGTTTTTTTTTTGTTTCGCTTCTGTTTGTGGAACCGATGCCGCAGTTTCGAGCGTGCCGGTTTTGGCCGGAGCTTGCGCAGAACGCCTATTTGGTGCAATCTACCTCCCGCACACATGATGGAAGGCGCCTTTCGCATTGCGTTCGGACCGTTCAGTGCTGGTGGTGGTGCTGGTGCGAAGAGACGCCTGACTGGCCGGGCTAAAAATAATGCCCCACATGCTCGTGATTGCACGCGAGCCGGGTGATTCTTTCACTAGTGACCATGCGGACGGTGAGCGATAGATAGGGGAGTTAGTGTAGTTTTTTTTTTCATTTTCGTGCGCTGTTGTGATAAAGTGTAGCAAAGTGTTCAGCCATTGACGGTGTAACGTGCTGATAAATATTAGTCAGCGATAAAACGGTAGCGTGGCAATACTAATGCGCTAAAAGTAAACGGGAAGAAACCGCCAACAAATAAAATCTCCCTTCGGTTACTTCACACATTGCAACGATGCACACAATAAGTGCATCTTGTAAATAAACGCAAACGCTCACAAACACATACACACACCCTCTTGCAGAACGACATGCAGAAGTGCATCTCGGTCAGTAATGTTACTGTGTGTAAACGGCTGTGGGTGAGCTTGTAATGTGTTTGTGCTAACCATTCGGCCCCTTTGTCAGGCGTGGTGATGCTGCCAACAGCAGCGGTGTCTGCTACGTCCGTTTGTGGTGCGGTAATGAGCAGTACGCAGCGAAGGGTACGATTTGTTTTGTATAGAGTGGAGGCGCACACACAAATTACCCGAGCAACCCCAACTTCAGTACAACTTATTATAGCCCACCCTCCACCGCTAGGATGACCGCTCGGTGCCTAATCTTCCCTGTCCGTTTTGGAGTCCTTCGGCGTAGCTTCTGACTCACGAAAGAGCGACACAGCCTGTCCTGCTCTTGCCCTTACGTTTTTGGTGGAGCTGCAACCTTCAATACAGTGCTAAGCCAACGAACCCCCAACCCTCCCGCAGCCCCCGCACGACAACATCCACCGACGGGCATTGTGATGGTGGTTGTGAAAAGATGTTGTTTATGCCAGTGGCACTCAATCGAATAATGGTTTTGTTGAACGCTAGAAATTATTGTTTCATTAAACATGATTTTTTATTCCTATCATATGTAACTCAATACAGCTAAACCTATCGATTCATGCTTAGTTGTGTGTAATTCTTCAGTTTTTTTATGTGATTTGAACAGATTGATACAGTGGCAAAGATACGAATTGATAGTTCACCTGTAAAATGGAAATCACTATAAATTAAATTGAGATTTTCATTAAACATACTTTTGAATTTTATACTACAAAAACATCGCTAAACGAGACGATTACACAGTCACTGTCCCTCCACAGCACAGCAGTTGACGCCCACTGGCGCACGCTATTTACGTACGGCCGACGCGCCTATGTACGCAGCAGCTGGCTGCGCCACCAGTACGGGGGTACGTACAATTACACTCATTGCATGGGGTAGCAGCATGATGTTCGAAGGGGGTTGACTCGAAAGTAACATACATACCATTTCAATGCGCACCGCGACCATTACCCAGTGCAGTGCGCGAGCGAGAAACCAGTGGTCCTCCGTCAGTGGTTTCAGCGCGGTCGACCGTATTCGCGTGTGTGCTCCGGGCCAGCAGCAGTGTAACGCACATCTGACAGTTTCGCGCAGCGGTGGAGACGCAGCACCCGGACACCCAACCCCAAGCGTGTTGCGCTCGCTGGTGAAGGAAGCATCTTCTTTGCAAATATAAATATTTGCCTGACTGCCTTCAAATTGTAACGCGTGTTTCTTTTTGTTTTGTGTGCTGCTCCATGTGTGTGACTGTTTGCTAGTGAGTAGTTGCCGTGTTAGAAGCATCCAGGAAGGAAGTGTGCACGGGCCTAACTTCTAACTAAGCCCGCTCCCTGTGTGGTGGATGAGTGGTGAAGTGATTCGGTGCATGTTCGTCCGAGAAGGTGAAGGTGTGAATTTATCCGTTCTGTGCTTGCTGTGGAAAGAAAAGAAAGGTGTTGAGTTTAGTGCGCACTGGAACGCATTTCTGGAAGATCCTGCCACTACTAGGCAACGCTTCCACGGCTCAAGGTTTTACAGCACGCGCCGATCATAGTGTTCACAGTGTGTTCGCGAGGCGGCGTACATTGCCGATTCGGCACGGGAGAAGTGTTTGTATAACGCGAACGCGTACCACCTTAGAACCGAAGTGCCCGAGGTTGCCGTTGATTGTTGATTGTACACGGTGACGTGCCAGCGGACGTGCCGAATATTCCTTCGCTTTACGGCGGTGTCTGCATCGAAGGCAGCCGAAGGTAGTGGTTTGCAACGCGACGTTGCATAAATCTGTGCAAAGAATGTGCCAAGACGGTACTGGTGCTGCTGTTGCTGTTGCTGGTGCCGCGAGTGTACAAAGAATCGGCCAGGTGAAAGCAAAAGCTTCATGCTGAGGTGCGTACAGCCTGTACTGACGGTCCTTTCGAAAAAAAAAAACACACACACACACCACAACAACAGCGACCGAAGAATCGATCCAGCAAGTTCCAAAAGTGTGCTAAGAGTGAGAGTTGTTGTGCTGCGTCGTGCTGAATTGTTTGTAGCTTCGTGTCGATGCATTGGACTGTGTCAGAAATGATTGGAATGAAACGGGTAAGCAGTGTTTTGTTTGTTGTTTCTTTGCAATTCCCTATCAATTTCACCCTGACATACAAGAAAAGCCTCTACCTACTACAGGATGCATCGCAGTTAGCCTTGCAAGCGGCAGGAAGTTGTCCACTGGCTAGTTCCTGTGTGCGGTGCGTACACCAAAGTAGGCCGCGATGTGCATTTCACCAGTCGCGCGTACACTGAACCAATAATCGATACGGGAGGACGGGTTTTTTTTGGTTTATGGTACATATACCGCCCCAAGGCTTCATTCAGCTGTGGCAGTTGCCCACAGGGGCAGAAACGGCAGCAACACGCACACACACACACGCACAATCGATTGTAAATGCAGAAAGCGAACAGGTTCGCCAGTTGGGCAGCTAGACTCGGTACACGAGACGAGGGATCAGCTGTTCTCAGTGCACCATCCATAAGGAAGTGCACGATTACCTCATCCGTTGTGTGAAGCCCCATTGTAGCCAGAGCGGAGTGTGTATCTTAATGCTAACTTTGCACACATCTCCGTACTGGAATGAATGCACAGTTAATGCACGCCGTGTTGATCGCGATCGTACGACTGAGCAGATCGTTTATTTTGTTGCTACACTTACGGCTCCTTCCCGTTGCTAGTTGGTAGCAAACGGATTAGTTGTGCAGACAGAAGGATTTAGTGGCGAAAGTGAACCACTCTTGCTCCCATTTCCCGGCCCGGTAATGGAAGTCCAACGCGTGGTTGCGGGGCTTCCATTATGGCAAGGTATGCTTCACTCCACGGGGCACGGATCGTTTTAATAGAATAATCGTTGTGCTGGGTAACATTCAATGGTCCCACACAGGCACACACACAGTGAGACAAACAAAATGGGGCGGATGGAGGAGAGTAACGGATTTCAAGACATGTGTAATGCTATTTACCATCAGACGATCAGAGCCGCAGGGCCTCAGCATAGGTGCCAACAGACAGTCATCTAACTCCCCTCCTGCATGCCAGGCCTAACTAACGATCGTTTGCAGTTGGCAGGCCGCCGTAATGTAGAAGTGACGCTGGGTACCACCGGCATTACCCGATGGGGGTAATGTATCTCTTGCAGCCCACCAGCTTCCTCCGGTTTTAGTGTGTTGGGTTGCTTAGCTTCTTGCGCAACACGAACCCACTCACCGGGGGTTCCACTTCCAGCCGTTAGAGAGCTATGGCCCTCGTGTGGCATTACGGCGAAGGAAAAGTCCTCGCGGTACGAAACTCATCCAACGCAGCTGCAAATGCTGTGATGCCAGCCTTAAGAAAAAAAAACCAAAAACATTCTCGAAACATGTAGGGCCCACTCGAGACTGAAGTGAGACGTCCTTCTTACGGGGCCGTAAATCCGGGACGAGAGTAAAGTTCGTTGCGCTTATCGCCGAACCACACCGAGTGTGTGTGTTTTTGTTTTGTGTGCCTCCAAAGAGTGTTTCCATCCAAGGGATTGGCTTATCACGAGGGCTTCAGTAATCTTAGCGGTGAAGTGACGATTACTATTGAACGATCCGTGAAGGATGTACTTTGAAATGGTAAAGCGAGCCCAGAGGTGGGATTACTTTGAACTCGCTTCGGATTCATTATATCACAGAAATAAAGCAATAAAATTTGACGCTAGCTTTAAAACAAACACATATGCCTCATAACGCTGCCGAACGGCTTAGCAACGTTACGATAAGCGTCGCAGACAGCGAACAGCACGGTATACAAGAAGTACACGTCAGTACGTACAACTGCACGGTAATGATGGCGAACGTGTGTACATACCAAAAAACGCACGTTAAAACACTACTAGTTGCAGATGGTGGACGAAGGTACAAAATGCTTGCGCGCGTTAATTTCCCCCACGGCGCACGGAAAAGGTTAGAAGTCATTGCGGACCGGGGCTCTCTCGCGGGGAGGGGCCTTTCTAGAGCCATCGTTAAAACGCACAAGTACTGGCTTGCGCTCCATTGCAGAAGGATCGCCTCGAGAAGGCGGTGCGCAAGGCTAATCGCGCACCGGTGGAGCCTCCGCGTACCGTCACGTGGCCGAAAGTGGTTTGAACATACTGCGTCCTGTAATGTGCCTTTACAGCACCGAGGACGGATGAAGATGATGATGATGCTGTTGATGATTGAAAAAAAAACGTAAGCTTTCCGTGGCCGTTTGATGGGAGATGGAGTAGTGTGAGTTTCTAATTACGTTAGACCTTGAACGGCTCTCCTCTTGAGCCTGCCTGTCCGGGCAGCATCTTGGCGGCGGTTCGATGCTGTGTAATGGTAATCGGTGCTGAACAAAACGGGGTAAATGCAGCCTCCATTACCTACTCCAGTGCCAGGGCAGAGAGCAAGAGCTATCCGACATTGAACGACCGTTGGACGAACCGTATGGTCGACCGTTCTTTGTACGGGGTCGGGGTGAAGGTGAATTGGAGTGAGTTGGTTGGGTCGATTGATCTGCAGCCCGTACGCACACCGCACACTCGGATTGACTAATTGCTATGTAAAACGGGCGTTAGCAAAACTGTTCTCGTCTCACTGACGCACACTGGCACAGTGAAGCGCACAGTTTGGAAGCGAAGGCTCCACACGCCCCGATTTGCATTTAATAGGGCGAGCAACATTGCTGAAAGTCTACCGCAACTGCATCGACCACAAGGCGAGGTTTTAGGTGTGACCCGTGTGTGTACTTAGCCCAACAAGGGGACATAAATCAATTATACTTATTAAGCAGTCGCTGGGCGCTGAATCACATAGCTGACGACCAGCGTGGACCTAACAATGGTTGTTGATGGTCTTGCTGGTTATTGAAGTTATTGGTCTGGGTAAAGTGGATTGTGTACATTTCTCGATCCGATGGCAGAGGATCAGAGAGAGAGAGAGAGAGAGAGAGAGATAGAGAGAGAGAGAGAGAGAGAGAGAGAGTGAGAGGAAGGATTTAGCACATGGTACAAGTGCATGAGCTTTTGCTATTGATTTTTGAAGCGTACGACAAAGGAAAGAAAGAATGATCGTTGCTCTTTGTCTCTATGCTTCACTAGCAGTGTCCCGATTCATCAAAGATAATCGCCTTTGCTTGAATCATACAAACAATGTGTTATAAAGTTGTTTTAAGTCAACGAATCGGCTTAATAATGGAATATTGATTGAATATTTGCATACTTTCAGGCGATTACTACTTACAGTTGAGTAGCAAAACAAAAGACTCAGCAAAGAATAAATCGTCCAGTTTAGCCGAATCTCGTCGTCTGGCGAGTAAAACATTCCATTAGTCACATTGACAATAATTACCCTACTGACTCGGCGAAGCGATCCATTCAACAGGCACGTGTTATGTGAATACGTTTACACAGAACCTCTGCAGTACAAAGTCTGCCCGTTAAATTCATCCCCACGGTATTTCGCCCCTCTTGTACAACTCATACCGGAAAGAGCGTTATCGCTTATATTGGTACTTGAGGTTCTTATCTTTTGCTGTGGGTAGTGTCGATCGGACATATGTTGGCTCAAGTGAGTCCAATGAGTGCGTCTTCCCGGGACAAACATGATAGAAAAATCCCCCCCCCCCCCCTCCTTTAAAAATAGGTCAGTTGAAAACAGTGAATAGAAATTAACTAAAAACCCAGACATTGCCGAGGCATATTTGTGTATGTTCGCTACGCGTTCAGCTCACCCAACACCGTCATAACCGTAGTTCACGTCATCCAACGGGCCACGTACAGGGAAGCAAGGCCTCAGCGGTAATAGCTTAACTCGCTCGCTTAATTACACCTTATCAGTGGCCCGGTATGAGATTTCCTGCTCGACTGCCACCACCACCATTGCCTGCCTGCATACAATCACGTTGGGGTACCGATTTTCTCGCCATAAACCGCTTCGCAAGGCGCGTGAGACCTTTGACTGCCGCCCAGCGTTTGCACAATCCGGTGGGGTTACCAGGTATTAATAAATTGTACACGAGTAATCGATGGCTTCATTGAACGGTTTAACTGGATGTTTTGCCGCAACGTGGAGGCGGGCGATACAATTTGTCTAAATTAGGAGGAAATCCTGGAAGCGGTCGCACGTGTCGCTAACCTTTTCAACCTTCGTTTCTTGCCGTTTTTATTGTGCTTCAGGGTGCTTCAGAGGAAAACAGCTTAACCGGTGCGTTCAATTAATGTTGCTACTTTACGCGTCTTTCGGACGGGTAACTTCCACACGACCCGTACAAAACAAACTCTCCCCTGGAAGGTGCTACCGTATGTGGAAGACGTTAATTTTCGCATCTTCCTTACCATGACCGTCCATGACCGTTTTGCACCGAGCCGAGGGAGGTCATTGCGCCGTGCCTGGCGTAAGTAAACAACGCAGTGCATCTATCTCTGAGTGCAAGAGGTCATTGTGATGCTTCCAGGCAGCCCGAAAAACCGGCTACTGACCTAGACAGTGACCATTTCTCTGCTGAGTGCAGCCAGCCAGCCAAACCGGAATTGTTGCGCTTCCAGGCTCTTCTCTGTTCTAGCACGGGGTTCCCTTTTTGTACAAGTTCGGCCCTGACCGGACCCAGCGGGCGGTCGAATGGAAAATGATAATTAATAAGCGACACGAGTTGGATGGTGTTTTCATGCATGCATGTTGTATGCTGCCCGTGGATCTTTTCTCATTCTCGTTGGTTCATTAATGCCGCGTTGTATGATCGATTGTGTAATCAGCTGTATGTAGCTATTATCGTACAATCAATCACATTTCAGCCGTTTGACATGAGCCAGTACGTGTCTGTTGCAGGAAATGAGTGTTGTTTTTTTTTGTTTTTCGTCGTGTCAATGTTGAAATGCTGTACGGGGTTCAAATGTAACGATAACTGTTTGCCGGTAGCCGGTAGGAATGGAAGTTGTTGTGGTTTAAAGTCTGCATTGAAGGTAGTTAAAATGTTGCTTTTACTTTTAAAAGTATAATATAGAATATAGAATATATATTTTATTGCAGAAGACAATGAAACTTTAATTAAAGTTATAAAGCTGTAATAATAATCGCGATAAATAATAAAACTACAATGCACATTATAACAAAACGATGCATTTACGTTGCTCCACATGGATACATGCACATAATAAATTGAGAGAAAAACGACACCGACTACAATTGTCGCTAGCCCAAATGGCTACAATTGTAACAGAAATTACATCCAACCATTTACCTGTTGGATTATTGCCCGTTGCACTGACCTTTACCACCTTGTCTTTCGTGGGCTTCATTGTTCCCGTGCAAGTTCAGATAAAAACTCGTTGAACAAATCCGAACATCCATCCAACCAACCAACCGTTACAACCGCGGCCCGTTTTCCGTAACGTAAGATAGTCACTTCCGAGCGAGGCATCCCATTCGCGCATTTGCATTACGCCGGGCGAGTTGTTGCATAATGTTCACCGAGCAGCAAACAAAGCAAAAAGCATAACCGTACGGGCATAAAACAACGTAAAACCTCCAAAAACGGCTCAATTAGAGGCATTTTGGAAAGGGGTGGAAGGCACAGGAGGAACTGAAATAAAAGAACATGCCACCACCAACCGAAAAACACCTTCCACACGAAAAACGTGACTCCACGGGCCATGCTGCTTTCGGTTCAATCTTGTCGCAACCATCGGAAGGCCATCTTCCCTATTGTTTATGAATACGCAGGAGTGTCTATGTGTTGTTTGTCGGTGTGTGTTTAGTTGTATATTTAACCGGGTAGGCAAAAATTCATCGTTGCTTCCGCAAAGTACATGCACTTTTTGACGGTCGTGACAAACCCTGGCGGGCCAAAAAAGAAAAGCAACCCTTCGGTGAGTCAAAACCAGAAGTTCCGCTGCGTGGCATGTTGACAGCTAGGTAGCTCTTTTGGAGTCAACAATGCCACCTTTGTGTGGGGCGCGTTTTGTTGAAAGATAAAGAGCGAGAGTAAGCAGCAGCGGCAAGGGCAGTTTGCATACATGCGGGCCATGTGGACCAGGCGACGAACGTGCCGTTCCATTCTGGGTGACGCAGGAAGTACATGGGGCCCGTACAAGTGTGTGTGTTGGTGCTTGTGTGTGAGTCATAGCGATCAAGCCGACAATGTTGACTGTTTCTGTTCCGCAGCTCACCTCACTCACTGTCCACTTCTCGGCCTAGCGTTCTCCACAATTGTGGAACAAAACTTCAAGCCCTTATTTATTGCGCGGTCGCGTTTTTACAACTCCAGCTGGAACACTTAATGCGCCATCACATTCATTGAGCACTCTCTTCGAGCACACAGCCGCAGTTATGTACAGGTTCAAAGAGCACGAAGCGCGTGCATCACAAGGTCAGTAAGCAGTACCGGGCCCGAAAGAAAGATGAAACGAGGCGGGTTTCAACACATTGAGAGAAAGGGTTTTTTCCCCCTCGTGGGGCGAAATGAGACATTTAGGCAAGACATTTTTCTGAAGTGTACTGGCGGTGTCAAGGTTTCTTGTTTGTGGTGTGTACCGAACGTACCTTCAATTGAGGTCCCGAGATCTGTGTCAAGGGTGTGTGGATTTTCGATCCAATTGCTGCATGCCGAATCGTACAATTAATGCGAGAAGGGAATTCCATCTCGTGCAGATTATTACCTTTTTGTTCGATTTTGTTTTTGGAAAAAGAGAGTACAGAGACAGAGCATTCCGTCGGATCGAGAGTTGGTTGAGAAGTGATCCTCACTTCACGGTCGTCGTATTACTGATAGCCAGATCCGTTTCTTCACCGCTCGATCAGTATTAAATAATTAATTCCCTCATTCAAGCAATATTATCCATTAATAACCAATATTAAGAAGAGATCAATCAATTGATTAATGCTTGTATCTGTCTGCTTTTCCTCTATCTTCCAGATGATGGGTTGAACGGTAGGCATTAAAAAAAACCAAAACAAGAAACGTACCGCCTCTTCCGATTACTTCAATACCAAAACCCGATAGCACACCCTGCTGGCCCAACCCTTCGAGATCGAATGACGGTTTTGTGATAAAAATCAACCTATCCAGCAGGTAGCAAGCAGACACGATCACACCTCTCTATTCACTATCGGCAAGCATACACCCCACACACCCCGCAACCATGCCAACCATCATATCCAAGTTCGCGAAACGATCGTTCGACACGCTCGAGGGTCTCGGCTACTCCCGGGAGCTCGTGTCGAAGGGCCTGATAACGGGCGCGGTCGCACTGTACTGTCTGCGCCTTACCTATCCCGTGGTGCGTGACAAATTGACCGCCAACGTCGGTCGGGGCAGTGCGACCGATCCGGCCCACAACCACCGCAATGAGAACAACAACCTCACCAAGCAGCCTCCGCCGGACGATCCGGAGGCGAAAAAGGAGCAGATCATCATCGCCAAGCGGAACCGGCAGCGGCAGGCAGGCCGGCAGCCGGGGCTGAACATTGACTTTCTGCTGCAGCTGCGCCAGCTCATCCGGATCATGGTGCCACGGTTGCTGTGCGAAGAGTCCGGCCTGCTGGCCGTCCACACGCTCTGCCTGGTGTCGCGCACCTTTCTCAGCATCTACGTCGCCTCGATGGAGGGTGCGATCGTGAAGTTCATCGTGCGGAAGGACGTGCGCAACTTCGTGCTGATGCTGCTGAAATGGTTCGGCATCGCGATTCCGGCCACCTTCATCAACTCGATGATCCGCTACCTGGAGAACAAGCTTGCCCTCGCGTTCCGGTAAGTGCCACCGTATGTACGAACCACTCATTAACTTGCAGCTGCAATTGGAACCCGAGAGGAATTAGGAGATTGGCAGCGACCGCAGTGGTCGGATTGAATCTACAGCACCAATTGCGGTTCAGCTCATAATGAGCCACGGTGCGAAAACACGTGTGCACATTGCTTGACGCCTAGGGAACTGCACGGGACGTGTGCAAAAAAAAGATGCGGTTTTCCTTAGCTAGAAAGTCCAAACGGAGAGAAAGTCTTCTGCCCCTCGGGGTGACAGGGAAGCACGCATGGAGATTGCTTTTTTTCCTTTCTTTTCATGCCTCCGGGGCACCTCCGTACACGGGAAGGATAATGAGGTAGCTGTGGGATGCAATCAGTGCTAAGTGTGGTGTGCGGTTGTTAGTTGATGGGTGCTATCTACTAATCACAAGCAACTATTGCCCCGGTATTTTCCATACGCCTGTGGTCGCAGAAGGCCGCCGTGTAGAAAACTGCACGTCACTGCACGCATCCAAAGTCTAAAGTTTGGTGAGATAAAACTCACCTCAAACCTCCCAGAGACCGCTCGCAAACAATGCGCATTTTGCCTAACTCGAGCACTGCTTTACTTGGGGGAAGAGAAGGATTGTGATTAAGCAGGTCGTGTGCTTTGGTCGTAAATTTGGCTACGGTTATCTTATCGCGCACGGATGATGCGTTTTGTTGCGTATCAGCCCGATAAGGCTAATCGTTCCTTTTGTGTTTGCGTATTTCATTGTAGATTAGTAATGTTTTTATGTGCAGCTTTGCGGCTAACTTTATCTGGGAGTTTATTTCATTAAGCGCAAAAACTGCACCCGGAGCGAGAAGGGAGACATGGATCGTGATCGGCCAAAGTAACGTTAGAGTTTGTCTGTGCAAACAAATCTGGCTACCACTCACGAATGTTTGCACAACTGCAGCCTGTCAGCGGTGAACGGTGGGTTGTAGGGGGGTAGTAAATGGAGGGACAAATGCATGTGCTGCATGGGAAAAATCCGTTCGCTTGCAAAACCGCGCGGCGAAGCTGGTTTCCAAGCGAAAACGTGCAGTAACTTGCAAAAAGAAGAGAGAGACGAGAAAAAAACACGCAGAACAGCTTTTCCACCCAAACGGTTCGGTTGTTCGTTGGGCCGTGAAGGAGAGCGTAAGCGGTTCCGTACTTGTGTGTGGCCACTGCCTTTGGCATTTTAACCGGATGAAAACGGCATCGAGTTGAGGGGGTTGCCGTATCGCCCTCCCGACACCCGATTGCTTAACGATTGCTAACATGATCCTAACGCCCGGTCATAAACGACATCGAAACCATAAATTCTTGAAGGCTGTCCACATTCTTCTCGCCGCATCGATTGCAGTTCTGCACGCCGGTTTTCTCCGGTTCAGATTATGATTGCTTGTTCGGGGCTAACCCATCTAACTCATCTAACCAAACCAAAGCCGCCTCTACTATGACTGGTGCAGAAGAAGTGTCGCAATCAACCGTTTGTAGAAGAATTCGCCAAACCAGAATCTGGCTCACCTTGCCTGAGTAGCGGACGAGCAGCGGGCCAAAGATGGAGTAGCGCCCGACATTCTATACGCGGCACGTGGGCTCGGCACGGCGAGACCGGCCAGCCTGTTCTGGGGGTTTACCGATTGGGCAATACACGGACGCCAATGAACTGATGGCCATCGCACCACCAGCTGCCACTCTTCGTCGATCGGTACGATGAATGAGGACGTCCACTGGACGTTCCTCTCGGCGAGGTGGGTGTTAAATGTGCAGTCGCGGCCAACCAGCCCGGTGTATAATTTCTCACTAATGCCACACGGTGCCCGAACAGAGGCACGTTTTGTGTGATGTGACATTTGACTTTGGTGCGTCGGATTGAGGCGATACAGCGATTTACAGCTGTTCTTTGATGTCGGTCAGTCGGGCTTTATGATTTGGAAGCGGCCAGAGACGGAAGCTTTCAAAAGAAATGAATGTGGCGACACACGCGCAACTAATGGAAATGCCGGTGTAATCGAGAGGTGTGAATGAATCTAGGGATTGCATTAAAATCATCAAGCTTGAGCTTATGTTCGGCAGCACTTTCGCTTCTGCTGGGATGATAATTATGCACAACGGTATTCGGTAGGCACAGCCGGGACTCGGTTAAAGCAATAATTAGGTCAGTGGTAATGGAACGGGTGACCGGTTCGAGGTTACAGAATGTTTGGGGAAACCGTTGAAGGTCGTTTTCGATGTCTCACTAAAGGGGACGCTATAAAAAAGGGAAATTTTGACAGCCTCAAACAACATACGATAATTAATGCTTTATTTGATGTGCGGTGGGCGTTCGAGGGTTTGAAAGGTGAATAAGGTACCTATTTACAAATTTCTCCTAATTTCATGCTGTGAATTACTATTATAATTTTCTTTTCTAATTGAGAGAAAATTCGGAGGTATCTGACGAGATAAACACCAATCCATTGGAGGTAGAACTCTGTGTGTTCATGGCCTCAAAAATAAATCGTCGAACAGAGCTTTCAAAAACAAGGGCATAGTAGGGTTCTGTAAGACTTTTATTCAGGAATGGACCAAGAAATATTAATCAGGGAACACACTGAATTTAGGCTAAAACTGAAAATAGGTACAAGGCCAAGAGCATGTAATAAAAAAGTAATTGGAATAATAAAATAGAGACAGTCACGGGAGTCAAAGCCAGGATTATGACCAGAACGTTGACCGCTTCCAATTCATTTATGATCTTCTCAGTGAGTGCTCAAGGACGGCCTCGTCATCTACTGGACAGCTTCTACATGGCCCCGACGTGGTACGATAGCAATGACTGTCTAAGAAGTAGTACAAGACTTCTTCCTTTTCGTGTGGAAAAAACGACTTATAAAAACAAGTTCAATGTACAATATCTTCTTGTACATATTCTTCACGATTGATTGATGATCTAATCAATAACGTTTTCCATATCCTTACCTCCTTTACAGCACACGCCTAGTGAAGCATGCGTACGGCATGTACTTCAAAAACGAAACCTACTACAAAGTGTCCAACCTGGACGGGCGTATCGAAAACGCAGACCACCGTCTGACCGACGACATCTCGACGTTCTCCAGTTCGGTGGCCCATCTGTACAGCTCCCTGACCAAGCCTTGCTTCGATTTGCTGCTAATCGGCATAGCAATGGCCCGTTCGTCCCGCCGCATGAAGGCAAACATTGTGATGGGTCCGGCGTTGGCCACCGTCGTGATCGGCACGACCGCTCACATCCTGCGGATAGTGTCGCCCAAGTTCGGCCAGCTCGTGGCGGAGGAAGCCAACCGGACGGGCTATCTGCGCCACGTACACTCGAAGATCATCACCAACGCGGAGGAGATCGCGTTCTACGGCGGTCATAAGGTGAGTAGAACCTTGCCAGAAACTCGCGTGCAGTCTCATAATGTCCTCTCATTTTCCCTTACAGGTGGAACATACACAGCTGCAGGAAGCTTACGGTCGGCTGGTCGGTCAGATGAACACGATCTTCACGCAGAAGCTGTGGTTCATCATGCTGGAACAGTTCTTCATGAAGTACGTGTGGTCCGGTACCGGTATGGTGATGGTATCGCTGCCGATTCTGACCGTCGGAGCAACGGCCACACCCGTCAGCCCCGAGCACAGCAATCTGATCAAATCGGACGAGCAGGGCGTGAGCGAACGAACGCAATACTTCACCACCGCCCGAAACCTGCTCCTGAGCGGTGCGGACGCGATCGAGCGGTTGATGTCGTCGTACAAAGAGATTGTAGCACTGGCCGGATACACGAGCCGCGTGGCCGGCATGTTCGAGGTGTTCGACGAGGTAAACCGGGGCATCTATCGCAAAACGACCCTGTACACCGAGGAGCGCAACCTGAACGGCATACTGGAGTTCCGCGACGGGCAGCCAGTCGCCAAGGGCAAGATCGTGTTCTCCGTTGACGCCAAAGACAGCAGCATCTCGCTGGAGAACGTGCCGGTGGTGACGCCGAACTGTGACATCGTTGTGCCAAGCATCAGCCTCACGATCGAGGCCGGCATGCATCTGCTCATTACGGGTCCGAACGGCTGCGGCAAATCGAGCCTGTTCCGCATCCTGAGTGGCTTGTGGCCGATCTACGGGGGCACGTTGCGCATTCCGAAATCGTTTGACGGAAGGCCGAGCATGTTCTACATTCCCCAGCGGCCGTACATGTCGTGCGGGACGCTGCTCGATCAGGTGATCTATCCGGACACGCGCAAGGACATGGAGGCGAAGCGGATCAGCGAGGCGCAACTGCGGGAAATTATGCGCATGGTGTCGCTGGAGCACATTCTTGACAGGTTTGTCTCGGGGATGGGAAGGATGCATTGGATGGAAGCTTACAGAATTTAATGGTTAATGTTTTACTCCTGCAGGGACAGCTTCGATGAGATACGGGACTGGAAGGATACGCTCTCTGGAGGCGAGAAGCAGCGTATGGCGATTGCGCGACTATTCTATCATAGGTATGAGAAGCGTGCACTATGTCAATTAAATGAGAGCCTGACAAACGTTTTGAAATACTCCTTACAGACCCAAGTACGCACTGCTAGACGAGTGTACCAGTGCCGTATCGATCGATGTGGAGAGCTGTATCTACGAAACGGCCAAATCGATGGACATCACGCTACTAACCATCACTCATCGTCCAACGCTGTGGTATGTAGAGGCTAAGAACCAAACTCAGAATGCATTCTAACCACAAACCCCCATTTATCGTTTTTGTTGAACAGGAAATTCCACACGCACATCCTGCAGTTCGATGGTCAAGGTGGATGGGTGTTTGAGAAGCTAGAGGAAGGTGCCCAGCAAAAAGTTCCTACGGTGAAAGCCAACCCCACGTCCAGCAGCTAGATCGTCTGTTCGGGTGCAAACTATAGGACAGAATTGTACAGAAAAGCAAAACACAAACAGAGCGGAGCAAGTGGCAGACATACGAACGATGAGATTATTTGAAAGTGTTTGCGTTTAGCATCGTTCTATATCGTTCGGTTTTGTAAAAATAACGCAAAAACAGACAAGCATCACGCCAAAAATGAGTCAAAACGTTGTTTTGGAAGGAAGCCGTGGATAAATATATAATAATGATGTCAGGAGAGGTTTATTTTAAGTGGTTGTAATGGTAAAAACAATGAAAATTTGTGAGTTTGCTGGACAGTGCAGCATTAAGGGAGTAGGATGGGATAAATATTACGACTACGTGTACTACTGCTACGTAGGTTACACGCAGAATCGAGTTGGACACTGTTTTTTGTGAATATGTCAATTTGAATGTTACTTTTTTAATTTGTTCGTACTTAGTGCAATCTTAAATAAAGTTAACCAAACGAATTGTAAGCATAGCTTTTCAATAATTTATGTTTGGATGGTCGGTAAGTACGTTTGTCCAAGTTTACTGCTCACCCCTTATGGATATGTATAGCAGATTGCATACCTCTCAAGCGCACTAGATCGAATCGGGTGTAGGGTAAGCATCGCTTAAAGGAATACGCCTTACAGTTATGCAGTCCGCATGGCAACTACAGCTTATCCGATATTCTACCGCCATTGAAATATTCTGTTCGGATGAGTGGTTTACGTACAGATCAACCCTTTTGTATAAGATTAAGATATGTTTATTTACAAGCACTTGCTTAATCAACCCATAAGCACCACAACGTTCTGCGCAGTTCGCACAATACCGCACAGTTCGTTTGGAATATTGTTTCGTTTTAAAAACAATCGTTAATTTAAACATTCAACACCTGGAAATACGATCAATTGTTTGCTGGTTGCTGGCTTGATTCAAGAGAATAGATCTAGTATAAAAATCGTACATTAACATACATATGCCGTGCGTTTTATGAATAACGCTCCCTACAGTGTGCACGTGCCGTTCGCAATATGCGAGACTCCAAGTGCAGCATAGCGGGAAGAATGTGATGCTGGTCTAAACAATAAATTAAGTACAAGTAAATAGTAAAGCAGTAGCAGCACCAGGTGCGTTAGAATTAATGCGATAAGCGAAAGTTCCTCCGAAGGAGACGACGTTACCCTGACTTCCACCATCGTGTAAGAAGAGACACGCACGGTGGATCGTTTTAAAACCTATAACTAGTTTTTTTTTTCATCTTTTTTCATTTTGATTGCTTGCGATAGTGTTGGAGTATTGTGTAAGATAAAGGTGTCTTTCTTTGAATATGGTTTAAAAACAAATCTATCTTTGCAATTTCATACATAAATGTCGAAGAAATGTGACAGTCCTTTGGAAGCAATTGAAAGCATTAGCCACCCGCCACAGCAGCTTGGTGTTTGGTTGAGGTTCTCTCCAATCTACCCTACTGTTTCTTATCTTCCCTTCATGCTCTTCCTCATGCTTAGTTAGTATGAAGCTTAATACCTATTGCTAAGCTTAAATCGCTTGCCCACGGCCCCATACTACACCCCCGCTGTCGCCTTCTCGTGGCTCACGATCTTCGTTTTGCTGCCCTTGTCGCCCAGAATATAAAAACTCTGAGGCTTGCCATTGCTACCCGTGCTGTACTTGCCGCTGGCGTGCTTTTTCGACTTGCCGCCGCCGGTTTGCCTCTTGGCCGGCGCGTAGTACGTCGGGAACTTGCGCTTGCCCAGCCGCCCCGACCCATCAGACCCGTCGCGCTCGTGCGAGCCCATCTTCAGCAGCGACTTTTCGCGCGGTGCCGCCTCCCACGGTTTGCTCCAGGTCGGAATTTCCTTAATGTCGATCAGCTCGTCGATGTCATCGTGGCGGCGCGAGTTCGGATGGCGGCTCTGCTTCGCGCCGAGCATCTTCTTCAGCACCGGAATGTTCCAGTGGTAGATGCGTGCCGGTTTGCCGTTCGATTTGAATCCAACCGGGACCTACAAAAACACACACACACACAGAGACCGCAGACCGCAGGGTTAGCAAATGAGGACACAGTGCGGGAGGGAGCAGCAGCCGAGGCTCCCCAATCTTACCTGCTTGCCGACGTCCGAAATGCTGTTCAGCGGGGCGTTGTTCGTGTAGTAGTACGGATTCGGGGGCAGCTTGATGACATACATGTGCGAATCGTCCGGACGGCCGTAGTGGCGGGATTCCTCCGCCAGCCGCTTCTTGTGGTGGTTGGTCGCGGGACGTACCTTGCCCAGGCCGAGCTTGCTGCAAAATCAGTACATGCAACGAAATGTCGAACCAGCGTTAGCAACGCGCAATTTCGAAATCGGAGAAACCTATTCACAATTGCTGTCATTCGCCCACGAGCCAGCGTCAGGAAGAAGTGACGCACATTCAGGTGTCGGGGTACTCGGGGAATGAGGATTCTCGATCAATCGAAAAATCAATATTTGAAGTCTCGTCCAAGACGCAGACGAGGCATAGCTCTACGATGCTGACGGCGGGTGTGCTGCAGAAGCGAAGATTGTTTCGCTATTTCGCTACCGAAACGACGTCTTGAAGCCATAGCTATACAATAAGCATGAGTGTGCATTAATGTGGAGATGTGATTTTGGGGTTTTGCTTGTGTTTATCTCTCGCTCTTTGCTCTCTGGCCGTGTGGTGTTGATCGATAATTTGCTACAGGGTAGGTTTTTGCGCATGAAAGATGAGCTCAAAAAAAAAGGCCAACACCAAACACGATTCGGCCGGAGTGTTTTGAGCAGTTTCCAATAGTGAAACAAATATGTGCCACCACGAAAACAGGTATATCTGTGCGTCTTTCTTTGCGTACAGCTGTGTGCAAAATAATTCCAGTGGCAGTTTCTTCGTTCACTGTTGGTATTGTTAGAGCTGACCCATAATTCCATTGAAGGAAATGCAAGTTTATGACATGAATTGATCGATTTTGGCTGCAAATATGCTGTACAAGATCTGTGCTACCTACACGTGCGAAATGCTTGTTCTCCTAATAAAACTATGATTGATTCATGTCCATCATTTTTATTGATTTTTACGCCTATTACTAGTTTTGGGTGGCCTCCTTTCTCAATTATTGCACATTTACACTTGGACCATTCGAGAAGTAACACTTCCTTCTGGAATTCTAGACTAAATTGTCTCCTATTCAGTTAATTTCAATAAAAAAGCTGTTTGATTATTATCATAAGAGCCTTGCGTATGATGATTATCAAGGCTTTCAATATTAAACCATCTAACAGCTGCCACTGTTTTGCACACCACTGTAGATCTATCACCTTCCCAAATTTGCATTAAACACCGGATCTTCTCATCAAAAGCGTGCAAAGGCGTCATAATGATAGGTTTATGATGATCTCCAAAATCAGCTCGAATTGAACAGATCTCGCAGCGATCGCGATCGGCCATCGGCGTTTCACTCTATGCCTGCTTGTCTTGTTTGCCAACGATACGACTTCTATTAATAGATCTCCCCTACCCCAAGCCGTTCGATCGCCCACTTTACTCACCCGAACAGCTCCGCGTTGCTCAGATCCTTCTTGGAGGAAACGTCCAGCGATTTCGGCGCGAACCGATTAGCGTTCTTGTGCGGCCCGTGATGGTGCGCTCCTGCGTCCAGCTCGTTCGACTGCGCTGCACTGCTGTCCATCGCGAGCGTCTTGATGTACGTGATCGGGGTGGACTTTTTGCTGGCCTTGCCGAGCCGGACAGCTTTTCCGGTCACCAGGGACGCTCCGGGGCTCGCGTTCGTGTCGTGGTCGGTCGATATGGTTTTCGCGACGGTGGCCGGTGCCTTCTCCGCCAGTGCGCACCCAAGCACGAGGGTAGCGCCAAGCAGCAACAGTCTGCCGGGCGGGCACGAAAATGGGAAAAAAAGAAAATGAGTTGGAAAATAAATAGTTATTCGCGTATGAATAAATTTTGTCGGCTGTCGAACGACCCCACAGCCCCTGCGTCCGGAGCGGAAGGGGACTGAAACAGATGGGAAATGAATACTTTAGTGTCTTTAGGCCTTAAATGGTACTAAATAGTGCAGCTCGTAGGTAGGCAGGCGGGGGAAAATAAGGTCCGCCTGCAGCGGGCAGGTGTGGTTAATTCTGAGCACGGCAAAACGGGCTAGCAAAGGGGAGAGGCCCTGGCCGGGAGGGCGAAAGAAGCATCTCATCAGTGCGTGCCATTCGCCCCGGAGGACGGGAAATTTGCCATTTTACGCCACTCGCACGGAACACCGGCAATATGTCGTGAAGCATGGCGTCATGCGAGACGATGACGAACGCAAGACGATGTCCACCGACTGTCGGATAGGCTGGAGACGCTGGGCTGGGGCCTCGTGCAGTGCACACTGACACGGTCGCTGGTTCCCCCCATACACACACACCGGCCGGGCCGGTACCGTTAGTATCATTTGCCCGCTGCCCGACGATAAGGGGTTCGCTGTTTGCGCTCTTCTTTGTAGCGTGTGCGTTTTTACTCTTATTGCTGGCTTCTTGCCGTGCCCAGATCGTCATTAAATCAGCCGGAATGGATTGCCGCTTACGGTGCAAGAACCTGCGCCAACAGAACCGTACTGTGTTCTACGGCAAGATCGCGCACGCGCGTGTGTGTGTCTCTCTTTCTCGCTCTCTATAATACGCAACTGACCGTGTAGCGTATAATCCGTAGCTGTTATGTATTATTGATAAGCTGCTGTCGCACAGGACATTAGCACCTGGAGCATCGAGATCGTGCAAAGGAGAGTTGCAGAATCGCGATCGTGATCGTGCGTCGATAGTCGATCGGATCGGGGAGGATTTTTAGGCCTCCCTCCTGTTTCCTTCGGTACACGATCGAGATGGGAATGGGAGAGGAGGAAAACAGCAAATCGAGGACGTCCCGAGATGGATGTGTGCATTCCAAACGGGGTTGACCATTTGCGGTCATAATACCGCCCATGAGTGTGTGTGTGCGTGTGTGTGTGTGGGAAGGCACCCTATTGCGGAAGAGGTCCCAGTTTTGGTTCCCGATTCGATTCGGGGTGGGAATTGCGATCACTCTGTCCACATACTGTCCAGGTATGGTACCGGCTAGGGCGCGGTGTACATCGCGTATCCATATCTGTTCGATACCGAACTGGGAGTGAGAAAAGTTAGAAGCAAAAAATAAACCCCCGTGCCCCCCATTCGTGGACCCATTTCTATTGCGGATCTACTGCAATGCTGTTCGGATCGATCGGATCGATCTGTTCCAGAAAACCAAAGCCAAAGGGTCATAAAAAATAAGCTGTTCCGACTAGAGCGGCGTTGTTCTAGCGGCAAACTTCACAATGGTCATTCTCTACCGTATCCTCCTCCTTCTCCTCCCCTTACTATTGCGCTTCTAGAACACATCAACACCCCCCCAACCTGTCAGCGAACTCAACCGAAGCGCGGCGCTGGACCATTTTGTTTTTATCGTCCACCCAAACGTACCCTGCACCCAACGCCGTGCGGATGGATTTTCGCGCTTTTCTGGCAATTATCGCGATACGGTCGGATTGCGCGAAATCACCCCGTAACGAGTTGGCGTTCTTGGAGCGGGCCAAATTCTTCAAGTGTTGGGCCGTTGGGCGGAGAACTGGGTGTATTGTTTGGACGCGTGCGAGGAGCTTTCGCGCCAGCCGCCCAAAGGGAAAGGGTTGCAGGGGGAATTGCTGTTTTCCTCTGTACGCTTTTCTGCCCACTGTAAGCTAGAAAACAGCTTCAGTCATCGTTTGCTTCTATTTTGGAATGTTTTTTTGTTGCTGCTGCTTTTTTGTTTATTGCGCTTTCCGCATTGTGCGGTCTTGTGTGTGGTGCTTTTGTTGTTTTGGGGTCGTCTTCATTTCTTGCGGTTGCGGTCTGCTCGGAATAATAGAACGCTCGGAAGTGCCTCCGTTCTATTGACCTTTGCTGTTGGTCCGGTACTTGTCTGGCAAGCCATGGCCCATGTCTCCCTGCCCGGTAAACCTGTTCATCATTCTTGCTAGCGCTGCTTGGGTGGTTCCAGCGGCATGCCCGGTCAGGCCGATGCTACTACAGTTAGAACAACCGACGGGAAGCATGAACTCATGCTGTAAATGGTGACCAGTGGGTGAAGTGAAGTTTGCTTGATAATTACCTCACGAAAGCCCTCCGCAACAAAAACCTGACCCGTCATCGTCACCGAACCCAATTTTCGGTTCGCCGAGGGTTTGGTGAGGAATCAATTTGAACGACGACACAGCTACGCTGACGGGGCTGGAATTTGTGCGGCGCAATTGCCGTGCCGTGTCCTGAAGTTTTATTTTTGTGCGTTTTATGGTGCAATTAGAGCGATGATGTCATGCGATAAAAATTTATCATTGTTAAGTTGCTCTGCTTCGGCTGATGAGTAATATGGTGAGCGGGAATAAGGTTTTTTCGTTCGGGTTTGGCGCAAATAAAAAGTTCTTCCCATTTGCGCACTGGAAGTACGGATGATAGAATTTTACCGTTTCGTTGCAATGATTGTTTCAGTTATTCAGAATGATCGGAATTTTTCGACTAACATTGGAATAGCCATCAACAAAAAAACCCTATGAGTAATGCTTTTGAATAAATTTGTTATCGTTATCGTGCTCAACGGTCACTGCTTGAGGGATTTTGAAATTCAAACTTCAAAGATCGCTTTAAATCAGAGTAGATAGTATGATTTTGTTCACGAAATAGAATGAATGTTGTTTAGTAGGTATTAGGGCATGAGCACAAGATCATATCCAGTTTACAGTTTATTCAGGCAACTAGCTGAAAAGATCGGGGTGCGGATAGCCACAAATGGCTTCTAATTGCATGCTTTTGCGAAACCATTAGTTACGGATCCACCAGTCCGCTAAAGTTTAACGACCTTAGCTGGAAGATAATCGTCGAGATGCCGAAATATTAGTATTATTACATTTAAGCAGGATCATGCAATAATTAAATCATTCCTTTAAAAAAGAGAAGATTTAATATAAACTACAAGATTGGATGTATAAAAGCGGAAGAAAACATAATTCAAATACTTAAACTTGGCTAGGAGCGCAAAAAAAAAAACACATTTACCGAATTATGGCGTAATTCTGGAACAAAAACGATTAATCCAAACTGAATTATATCAACTTAATCAAGATATGCTTGATGGAAAAATGGAACTAGATTACGATAACGCTTGCTAAAGATCAACCGAAACCATTTGTGTGCCTGCACACATCGGTTCACTCACATCAACAGATTAATCGCCGAACTGATGTAAACACGACCTTTAATACAGCAAGAAAAATCGGCAATCTCATTCGCCAATTAATTATGCATGAAAGACTACTTCAAACACACCACCGGTGGCCCGTTGGCTAATATTCCCTCAACCCATACGTTGCGGTCGGGGAGCGCCCGGTGCGAAATTTACATCTGTCAACATTGTTTGAATAATTGTCTCACGGCCCCGAAAACTAACATTTCTATCTAGCTGCCCAACCTAATTCGACACCACCACGATAGACCTTTGAGGGAGGGACGACGGTGAGCTAAGGAGACGATAGAAATTTCACCACAGTTCTTCCAATATCAACTCCGACGGCCCGTTCTGGTGTCGCGTTCACATTAATTGGGGACACCAAAAAAAAATCCTAAGAAAGGCAAAAAAAAGTACATCGACACTGGGACACATCGGTGTGGCTTTCGGATTGTTTGCCGTTTCGACCACTACTTTTCTCCCCAAACCAATGCTAAGCTAATCTAAGCTCATTCATTAGGCCAATTAGGTGGACGCTCGGGGGTCCACTCCCCGTACCCTTTCGGGGCGTTGGAGCGGGAGCTGCGAGAAGCTAGTTTGGTGTTTTTTTTTCTTTTCGGGGCTCTAATTTCCTTTGCGGTGGAGGAGAACGCGATCGATAGAGAAAGCTAAGCCGATAGGAAGCAAGGGAGGAAGGTTTTTTTCCGGAATTGGGCTTTTCAAGCTTGACCAGAAAGTGGAAATCTTTTCCGTTAAATAAATCATTTCTTTCCACTCACTTTTTTTGCGGTTTTGCAAAACAATGCAAACATCAAAAAACGGCTCAATGCTGGAGAAAGAAGAAAAAACCATCACTCTACTTTTACTGTGGCTTATGTTTAGCCGTGCCGCGATGATTTTCGTACGCATTTTATTCGCTATTTTGCCGGTGGAAGCAAACGAAACAAAAAAAAAAACAAACAAACAAACAGACACACACGAGCGGAAGGTAATAGAAATTGGAGGAGGAAAAATCAATCAAACCAATCCCATCCCTCAATCGGCACAGATTTCCACCGGTTAAAAGACAAATAAATAATGGGAAAACGGCAATAGCTTTCCAGCGCTAAATGGGTAACAAGCGGCCCAAACCCTCCACTTATTTCGATTGGTCAATCGATCCCGAAGCTTTAGTGACTTTCTCATTAGCGTCAGCGGCGAGAGTGAGTTGTTTTATTATTATTAAGTTCACAATTAACCAACTGTTGCATTCCGGTCTGAGAATGCGGTCAGACACAGTATGAAAGGGCGTCGCAGCTTCCCAGTGGCGGTGGTTGTCGGTTTTATGACAGATTTTCGATAGCTACGAAAGGGCAGATGGGGCAGCGAGTGCTACTGAAATTCTTTCTCGCATGGCTCCGTGCGTAATAGAGAACAAACACACTGAGGCACGCCCCGGCCACTCATCTCAAGACGGCCATCAAATCAAACAACGTCCCGCCGAAACGGGACGGAACATCAATTCGTCGGTTCCTTCCTTCGATTTTCACTGAACGATCGAACGATCGGCATGATCGTAAAAATATTCCATCACTCGGAGGATGCACTTGGCCGTGCATCCAACCCGGGCCCATCACACACTTTAATGACTCATTTTACTCTTCCGAACCAATAAATTAAATGAAAAAAAAACGACCGCGATGGTGAACAAATAAAGCGATCGTCGGGAAAACGGGTCAATGGGGTTTTGATGGGAGATGTTGAAGCTCTCGCCGTAGCCCCCCAATAAGTATGCTTTTAATGAATCTTGGTGATCGTAAAAAAATGGGTCCCCGCATCTCCCTCCCGAATACCCCCACCGGGTGGTGTGGATAAAATCGTCCGTCACGGCGGGGAAACCGTCGTGTCCCGGTTCGTTCTCCTTCGCCGGCCGGCTCGAGATCTTTCGTTCTTATCTTTTACCACGGCACCGGCACACCTGTATGTCGCCGCCTGCCGTTACGAAAACGCACCCCCAAATCTAAACCGTTAGCGACGTTCTCAAGTGTATGAGTGTGTGTGTGTGTGTGTGGGTATCTATGCATGATATCTCGTGTAAAATCTCGCCGGCCGGCAAGCAAAAAAAAGCCAGGCAGAACCTTCCCGTTTTGCGCAACCACTTACTTCTTCGTCAGTAAAACGGGAGATAATGGCAAAATAACGTAAAAGCAGAAGAAAATAATACAAAAAAACCCATGGAAAGATTCACGATTTTAACCCGCAAAATAGATCCATTCAGGCGGGGGGAGGAGGAGGAAAGAATGGTAAAGCTATTAGGGTTGGCACAGGGAGCAGGATGGCAGGCAGGGAGGGGCTGGATGGGGAAGCTAGTTGCAATTAGGCGATGAAATTAGGATGAGCATACAAGCGAGCCGCGTCACAGCAGGTGCGTTAATGGGACTTTTTGCTGATCGTCATCGTCACCAGCTGGTTCTTTACCGGGCTGGCTCCCTTTTTGGGGTGGTTGGGCTGGGGCCTGCACCCATCTACAAGCTGACGCCTACATGCGGCTCAATAAACGCGCAATTACCTTTGCGAGCTTTCTAATGAGGTCGCCGATCAGTGTGGTGCGGTTTGTGCGCGCGAAAGACTTCAACGAGCGAGCAGAACAGGAACGGAACGGATAATATTGTCGACACTGAAGATGATTCTTCTTTTTTTATGAAATCTTCCTTCATGACTTCCATCATATGAAATATTGATATAAACTTAACGTAAATTTTTGTGATTGTTTTTTAAATTTCACGATCATATATTGTATAATCGTATACAATAAACCAAGCGGTGGCTGGACATGACAGAGCCGTGTGAATAACTATGCTTAGGAAAATGAGCTAATGAGCGCCATTAAACCTCAAATTAGACATCATTCGAGCATCATTAGCGCTAATAGTCACATCGTAAATCGGTACATCCGGAATTGCTTGTTAAATAGGACATTTTGATCGATCTTACGTACGTTTATTGATTTATTTTCTTGCAGGTTGCATTTTATGACATTTTGCTGCTTATTGTACGATAAGATCGCCCATAACATAATGAGCATCAATTTGAAAAGCAAATAATTAATCATTTTCTCTATTTTTTTTTAAAGAAATTTCACACTGAATGTTTGTTTCAAATTATGCAACTTTTTGAAGCTAAATGATTTAAATAATAAGCCACAAATCGCACGCCTGAAGTTTGATACGCAGATTGTGTCTGTTTTGTTTATCGTGCAAAAGAATCAACCGGAATGCAATTAATTTCCCAATCCCGTTTTCGTTGTCAGCCAGCTGCCTGATTCGGACGATAAATATTCATCACACACAGCCCAACGTTCTGGTTTTTCAATTTGTTCCATCGCGCATCACGCCTTGCGGGCCGCAAACACACGGATGGCGAAATTGGCCGATCCTTTATGCAGGTGAAGAAACCACCCAACAACGGCAACATTAAAACGAAAACACACACACGCAAAAAACTATGTTGCGATCATGCTGTGCGCGTTCTTTCACGTTTCCCCACGGCAGATCGTACCTTCTTTGAACGAAAACGTAAAAAAAAAAACATCCAACTCCTGACCCACCCTGAGTGTGCCAATGATTAATGCTTTTGCGGGTGAAATTTTCGGTGTCAAAAATAATGATTCTCGATTTTTGTTGTTTTGCTCCTATCTCACTCCCAGCTCCCGCGGGGTGTGATGGCCCTGTGAAAGCACAGCACAATTCACAGCGCCCAAATTCAGCGCCCCGCGACTACGCAAAAGCAACAAGAAAGAAAAAAAAATAAACCAACAACCAGGCGTCTAATTTGCACTGTCTGATACGGCGGGACACACACACATACACACGCAGAGAGCAAACAGCTTTGCACAGTTTGTTTTACTCCAATTTATTCCTCCAAATGGGGCGGGTTTGGGTGGTTTTATGTTGTGTTGTGTTGTTTTTTTCATTCACTGATCGTGGCTGATCGTGATCCCGTAGCTTAAATTGCAATTGCGGCCCATTTCCTCAGGGGTCACAGCGGTGCGTGTGCAAATGTGCACAAATTGGGGACGCTTTGGGATGCAGTTCCCTGCCCCTGCCGATGAGGGTTTGAAAAATCACGAGTTTTGATCGAGCCCGGTTAGACGCGCAAAATAATTGGCAAATCGGGTAGTACCCCTTTTGCCCCCGGGAGGGATAGAAGAGCCGAGTCGAGTTTTTGCTCCCGTTTTCCCCTTGGGAAGAGAAAAGCACCCCCCGCTGCGATGGGAAGCAAGCGGCCGGAATGGGGTTCGCTTATCGGGATCGGCAGCCATCGAAGCGGGAGATACCCCATCATCATCATCAGCAGCACCAGCCACAGCAACATCAGCCCCATCTTCAGCACGGTCCGAGGGGGTTGTTTTCGTGTTTCTAAAACTCTCCAAAACGATTTTCTATTTAATTCTAGCGTCCCGAAACCGGTGGACAGCGATCGTGACGCTGGTCGCTTCATCGCCCAGCCCTCGATCGGAACTTCCGATTGTGTCCCGCACCATCCATCCCGTTAGCTCTGTGCATGGGGTTAGCTCGTTAAAAGGGTGGTGGTGGTGGTGAGTGTTTAAAGGCCACCAAATGAAGTGACGAGACGGATTAATCATAGCAGCTAATGCGCGGGAACTAGCAAACGAGGGAGATTTAAAACGAAGGCAGCAGAATGTAGGCTGACTGATGAGAAAGGAAGCGATTGCGATCGAAGCAAGCAGATCGTCAATTTTCTGCTCTTTTTTGTCGCGTTTTTGCTTCATTCTAAATAAACAAACAAGGAAGGAGCGACGGCTCTAGCAGTGAATGTAACCGTAATTTAAAAACAAAATAGAAGAAAGGAAGGAAGTATCTATTTACAAAATAAAACGTTTAGTAAAACAATTGGAATTACAAATGCGTGCCACACTACTCGCTGAAAATGTCCGCACAGAGGAGATAATTGATAAAGTTGGAGGGGGAAAAATGAAGCAAACTGTTCGTTCCACTTTGTGGGTTTAAAATGAAAAACTATTTGAGGGGAGCAACAAAAAAATTGTAAATTTCGCTTTTCTCTGTACAACACAATCACTCTTGTGCAAACATTATAAAAGAGGGCGGTTGTGTATGTGAGTTTGTTATAATAGAAATGAATAATAGAAACGAGTAACATTCGCCCGGTGACGGGTTGCGTCTTGTGCAATGCAGGAGAAAGACTTATAAATGTTTAAAACTCCTCTCAACGCTGCAGACAGCACAACGCCCAAAATATACGAGTCTTTATCCAAACACCCATCATCAGCTCCGGACTCCGGGGCGATGCGTCACACACCAACACCACCAGCACGGAATGCGTCCTCCACGGCACACAAACAAACGAAACGAGCGCATTATTCTAGCCGCGTTTTCTCACCCGTCCGCGAGCGGGCTAAGATGTGCTTCCGCATCTTTCGTTAGAGCACGCCATCATCGCCATCACACTGGCGCATCTTCACAATGACCCTCGTACGTTTGGCGCACGCGGCGTGTGAACCGGCAACCTTCAAACCCGACCGCTTTCCCACCCTGGAGCCGCCCGCCCGCGGTGCCGTTTTTATTCTTTACCACAACTGCTAGTGCTGCTAAGTTCTTGGCTCATGTGAGTCACGGGCAGCGCAGCTCAAAATTCACTTGTCGACCCCACGGGGTTGGCTCATCTTCACATTCTTCTGCCCAGGTATGCCTTACCCACCCCAGTTGCTCCTCCCCCCCGCCCCAGCTTCCCCTCGCACTTATCAGTTGCCTCCCGTCGGAGGAACCGGGTTTTAACTTGTCAACCTGTCCTCCCTTGGCTTGGACAAAACCTGATACCCGTCCGTAGCTGCACCGGTCATAACCATTAAGCCGCCGTCCACCGCACACTTCTAAACGGTACCGTTGGGTATGGTGCCTCCCTTCCTCCCGGTCGCTCCTCCATCCCTCGGTCCCCTTAGGAATGCAAAAGAAAATGGCAAATACGCAACGAGAGGGTGCCTTTGCGCATACCATTCTGCATATACCGTCTATTCTTGCGTGTGTTTGCGTGCATGTGTGTGTGGTGTTTTTACCCTTCCTTTCTTTGCAATCTGTTTTTTTTTTTTGCTTTTTTGCTTTTCTCGGAATAACCCACCCGAAGGGAAGAACCGATGCATGCGTCCCCAAGGCTCGAGATGCAAGCATCCAAAACTGCCCTCGGGAAAAAGGGGACAAGCGAAGGGTGGGCGAGGAAAGATCTAATGCCCCCGCGGCACCGGACCGATTCGTTCCGCCGACTGACCGTTGGGACCGCAAAATTTATGGATTTCGTTTGTTGCATTTCGTTGGTGCAGCACCATGCATGTGGGGGGCAGGCGCACTCCGGGGCGTTGCGTTTTGGAATATTAAATTCTGGAAATGTGCAATCGCCAATTCTTCTTCTGCCAGTGGCCTGTTCCGGTGCGGCGCGCCGTCCACTACCACCCGGTTTGCGCAAAAGCCTGCTTTTCGAGTTTTGTGTCTTTCTTTTTCGTGTGTGTGTTTGGTGTTGTGCCGAGGGCGCCATTGCACACTGGAGATGATTCGCTGCACTGCAGCACAGTGAGAAAGCATAAGAACCCTGGGTCCACTGGGACTCGTGGACCAATGAATCATCTGCTTTTGTGTGTGTGCATGTGTACGTGTGTGTGTGTGGAGCGCCACGCCGGACGGATGGTAGAAGGATGGGATGGCTTTAGCATTACTTGCTTTTTTGCGCAGCATCACCATCATCTCCGGCCGGACGGACGGAGGGAACCAAATTTCCTCGGAATTTTCGACCACCGCGAAGCAGAACGCGTTCGGGTCGAGCAGGCACGCACCTCGGAAGCTGCCTTCTTCTTTCGGTGGCTTCCCACAATAGACAGTTGCCCCCTTTGACGGCCTCTTTCCGTGCAAGCTGTTCCTGGATTTGGACGGTTATTAAACGGGTACTTACGAAAATCGATTGCCAAACATCGTGTCGTGTCGGAGTTGGGTAAGTGCTCCTAGTAGCTGCCACGCTGCTCTGCTCGAACGTTACTGTCACTAAGCACGGGAAGCACACGCAAAACTATTAGCTCGCCTATCGAAGCAAGCGGTGGAAAACACTTGCACTTCAAACCGTTTGCAAACCACTTGCCAACACTTTGTTTTCTCACTTAAATTAAACAGCAATTCTAAAAAAAAGCCTACCAAAAAAGCTACCCAGACACCTTTCTTTGCACACTCTCTTTAGCTGTCGCTCACGTGCGGAAAAATTGAATGGAAAATCGCGCTCTGCACAGCAATCGTGCAATCCGTTCGCGTTGACGGAACCGGACAGAATGAAGTGATCGCACTGGTTGGTCTGCGCAGGAAAAGCTTCGCTGGTAACGCACACCGGCCGGATCGGTGGTGGTGGTGGTGGTGAAGGTGATGCGCAAGATAGCAGGCGTAACGTTCGGCGCGCGTAGAAACGTTTCGGCGTGCACGGATCAAGTTTCGCTCGACGACTGACGACTGAGAGAGCGCGGTGAGTGAGCGTGAGTGGCCGTGGTCAGCTTCGGGTGGCGACCACCGTGATGCTGCGCGGAGGGTTTTCGATGCAGGGGGGGATGGAGGGGGGGGTTATTATAGGGGTGCGTTTGAGGGTGAAAGGGTGGTGTGGAGTCCCGAACGAGTGGCGAGTGATCGGCAAAGCGAGCGAAAGTCATCGGGAAGGTAAGTTCCCGCAGAATGCACAGTGGGATTGGCGTTTTCAAAATGAATTTCAAAATAAGGGGAATAGGGTCGAGATTTCAAGGAATTGGCTGTTCTGGTTGAGGTTAAATATTACTAAATCTTTGATTGTACTTCATTTTTAAAAATCCTGTTTAAAATTGATAATGTTGTACTTCAAAAAATGTTCCAAATTGGATCCGCTTGAGCATTAGATGCATCATTTTCACTACACACTACATTGCAAAAGCTTAAGTTTCTTGGGTTTAAAATGCATTGAATCGTTTCATCTGGCGGTCTTGTGATACAAGCATGTCCGTCATTGGTTCAAGCCCCGAATGGACCGTGCACCCATACGTAAGAGTGATATATGCGTGGAATTGAAGGTATTTTAAAGTTATGTACTTTATCTCGCCAAACTTTGTAATTTGTGTAGTTTAATATTTTTCTGGGGGAGATAATCGAAACCTTAAATCGATTGCTCGCGACTCTGTTGAGTTCGCTAGCCGTTGAATTTCAAGAACTTTGATCAGGGGCGGATTAAGCACTACGCGGACGTGGGGCCCTTAGAACTCGAGAGGCCCCGAAAAAGGATCCCACCACCTGCTCATAAGTAAATTTGCTTCTCAATCCTTCTCTAGTTTAGAATTACTCATACAACTTCTCGCTGAACACGTCAGAAAGGCCCACATTCGTGTGACAGCTTAGGTCCTCCAATCGTGTTAAGCCGCCCCTGGCTTTGATACAACAGTCTCATTCTTTCCTACTTCCTAGAGGATACAATAGAAATTATCTGTTTCGCTGTAGTCTCGATCCAATTTGTTATTCCAGAAGAACGGTCGGATCACATCGCTTTTATAGCCTTTACACAGTCTTGGAACATAGAGTTGTAATGGATATCTAAGGCAACTTCCTGCACATTAATACACAGTTGATGGCTTAGCAAAATGATGATCATAACATCTTCAAATGTCCCAGCTTTAAACCAGTTTCTTCTCGTATATATTGGGATATTACTTAACACCTCGCTTTGATCTTTTCCAAACTTATACCTAAGAAAAATACTACAATTGAAACATCATATTACCTTCCACCGAGCAGCATCTTTCCCATAGTGAGGAGCGTAAGCCACTCAGCTCCAAAGCCCCACCAGCGGCGAACGGACATGGCAGGCACGCAACTCGTTCCCAGGGCCAAGGCTGACTTTTGCAGGTGGCCCTCCGCTCGTCTATCGGGGAATGAAATGTGAGAGCCCAACCGAACGAGCCTGGGCGCATGTGATGGGCGCGTACATCATCGCCATCATCATCACCATCATCATCGCTGTCGGTCGTTTATGACCGTGGCGCAGGTGAGTACCAGCCATCATCTTCCTCTGCGTAAAAAAAAGACGCGCGCGCCCGCGATCTTCACATGTACATACATATATATTTCTAGCGCGCTTTGCACTGTTCTCATCGCCCTGCTGCTTCCCGCTCCGTCCGTTCGTCGACAGTCGGCCAATTTTATGTTTCGCTTTTCTTTCTCTCTGATTCCGCTGCTCTGCGCTTCTCCGGTTCGGTCGTTCTGTTTGCACCCATGGTGGATGAAGAAGGGAGGGGGAGGGGGGGGCATGCAAGGGTGGCATAAAAGCATCCCAGAAAAGCAAACGATCACACCACGCAAGACAAACGATCCCTTCTAACGCGTACACTGCAGCCTACTGCCCGCCACGGGAGGGGTGTGGGATGGCCACGGTGGGGTCGGCAGAGCGCCCAGAGGTGTGTGAGAAGGAAAGTAAACGCATCCCGAAAACAAAATGCATCATCCCAAGCGCGTAGGCCCACACACACGCACACAGGGCATGGGATGACACGGAGAGGGCAATGGGAGAGGAGGCGATGAAGGGGGGTGGTATGAAGAACAGGGATGGAAACAACTCACACACAAACCAAAAGTAGCCCCCGCGCAGCGCGATGCACAATCCAGCACGCTGTTCGAACAACACGATGGCGCTTCTGCATTTTTCATACACCACCACCGCCCAGCATCTTGGGAGTGCAACCCCCCTCCCCGCACGTCCCCCCGCACCTGGCCACCCCACTGTCCCCGCAGTCGGACAAGACGTCCCATTGTAATACTTTCCTGCGGCTTGGGATGGTTGGAGAAGCCCACAAAACTAGGACAAGTACCGTGTGGGCACCAAGTGGTTGGGTGCTGCCAATGGCTTAGATTGCCGCTGCCGTACAGGGAGGGGGGGGGAGGTTGGATAGATTGAGCTTCCCCTCCTCTTCCCCCTTTGGCACCGATGTATGAGCATTTAGGTGCAGCGCAAGCGATCACGAAATGCGGTCAGCGCTTCCAAGAATGGCGTTTTGGGATGATTTGCGAGGATTATCCGATTGCTATGGTGAGGGGGAGGGGGTAACGGGGTAAGGGAGGTTAGGAGGTGGAGGAATTTTTCGTTTCCCAAGAGGTACGACTTTTAGCCCCCGATCCTCTCATAGCGATCCCCGGTGGCATGGCAGTGTCTTTCCCGGGCGCTGGACACGAAACGGTCGCCAAGAATAGGGCTTAGAGCGCGGGAAGAGCGAAGCACAGGGAGAGAGAGAGTGAGTGAGAAAGGCAAACGAAGGCTTACCATTCCATTCCGAACAAGTTGCAAAAGTGAAGAAGCGATGATTCGACGAAGCTGTCGAACACGGACGAGAACACGCCGGACGCTCTGACACACGGTTAGGCAAAACTTTCTCGCCACCACTCGGGAGCGCCAAACGACCCCCTCCCGTCTGTACGTTGGATCAATGAAACAAGGCGTAGCAGCGTGCTGAAGATGGAACTTCTTGCCATACCTTCTATCTACTCCCCTTGCCTTCCTCCGGTTGGATTTACCCCTATAGGGTGACGATCCTCGATCGATCGTGTGCGATTCTGCTTGCCGTATGCTGATGTTGGTACGCTTTGCAACCCTTAACTGATCGGTTGTTTGGATTGCCGCGAGCGCTTGTATGTGTGTGTGTGTGTGTGTGCTTTCTTCTGCCTACCCGCGGTTCTCCTCCACCGTGGGCTCCCTTGCCACCGCACAAAGATTGATCGATATGACCGACACTTCGATCCTCGTTCATCTTCTATGCTCGCGCACGATGCTCGTGTGGCCGCATGTACAGTGCGCGTGTACGCCAGCAAAAGGTCAAATGGGGTTTGAAATATGGAATGACTTTACCTTTCTGCCAAACACACACAGACACATGCGCGCGTGTGCGATTATATGGAATGATGTGCACCCGACGTGGTCATCTGTGGTAAAAGTCTAAGGACATACATATTCGAACGATCATCGATCGATTTGGCGCACTAAAATAGAAACGAGTAGAAAAAGCGAACGTGGAGAGAGCGAGCGTCACGAGAACTTCTTGCCCCGGTTGATTAGCGAGGTCAGACAGGCAGGCGGGGCTGCGGCATTCCTCCCTTTTCTCTTCCCGTACCACCACCTAAGTCACAACAATGTTCAATCCTTTTAAGGGTGGTTTGACCGCTCCCCTTCCAACGCGCGTTAATTGCAATTCGATGCGTCCCGAGCGTCATTACAATCACGTGCGCTGGGGGGTTTGCAAATGAGGTTCTGAATGGTAGGGAGGTGTGGAATGGTGGGATCATTCTGACAATGAGGAACAGCATTTTTTTTTTGGGTCGTTTGAGGGGCGAGTTTGCGAATTTTTATGTGCCATTTTGGCATACGCGTACATCGTGTGGCCATTTTAATGGCTCATTATTTCTGTACGATCTGTAGGTAGTTTTGTAGGCAGAGGCAGTTGTTGATTTACGGCTTAATTAAGATCAAGCTGCGGATTCGTGTTTGCGGTTGGTCCTTGATCTTGTAGTTTGTATCAATGCAGCCGGCACCGTATTGTGTGATAATTCATTTAAATTTGTTTCCAACGTGTAACTGTTTATTTTTCACCGGATCTGGCCAAATACAGAAAACAACACGCAACCCACTTTATCTAGCCCCAACCAACCTTGCCCCCGAATGGTACCGCCAATGAAAGTCAAAATATATCAGTCAATGTCGCCGGCAAGTCAACGACACCTCTTCTTCATCCGCTTCCCATTAGGTCACCCACCCTCCCCTATTACCCCCACCTCCCCTCCCCTCCCAACACAAATGGCAGCTTAGTTCCCGCACGCCCGCAGCACGGTAACGCCAATCCGGGATGCATTCGTATGCATTCGTACCGTGCAGCATGCATAATGCACCCCGCAAGCTACTGCTGCTACTGAATAATTCATAGCAGTAGGGAGATTTCGCAAGTAGAAAGAAGGGAGGAAAAAAAGCAAAAAGCCACCTTTTTCTCGCATAAACGGCAACGAGGAGAAAGCCAAACTTATTACTATTTGCAGCTAGAAACGAAAACTGGTTCAAAGTTAAGGTCTAAGGAGACAAAAGGGGCAAAAAGGCCGCCCGCGTTTGCTCGAATGCTTGCTGCACCATCCGCCGCTCGTCGTGTGCGTTTGAATATAAGGAAAATTTAATGAGAGAAAGAGTTTTCTCACGCGGGTGTGTATGGACTTTTTTGTTGTCTTCTTTTTTTGCACTTTGCACCACAACGAGTATGCCGGGTACATCGCTGCACATTTCGCTTCGGAGCAATTTGTTTCTTTCTAAGTATTTACAGCATTTTATAATCGGTTGCATCGTTGATTGATGGTGCAAAAATTGCAAACGGGTGGGAAAAATCGTGCCAAGTGCCACAATAAAGCTAACGCGTGCGCCTCGGTTTCGGTTCTTTCGTGGAAATGGGCCGCCGGGGTAAGGCACGACAGGACGCAAAGTGCCGTACTTGTGCAAACTACTCATTGTTTATTTACTCATTACCTTAACACTATCCCACAATAATAAGGTTCGATCTGATTAATAGCTAGCGTAGAATGGTCATCTGCAAATAGCAGTAATTACTGCTACCACCTTCATGTGCGGTTGTTCTAGGATTTCTTCCAGGAGTAGTACATCTCCAGCGGCTTGTTGACCTGTGGTAGAAGGAAAGGGAGAGAGAGAGAGAGAAAGGAAAGCGAAACTCCGGTTAGCTGGCCGTTTTGGTTGGTAGGAAATGTTGCGCTCGCTATATGCGTATGTACCACTACCTTCCAAAACTTTTCATTCACTTGCTGCAGCGTCTGATTGCCGCTAAGCACGACCAGCTGGTTCGGCTGCTGTGCGATGTAGATGCAAAAGTTCAGTAACCGGTACGTTTCTGGCAGGGCTGGGTCGAGGTCCAGGGTAAGGCGCATCGCCAGATACTTGCTGAGATGATCAACTGTAAGCAAAAGAAGAGCGTTAAAGTGAAAAGGTCGGCTTGTGTGTCACGGATTATAAAGTTAATAAAAGTAATGACTTACTAGTGGCATTCGATGTAGTTTTGATGTATCGGATCGAATTTTCCTTCAACGCTTTCAGCAGCGGATTATCACCGGCCATTTCCGTCGGGTGGGGCTTGAAGACGAGCTCGATCTCGTCGCTACCATGCTCGGAGTTGCCCTCGCCCTCCGTATCGAGATTCGAGTCGTTTTCTTCCGTCCGCATATCCATCTCGCTGTTGCTTTCCGACTCTTCCGACCGCTCCGAGGTCAGCACCGATCGGGCACGCTTGGCCTTGCTGGCGGAGCTTATGTTGGACGGGACCGGCGACGGGGTGCTCCGCACCGATGGTGGATTCGACGACTGGCGCATCTGATCTCCACCGGCTGTTGAACCCCCGCTTCCACCTCCACCTCCACCACCGCCCCCGCCACTACCAGTTGTCGCAGATCCAGTGCTGCCCGTACCAGCTCCAGCTGGGGCGGCATTACCTCCCGCAACCTGATTATCTTTGCCCGGCTCGCCGGTACCGTTCGCTGTCGCTGCTGGGGCAGCTGCCGATGCTGGGGCTGTAGCTGCATTGGACGATGAGGTTGGATTGGCGGGTGCCAATCCATCGTTTTCTCCCTTTTGCTTCCGGTTCGGTCGGTTCTGTGACTGGAGCTTGATGCCTTCGTTTATCGAGTGTACCAGCGCCTGCTGCGAATGGCTCTGGTTGAACTTGGCCAGCACACGCTCCTGGTGCGCTTCGTACTCATCCCGGCTGGGGTAGATCTTCGAAATGAGCAAATCAAAGTTTGGATCCGGCCGCAGTGAACGCTTCGAGACGAGCTTCTTGCGACAGGTCGGGCACTCCTTGTTACCGGACCGCAGCGCCGTAATGATGCAGTCGGAGCAGAACCGATGCAGGCACTCCTTGGTCGTCATCGTTTTCTTCAGCATATCCAGACAGATCGGGCACATCAGCTCGCTGTGCAGGCTGCGCGGTGACACCGCAATCTCCGTGTTGTCCGTAATGGCTTCCTGCGGTGTACGGTGCAGTTCGTACAGCGACAGATCCCACGTTTTGTTTTGCAAGGGCTCGATGGACGCCATGCTTAGCGGGTTCTGTGCAGTTCACTTCCCTTAACTTGGTCACTTTTGCACGCACGGGTGCAGTTTCTTTTATTATTCTTCTACACGCACCACCCTCACTAATGTTGTGACGAAAACAGCAACAAACAAGGCAAGAGAAAAAATGGCATCAAAACAAGATTTGTTACCAAAAGCACAAGGTATGTACAGACGGGGTGACGGAGTGTTCTTTGACATTCGCAGTCAAACACGGATGATCGAGTGGTGATGAACGGAAGGTAAAAAAACATCTGCTCCTGTGAGCCCGGCGTGTGAATATTATTGTTTAGATAAAAATGCACGTATCGTTTGGTGGCTTTTTAAAGTAGTTCCTTGAATTTTACTCATATTACGGATTCCCTCGTGTACGGTATTCGTGTGTGCAGTGTTAAAAGGTTAAATTTGGTGAATCATCTACATAATGTGGTACGTATACGGATTAGTATAAAACATGTTCCTAAACTATACATAAGAATCATACAATTATTATACATCGATAAGGACAGTAGATAAGAGAGAGTTAGATTGATTCGTACTATTTTTATTGCAGTCTCATATGGCGATGTACCCCGGCACATGGTGTACTCGTTTTATAAATGTAAATGATATGATATGCAACAATGTAAACTTATACTAAATGATATGATATGATACTAAACAATGTCTCTCTTCTACACCATAACCATTGCAGCGTGACTGGATGATCAAAGATTTTGCGACCTACACCCCATTTAGAAGAGTTTCGTAAATACCCATTATCGGAAACCATGAATGTTAGTATATTTCATCGATGTTAGAAGGGCCCATTCAATGATGCTATGTTTCATCGTATTCACAGTGCCTTAAATGTAGCTGTGGCTGCGATAAACTCAGCAAGGAAGAACTGGAACAGATCATCAATTCGTCGGATCGTGTAAAAGATTTTCTTAAAAACGAAACAGCACGCAGTGTCTTCCGTAGACTAACCTATCCCGAGGAGGATGAATCACAACCTTCCGGCTCGCGGCAACGCCCCGTGGGAAAGAGACCGAAACCCCAGGCCATCAAGTACCTCGAACTCATCGAAAAGTGTGAAGAGCTCATGAAGAAGGCGGATTTGAGCGATGAGGCTGTCGAAGAGTTGGCGAACCATAGATACATGGACTTGGAATTGGCCGAACGGTTGGACGAAAGCACTGCCGCCAACCGCACTGAAGTGCTGGAAGCTATCGTGCGGGAATATAGTAACCGCTTGTGCGAGACAGAGTGTTACGAAAAGTTTATAAGCAAGTTAGTCAAAGCGCACGAAGGGAAGCTCAAGATCGAAAAATGATGTAATATGTGATTTTTTCGTATATACCATTCATATGTACGGATGGTATGCTTCTCTATTTTATTTAAACTATTTCTCGAACTCGCATTTTTTACTTTAGTTTACCAAAGACTTTTTGAAGACTTAGCTAAACTGTAAAGCATTGGATGCGTTACCCCTAGGATGCATCACACTGAATCGTTTTATTTTTTCTATCTTTAATTGCACTTTAAAGCATGCGCATGTCAGTCAGTGTTTTATATACTTAAATTATTATCCATCCAATGTACCAGTAATGTGTCTTAAGTATCGTTTTAGAGCCGAACTTAAAAATGAGTTTCTGTATTGACGTTTTAGAGCTTCGCATCTCTTCGAGAAGAAGAAGATACTTGGGCAGCTTACAATTATTTTTATTAATAAATAAATGAGTATACGTTTAAATTTTAAGTCTTTTCTCGCTTTTTCTACAAAATATTACTTATTCTTTTCTCTCTTAACTCTCTGAACTCTCTTAAATTTCGTGTTTAGTGCATGCTACCCTATGTCACCGATCGTTTGGAATGGATATTTTACAATGTCGGTTCAGTGTTTCCATTTCACCTTCGAACAGCACGTCGTTAATGAGCTTTTGCGCCAGAATATTCTGCTGCTTGCTCAGGGAACGCAGTTTGTACGCAACGTGTTTGCCAAAAATATCAAATGCATCTTCCCGCTTCGAAGTAAATGGTACATTATTGCTAGCACTGCCATTGCTGGCGCGTGTATCTACTCCCTGATCAATGGAAGAGTATTTTCTTTTCCCAGAGGACGGTTCAGCTACGTTGCTGGAGCCCATACTGCACGGCGAAAGGAGCCGTTCCTCATCCCCAGTCGAATCATAATCGTTACTGTCCTGGTGTGTTTCATCGTCAATATACTAAATGGGAAAGAAAACAGTCAATGTTATGTTTGATATTCAGATCGCATAACAGCCAGTCCACTCACCTCTATTTCTATATGCTCTACAATCTCTTCCACCGCGGAATCATGTGCCGCAGCACTTGTATCACAGCCATCGTATGGCAATTCCTCATCCTGACCTTTGCCTTCGTCCAGAAAGGTGAACAAATCAAAGTACCATAACGTCGGTTGGTACACATTCTCCTCGCTGGCACCGGAACGAATGGATTTGCTAATCTTTCCTAGCTCCCGGCGGTAGCACGTTCGCAGAGTGTTGATCTTCTTTGTAACCGTATGGCGTGTCGCATTCTTGTCGATTTCTTTATACTTTTGTACCAACTGGTCGTACGCTTTCTGCTTTTCCGCCCGATCGATGTACGCCTTCGAGGTAATGTCCCACAGGCAGGGAAAACTTTTGTACAATAAAATAAATTCCGTATAAAACTGGCGCAAACTATTCGCAGCCATCGGTAGCGCGTCAAACAAATCCTACAACTGCAGGGCTGCTTTGAAAGGGTTGTTTTGTTTACTTTCGATTGAACGAAGAATTTTCGAATTTAACGAAGAAAGCAGTTGAATGCTTGCCGTTTGGTTTGTTTAATTTTGATTGTGGACCTCATGCTACCTCAAAAGATGGGTAAATCGAATGAAAATGAAGACATTTAAATCACACGATTAGATTTTAGAACTCCACCCACAGTAACTCCTTAACATACCTACGTTGCACTCTGAAATTGGAGTCTTCAAAATTGAATGTTCATCACCGCAGCACTCTTCACCTTGGCCACCACGGCAGCCATTTTTCTTTTTCAAAAGCCGCAACTGTCTGTCAAAGCCTTGTGTCACTTGAATTTTACAAAATAATAACAGCTTTTAGCGGACTTCTGCAGCAAGTTGGTGTTGCAGGCGGCAAACAAATTTTTCATTTACAATATATCCGAAATCGATGGACCGAATCGCTAGGCATGCCGCAGACGGAAACTAAAGCACCTGCAGTTGCGCTGGCAGCATCGTCGTTCACATTGGAAAGCCAAAAACATGCAGCGGAAGGGCTGCAGCAACACGCCGTAAACATAACAATGTACGATCAAAGCAGGTTTGCGTAGTGCGATGACCATTCTAGCCAATGCTGGAAACGTTTATAACTTTGCTTTCCTTATGAATTGGTACAGGGAGAAGGAATCTTGTGAAGAAACATCGCCACGGTGCTTTCGCTCGACGAGAAGGTAAATTCCGCATTCGCAAGCAAAGTGTGTTGTCTGACCCGGTACCCGGTTGGAAATGTTTTTCTTTGTGTTTCAGCTTTCAACCGAAGCGAGTGTCCGAGTTGCCCCCTCTTGAAACGGATTCCGATTCCGACGGAGATGGAAAGTAAGCGAATACCAAGCGGAAGCCGACAATCAAACATGCTTCTCTGACCAACTTACTCTTTCAGCTTAAATTGTGCGATCCTGAATGATTCATTCCTACTGACGCCGTCGAAGTGCATCGAGGAGGATGACAGTGTGGACAAGAAGATACCTGCCAAAGCAACCCTCCGAACGGTGACGGATGCCGTGCCGAAGTCACGCATTAAGCTGGAAGACAAGCTTCCTGCCGCTTACGCTGCGCCGGAAGGTGATCCGAAAACGGTCAAGCGTGCCCCACTGGTTGAACGCACCCAGCTCGATCCCAAGCTGATCAACGATTCGTCGCCGACCAAGTCCACGCGCAGCCATGATTCTGGGTATGGTGCAAGCGCAACAGTCGACACGATCGGCGAGCTGGCGGGATCTTTACGCAGACCAACCAACAGACCCGTTCCGGCTGGCGTGCAAAGCCCAACACCGCCGGAGACAGCACCTGAACGAATGGAAGTGGAAAAGAATCGTCATCAGTTCGTGACTCCACGCGACAAGTTTCCGCTCGGACAGCTGCGGGAAACTGGCTCAAAGATGTTTACCTCGACCACGGTGCGCAAATCACGCAACACGATCGAAAATGAGTTCAAGTCGCAGAAGGTTCTGTTCGCGACACCGGTGGTAATGTCACGGCCACCGGTTAGCTTTCTCCCCGACGATAGTCTGAACTACTCGGTGGTCAACACACCGGACGGGGCGAAGGGATCGAAACATTTGTCACCCATCAAGGAGCAGCAAAATATGGCCAAGCGATCGACGCACCAGCTCTTTGGCGGGTTGGACCTGCCTGATAAGGTTGCTGCGCCGAATGTACCGGCTGTAGCCGCCCCGGTACCGGTCGAAAGGATGGTTGAACCTGGCGAAGCACAACAACAGCAACCAAAGGAACGGCCAATCGTAATCAATGGGAAGGAATATCTGGTGATGAAAAAGCTAGGATCTGGTGGATCGAGTTCCGTCTTTCTTGCCAAACAGGTTGCGACGGGATTGGAGTGTGCTGTTAAGGTATGTGCTTCCGTTAGCCGGTATATTTGTGCAATCACTAAACGGCTGATTTGTTCCGTTTATTTGTCACACAACAGCTCGTCAATTTGAATGGAGATGCAAATCTGGTCGAAGGCTATCTAAACGAAACGAAAATGCTTGCAAAGCTGCAGACGAACGAGAATGTGATTGCTCTTTACGATTAGTGAGTAACAAGTCCCTGCGATTATTTAAAATTTCACAAATTGATACTGACAAGGGAACATGCCCTTTTTTTCTTTACAGTGCCCATATCCCTGAAGCAAGCCAACTGTTTCTGGTGATGGAACGGGGCGAGAGCGATTTGCATCGAATCCTGCAAGGGTACACATCGGACATTCCGCTGTACACGCTGATGAGCATCTGGTATCAGATGGTGCAGTGCGTCCACTACATCCACGGCGAAGGCGTCATCCATCTCGATCTGAAACCGGCCAACTTTCTGATGATTCGCGGCCGGCTGAAACTGATCGACTTTGGCATTGCGAGCAGCATTTCGTTCGATTCGACCAGTATTATGAAATTTTCCCAGGCCGGCACATTCAACTACATCAGCCCGGAGGCACTGATCGACACGTCGAGCGAAATGAGCCCGGCCAACTCGCAGCCGCGCATTAAAATGTCGAAAAAGTCCGACATCTGGTCGTTGGGCTGCATCCTGTACCTGTTGCTCTACAAGCGGACGCCGTTCGCGCACATCAAAAACGTCGTGACGAAGGTGAACGTTATTACGAGTCCCAACACGGTCATTGAGTATCCACCGCTGGCCAGCTACTATCCGTCCATGCTGCTGGACATTCTGAAACGGTGCCTGCGGTACGACGCCAAATCGCGTGCTTCCACGGCGGATCTGCTAGAGTATCCGTATCATATGGTTATCCCGCTGAACAAATAGGATGGTCACAAATGTTTCACAGGCATGGCATGGCTGGCTCAGCGTACGTTTGTATTTGGTATTCTATTTATACTGTTGATGATTTTTTATGTATACTACACTTTCACCCTAACAACTATAGCGCATTATTAAGAGGATTTATAATACTGTATCGAATAAACCACATAAATGACGAACGAAAACATAGGTATTGGGTGCTACACAAAACTACACATTCTCTTTTTTATTGTACGCTTTAAAATATCTACATATTTAGTGTTCAATAAGCAAGTTTCGGGGAAAAGAAAGATAGAATTGCTCCGAGTTGGTTTTAAAACCGATGAATCCGTTTAACCCTTTTGTACAATTCAATTTTGATTCAGGGCAATGCTTCGACACATTTCATTTTCATTCACACAACTGCTCAACCGGGCATGTATAAACGCAGCGCAGAACTGTCAGACAACAGCCCTTTCTAGAAAAGTGTGGAAGGAACAGGTTCTATCACTCTACAAACTGGACCGATGACAACGGAAATTAATTCGAAAGTAAAGTTACGCGGGAAATTAAATAAACAGCATATAACATTAACGAAAAAATCATTCCCTCATTTGGTAGCGTTAAGCCGTATGTATTTAGCTAGGAGCAACACGTATGGTCCTAGCGACACTAATCGATTAGGAGCAAACGTCACAAGACCACGTTCTTTGACTTCCTTTCAACTGTCAAACGTAGCGCAATGATCTAACCCGAACGTCATATAATTTTGATTTGGAGGGATTTTACGCGCTTCCAGCAGCACTTGGAACGATTGCAGCGGCACTTGGATTAATTCTTGTTTAACATCCAAGCGAAGAAGAAGCAGACGGTGCGAGCAGAAAATCGCGAGAAGTTCGTTCCAAGTGCAAGTCAGTGACCAGTAAATCGGAAAAAAACACATTATAATTAAAGGTAAGTCACAATTCAGAAGTTTAAAACAATTTAGTGTGTAAAAAAAAGGGTAATGGTCCAATGGGTCGGTTTTTTCTTGCGGCATTCAGTCAGTTTTGGGTGGTGTCGTTCAGGGAATTTGTTGAAAAGGGGCGTTGAAAATTATGCAAAGCATTGCTTTCTGTAGCTTTTCTTTCAAATTCAGTAGCATGATGAAGTTTCTGATGCAAAACTGCACACGAAACACGCTCTGAGTCACCGGAATTGTGACCGGTTTGTTCTGGAAAATTCCAGAAGCAAAGCGCGTGGTGTTCTAGCGTGCTATGCTTGTACATGGGAGCGAGCAAGAGGGAATGTTCTGGAACGAGCCGGAACGCTTGGAAACAAAATGGAGTCAGCTCCCCTGAAAGCAGTATGGATTTTGAAGTAATTAGCATTGCTGTTAGGTTTACAATTTAGTACCTTTTTCTGTATTTTGTAAGTTCAATGATTCGAAGCACATTTTGTAGGAATTTGCGGATGACCCATGACTCACATCCATTTCGCCGAGTACGCTGCATGCGCTTAGAAACACGCGTGCTTTGGAGTTTCGCATGGAATTGAAGTGAATTAATTTTTATTTTATACCCTCTAGAGTGTTATAGTTTCTTTAAAAGCATTTCGATAAAACTAAACTAATATTCGAGGGAAATAGGACGGACCCATGCCCCGAGCGCGTGTGAAATGTCCTAATTTTTTGCCGTATCATGCCGCATTGGGGAGTTTGACAGATGTCATGGAGAAAAATCGAAGAAAAAAACGTGGTATTCATGAATCGACCACACAATTTTTGCAAAATAGATTCGGTTGTGCAAATTAATTATCTTACGAATTCATCGGAATCATACGTAATTTGCAAGCTGTCGCGCAGTGTTTTACCCCGGTTCCAGTCGATTCTGGAAACATCTACGGCTCCCCAAGCGCATGGTTTTCGCTTCCGCTTTGTCGTGTGAAGAGAAACGAGGTGGAGTGAGAAGAAACTTACTGGAAGAAGAAGGCGGTGAAGGGCAATAGCGGAAACAAAATGGAGGCTTATGCAACTAAATCTCACATGTTGGTTGAAAAGTGATTTTCTCATGGTGTACTCAAGCGTTTTGTTAGAAATGGTTCCACGTGCGTTGTTCGCGTCGGTGGCTGGATAAATTCCAACGAACTTTTACAAAGATGTTTCGCCAAGAATAGCACATGTCATGGCCGGCCACCCTTTGCCGAGAAGGAGAGCGAAAGAGACAAAAAGATGATGGAACGTGTGTGTTTCCATGATGCCCAAAGAAGGCGATGGAAGTACCGCGCGCGCATCATGCGTTAGGTCTCAGGCGGCGACGGCGGCAACAGTGGCGGCAACGGGCAGCTGTTGGCTGACTGGTTGCAGCTGTCCTGAGTTTTTTTTTTTATTGCGACGAGCGCCTTTTTGTATATGGCAAAATGCCCCGTTGCTTTTTGAAGCTTATGTGTTGTGTTGCGATGATTGAACGAGGCGCAGGTTAGGGTCATGGGTTGTACATTTTTATTTTAACATCACGATTCTCCCATTTATCTCAGATGTGTGTACTCCTTACTGTGAATAAATTGTAAATGGTTTGTGGTTTCTTTTTCTCTCTCTCCCTCACACGTGTGTTGCGTGTTCGCAGATGGCAGCCGCAAAAGCACCAGCAGTCGGTATTGATCTGGGTACGACCTACAGCTGTGTCGGAGTGTTCCAGCACGGCAAGGTCGAGATCATCGCCAACGACCAGGGCAACCGAACCACGCCATCGTATGTGGCCTTCACTGATACGGAGCGTCTGATTGGCGATGCTGCCAAGAACCAGGTGGCCATGAACCCGACCAACACCATCTTCGACGCGAAGCGTCTGATCGGCCGCAAGTTCGACGATCCCGCGATCCAGGCCGACATGAAGCACTGGCCGTTCGAGGTGGAGTCGATCGAGGGCAAGCCAAAGATCGCGGTCGAGTACAAGGGCGAGAAGAAGTGCTTCTTCCCGGAGGAGGTCAGCTCGATGGTGCTGACCAAGATGAAGGAAACGGCCGAAGCCTACCTGGGCAAGACGGTGACGAACGCCGTCATCACCGTGCCAGCCTACTTCAATGACTCGCAGCGCCAGGCGACGAAGGATGCCGGTACCATCTCGGGACTGAACGTGCTGCGCATCATCAACGAGCCGACCGCGGCCGCCATCGCGTACGGTCTGGACAAGAAGACCGCCGGTGAGCGCAACGTGCTGATCTTCGATCTCGGCGGCGGCACCTTCGACGTGTCGATCCTGTCCATCGACGATGGCATCTTCGAGGTCAAGTCGACCGCCGGAGACACCCATCTGGGCGGTGAGGACTTCGACAACCGTCTGGTGAACCACTTCGCACAGGAATTCAAGCGCAAGCACAAGAAGGATCTATCCACCAACAAGCGCGCCCTGCGCCGACTGCGCACGGCGTGCGAGCGCGCGAAGCGCACGCTCTCGTCGTCGACGCAGGCGAGCATTGAGATCGATTCGCTGTTCGAGGGAACCGATTTCTACACCTCGATCACGCGCGCCCGCTTCGAGGAGCTGAACGCCGACCTGTTCCGCTCGACGATGGAGCCGGTCGAGAAGGCGCTGCGCGACGCCAAGATGGACAAGGCGAGCATCCACGACATCGTGCTGGTGGGTGGATCGACGCGCATCCCGAAGGTGCAGAAGCTGCTGCAGGACTTCTTCAACGGCAAGGAGTTGAACAAGTCTATCAACCCGGACGAGGCCGTCGCGTACGGTGCCGCCGTCCAGGCCGCCATCCTGCACGGCGACAAGTCGGAGGAGGTGCAGGATCTGCTGCTGCTCGACGTGACCCCGCTGTCGCTCGGTATCGAGACGGCGGGCGGCGTGATGTCGGTGCTGATCAAGCGCAACACGACCATCCCGACCAAGCAGACGCAGACGTTCACCACGTACTCGGACAACCAGCCGGGCGTGCTGATCCAGGTGTTCGAGGGCGAGCGTGCCATGACGAAGGACAACAACCTGCTCGGCAAGTTCGAGCTGAGCGGCATCCCGCCGGCACCGCGCGGCGTGCCCCAGATCGAGGTGACGTTCGACATCGACGCGAACGGTATCCTGAACGTGACGGCGCTCGAGAAGTCGACCAACAAGGAGAACAAGATCACCATCACGAACGACAAGGGCCGCCTGAGCAAGGAGGACATCGAGCGCATGGTGAACGAGGCCGAGAAGTACCGCACTGAGGACGAGAAGCAGAAGGAGACCATCTCCGCGAAGAACGCGCTGGAGTCGTACTGCTTCAACATGAAGGCCACCATGGAGGACGACAAGCTGAAGGACAAGATCACCGACAGCGACAAGACCCTGGTGCTGGACAAGTGCAACGACACGATCAAGTGGCTCGATGCCAACCAGCTGGCCGACAAGGAGGAGTACGAGCACCGCCAGAAGGAGCTCGAGTCGGTGTGCAACCCGATCATCAGCAAGCTGTACCAGGGCGCCGGTGGTGCCCCGGGAGGCATGCCCGGATTCCCGGGCGGTGCTCCGGGTGCGGGCGGAGCGGCCGGCGGTGCTGCCGGTGGTGCCGGTTCCGGCTCGGGACCGACCATCGAGGAGGTCGACTAAATCACTCTACATTCCGACTGATGATGGCGCGTCGTCGTGTGTGTGTACCACAAGACTATGCTGTCGGCAGAGAGGGGAAAGGACGGGAATGCAATCGCTTCTCCGTGCTTCAACAAAACCATTTACCACCAGTGTCATCTTCCCTCTCTGGGTCAGCTAGCGGCGCTACCCCCCTGGACAACACATCATCTTGCCCCCACTGTATTTTCACGTCGTACGCTGCTTGAAAGCTAGCTTTTTCGCAGTGAAAAACCAAACCCGACAGCACCAGCCCTCTTTTCTTCTGCCAGTCTTCTTTTGATCTTTTTCATCTTCTCACCAAAACACCACCACCTCAGCAGCCAGTCGATTAGTGGCCATTTATCATTGTAGTTCGGTAGGGAAAGGCATTGCTTCAGCGATCGTTGTGTGAGAGTGTGTGTGTGCGCACGTGCGCTCGCGTGATATATGCTGACAAGTATTTTACTTTAATGTTGAATGTTAGTTTATTTTGCGCTTCTCGGGTCTTCCTGCGATGGGAGCGGAGGAGGAGAGGTCGCGCAACCCAGTTTACACGATTGCACACGCGAACACTTGCTCTTCTCTTGCCCAGCCAATAATGATATGCGCGCGTAAGTGCTGATTGAAATTTTAAACAAACGAAACAAGAAATAGACCAAACAGATCAATAAAAGAAAGAGCTCTGTTAACACTCCAATGAACAACATCTAGATTGGAGGGAAATTAGAAAAACCTTTGTTCTCTTCATTGGGGCTCTGGGGGGAACGGGAAATGATGACAAATAAGAATTGGGATTGAATGGAAGAAAATCGTTATCCAGCTAAAAATCTTGAACTGTTCAACGCGTAGTACGATGTTACTTAATCTCTTCATTTATTTTTATTATAGCGGGAAAGAAAGTCATCAAGCACGGTATATGGGATGGGATAGTGGTAACTGGACTCAAGAAAACGCGCTCGGTGAATCAGCCTTCAAAAGTGTCTCCGCTGTTTATTTACGAGCTGCCGATTGCTTTTATGGAATTTTCGTCTCCAAGACATGTGTCCTCCGTGAATGGCGTGGGTGGTTGGTGTGTTGGCTCGTTCTCGGGCGCTTACCGGCACTTTATTTCTGTTTCTCACCGGAGTTTCTATTTTTAACTGAATGCAATGCGCGCGCGAAACATTGTCGGCATGGCAAACTGCGCGAACCTTGTAACAAATGCATGAACGAACTGTTTAAATTACAACTCAATGCCAACTTTGCGTGCCGTCACAGGGGTTGGACGCAGCAACCTCGATCATTTATTGCACGTGACAATGGTCAACTTGCTCCAGACGCAAGCCAATAAGGCCATGCAACAGCGAGAGAAGACCAAAAAAAATGAACGCATGTAAAAGAAACTTGTTCTCACACTTTCCCTGAGCTACCATTAACTTTCTAGTTGCACAAATGGTGTGCAGTGTGTGCTGTCGTGGGTGTTACGCCCACAGTTCGCGCTGACTTTGTTCTCGACCACTTATCGATCGGTGTCTGGGCTACTCTTCCATTCCTTGCAAGGATGAGCTACTTTGCTGCAACATGTCTGGATGCTGATTTACGAGCTTGTTCGTGTGTGCCATGCCGCTGAGGATGTTTTGCAGGTTCCAGTCCTTTTTAAGCAGCGAATCTTCCAGCAGAAAATGGCCGTGCCGTATACAGCGTACACCGGTGCAATGTGCGCACGATTTCAGGTTGATGCCAATCTCGTGGATGAGTTCGCCGAGGTACGCTTCCGTCTCGTTGATTGCGTGAATTTCTGAAATTTCATAACGTTGTGTGTGAATAGAACGGTCGAAACATTCCCATTCGACTAATGCTTACCGATGGTAAAGAAAGGTTTCCGATACTCTGCCAGCCGTATGCCGTATATCATTGGTAGCCGATTGTCCGCCGGTCGTATCGTGCCTTTGCACGCTAGCTCGTAGGCGGCCTGCGACTGTATGTCGATACCGCTCAGCTCGAACATTTTGCGCTGATGTGACGCCTGTATTGCGGCCAGCAAACGGCCGATCTTTTCCGAACCTATGTGACTGATGGTGGCCCGTGCCGTTACTCGCGAATCGGCAAAGTGTGTCTCCGTGGCCTTTCCCAGGAATCCGGTCACCCGGTACACCCGCAGCGGCCGGTTCTGTTGCAGTCGGAAGGCGAGGTTTGTGCCATTATTGATGCCCAGCGCTGCAAAATGAATGATGGGATCGGTTTAGATCATGCACACAGGACACAGAGGACAGCAATATTCCAGCTTTACTTACCTATTACACCACTAGTGAAGCGTCCATGATTAGCGCAAAATCGACACTTGATATCGTCCGGCTGATAGCGTGGCCCCGTTACCAGCACGTTGTCGGAAAGGTCTTCCACCTTTCGCACAACCAGTTTCGCATCGAGATTGTTTTCAATAACGACACGCTGAAGCGAAGGTCTCACTTCGAGTTGGTTTAAATCTAAAACAAGTCCAAAAGTATAGTTTTTACTAAATAAAAACAGTCATATTGGGGTAGGTGTTTCACACACACACACCTTACCTCGGCATAAGTTGTGAATGATGGTGTTCCGAACTTGCTGCACCGTTACTCCGGCTGGTTTGTACAGATTCACCACACCGTTTAGATAGTTCCATACCGTTGGAGCGTCCTTGACTAATTTCAGTGCCATGTAAATTGAGTTTTACCGAGAGTAGTGTACTATATTTTTCGGTTTATGTTTTGTAATTTTCCGTTCTGCGTTTTGTTTACATTTTGCGCGGCTCCGCAATGTGCCGCATTTGACGTTTAGCTAATTGACCGTGTGTTTATACACCCAGGGTTGGATGCGCCATGATAGAAATTCGAGTTTTCACACGGTTTTCCCCTTGCTTTACTAGCTTTATGCAGAGAAAATGCGATGGTATGAATTTTCCCCAATTGATTCGATGATTTCCATCATTCGTTCTACGCTTCTGCGCGGCAGTTGCGCCGTGCGAGAAGAAAAATAAAACCCCTCCGCTGACAGGCGAGATTGACAGTTGACGCCAAGAATGAACCCAATTTGCCGGCTTGGTGCCAAACATATTTTGCGGAAAACTATTCCCGGAAACGGTAAATATCTTCGCAGCCGTGCGTGAATCCCTCGGAGGATCGCTTGCCCTAACTTTACCTGTTCTGATTGCAGTCGTTAGCAGAACCTTTGCCAAAATGGTCGACGCCAAGCTGGATGCCGTGCCGGTCGTGGACATAGACGAGGGCATCTTCAAGTACGTGCTGATCAAAGTATACGGCCAGGAGCAGACGGACGGCACCACACCGTCCAAGCTGATCGTGCGCGGCTTCAACCGGGCCCAGTGGCATTCGGACATCTACGACGAGGTCAGCTCGGCCCTGCTCGGACTCGGGCTCGAGACGGAGTGTCTTGGTGGTGGGCGAATCGAGAACCGGTCCGACCTGAAGCAGATCAAAGTGTACGGGTACTCGCAGGGGTACGGCAAGGCGGACCACATCGAAACGCGCATGCTACTGCTGACCAAGTACCCGGACCACAACATAACCTGCTCCGATGAAGGATACTGAAGAACGGAGGAGGAGGGGAGGGTGGAAACCACACACCTTGTGAGCTTTATATTTATATGCAAAAAGTTTTGGAACTGAATACACGTAATGAACTTGTCCGTAGTAGCTGAGACGAAATGGGAGTTGTGTTGCATTCACGTATTGAAGGTAAGTTTGAACCGATGGTATTAACTTACGATTAGCTGTTAATCTGTAGTCCTTAGAGATAGCCGGGATTATCGATTCGCCTGCGGATAGCCTTCGCATACCTGAGCTAAATCAGGATTCAAATAGCACTTAGACAACATTTTTTTTTGCAAAATTCTCTAAAAATTGTATCAAACAAATCACAAAAACCCTTTCAATCCAATTAACATCACCACTCGAGCACACGGACCAGCGAACACAACTGAGAAGGGTAAGCGACCGGACCAAAAGGTAATGAAAAGTAACCATCTTAACGATGATAGGCGGAGTGGAAATCGATTCTCTATCGCTCAAAGGGATTACATTAAATATCAGTTACCGGCTTGGAGCAAAAAAGGGTAAGAAGCCCTATCGGTATGGGGAAAGGTCATTTTATTCGAATTTGAACGATTGATTAAATCGGTCGGCAATCGGATGTGCTACAAATCCCGCAACGCAATTTCTATTCCTTCTGGGGAACATTAGGCAGTCCTTCTGGGCGAAACCAAACATGTTTAAACGGGTAGCAGAAAAAGCGACATAAATTAAAAGCGCATTTACAAGCGCTCTACTTGGTGTAACGTTAACGAAACGGCTAACCCTGTTTTCGATGCCAAACCACACTGTCCATGGTAAGCTGCTGATCTACTTATACACTGTCGAGAAGGTGGTGCACATTACAATTCAATACGGCCGATTCAACGCAGTTTCCCAAATACGGTATTGAAACGTTAACTCGCATCACAATGTGGCAAAAGGTGAACCAACCACGCGAAAAACTAACAAAGACAATCCTCGGGAAAAAGGCCACCCTTTTGAATAAACACCGCGTTCGGTGGCAATGGTGGAAAAGAAAGGAAAACACTAGAAGATATCTCACGTTAGCGAGGATATCTACGCCCAACATGCCCAACATCCATCGAAACGTGAACCCGGGACACCGTATCTCGCTGCCGTTTTCGTGTTCGGCACATTCTCTAAATAAACAACAAGAAACCTTTGCACAGGCACCCATAGGTAGGAAGGGAAGGAGGAATAGATCCGTTTTTTTTGTTGTTAACCCCACAAGCTCATATGCTACTCACCTTTTTTTTTTCTCTCCGATGGGGTTTTTCGTCTGTTCTCGTCCTCCCAACCCAAAAAGATGGGGCGCACGCGAGATGGAGGAAGGTTGAGCTTTTCCCACGTTTTCTTCTCGCCCATCGGCTCGATTTTCGGTTTTCTTTCCAATGTTCTATAAATATTTATACGCGGATGCCTCACGGGATGCCACGCTTCCCATTTGTTGCCGAACCCAACGCCGGCCCAGCCGACTGGCAGCGGCAAAGGAGGGCTCTCTCGTGCAATTCTTAAAACAGTGAACGCGTTCACGTCGAACGATTTTCTTTTTATCCTGCCCTTTTCTAGCCTGCTTCGATTGTTGGCTGATGGAGTGGGGTGGGTCGGGTGTGGGTTTTAAGATTGTTGTGTTTCGCAGAAAGGCCTCGACAGGAATGGCAAATAGAAGCGCCTACTGTGAGTAGGATTGAAAAAACAAAACAGAAAAACAACGAATACCACACCGCAAGGGTTTTACATACCTTTCGTAGCACATGGACGGGGGAGCCGTAAGCTCGTTGAGGGTATTAATGATCGTTTATCGGCTGCATATCCGAGAAGGATGATCTTTTCAATTCAAGTCCGATTTTCTCAATCCCCGATGTCTTTAGTGTAACGAATACCAGGTACTATTAGCTTAACGCTTTTGCCCTTTAAAATAATTCGATCTATTTTCCGATGCCTTTTTGAGGTGTTTCCACTTTGGTGGCAAACAATGAAACGATCGGAAGGGGATTAGTTTTTCATACAAAACATCGATTTATTTACTCGTTCGTGTTAAATAACTCTTTTATGCCACTTTTAGTACACACTGCAGCCACACACATACACACACACACATACAAACGGCATTGGGGAGAAGTGAGGAAATGCTTGAAAGTCCAGCCCACTGATTGCACTGCAGTTGCGTCTGGTTTGGTGCATTATTTCCCCCTCTTCTCCACCATTTTTTCTTCCCCTCCAAACCGGTCGTAATGTATTTCCTCACTACACTTGCTTGTCTACATTTAATGATAGTGTCACAATATCTATTAGTATACACCCGAACAATAGTCTAGAGCATCGTATATATATATAGCAACGTACAGCGAAGGTTACCTTCTTCTACCCTTTTCCCGCACGCTGCACACTAAATACTAACGCAAGACGCACAGCATCTGCGACATGTTTTTTTCTGTTTCTATTCCGGTTTTTTTAGGGGGAGGGTATGGTCTTAAGGAGTTAAGCACAGGAATCTGCTTTGCTTACAATGTCTTACCGTAATGCGCAATGATGCACGCACGATCTAAGGAACTTCCCCAGCTTTGTGGAAGAGTTTGCCCGCTTGTCCCAACTTGGGTTGTGTCCTATGCATGTGCAGGACACACACACCTGGAATGGCATAAATAAAGCAACAAGTGTAACATAACCAATCTCCCATGCGCCACTGCTACTACTGCTAAATGCTACTACTAGCGCTACTGCTAATTCCTATTTAGTCATCCGTTCACAGTTACTTACTTTCATCCGTGTTTATAATTGCCTAAACTTGTCTAGCGTGCCCTGGTTTTGCCGCTTATCAAATTACTGTTTAGTATTTACTACTTATCAGACAATACAGTCCTCGGTGTTGCTGCTTCATATATCTCGTTTTAGTTGTTTAGTGTTTCATATAATGCTCTTACTACTTATTACATGTACCAACATTCAATTGAGTTACAAGAGGCTCTTTTGTGCACAGGACGTTCCATTATTGGCAATCGATAGTGAATTAAACCGAACCGAGTTAAATAAAGGAATAATTTCATTAGCAATAGCAATCAGCTCGTTTTTGCTGAACAACGAAAGAATGATAGAAAATAATTTAATTAAATGTTGAAAGCGATCGCGAAGAACTTTGAAAGACTATAAAAAAAATCCTCAATCAAGCGTTCTGTCCATCATTGCCGTTTTGCCTGAAGTACATTATTTTCTATTTTCTCTCTATATTATGCATCGATATGTATCAGTGACACACAGTAGTGGGCTTATATAAATATGTAAAGATCCTTCACCGGGAACATCCGCCAACCCCAAATGGGGGAAAACAGAAGAAACTGTTTTGAGAGCATTCTGCCGACTTGTCTTGTCGCAATATCGCTTCATTTTCCTCTGCGGGACGTTTCTTCTCAACATCCCAAAACCCCCTCCGGTATTGTTCCAGACGCATGCAAAAGTTGGTTAAAAAGTTCATAGAACTCACAGATTTGGTGCGTGTTGCGGCGGTAGCTGCCGGGATTCGGGGAACCCGGGGGAAGGTGGCCTGATCCAATATGAGCAATATTTGTACGTGTTGTGTGTTAGGTAGCGGGGAGGTGGTGGGAAAGATACTTTCACTTTCTTTGCCTCCTCGTTGTGGGAGTGCACGTGCGGTACTTTCTCCCGAGAGTCAGTTCAAAATTGTAGGCACACAGGATGATGACTGTTACAGGTTTTTTTTTTTTTTGTTACTTTTTGGCGGGTTTGATTGACGGTTTGACGTTTTAGCCTCCGGAGACAAGTGTGACTAGGGGCACGTGCTTCGATCTCTCTGCTACCACTACTGTAAAGGATGTGTGTATAGTGTTGTACCGAGGAGGGCACGTCTTGTCGCGTGCCGTGATTGTAAACTGTTAAAGCTACTACAGCGCCCTACAAACCCTGACAAACGTTGCGAAAGTTACAAGCCGGGAACGGTTCCGTTCGGTGCTTGGCCGTGTTTGACTGATTGCTTTGGCGAAGGCAGTCTAGCGGAACGGGTTGGCGCAAGGAGGTTCTGCTGTCTTCCCTGCTGTATTTCTCTACCCTCTACCCCTGCCATCTTCGCTCTAGTCTACATTTATCTTAAAAACACAGTACAATTCCACTGTCAGCCTACAGTTCAGTACAACGCCTCTGGCTAACGGGGACTTTTGGGCTGTTGTTGCGAAGTACGCGTTTGTGTCACATTTCGATTTGTATTAGAAAACTGCAGCAGCTTCTTGTGTGCTGCTTCCGCTCCTTCGAACACTTACACGTACACAGTGAAACAACACACCGACGAAAAGCACGTAAACCGTGCACGAGTAGAGCGTACTGCTGCTGCTGGGCGCGGGCACTGCCCTTCGCTATCAATGTTCTTCCCGCTGGGGCGAGCGTTGCGGCGTGCTACCCCCCGGCCCGGGGTCTTCCGGCGCCTGCTCCGGACCCACCGACTGGGGACAGTGGATCTGGGCCTCGACGCTTATCTCCTGGTTGCAGCAGGACACGCCCGCCTCGTTCAGGTTCGATTTGCTCGAGTCCGACTTGGCGATCAGGCTGGAGATGTTGGCCGTGATCGTCTGGAAGTCCTCGGTGATGATGTCGATTGTACTGTTCAGGTTGTCGTTGAACTTGGAGTTCTTGAACAGCTCCCGGCGGCTGTTGATGGTGGCCTGCTGCTCCTGCTCGCCGCCGCCGGCAGTCGCGCGATCGGCTGCGATCGTCGGCGACACAGTCCGCCGACTGCCGGGCGAGAGTTGAGAGTTGTGCTGGTTGAGGTTTCGCACCCTGGCCGCGCCGCCCTCGTCCACCTCCAGCGGCGGTTCGTCCACGTCCCGCAGGCTCAGCTCCTTCGAGAGCGGTGACCGGCAGGGCGTAAAGTCGAGACTGCCGCCAACGCCGCCGTTCGTCGCGATGGCGGACGACTTGCGGCGCAGCTCGCGCAGCCGCTTGAGCCCGCTGAGCGTGTCGGGCGGTTTCGATGCGTCCGCGCTGCTCAGCTCCACGTTGCCGAGCACGAACGGCAGCTTGAGCGATACCTCGCCGCCCATGCTGCTGAGTATTAGCTTCACCTTGACGTAGTACGAGACGTAGATGGCGAACACGTTCTTCTCCTCGGCGCTGGTGGCGGGCGCGGACAGCATGCCGCGTGGCGCACTCGTCGCCAGCTTGGAGTTGTAGGCGGAGGAGCTCGGGTCGGCACTGTTGCTGCTGAATAAGGCACCTTCCACAGCGATCCAGTTTTTGGTGGTGCCTGCAAAAGGGAGTGTGTGTGTAACGGATGAACGGAAAGCAACAGGAATGCCCAACAACGCCAATCCCAACAATCCAAGCCCCCCCAAAAGATCAATTTATAACGCATACATCAACCGGAACGACCCCTTGAGCGGTCGTTTTTCTTCCTCACACAAACGCCGCCAGTGGTGCGGAGTTAAATAAGGACATTCTACTGCTGTTGCTCTCCCCTCAATGTTTGCAAACCAAACATCCCCAGCCCTCGTCATCTCGGACGGTTATAATTTATCGACCATATTCCAGGACCGCAAAGATTGACCTTTTGATGGTTTCTGTTGCCACACACACGCACGCAGTTTGCTTTTATACTTTCATGCAGAATAAAAAAACCATGGAGCATGCATTATTGCCGCCAGAACGGGGAGGGCGGATATGTCTGCCTACATTTGCACGCTTCCGGGCGCGTTCCACGTTGCCCGTTTCACGCAAAACGCAAACCAAACACGCCAGCACTTTTCAGAGTGTGCTATCCTTGGTGCGTTTGATACATCTACGAAACACTCAACCCACACACACACACACACACACACACACATCCCATCCGCAGTTGCCCATAAATGTCACTTACCACGAACCGGAAGCAGCGAGTAGGACGCGTGAAGCGTATCGCCCGGCCCGATGTGTTTGCTGACGTCCACCTCGGCGACGATGTTTTTGAACTTGCCATTGCTGAACATGCACACGTCGACGTGCTGTACTGCGACCAGCTAAGGGGGCGTTCGGAAGACACGGAAAAGGGAAGAAGGGCACCACGAAGGGTGCATTAGTATGCTTTGTTGTTTGCAGAGGAAGGTACGCAGAAGCAGAAGAAGAAGAAGCAAAACTACCTCCCTCATCGAGGAATGTCCTATAGGATGATGCTTGATACATTGCTTACAGGTTGTTTGCCTAGTTTGCTGTGTGTGTGTGTGTGTGTGTGTGTGTGTGTGTGCGAGGGTCTGAAGCGTTCATTCCTTTTTCCACAGTGTAGCAGTGTATTCGTTTCGCTTTTATTGCACCGGGAAGGTGTACTACAGCTGCATTCTGCCTTTTTGTATTAATACCGTTTCACCCCCCCCCCCCCCCCCCCCCCCCCCCTTATTGTCGGGTGTAGTTTTGTCTATTGTTGTCGGCAATGGATAAACATGCTGATACAGTAAACCAGATTAACTTGTGGGGCCAGCATCCTCCCAGACATCCGGCTGTGGTGGCTTGCAGGCTTGGCGAGAGAATCCTTTCACATCTACTTCAATGTGTGTAACGGGCGTAATGTTAACATTTTTAAAAATAGGCTTATCTGTGCTAAGGAAGATCGCTAGAAGGAGATAGGAGTAGGAGGAGCTTGCTACTTGCAGTGTGAAAAGCCTCCAACCGGTACGCCTCCAACATCGCTCCTACATTTTTGCTCTTTGCAAAACTCCAAAGTCTAAAGTCGGTGTCCGTTTTGATGAAGTTTCTCATGAATATTCATGTCTCTTTGCCTCGCGCGGCAAAGGGACTCCCATGCATGTACTAGCCCGGATGACAGATGACGTACGAAATGGGGGCAAAGAGAGCGGAAAAGCGAAGGCAACATTATGACATAGTTGCCGTTCCGGTTAATGGAAACAGACACGCCCGGGAGTTGGGCGCAGCAAGTGAAAAATCTCTTCCATAAGTGTGCCTTTGCGATGGGCTCAATTGCTGTCAATTCAAAGGGTCAGACTTGGTTGTTCGGAATAGAAAGCGGAAAGTAGAAAAGCTGCAGAAAAAAGCTAATAAAGCACATTAACGGATCAGCGTTACGAACACGGCGCACGGAATTTTAAATGTTGTTAAGTATGCATTAAGGACGGTTTCGTCGTGTCCGACCGACCCCGTCGTTGGGTTTCGTCGTTCGCCTGTGCTCGTAGTTAATTAATTCGAGACGTTGTTGGTTTATCATTAGCGATTCTTTCAGGACACGTTCAGCGTTCAGGCTGCGACGCTTGGGACGCGTCCACTGACCCCTAACCCCCGTGAGCTTCCTCGAGGGAAGGGCAGCTGCTGCAGATGGCAGATAAAATAGCGTCTCGGGCTTGCTCGTACGCAGCGCATTAATCTTATCATTACGTGAAATTAAATCCGATAGCCTGTTTGGAAATCCCTTCCCCGACCCGAACAGAGCCATGAGCCACACACACGCATATATGCACGATAAATGCGGGTAATGAATTTAATTTAATACCCTCCAATTGGATTCACGTATACATACATGTTCAACTATTCAATTGCATTTCGATTAAAAAACGGCGCCCGCTTGGAAACTGATACACTGATTGTGTGCGGGAACAAAAAAGTGCACCGTACAATGGGATCGGGCAGACCAGAAATGCGAATCGAAAATGTATCAGTAACAGTGTGGTAGCATGGATTTTAGTAGCATAATTAAATTTTAACAATCATGCATTGTTTGCTGAGCAGCAAAAAGGACAATAGGGTGGCGCTTGCTCAGCTGGAGCATTGTTGGAGTATATTAAATCATATAAATGTTCCACGAACACGTGCAATGCCGAGATGCTGGACAAAGCGTATCGTGACAATGTGCGGATTGTTAAAACGAACCCAAGCGTTGTCGTGTTTGCCCGGAAAAAAGTCATGTGAATTTCGAAAATCTGTTACAAATCAGCCATAAATTGTGGCTTTACGGCTTACGGACCAGAAAAGTTGTGTATTTTTTTTGTTTCGTAGAAGAATTTTCCTTCTGTGATAAATTGTAAACGAGTGATTTCGCAGAAACTAGCCTTTATCGTCGTACTGTGAGTTCGCTGGGATAGAAATATGTCACTGTTCTGTCACATGGCAGGAACAATCTGTAGAGCTTCTCTGTGTGCGTGTGTTGAATTTATGGAACCGTTGTACATCATGTCCCACAGTAACGCTCGCTCGAGGGATGGAAAACGATTCCTGATAACCTTTTTTTTGAGGACGGTTTCAAAACTAGCTCGACTAAACTATGGTCCCACACCCCTCCATCCTCCTCATATGTATGCATTTGTACCTGTAGCTGTATCATAGGCAGCTAGAGAGGCGTAGAATATGTAAAGCCTCCATACAAAAATCGTTAAAAATCCATTTAAAAAAAAATGACTGTAAAAAACGGTCAAAGACACACGATGTGGGTTTTGCAGAACAGGTTGCGCTCTGTTTTTCTGCGTTTTCTGCGTTTCTCTCTGCGTATGGGTGTGTGTTCTAGGTTTTGCTTACCCGAATTTTCCGCACAATTTTCCTGCTGTCGTTCTTGATGTCGAGCGTGACGGTAACGTTTTCACCGTGCACGTAGGCAGCCTTGTTGAGTGATGCTTTCAGGTTAACGCGTCCGTCCGCCCACAGGAACGGCTTATCGACGGACACTTGCGGACCCTGCAGGAAAATTTATGGCAGCAATCCAGCAAAACAAAGGAGAAAATATGCGTGTAAGTAAAGAGAGATTTTAGATAAAAATTGACGTTTTTTTAAAGTTAGCACATGAATAAAAATTCTATAAAATATTAAAATAGTAAAAGGTTAATATTCAACATGTTGGATGGATTGTCCCCTTTCATCGGCAATTTTGCTTATTAACACTCTTGCCTTTAAAAAATCCAAAGAACGCTCTTTACGGCATCAAATGCATTGAAGATTTGGAAATACCGCTCAAAACATAAAAGATAATCCCTTTGTTAAAATTGCACCCATTCATGGCGCAGGCTCTGCTAAACTGCAAACATTCATTCACAAAAAAGGCGCCTACAAGTATGCAATTCAGGAAACAATACTCGTAATAGGCTTAGTGACTGGAATGGAATAATGAAAAAGGATGGGTAGGATTTTGTGAGGATTAAAATGGATTCTCTGGCAATTGTGTGTGTGTTAAGTCTGGCACCAAATTCCTTTTAAGAATTAATTGCCGATCATTCGAACAGCTCTTGATTTTTACACTTCAAATTCATACCCTCTCGCATCAACATATCTCTTCTTTTAAGCACAACCTTCTCTCACGTTCATTTGTTTGAAGTATTGCAAGCTCTTCTTCTAGGAAAGCGAAGCACAAAAGATGCTAGATTGTGTGTAAATTAAAAAAGCAATTCTCTACAGCATTACAAACACAACCCGTTCTGCGTCGATTGTGACCCCGGTTTACTTGGTAGTCATCAGTTCTGTGCGATACTCGGAGCCGATCGGACGTGTTTACGAGAGACTCTACTGAGGGCAATACACAGTGTTATCAGCTATCGTTAGTTTGAAGCAACGACCTCCGTTGCTGTTTTTTTTTTTTTTTTTTTTTTTTTTTGGGTGAGAGAAAGAGACACTCACCTGGAAACTGGAAGATTGAAGAGTATAGAATTTCTCTCGCTTAAACAGCGCTGCCTCTCGTGGCGCGCACAAGCAAGTGCTGAAACAGGTTTTTTTTTCTCTTTCTAATTGATATTGTAAGTAGAAACACTTTATCTAATTTTTCAAACGATTTAACACCATGGGAGGACCAGGCACTGCCTGGGGGGAATATCCCACAACTCCACCGAATATTAGAGGTAGACAAGCACCTATATGGATGGATGGAGAAGATAGACTGGGAGAATTATTATACCTTGTTCTGAGTCCCAACGAGAAGTCTGTTTTACCGAAAAATCCATTCATAATTGAAAAAAGTCTAACCAACCACGCCGGGAATATTGAACCCTGCAAGCCAATCGACAAAGGTTCGAAATATCTGGTGAAGACCAGAAGCCGAGCTCAATTTGAAAAGCTTCAAAGCTTAACAAAACTCATCGACGGTACCAGTGTCAATATTATAGCGCACCCATACTTAAACAGTGTTCAGTGCGTTATCGTATGTAACAGCTTAGAAGGTCTTTCAGACGATGATATCCTATCTGAAATGAAGGAACAAAAAGTAGTGTCAGTGAAGCGTTTTTTGCGTAAGGAAAATGGTGAAATTAAACCAACTAACTCTTTCCTTTTAAAAATAGACGCTGTTCAAGTCCCACATGAAATACGGGTAGGATGTTTGGTTGTAAAAACCCGAACATATTATCCTCGACCAATGATTTGTACACAATGTCTCATCATAGGCCACACTAAAAATAGATGCAATCATGAAACTTGTTGCGCAAATTGCGGTGAAAAAGAACACGGAGTCTGCTCTTCTCCCATCAAATGCAAAAACTGTTCGGGTAGCCATGTTTCACTTAGTAGATCCTGCCCAACGTACATAGACGAACAAATGATAATCAAAATTAAAATCGACAACAGCATCTCTTATACAGAGGCCAAATCCGTCTTTGAAAACAAAAGAGCCCATTCGGTAAACGAGAGAATACAAAACGCACAACAAGAATCTGTGAAAGATCAAATTATAGCGGATTTGAAAAAAAAAGTATCCCAACTCGAAGAAAAAATGGACATCTTTTTGAAAGCTAATGACAAACTGCAAAAAGATAATGACAAGCTCAAACACATGTATCTGCAAACAATCAAACCAAAAACTAATACTAACGCTACATCCGAACCCATCGACAGCTCAGATAACGAAAATACTGCACCGACGCGATCCCACGCACACATCGTAAACCTTGCAAGCAACCTTAACACGCAGATAGATACTGATAACGGAGACAATGCCTACGATAAACCGATACAAAAACGCAAAGTTGACTCATACTCATCCACAGACGAACAACACAGCGATAAAACTATACCGAATACGGACGAAAACAGCTCTGAATTTGTTAAACCGAAAACAACTAGACGCTCGAAAAATCGCAAAACGGACTAATTTAAAATTTATATCTGATCAGCCTTTGATAATAATGATTTGCTATTTCTTCATATGACTTTCAATTCGATTCAAAAAATAATAATATAGATATTTCTCCATATATTATTTCTTGGAATATCAGAGGCATGAACAAAAATATTGACGAACTTAAAATATTAATCAACAAACATAATCCCTCTTTTATCGCTCTTCAAGAAACAAACCATATGCCTAATACTCTACACCATAGTCCACTGAACAATTACACGTGGAGATTTCATAACAAACCAACACTTCAACACAGCGTGTGTCTAGGTGTTAGAAAGAACATTTCGCACACACAGCTTAACATCTCATCCGACCTTCCACTAATAGCTATCTCTACAAAAGTACCATTTGATATTACCATAGTTTCTGCATACTTCCCTAATAAAATGCACCCCACAAACGAACTTTCTTTATACTTAACACAAACTCTTAACCAAATAAATGGCCCAATACTACTTGTAGGCGATTTAAATGCTTCTAACACGTATTGGAGTAATACACGAACTAACACTAGAGGAAAAATTCTCCATAACCTTTTTGACCTGAACAATTTACAAGTAATAAAAAACTCGTCACCCACTCGCATATCTCCAAGCGACGGCACAGGATCATGCATTGATCATTGCGTTGTGTCGTCTTGTTCCACTGAACAATTCAGCTTGGTAGTAGAGGAGGATTTGCACGGTAGTGATCACTTCCCCATCCTCATTTTTGATAAGCATGGGGATACGCGGCCAAAGTTGCGACCACGTTGGAAATATAATGAGGCTGATTGGTCTAGTTATCGTTTCCTTATCGACAGGGCTATTGATGGGTCAACACTGCTTTCGGTTGATAGTTTTTGCAGTATTATTCTTATGGCAGCAGAACTAAGCATCCCACGAACGTCAGGCAAAATTCCCAAAAAGTCGGTACCATGGTGGAATGACTCGGTTGAAAAAGCAATAACAGCACGAAGAAAAGCTCTACGGAAATTGAGGAAAGCCAGCACTATCAGTAACAACCCGAATACTTCATACCTAGCTTTGAAGTACCAAGAAGCAAACCAGATAGCCAAAAATGAAATAGAAAAAGCAAAAAAAGTAAGTTGGGAAAAATTCGTCACAAGCATTGACCCATCTCTTTCATGCAAAGAAGTTTGGAGTATGGTGAAAAATTTGACAGGAAATAGTCAGTTCTCATTTCCAACACTGTTGAACAACAACGAACCAATCACTTCTCCATCCTGCATTGCAGAACATTTTGCACAACATTTCTATGAGGCATCTGCAACTTCTAAATACTCAGCTACCTTCATTCAACGCCACAAATCTAAAACTATATCATCCATATCATTTGTTGATACAAATAATCAATCGTATAACAAACCATTTTCCACAGAAGAACTAATCTGGGCTTTGAGAAAATGTAGAGGAAACTCTGCGGGTATAGACGATATCGGCTATCCACTCCTCAAGCAGCTTCCTGAGCGTGCATTACACTGCCTTCTAGAAATATATAACAACATATGGAGGACAGGTGAAATTCCAAATAATTGGAAAACTAGTCTGATCGTCCCAATTCCAAAGGCAGAAAAAGACAGCTTAAGTGTAGACAGTTATCGACCAATCTCTTTGCTGTGTTGTATGAGTAAAGTCCTGGAACGTTTAGTCAATCGACGACTAATTCAGGAGCTAGAGAGCAGAAATCTGTTAAGTGACAAACAGCACGCTTACAGAATCGGCCGTGGTACAGAGACTTATTTTGCTTGTTTAGAAAACGTTCTCACTGAGGCTAAAAATAAAAATTATCACACTGATTGTGCAGTTGTTGACCTATCAAAGGCCTTCGATCGTACCTGGCGTCCGGCGATCCTTGAGCAATTGAAGAAATGGGGATTTGGAGGAAGTTTACCGCGCTTTATAAAAAATTTCCTAACAGACCGGACCTGTAAAGTACTGATTGGATCATATACCTCTAACATCAAGGTTTTGGAGAACGGTGTCCCTCAAGGTGCTATATTATCACCTACGCTTTTTCTAATAAGCATGGAGTCTTTATTACAAACGATACCTACTAATATAGACACATTCATTTATGCTGATGACATTATACTAATTACTTCGGACAAATCTGAAACAAAAAATAGAACCAAACTACAAAAAGCACTCAATAAACTTCATCATTGGTGCTGCTTGACAGGTCATGATCTATCAACAACAAAAAGTAAAATTCTACATATATGCAATAAATCACACAAACGAACACTTAAACCTATAAAAATTAAATACGATATAATTCCAAACGCAAGAGCAGTCAAAATTTTAGGAGTTATCATTGACTCAAGGTTAAAATTTCGACAACACCTTCTCTACGTTAAAAAAATGATCAAAAGCAGATTAAATATTCTGCATATGTTAGGTTGTGGAAATAAGAGATCGGCAAGACGCACACTTCTCACTATTTTTAACAGTTGGTTTGTTCCAAAATTATTGTACGGCATTGAATTCATTACCATGGGCGATGCCAACTTTGGCTGCAAGCTAGCCCCAATGTACCACTCTGCTCTGAAAAAAATTACAGGTGCTTTTATCACTAGCCCAAACACCGCAGTACTTTGTGAAAGTGGACAATTACCTCTCGACCATGTTGTAGTCCTTAAAATAGTAAACCTAGCTGGCAGACTCATTGAAAAAGGAATCGAAGCAAATTCTTTTGTAGATAGAGCCAACAAGGTGTTAAAACAACTAACAGGTCACAGCATGCCCAACATAGCTAGACTCACAAGCTGTTCGACTAGACCTTGGTACGACAAAATCCCCACAATCGACTGGACATTGCAAAAACTAAGCAATCACGAACAACAAATAGTACATAACTATCAAATGCTCATCGCCAACAAATATAAAATATATAACAAAATTTATACTGATGGCTCGGTCTACAACAGTTCTGCGGGCTGTGGCATAACATCGCCAAATGCTCGCTGTAGCATTAAGCTTCCGGAGAACACATCAATATTCTCAGCAGAGGCTATTGCTATTATGATAGCAACTGAAGAAGCGACCGTAAATGACAGACCTAACGTTATTTTCACAGATAGCGCTAGTGTTCTGAAGGCATTAGAGAAAGGATCCTTACGAAACCCCTACATACAAACTATCGAATCACTATCAAAAGACAGGTCAATCGAATTCTGTTGGATACCAGGGCATAAAGGAATCGCAGGAAACGAAGTAGCTGACCGTCTTGCGAATGAAGGTAGGATGATCAAAGATCATGTAGATGGAACTATCTCTAGAAGCGATGCATCCTTGTGGTGGAAAGGGGTAATAAATCAGAGCTGGCAAAACATTTGGAACAAATCACCCATTACCAACCTTAAAAAAATAAAACAAACCACGTCACCTTGGAACGATCCACTAGATCACAGTGATCAAAGAGTGGTAACAAGGTTGAGAATTGGACACACCCGACTTACACATACATACAAACTAAAAAAGGAATCACCGTTAATCTGCCCATTTTGTGGGTGTGATACAACGGTGGAACACATTTTAATTAATTGTTTTGGATATTCCGCAGAAAGGCAGAAACACAGACTTGGAGATCATTTGGATATTGTACTTTCCAACAATTACAAGGAAATTGAAAAACTTTTGAATTTTTTAAAGGAAACCAATCTCTACAAACAAGTATAGCAAATATGGATAAAAACATTTATAAAAACATAATTGAAATGAAAAAAGCACTAGAATTAACAAACATTTTCAACTTTCACCAGTACCATAATAACCCTTGTAATTTTTTCTTCTTTTTCTTGAACTTTTAATTTATTCTTTTTTTGTATCTCAAATAGTATTAGCGATTTCTGAATTTTAAATTACGAGAGGCGAATGCTAAAAAGCCTCGTAAAAAAATAAAACAACAACAACAACAACTTGGTAGCCACCCAAGAAGAAGCATCTGTTCGGTATCAATTATTTACGTCTCGAACGTACCGTACTCATGGTAACACTGATGGCTTAGTGTTTCGTAGAGGAAGATCTCACCCAGGGACAGAAGGGACAATGTTCTGTTCTTGTGCCAACGTTCCGAGTGGCTATCGAGCCCTTGTAGTGGGGCCCGGAATGGTATCCCTCTCGAGATGCGGTCAGTTTTTATTTAAGTGTTTGTTTTTTTGTTTATTCTTGGTATACGCTTTGCTGCTACTCCTCCATTTTGGCCCGAGATGCCCTGACCCGGCTGGAAGCATGTCCAGCAGAGGACGCATCCGGAATCATCCCTCATCATAAAGGCAAATAATGACCTTCATAATTGGATAGCGCCGCAGATTTTGGGGAAACAAGCCGCACAGGATCTCACATACGGTGGAAAGCAAAAGTGAAAAGAAAACGACTGGCTGGCTTCGTTTGCTGTCACCCTCAACCGGTGTACTATTGTTCGCATTGCAAGTTTGTGCTGATCTTTTGTGCTATTCGGGCGACCTAAAAATAGCTCCACCCTTAACAAACTACAACCATTTACCGCTAAAAGTGACAGTGTGTGTGCGTGCACGCACTGTCCTTGCCATTATCCCTTATGCCACTGTCATTATCGAGCGTGTGTAGCATTTGTGCGCTAAATTTGGTCCCACTGGACATGAATAAATGATACGCAACGTTGTGCGCGATGGGCCAAGTACATACCGACGGTGATGATGATGATGATGCTGCTGCTGCTGCTGCTGCTACTACTCGCGAGCACTACTTCCCGTGCGGTAGTTACTATTTCCCCGAAACTGACGCAACTGTCGGCCAAAGTGCTTGTCATCAATTTATCCTGTTTAGCGAGGGCAGCGGGTATTTTTGACCTGCCGTTCCAGTCAGATCTCCTGTCGCATCTCATTTGGGCCGATGTATGATAACTATCTGCGTGCTTGTGTCTGTGCATTGTTGGCCTGCTGCCTAACCGGGGTCAAGTCTCCCTGCCTGCGTCACAATTCCATCGGTTTGGCAATAAAGTAGCAGAATGTATGGGTTTCCGGTAGCAGCACTATGATTGCCATTTTTCATGGAGACGCATGGTAGTTTACGAAAATCACCTTAATTTTAGACGTTACGCTTGCGTCACTGGCCCTGTGTGTGATTGTTGTTGGGTGTGCTCGCGGTAGTGTGTGGTTACATTTTGACAGCTAGTAATGATTTACTTTGCGGCCATAGAACATACACAGCAACGTTGTGTTTTAGACAACGACCTTTTCGAGGGTTGTTCGCGTGTGTGGGTTCATTTTACCTGCTCAGCCCCCAATGTTTGTGGGAGCGTTTTATTTCGGTTCGATATTTAAATACACCCAGACTCAACAGTTGTTTGGCAGGGGCAGTGGAGATATGTTAAAGTATTCTAAGGAAGGTATGTGTGCGAAACATAAAATTAAACAAAAAAAGCAGCGCCAATCGTTTGCTTGCATGTCTTTGAATTCGTCTCAAGCGACCGGTTTTCAAGCAAAACACCCCACAACATTACTTCAACAATACTTGGAAATCATGGAAAAGTGTCAAAAATCCTCAGAATGCTCTGTAATGTGACGTAAAGCGTAAGGCAAAGAAATAAAAAAATAAAACATCCATCTTCTCACTAAACCGTTATGTGTTTTTCTTGCTAAACTGTGTACGAAAACATTTCTCGTTAATAAAACATAGAAGGGATATGGCCACGAAAGAAAAAGAAAACAAAAATCCTAAATTTGGGCTCAATTCGAAACCGAACAATTCGCCGAAGTAGCAACCTCTTTCTTCGGTAGCCGGTTTTTTTTTTTTTTTGATAAGTTAAACCTTCTCACACCGACCTCACACACACCTTCCAATCCAATCCCGAGACAACGGTGTGACAACGTCTCTTTCCTCCCTTCCCCCTCCCGTATTCTTTATTGTTTTTGCCGAGAATTGATTGCAGTTTGTATTGGATTCATTTTATCCTTCATTTCATTTCCCGCATCCTGCACACCTGAAAGCGTAGAGCTTAGCCAGCCGTTAAGGCTTTCCTCGTAGGCTTTCGCAATAAATTACATTGCCACACACGTACACACACACACACACAAACATACATGTAAATAAACGTACACACACTCACCTTGTTCGTCTCGGTCAGCTCGATGATGGCATGATCGCCGTACGACTTGATGCCCCCGTTCGTGCTGTCCACGCTGCTGCTGTGCCGGTGGAGCGAGGACAGCTTGAGCGATTTCGGCGACAGGCGCAACCGGAGCGCCCGGGGGATGGTGGTCGCACTTTGCGCGCTCGTGTCCGCCCCGATCGAGGCCTGGGGGATGAGCGCCGGCGGGCTTTTCGGGCCGGCCGGCCCGCCGGACGCATCGCCGCCGTACGAGTTGTTGACGGTGGCCGTCTCGAGTGCGGCCGGCGCTTTGGTACTATCAAGGCAGATCTTATGGATTAATCTTATACCTAATCTCACAGTTGATCTCCGCTGGACACGTTCGTCACCGGATGCTTCGGCTGCTGAGCGTTTTTGCAGTGGCGTGCGGGCGCGTCCCAGTCCCGACGTTCCGAGTTCCCGGTCGCATGTTTGGAAAATTGTTTGCAACAAAGAGAAACAAAAAAGCGAAACACAATCAACCTCACCGGAAGGGACATCGTAAATCAATTAGCCCTTGTACAGGAAAAAGCAAAAAACAGGACACAAGGTGTCACATTCGACCGACTGCCACACGATGGCTTTGGTCGCCCTTCAACGCTGGCTGGAACGTCATATTTACAGCGCGATGGTTCTGTTTTTTTAAACACCTTACGCCACATTTCGCGCAACATTGCATGGAGGCGGAAATTGGGAGCACTTACCTGTGTAGACGCGAACGTCGTAGCTGGTCCCGATCGGTGCGCCGGTGTACCGCTTGGCCGGCAAAAGCTGTACGCTCGGTGGGGCCAGCGTGCCAATTTCCAGCGCGAAGGGAATCGCATTCTTCCCCAGCCGCTCGAGCAGCGCTTCCTGTGGCGTTTTTTTTTCGTTGCAGCAGTGGTGGTGTTTGTTGCAGCCCGGCGGATATTCCGGCGGCACAGGTTAAAAGCACAGGACACAGACAAAACGGGGGTTAGGTTAGCGCGGTTATCGGTGAGTGATAAAGGCACAACAGTACGTGTGCGGAATGGCTATTTTTAGCGCAACAAAGGAGATGTACAGGGGGAGAGAACGCAAATGGTGCCCTTGTGCGCTTGTTGCGCTTATCGAGGGTTTGGGTTGATTGTAGAGGCTGATCAAATTTCAATGTAAAAAATACATAGCTTCGCATGGGACACTACATAGCCAGTGTTCAATTACAGCGAAAAAAATACAAAAAATACAAAACAAAATTGTTTCTCGCTCCCTACTCTGTTAAAGTCGAAAAAAGGAAGCTACTTAACGTGGTACCTCTTGATGCTATTGTTGTGGTATGGATTTTTTTTTTGGTTCATGGTTTGGTTCCTCAAAACATTCGTTCGAAGGAAACAAAACAAAACGAACCTACATTACGCTCTCGGCTCGATTTCATGGAACTTCCTAGCTGACTTAGCTGACTTTGCTGAAGAGCTGAGCTCCACCAAGCGCCACCGCGTTGGGCGATATTGAGAAACCCTGCCAAGGCTCGCCAGGCAGGGAGAAAAAATATTAATTTCGTGAAATGGTCCCTGTTTGTGTTTGCGCTCTTTGCGCACGGTAAACAACGTATCTGTTTTGCTCGCCTCACATGGGAAAACATATTTGGGAACCATGCCTTAAGCAATGGCTTTTTTGCACCGAAAAGGAACGTATGAATACACTAAACCGAAGGGCGGGAACATTCTATTGGCCTCCCCAGAGTTAACTGAAAATGTTTCGAAAAAACTGCTCCAGATCTCGTAGAAAGGGTGCATCTTTAGGCAAAAAGAAAAAAAAGTCAGACATTCGATAAGGGTGTGTGTGTGTGTTTGAAGAGCATTTCCTTGTAGCGAAGTGGAACGGATGTAACCATTTGTACGGATTTTCCCGTACACAAAATTAGAACATGGAAAAGAAATCGCTCTTATAATCCTTCTGGAAGCTGTGTTTTATCATGCTTTTCCCCTGCTTACATCCCTCTGTGCGATGGGTGGTGGTCGCTTAATTATAGCATAACTTTTCCCTTTAACTCACATACCTGCAGGGGTGTTAACGAATCCGTTTCGGCGGTTACCGGTCGTGGCCAAAACTGCTGCAGCGCAATAACGGCTTCATTGCAGAACTTTAGTCCCATTACTTCCTCATCCTCCCGTCCGTACCTGGGTGGGGGAGGGGGGAGGTCGTTGTGTTTCGGGAGCGATTATTGTTACCGAAGAAGCAGGATACACGGGCGCGTAATTGCATGGATCCATCGGGTGGCACAGGGCGTGTTAGAGAACGAGCGGGGAAGAAAAATTACAGACACAAACTTAATAAAGCACGGTATTGGAGGGAAAATTAATTACTGTGTGTTTTTTTGCTTTCTTTTTGTGTCTTTTTTGTTGTTGTTGTTGCTGTTCAGGATGTAAGATCGCTTCTTTTTGTTCTTATCTCTCCCCCCGGCTCGAATGCGTCACCCGAACAGGAGGAGTGATGGGACTGGGCAAACTTGCTCGGAAGTGGTCGTTCCGGGGCAAGTTTTTTATCTAGTGCAAGAAATGCGGGACACTACAGCATGGCGGAAGTTTTGTTCGTCAGTTCTATCCCTTTTAGGGTGTTGAAATCTTTCCCCCAGACTAACACTGCCGGTAGGTGCCGGTTTGAACCGGACAAGCCGGTCGGTTTGACGAGCGATTAAAACACCGTTGGTCCAGCTTGTGAGCAACACCACCATCCCACGGACTTACCGGAACGTTAGCGTTAGCTGGCCGTAAATTTTAGCCTCGTTGATGATTTTCGAATCGATGTAGAGCACGCCCTTGAGCGGCTCGATGACGCCCTTGCGCGCCACCAGCTCCCGGCTGCCCAGGTACAGCGTCAGCAGTTGGTTGGAGGAAGTTTTCTTGTACACCCTGAAAAGGGAAACGGAAAACGGTGGTGTGTTGTACTATCGGGTTAGAATCAATTTCGAACGAAGCAATCGATCGTTTGGGTGTGGAAAGCTTTGTTGGTCTGCCGCTCCGCGCTGGAAGCAAATCGGAAAAATGTGATGTCTCGTTTTTACTTTCTTTTTTATGTGAGCCGCAACAGTCAAGAGTCCCCTGAATAAGCCTGATTGCATTGAAAGCACGAAATGGGAAGGAATTTTTGTGTGGGTAGATTTAAATTGTAACAAAAAAAGTCGATAGAGCCTCTACGGAAGAGCCTTTTCGATAGGTGTATCCTGGTCACGGCACCACAAATCTTCTGCATTTATTGTACAGAGCAATTGGTTTTAAACCCCAATCTCTTCAACAGCTTTAAGCCGCGACTCGGAGACATGTTGCACCTGTTCATTTTCCCAAGCGGACCGAACACTCTTGGGGAATAAGTTAGCGTTTTGGATTATGGAATGGTTTTTATCGCTCTTTCCGCACATATTACAGACTGTTCTATACCGTTTGGGGACTTTGTTGCGTGCGGGAAACGAATTAACGCCGAACGCCCACATAAATCAGCATTAGCTTATTATGCTACTGTGCGTGTGTTTGCAAAACTGGTTGGCTTATCGGGGAGGAGTGATATTTTATGCTAATCCGGAAGCTGCCGCTTAAGGCACTCGGTGGGAGTTTATTTTTGGAACCGAACCGTGCCTGGCAGTGTAATTAGTTTGTGTGTTTTTTTTAATGCGTAAAATGTTATTGGGCTTCTACTCTATTGTTTCGCCGTTGGCAAAAGCATCAAATGTTTCAAATGGGATTTACAAAATTAAAAAAAAAAAACGTATGCGAAAGCAATCGAAATGCGGCTTTCGATCGCGCACACAATTCAATTTATCTAATGCATGGAATATGTTACCCTCGCTCGCCGATACTCCCGCTCGGTACGGATTAATCCGGTTTCGAAGCCCAACCAATCTAAATCCTGCAATCGCAAGGGAAGCCTCAAAGATTTCGTTTCCCCCATCCGGTCGTTCCATTTATTTCGTTCGTGTTCGTAAAAAAATCATACCTTAAGAGCCCTCGCGAGAGCTCACACCATCTACGGTGCTTTGGACTGGGTTGGGAGTTCAGTGGAAAAAAAACGGAAAACACAACCTTCGCTAGTCATTCTAGCAGTAAATTGCAGGTAAGTTCACCATGGTAAAATAGAGTAGAAAAAGGAGATGAGTAAAAAAACAACAAAATGAAAAACGTAACCCAACACAACCAGCAGCAGTGAAACAGCGAGCGGTATCGCCGGTGTGACTTCTAGCGTTGAGGAAGAAAAATGGCACAAAGCGCCAGTGTGCAGCGTGTGCTATCAAAACTACCGCATTACACGCCACTTATCCGAATGAGCAGGGAAGGGGAAAGCTTAAGCCAAGCATCGAAGCTGTTCACTCCGATCGGGTGGTGTAAGCATGTAATCCAGCCAAACCCTCGACCCTCTCGTGGAAGGTATAGATTGTGTCCAATCCTATCCGATACTCCAAAATGGGGAGCCGACGACTACCGCGCACTGCTACTGCTCTAGGGGAATGGTAAACCATTTTCCCCTGGATACCCAAAACCACAGGAATATACACATACACACTCACACACACCAACGCCGACTCCGGTTGCATTCCTTTGGGTTTTCGCCCGGAAGGCAGGAGGGCAGTGGATGGTTTTAAAGGTGACGACGAGTGGTGGCAAATGTGGCTGGCCTGGATATCAGCCCTTTCTGGTGTGCAGTGGTGGTATGGTGTGTTTTTTCATGTTTACCCATTGTTGCAGTATGCGAAAGATTTGCGACACACACACACACTGGCTCAACACAGTCGGCGGTTCTCCATTATTTGTGGCGTTTCCTGGTGCATTTATGCAGACGTTTTGTCCCCACTCACATTTGGCCCGCACAGCTACCGCAAAGGTGGCATCAGGAATTTAAGCTGGATTACAATTTATTTACTGTCAGATTGGTTTGCCCCGAAGGGAAACTGTGCTCCCTCCATGTGTTGGTTTATTTGTTTGAGCTTAATCAAACCGGAATTGGGTTTGCACAGGAGGCGTCCGGCTAGGAGGTGATGGTAAGGCGCAGATGCTTCATTTACTTACCGTTGGGAGCCAACCGGATCCGCATCGGACGCATCGTGTAGCTTTCTGTGGGATACAAAAGAAAGGAAGTCGAAAGAAAAAAGAATGTCAAACAGTTTCCGATTCAATTTCGGTTCAGGTAAAGGGGGGTTTTCTGTTTGCTCCTTAGTGGAAATGAAGCCCACCAGCTCAACGTGAGCTACTTTGTATCGAGAAGGATAAATAATATGCTTCTAGAGTAATTAACAAGACAGCCTTGGGAAAGTTTTGCTTAACCATTTGCTCGTTAGTGGCACAAACCGGTAATCCACAGCGCCGAACGAATGCTTTCACGTCTCAGCTCTGTGCGGTGTTTGATATTTGATAGTCATCATTGCTATCACCGCACACAAATCAAACCAACCCGGAGCGTTCCGTTCCAAGGCCGGTGTGCAAAACGAAACGGTTTCGTAATCTAATTCATCACGGCAAACGGGCTGCTTGGTGAAAACCGAACCCACCCCACCACCAACGGCAAGAATTAGGTTAAACTCTCAAGACGATGGAACAGGCATACGCACACCAATATAAGCACCGCTTTCGCTGCGACGAAGGATATTAGGGAAGTCGGCCACCGGAAGCAGGCACTTTCCCTTGGCGATTGAGATGGGTCGAGATCGAGCAGAAGAAGACGTCGCCAGGGAGCAGCCTATAAACTCTGCCCAGCTGCTTTCTTCGTAAAACGAGCAGCACGGCGTTCGGCGGTGCTCGGAGTGGTTTGCGCTTCCAGAAATATTGCCGCCGAACCGAACCTTTTGAAGATTTACTCATAACCTTTGCTGCCCTTCACACCACACCACCTGTGCTGTCATCGGTTTTGTGTGCGTGTGTGTGTTTTTGTTCGTTGTATTCTGCTGTCGAACGTCTGCAAAACGGCGCTAAGTTTCCGGCAGCCAAGACAGACAGATATGTGTCTTATATATCCGGTTTGCCGGATGTGAATCCCGAAATGGGTCCAAAAGCAGGCCGAACAAGATAAAGGGACAGGTAGAGTCGCACACAGGCACACACACAGTCCAATACACAGGAGGCAGGCGGATGCGAACGAATGGAATGGCAAAAAGGTGGGTACTCGTAAGAATTATGTTCAACGCTGAAACGTGACGCTTTGCTTCCGATCCGATATGGAAGGCCTGTCTCTAGGTCTGTCTCCTTAGATAGTCCTCTTTGCCGTTGTGTTGTGGAATTAAATTTACATGCACCGTTTGTTGCCGGCTGTGGAGTTGTGGAGGTAACACCCGCGCGGTACCCCCCATCCCAAGGGAACCCCAAGAATGAATGATCATCTATTGAGGGGAAAGGACGTGCGAATCGTTCAGCACCGGGGAATGGGAAGGAAATATTACTGTCTGCTTTTATTGCATCGAAACTGTCCTTCGACACACACACAGGCACACACAGGCACACACAGCGACCGGGTGCAATTTATGGCACCGGTATGCCCGCTGCGAAGTGGCCCTGGTCTAAATCAGAGAATGTGTTGCGTCCTTAATTCCGTTCCCGGGGCTCCCAGGGCGCGTGTTGCCAGCGTACGGACGGCGATAAGCTTTCAAGGGGGCGTCGGATACATTATTGATTGTTTTGCTAACGGCTAACGAGCTGGCTGGGAGTTGGCGGCAATGAGGATAAATGCTTCTTTGGAGCTGCTCCACTGAGCAGCAGCACACTTATGGTAAGAAACTGTTTGCCGGCTGGAGACTCCGGAGGCTGTGCGAGATTACGGAATGGTGCTCTTGGAAGAAGTAATGAAATAGAATCGTCGGTGCATCGTCTCCATGGCATCTGTGTCTGCATGGTTTTCAACTAATCCCGTAAGAAACTGTACTGGAAATGCTGAGATAAACTAGTACCCTAGAAATAATGTCTGTTGCACTGGAAACACTCCACGCTAATTAAAGCAAATTTGCAGAACAGCTTCAACCGGGTTGCAGAATCAGGTACAGCATGGGGCAATGTACGCTTTTTGCCGCAGCGGCACACCGACACAGCGACCGTGTGATAATGTGGGTCACATTTTTCACTGCAACCGAGCATCTTGTCCACACACACACACGCCCTCTCCAAACACGCATCAAGCGTCGGCGAGCACGGTTAAGCATAATTTGAGCACCATCCCGCCTGGGCCCACCTAAAGGTATAGCACGTTAGACGCTAACGATGCACCTATATCTCACGGTCCTTACCTGTCCTCCGTCGACGATGGTGACGGTGCTTTGCATATCTCCTGATCTTGGTCGTCCCGTTCCTTCAACATCGTTGCGCCGTGCACTTCTTCGCTTTGGATGGATAGCCTTTTAAAGCGTGCCGGCCTCTCCCGCAGATGACGCAAGGGTGCACAGGGCGTCTCGTTCTTCGCAGCCTTACCGCCGGGTCCGGCCTGGTGTCCTTCACGCGACGTTCACGTTGCTGGAGACGGTATTAACTGAGGCGTGCACCGTCGTGCCGGTGCTGTTGCTTCAGGTGCTGATGCCGGCGCGATAAAATGCTGACAGACATTTGCAGGCGTCGGTAGATGGTGCACGGCGACGGTACAGGTTGCAGCATTGCGCCGTCCTTTGGGATAGCGGTTTGTGTGTGTGTGTGTATGGTGCACTATGTTGCTCTTCCGCCTAGCGATGGTTGGACAACTCGGCTTCCATTGTAGCAGCGGCAAAGGCGGCAGCAGTTGCCGGCAATAAAAGAAGTCAGCATTTCATGATGGTACAAAGGTACCAAAGGAAGGAAGTCGCCGCCGGAGCAGCCCAGGAAACGTGTAGGATGATATCGCAGCGGTATCGATTTTGCTCACCCCGGGCAGATGGACTGGGACGATCGATGAAGCTGTAAAGATAATGGAAGAGAAGAGTGTGACAGTGTGTAAGAATGGATGAAAGATGACACTCCCACCGGCACACTTTCGGCCGTTGCAGAACGGTTGTCTGGCACTCGTCTGCGCCTTTCTCCGTTCGGCTCGTATGATCGATGCGTCCGGCGTAACACAATTAACGCGATGCTCCCGTTGCCATTTGTTCTAATTGAAAGTGGGCATGGTGGGCACGGTGTGTAGCATGAATCCTGTTAAGGCCAGGCCTCTGGGAGCTGACTAATTTATTAGCCATTCGAGCCAAACGGTTGGTTGAAATTAAATTTATCTGCCTAATTTCTGAGCTGAGTGGTGCTGATGGCTGCCAGAAGCGTTTCAGAAGGGGCCGAACATAAAAATGCATAGCATCGTTCAACGAGCATGCACGGTTATTTTGCCTTTCAGCTGGAAGTAATATTTTACCAAACCAGTCCAAACCAGAGCTCCCGTGAGTTGCTGGGCCAGATGGGAGGTACTAGCCGGACCGTGGTTAGGATGCGTAACCGACACAAACAACTCCCAGCAGCAGCTTAAATCCTGTGCTGTGTGCGGTGAAATTTCGAGGAAATGTTGCACAAGGTTGGTCGCATTGTAAACCTGCTGTGCGTACGAGCCTTTTCTGGGTATCGGTTTTAGCTCAAACTTACATCAACAGTCATACGGCAACTGCTCGGTCTCGGGATCTGTGCTATGGCACGTCCATCAGTGTTGTTTAATTTGAACCGCAAAATGGGTTGCTTATTAAGAGTGAAATATTCCCCCCAAAAAAAAACCATAGCAACGTAGGGTGAAAGGAGAAGGCTTCGCATGTGGTTTGGCACAAAGGTACACTCATTCGGTACAGGAATACAGGCGCTTGGGAGCTTTGTTGAAACACAGTTCAACACGTCTATTTGAGGTATGTACGTTGTTATTACATTTTTACAGCGTTACTAGGAAAGAGCCGTTTTGCACCAGAGGCCCATGGTAAGTGCTCATTACGGTCTAATTGGGGGTTGAGAGTTCTGGATCTTATCTGGAATGTTTTCCGTTTTAAGCGCTGCAATCTTATTCTGTTTAAGTAGTTAAAACAAGAGTCGGTGCTTGAAAATTGCTTGAAAGTGAAATTTGGGTTTTTGCTAATGATTCTTAAATTGTTCAACAGTTCAATTTGACGGGACAACATGTATATCCATAGCCTGATTGAAGCTAATTACTGATTGCCTTATTGCCAAAACAATATTTATATATCCTATTGGTTTAATTTCATCTGTAATTACTGACTCAAAGCTGAAATAGTACAACCTCTGCAACAAAAAAAACTACAACTAATGATGGGATTCTTTTCCCACATAAATTATACGTTAACTGATCCATGCATGATACACTCACACACGACACTCGATGACGAAGATTAACTTACTCTATCATACAAACATCAACGAATATGTTCCAACACCGTGGAAATCGATCGATTGAATCACAATAAAAAGAAACATCTGCTAACCGATGACAGCGTTGCCGTAAACGTGGGCCAAAGTTTACTATCGCTCATCGCGCAAACCTCTTTAGCCCCTCAGCCCAGTACGTGTCGTGAAAGTTTTAATTGACCCACAGCGTCTAAAGTTCGCTTGAACAAACCACCATTGCGGTCTTAGAAGTTGCTCGTTTGCTTCGCACACACACACACACACACGCTAAGGTTTCACAGAACGAGAGGCCCCGAGTTTCGCCTGACCTTCGAAGACTGTTCCGCCTGTTTGCGATTCATAGTAACACCTGCATGTTAGTGGCATTCGGAAGCATCGACCCCACCATCCGATGGGGTAAGTTTGCTTTTGCGAACCATCTACAGTCTACCGGCGGTGGTCACGCTCGCAAACGTCAATCCCATCGCAATGGATCGGATGGCTTGAATGCGTCACCGTTGTGCCGTACGGCAGGGCGCGATGGAAACCGACGGAAAAGGGTCGACAAAGCGGCAGGCCGACCAGATGGTGAACGTTATCAAACGTGCTTTGGAAGTCGATTGTGTCGATTACATTAAACGCCGTGCATTGTTGCGATTGTGCTGTGTGTGGTGAGGGTGCAGCAAGTTTGTCTTGCCTGTGACATCTCTCTGTATCTCTGTCTCTCTCTCTCTCTCTGTCTCTCTCTCGGCAAACAGTCGCGCTAGTTGTAGTAGTAGTAGTGGTGGTAGTATGCCGAATTTCGGCAAGGGCAGCAACGACAAACTCGGTGAACGAGGAGGCAACGATAAACTTTTGCCCACCCGACTCGGTAGCTTCCGATGTTTCCGGAAATGTACACTCCGTCGCTTCGGTTTGGCAGGGGCTGTTTGGGGGTTTGGCGGAGGGGTTTTTGTGCAAATAAACAGCCTCGCAAAGCAAGCGATCAATAGAGCGGCCTCCCCCCTCCTTAGCATTCGCTGTTGGTTTCCTCGGTGGGACAATGGCGGAGAGCATACTTGACAATTGATGTTAAACGCCGGTTCACGCTTGAAGCGCAATGTAAGCGTAATTGTGTGTCGGTGTATTGGTGTGTGGTTGTTTTGTTTGTATCTCGAAAAATCTTATGAAATTGCAAGAACTCACAAAAAGCAGCATTAAGCAACGCTCGTCATACAGTTGTGCCGTCATCGTCAGTTGAACATCGGGCGGCCCTTGAAAACGCATTAAAACCAAACCAAAAGTAACACAGACCGAATGGACCTTCCAAACTGTTTGTCAAAATAAACAAAGGTTTGAACCCAAACTGACCCCCGTTTGTCGGTTACTTTCATTGTGCAAATGTTCGTACATCACACACAGCTGTCAAGCCTGGCCATGCTTCGGGAAATGAGCGCCATCACTTTCCATCCCTCATTAAACCCTTCTCGCTCCATGGCTGCGTCGGCCCAAAAAACGGGAAATCCAATGACTAATGAGATGAAAGACGGAAACTGTGCACTCTCCCCTTCCCTTTGGCACGGTTCGACCCGAGATTTCCGTTTGCTAAGAATAGTTTCTCGACGTTCGGAGAGCCGAGCGTTTCAATCATTCCCACGTTTCAATGGGGACCGCTTGACGCGAAGCATATTTGCTTCCTGCCGTATCACGACGATCGTGGCGAGGTTTTCTGTGTGTGCGTGTGTGGCAGTTGGTTGGGTAGATGTGTTTTCTTTGCGTCGGAAAAGCATTGCTTTTGTGCAGAATCGATTGTGCCCACCAGGCCGGAAATGATCTTTTGTCGTGCACGTTTGCTTCCGACGGTAAAACAGTCTGCAGCAGTTAGTGGATGGCAGCATGAATTCTGTGCTGCTGAAAGTCAAGCTTGCTGTCGTATTGCAAGGAAGATGTGGACTAATGATGTGAACTCCAGCACTACCAGCTCTGACAAATAAACAAGTTTGTTTGATAGTTTGGGCACGCTCTGAATAGAACCAACCCAGCTGCTTTGAATAGAACCAACTTTAACCATTCACCATTTACCTACAGAAGAGCGTTGGCTAAACGTTGCCAAAGGTGCATGTGTCAACTCGATTGCTTACGATCTGTTCATCGCTGAAGCACGTTCACCGGGGTGTGAGCGTTGTCTTTCCCCTTTGCCGGAGTCGACCCTAGCTGCTGCTGCTGCTGTCATATGCCACTTATCACACGACACGACACCACAGAGGCAACCACCGGTCGGACGAGCGAGCAGCAGCAGCACCGAGGAAGTAATAAATGTGCTTTTATCGCAAAAATGTGATTACTTTCGCGCACAAATTGACTCGGTGCATCGGGCGCGTGTGAAGGGCCCTTGAAAAAGCGATAGAAAAGTGTCGATAGGTTGCCTGTAGGACGGTCGGAACAACCTTCACGTGACGGTTCGCCGTTGGTAGAGTCTTGTAAAATCAAAGCAGAAGACGAAGAAAACATTACAAAACAATACACGCTGCAGCAAAAGTTGTTTTGCCGATGCGGCGACGGCTACTCGAGTGCGAATTGGCCTCACCATCGCTCATCAATGTGGCGGCCGGGAGAGGTGTAGGCATGTAATGTGTAACGACGACTCGAGCACAAATAAATACATATGTTCCTATGAGCTGCACCTGTGTGCTTTGTGCAAATATTGGCCGATACGACCGCCACCGCCCCCCCCCCCCGTTTGCCGACGCGTAAACAAACCATGGGTCGTAAAAGTTGCCCGGCTGTGTGTGTTTGTGTTTTAACTCAATAAACCGAAGTTGCCGCCGATGGCACGTGCAGCGCCTGGAAGGTTTGTAATTGTAATGGGTGTAATGGGTCGGGAAAAGTCGGTCCCTATCGGTTGCCAAAAATGTCGCCCCAACCGTTGATGGATGAATGCTTCCGCACACACTGATCATCATTCAACAAGCGGTGGCCTGCTGCTTGAAATTCAACATGTCTTTCCCTTTTACTTACTTACCTCGCTTGCTTAGGGGTTTTTTTTTCTTCGGTCGATGAGTTTGATTTGTTTCGCACAGCAGTAATTGGGGCGCATCGGCAGAAACTGGTGGTGATTGATTTTAAAACGGGAGTGGAAGCAAAATCACACGAAAAGAACTTTGTTGAAGCAAAAGAGAATGGATGAAAATTTAGGATGCTGATTGGCAGCAAAAGCAAAAAAAAGTACGCTCCAGGCAAGCAGCAGAAGCTGGATGTTAAAACAAAAATGCGTAATCGCTCGCAAACATCTGTTTTGCAAAGTTTTTTGGCTGTGAGCTGTGAGCTGTGGAACATTGAAGCTCAAAATGTGAATCGATACTGCCTGAAGGAAACGCCAGGACTTTTCATGTATTTCTACATGTATTTCTACACAACGGTATAGATGAGTCAAAAATGGCGACGCAGGATAGCTGAGTATGAACGGTTTTGGGCGCTTTTGCTGTCGTAAAATACTGTTGAAAACACCTTTCTGTAATTTGAATGTGTTTAAACGAGCTTGATTCGTTCGAATTTTTGAACTATAGAACAAGAACGACTCAGAAATTGGAAGTAATGGGTCAGTTGCATATTGTATGGACTATGCACAATGCGATGAGTCGCCAACATTTGTGGGTGCAACTGGAAATTGTTGCACACTACACACCACTCAGCTGAATAATCCATCCAACACAGCACCTCCTCTAATTGCGGTCATTTTCACACATTTTCCAACAAAAGCATTCAACAATTTAACAGCCCTGCTCTGCTGCTCGGTAATCCTGCCCTACCTATCTGAACCATCGTCACTTGTATGTGTGTGTGTGTGTGTGTGTGTGTGTGTGTGTGTGTGTGTGTGTGTGTGTGTGTATGTGTGTGTGTGTGTGTGTGTGTGTGTGTGTGTGTGTGTGTGTGTGTGTGTGTGTGTGTGTGTGTTTCGGTTTGGATTAAATTTCCAATTACACCAGCTGGACCGGGCCGGGAATGCACCGGGTGAATTAGCCGATCCCATAACCGAGAGGATCGCAATTAGAAGGTGTATGGAAATTAAATTCCCTCGCCTCAGTCCCCATTTCAGCCCCATTTCGTCTTTCCCCTGTGGCGGAAGCTGTGGGCAGCTTCGTGCCAAATTGCTAAAAGTACCACGAACGAATGCGGCGGCACCCTCGCGCAACGGTGTGGAAGTGTTTTTCCTGATAATTGTACCGGAAAACGTCGATTCCAGCCGAGATGCAGTTGCAGCGTGACGTCAAACCGAGCGCACGACCACCATGGTGAAAGTGATCAGCGTTTCATTCTTTTTTTGCACGCCTCTCTGCTGCGTTTTCTCTGCCCGGGGTGGATGTGGCTGCGAGCAGTGGCCACCATCTGGGCCGCTTGGTGCTGGAACTCCGGTGGAATTTATGGCAGCGCTTTGGAGTACGTGCGACTGGGTGGCAAGCCCGTTAAAGGCACTCGGCGCTCTCCTATTCCCCCTTTTGCTTGCCGATGAAGACAGCGTCTGGGTTGGCTTCGTTGGCAAAAGTGTCCGCCGACTCGGAAGCATAATTACAGCATAATGACGATGGAGAGGCTGCATTGCTACGCTCCCGCCCTTCCGTGTCGCGTGTAGCGGGCATCCCGGGCATGTGTGGGCATGGGTTTGGTACATTCCGGGAAAAAGTGTGACATTGCTCACCTGGACCCCATCTGGTACAAAACGAGAGAGAGAAAAAAAACTATGCTCTGCTTCTTGGAAAGCGCACGTGTAAGTGGTAGGGCTTTTCATCAGTTTGTTCCAATTAGTGCAGCATCGACAGCGATGGAACGGACAATTAAACTGGTTTTTGAGCAGTAAAGAGCTTAAATTCCGGGGAGCCAGGTGCTTGTACCGGCGATTGCACTCGATTAGTGTGAATTTATGTCTTATTTTTATTAATTTCTTTGGATAAATTAATTCAGATTGTTCAGCTTAATTCCTTCCCCTGCCATTCTTGGCGGCCATCAATTTGCTACACACATTTCTTACAAAAAGCTTTGTCTACGGTAACAACCGAAATTCGCAGAAAAACGTAAACATTTTACCCTTCATTCAACCTTCTCCGTGGCACAGGGCAAACCATTTTTGGCATTGACGATTTCTGGCAAAAGACATTTCTCGGAAGGCACACGAATTGCCTCCGCAGGCTGGACCGGGCCTTCCGGGCGGTCTGTTTTTATTGTAAGCGTGCGAATGGTTCAATAATATTTTTATCACCTTGACGCTCTTAAGAGATTGTGGAATTTCTCCCATTTCGCTTGACGAGTTTAGCGTAATCCGTTGGTTGAAGAGGGAAAGTGGTGAGTGTAATCTGTTACAACAGATTTTCGTTAAAATTATCGATTGAAACTGTGCTCAGCAGAGCGTTTCTTTGCGCATTTAAAGAGTTCTAATGATATGACTCTTGATAGATGTTGAATAGGACAAGACTTTCTAGTAGCCGATTTTTTAATCCAAACAGCAGCTTTCATTTACGTTCCCCTGGCTGACTACAGGCAAAAGCTGCTCCAATTCACGCTCCCCTAGTGTACCATTGTGGCGAACAAATAAAAAGACATCAAGACGATCTTGAATGGGAATCCCAATTCAGCTTTGTGTGTGTTTTTGTCTGCAGATTGTTTCAGTTTTCACTAACTTTGAAGCTGATAAGCGGCAGCGAGCTTTTCTTTGGCCGTTTCAGAACCCGGGCGATCTTTCATCTGTAAGAAATTAGCCGCGAGAGAAAAACGCACAACAAGCAACCATCCGCAGCAAGAGAACGTGCCGCTGGCACTGATGAGCTGCGGTAAACTGGCGTCGTCTGGCTTTTGTTGATGTTGCTTTTTGATTTGGGGACGCTTTCGCAGTGCACGCCAACGTCGGTCGGTGCGTCGTTTCGGCGGGATCTCGTTGCGCGATGCAGAATAGAACGCAAAGTCACAGCGTGTGGCACAGCGAAGGTAGCATTTAATTAGTTTCTTTTGTGGTGACGCAGCAGCAGCAGCAGCAAAAGAATAGACCGAGGGACAAACCGTGCAAACAAATGAAGGTAAATATTAAATTTATTAAATGCACCGTGGCGAAAACCGAGCATTCGGGGGGAGTTGATTTTTTGTATGGGCCAATTTCATCTGAATTTTCTTTTCACGCTCAATAAGCGCACAATGAGTCTGAAAGACAAACGGGTATGCGTTACTACGTGCGAACCAGGGAATGAGCATTATTATTTTTTGTTTTCGTTACTTCAGGCTTGTACTGCTTTCGCTGTTGGCACGCCATAGAATCAGGTCAATTTGAAGCAATTTGTCTCCCGCAAGTTCGTCGCAAAAAAAAAACAACGGAAAATTACTCAAAAATAACACTCATCCATTGTGTGGCACAATGAAGCTGTAAGGCTCATCCTCTATCCTCCAGGACCGTCCATATAGCACATTCTAAAGTGACGGGGCGGGCAAAACAAAACAACCGATGGAGCGCACCTCCATCGAAGGAACCACCAACAGCAAACGCTCGTCCTACGCTGTTTCCCCCGTCCGGTACATGCACCGACGCTTCACTCGTCACGTGCGGCGCTCGGATCGAGCGGCACGTCGCATTCCAATTTGGCGGTTTAAAAATAAACACCAGCGGGAGGGAGGCACACGCACACACACACATATCAGAGAGCAACCGGGCGCCTCCACCGTTCGTACCGCAATAAGCGCAACCACCGTGTGGAATCGGATGCGCCCGCGTCGGTTGGGGACCGTCGCCGTGTTCACATTTTAATATAAACGATGTGGAGCACGATGAAAAATTACTTCCACGCGGGTGGGTGCGGAGCGATGCAAATGGGGTGGAGCACACAAGGATGAGGAAGAACATCATCATCATCATCGGCATGATCGTCGTCGTCGGCGTCTCATGCATCATCGGTACCGGCGGTAACGTCTCAGTTGCCTTGATCCAAACCGACCGTTTCCCAGCGCTACCGTTGGCAAGGAATTATACCATAATTTTAAATGACCGTAATCGATACACACTCCCTTCGTACTGTTCTTGGGATACCAGGGGTTCAGGATAGATGGTAGAAGATAAAACGTTGCTTCACTGCATCGTTGCTTGTTATTCTTCGTCTCGTAAAGGGGGTGAAACATGAGCAGCAGAACCAGCAGCAAGTCAGCAACTTTGGCGCGGTTTTACACATGATGCCGCTTCGTACGGGGGACTCTGTCGTGGAGAGGAAATGGAGGAAATTTCAAAATGGAGAAAAACAAAAACCCCTCCCTAGAAAGCAAACACAATGGGCATGAAAATTTGATTTATTTTCAATTTCTACTCCCCGCCGCCGTATCGCTGCCGAAGGCTGTAAAGAGGTTTTACTCTGACGCTTCATATGTTTTCGCTATTGTTAGGACCACTGTAAACATGGGTGCACCCATCATCTCTTTGTTTCACTCGCAAAGCACGCGAAAGAAATTCATCACAAGAAAGTATTGAAGTGCCTACGGGTTACCTAATGCCATATGATACGCGTCCACTTGTCGCTGTGAGGCCGCTGTTGCTGCCAGACTGTTCAATTAAGGGGCTGTTTTCCGTTCGCCGGCTTTTGGAATTGCATTACTTTTATATTACTTTTTATTAGATTTATACGAAATGAATAATGTATCGCGCGCACCGTTACACACGTTATTACTTTGCGATATACATAGATGAAATGTATACGAACCGTTCACTCGCCAGCACAAACAAAGGCTACCAATATCGAGTGAGCGCAGTAACGGGATGGCACGGGAAGGAAATCCCGAAACGAAGTGTAATCGTAGATAAACGGTTTTTCTTACACTAACACGCTTGCGACCTTTTTCGAGCAAGCGACGGACAATTTACTAGCCGTCATAAAAGCACGGCAAAATGGTTGTTTGTTTTAATATGGTTCTGGGTTTTATTAGACCCTCCCGAGCCCGTCATTCAAGGGGAGGGGGAAAAGGACCGCGAGGAGCTACGGAGGAGCAAATAAAGCACGCTTGGCAGGGATTTGAGTTTGCCTCATGTTTCCGCATTCACAACTGTGCCTTTTGTGTTGTGTTGTGCGGCGTCCCCGCTCGAACGACTTTATTAGCAAACAAATTCCCAATCGTAAAGCGACTTCCTGTCGCAAAAAACAACTCGGACTGCTAAAACTTGGAGTCGACTTGGACCGGGAGGGACGAGCGATGCACTTAATTTCTATTATGCAGCAAAAGCTATTTATACCACCGTCTTTTCCGTATCGCATGGGAAGGCGTTACCTTGCCCAACAAGTGGCGGCCAGGATGGCATCCAAATGGCAACCCATAAGCGGCAGGGACGGAATCGCTTTTATTGACCCTACTGACGGGGCACGATCCATCATCATACACTCACACGCCAGGCCACCAGATGCTTGGTGGTGTGCTCTCGCGTAGCTTTTGCGTGTTTCATTTCCGAGCTCGTGTGGTTTAGTGTTGTTCCCGCCGTTGCGCCGGAAGCGCTACATACAAGCTCTCGATGAATATGTTTCATTTCCGAACGAAACAGTAACACATACACCACATACACACATCCCATGTTTAGTGGTGTGTGTGTGTGTGTGTGTTTTGGATGATGCAGAATGGCGCGCGGGGTAAAAATGAACAAAAAACAATCTCTGATGCTTTCGATCGTAAACCGGTAAACACGCGGGCAAGATTTCGTCGCACGTCAGTTTGCACGTTCGCCTGCCTAATGAAGACGGATGGCAGGTGTGAGAATGGCAGCTGCGCGCGGAAGATACTTAAAAGTAAAACGTACATTTGAATGTGCAGTTTCGATGGACGTTGCGGCGGTGAAATCGGCCGCACTAAACCGTACCAAAGCCACGCTAATGTGAGTCTCGATTTATGTGTGCATGGTTTTTGTCAGTTTGGCGTGAGCTTATCACACTGGCGACACATCATTTATCATGCTCTCCGTCACTTGAAAACTCAACGCCACACAATGGATGGATGACCGATGACTTCTCGGTTTAAAAGCATCTCCCCAAACGATGCGCGACTTCATATGCGGCGTCTCTTATCACCCAAACGCGCGGTGAGATGCGCTTCCGAAAGACACTAATGACAAGATTTTATGTTCCCTTTTATGTGTGTGTGTGTGTGTGTGTGCTCTTTTGTGTGTACGCAAGCACATGTGGCATATGTGATGAGCGCTGAGTGGCTCCAAAAGTGTCACGGAACGCTGACATTTGGCTGTCACGAGTGTTCGCAAACAGACACACACACACACAAACTCATCTAGCCATCGTCACCCGCGTCTTTCAATGTGCGCCCGGTTTTATCGCCCCGTCAATCGTCGCCATTTTGTGCCAGTGCTCGGGGCATTGTTTGAACGAGCACTATTATCACGATTATGACGAAGGCAAATGTTCTTTGACGGAAGGGAGATGTGGCGCAGTTTGACCCCCCACGCGATAGGATTAGCACCCGTCCATCATCGGAGCTGGGTCCGGGTCTAACCGGGTTCGGTTTGTTCGCCCGGCAGCAGGGTTGGCAGGATGTCTATCACCACATGATGTGACTTCCCGGCCCAAACCGCGCCCCAGCTAGTGTGCAGCATCCTCAGAAACCCGACACGGGAGAGCGCATCCTATGGTGCCGGCTCGCAATAAAACGCTAATCCGTTTTGCTCCGGCGGGTTTTCATAAACCCCTTGCCTGGAGCGTCCTTTTGCTGCCCTGAATCCTTTCGCCCGTTCACCCAACCGGCGCGAAGTTTTGTTGGAGCATCCCGGCGCGCGCAAACACGAACTCGGGCCATAATCAATCTTGATAATTCTAGCTGACACTTCCTGCTGGAGCGGTTGCTGTCAAAAATTACTCCCCCCCTGTGTGCGGTGGGGTGTGTAAGGGAGGGCGTGTAAGGGAAGATTCCCCGTTTTTTGGAGCCCCGGATCGTTTCCCGTGGTGCATAAATCAGGCTGCGCGCAGCGAGACTGAATTTATTACCGCTTGTTTTACCACGAAGAATTTGGCCGCAGCGCACGATTTATGTGCGCGGGTGGGATGATAAAGTTTTGCCGCACTTTAGTGGCTGGTGGCCGGGCCGAGCAGGAGGTGACCAGTCAAAAAGGAAAGCGAGCGGAGCTGGCTGCTGGCGGGAAGTTTTGATACTCGAACCGATGAAGCGCGCTCTTATCCGCCGAAAGCAGGAGAAAGGATTTTCATGTATCATGTCACATGCAGTTGGCGGTCAAATAGGTGGAAAACTTTTGCCTGTTAACCCTCCCATCCCGGGCGGGTGGCGCGTAATGGAATCCTCGTCCTTCGTCTTTGATGGGACTTTTGTAAGCAAGCGTTCTCACTGCCACTTCTACCCGTGCTGCAAAGCATCTAGCAAAGCGACGACAAAACGAAGACACTCGGCACTATTATCACATAATCGTAAAGTTTCGGAATCTCTTTGACCTTATCGGGCGATGCGCTCGGGCGCAAAGTAAGTGGGGTTAGGGTACAGCTTCCGTACAGCAGGCCAGCAACCCTGGCCCGATTGTTCGCAATCGCTATCTCACTGTCCTGGCAGTTCGATGATGGGAAACTTTCCGATGCGATGCCCCAGTTTACTGCGGTGCTTATGATCCTTTGCGCAATTCAATCGAATCACTCGCGCACGGTCGCTGAACGGTACGCCCGCAGCAGGGGCATGATAAAAAGCATGCAGTTTGTTGAAAACTTTGCTTTCATCTCATTCGCAGGAAAAAAGCTATTGCATTCTCGACGGGCGCAATGGACATGTTTTCCACTGTGGGTGGAACCTTTCAACCCTACCTCTCACATGGATTGCAGTGCGCGTCGATGAGCCTGAGAAATAATTTACTGGAAAGTGATGTGTTTGTTGACTTCTGGGTACTGGAGGAGATACGGAATGTAGGATTGATTTTACATCATAGCAACAAATTGAAACTGATATGGGGAAAAAGCTTTCATTTTTCAATGGAAGAAATTCAAATATTGCTTCGAAGTACGCGGTGATTGTTTTCAGTGGAATAACACAGTTTTTCTCTCACATCAACCAATGCCGCTGGCGTAACAAGCTGTCTGAAGCAACTATTTCGCAATCAAAACAGACAAAAAGAATAAACAAACACACACACACACACATATTCCCACTCTAGGCAAAAGCTCATTAAAAAAGGGGAGAAGCAATCCCATCGCAAAGTTTTTCCTTCACGATAAGTGTGGAGCTGCAACGCTGCCGATGACACATTCCCATACGCCTTGCACAACCGATCCGAACGTGGTACGGGAGAGCGATTCGCAATTCGTTCGTTTTTTTATAAAACTTTGCTAAACTTCACCTGTTGCACTAACACGGGGAAAGCGGACAGGTGACACGCTCAAGGGCGACACATCCGCCTTGTTTTGTTTCCCTAACCGCACGCCAGGTGCCGCGCGATATAGTTCGTGTCAAACAAACACATAGAATAGCTTATAAGCCGTGCCCGACCCCGGACAAACATGCAATAAAAAAAAGTTTCTCCAAACACTTGTTGAACGGACGTGCTTGGTTTAGCGATAAAACAAATTAATTTGCCTCATGTCATTTGCAGTTACGGGTGCGATTTTAGCGTTGTGGATGATTGTTCGTCCATTCGATTTGCCGTCGTGTTGGAATAGAGAGTTCGTAAAGTTTTGTTCAAAAGATGAATAAAACGAGTGAACCAGTGTGTTGTTGTGGGGTGTATATTTGAACGGGCTTTTTCACTGTTGACATTTGAAATGTTCAGCCTAATTGAATACAATTCCAGTTCAATTGAACACATTTCATTAGCTAATGTGGCTCCATTTCGCTTTAATTAAGCCACTTTAATGGCTTTATTACTTTGATTTTGTCATCTGTAATTTAATTTGTAATTTAATCGAATGTAATGGAATGGAACGCGTAGCAATTATAAAATTAACATGAACTACAACGTTGATGGAGCAGCGATACTTGTCCTGTCTTTCTCTTTCTCTCTCTCTCTCCTATCAATTTTTGGGTGTAAATTATTTGGGTTACATGCAGGCAATATAAGAGGCAGACTAATGTTGTACCCTTAACCGAATGTTCCTATAGGAAACATCGACATAGCTACAGTTTAATGATTTGGAACAAAACTGCCTTTCTACAACCTAAATGAGTGAAACAATCAGTTGTTTTCCTATTTTGAGTACCCCTTCTTCCCTCCGTATCCTTAAAGATGGTCCATTTTACTGCTATATTGATGCCAGAGCTCACTTACGAAAACACAAACACAATGGTTTGAGAAAACAAAACCGAGCACAAAAGCTTTTCTTCCTCGCTAATGAGCGGCCCGAGCTGTACGGACCACAAATTCTTGTTTTGTTTTTGTTTCCCGGGTGAACACTGTGTGGTGAACTTTTTTAATATACACACACCGAGGTACCGTACGTACGTAATGGAGCGTCCTCGCTTACGAGCTGGTGTAAATGTAATGCGAACAAAAACACTTGGACAGGAAGGCCACTGGTGGAGCCGCCCAGTTGATCGATGGGAAAAGTTTGACACTGCCAGAGCGTTTGTGCAATGCGATGCGGTGTGTGAAATTATTAATATCATCAGCTGCCGTTTGCTTCCAGGCTCGATAGAGAACGGCGCTGGAATGTGAATGTTTTTAGCAACATCTGCAGCAATGGAAAATGGCGGAAAGAAAGCACTTAAAGCTTGCTTCTAAGAAAGCATAAAATCGCTGGTAGTTCGCGGTAAACACGTCCTTACTTACCGGTTCCCATTTGAGTGGCTCCAGTTCTGAGTAATTCTAGAAAGCTTTCACACAGGCATGGTTCGGGTGCCGCGGCTTTTAACAATCGAAACCGGCGGCTGTTAAGATTTAATAACGTAAGAATTTTAGTTACCGCGCCCGCATAGCCGCTCAGTGTTGCGATCTAATTGGGTAATTTAATATTGATTTGTTTTCCTGCCCTGCCTAGTTGCTGCGCTATTGAACACTCCTCCGTTTACTCGTTCGCTACTGACTTTCGAAGAAATCTCCACACATTTCTGGTGTCCCCTGTCTCCCCTGCCCTGGTGCACCCGAGTGGGTCGCAAGTTTCCCAATCGAGGGCACTTGATGGAGATCCTAATGGTTGGTTCTACACTTTCCGCCTGTCTATCCGCACCAATCGACAACGGTCAACCGGGCGGGTACGGAGGCATTTTGAAGCACGTACTCACTCACGGAAGCACTTGTGGTGCTGAAGGGCACTCTTCCCTTCACCTTCCCCCCCCCGTCCCCGTCCTTTTTACTGACCAACGGGCCACAGAAGCGAACCACCACCGTGATCGGGGAAGAATGTAAAAGGCCAAGGTAAGTGGTGCTTCCGTGACGCAGGTCAAAAGCTACCGATCAATAGTAGGCCTAGGAGACTGGGTCGGGATAAACAAGGGAGGGTGAGAGAGGGAGAGAGAGAGTTCGACATTTCGTTCACGTCGCGAACATGATGCCCCTTTGACATTGTTTGTTTTTCGTGCTTTTGGAAAATGAAACCGCCACAGCACACTAATAAGAACGCAAAACAAACGGTGGCGTCATGCGGATCGTATAACTGTAGGCGCTTAGTGCTGGAAATTAAGCTTCATTTCAACTTCCGTACGGCTTAACAGTAGCTTTTTTGGCAAGTTTGCAAGATAAATGAACAGATTAAACGCACTCCCAACACTTGTGCAAACCACCAACACAATTGAAGATTCGTGTACGAGAAACAGCGATGAAAATTGGGACAAAATGGCGATGGACTTCATTTACCCTATCCATTAAATCAATGACCACAGCACCGGGGGAGGAAGGTGTGTACTGTGCTTTCCTGGTAAAGCCGCTCATGCCATTAAATCACACTTCACCTACATCGGCAACGGCACTAGCAAACGAGCAAAGCTTCCGTGCAGGAAATGCTGACTGAGCAGCAGGGAGAGAAGGAGAAGCAGAAAGCTGACAGGTTGCATTTTCCAGCGGATGAATGCATTTTCCAATTAAACGAAGGCGCACGATGGCCGACGGCTGCTGCTTATGGGCAGCTTCGTGCTCCTGTGGCAGTGATGACGGTGCAGAGTGCATTTATTGATCAATGAATCGGTAGCTGATGGCGTTTGCTGGCAATGCCGATGCCGAAGTGTGCAAACGGCAAACCCGGTGGGGGTTAAACACCACTAAAACATAGAGCCGAAGCTTACTTGTAGCTGTAAAACCCGCTTTATCGGTGGTAAGTGGTACATTAAAGATGCATCAGCTCTCGCACGTGTGCTGAAGCGCTGGTTGAGCTTGGATCATCACTGAACGGACTGTCGTTTGCTAGTAGTGCATACCCGTACATACGGCAGATACGCGTTGACTGTACATTCAATTTGGATTATAAAAATCACATTAATAAAAGCCTTAGCGATAGAGGCATTCAACTGTTCCGTGCTGTACAAATCTGCAATCCAATAATCCAGTTCAATCATCTCTCGCCTTTGTTGCCGTTCATTCCATGCATCCGAGAGTTCAATGTTGACACTCGACGTTGGCGCCAGAAATATTGGTTCCCGATTTCTCCATGCACACTGCCAGATCTGCATACGGTAGATACACTTGCCCAGCCACGCGTGTATGTGTGTCATATGCAGGTCCGATCGGTCCGAGGTCAGATTAAATGTGAAGCTTAACCGAGCATAATTTATGTTCACTATTTGTCTGTGCCGCCACCCGGGACGGTATGCGCTCAAAAGGGGCGAAATGAACCGTGATATGAAGAGCTGTCCAATCGCAATCTCGATTATCGATGAATGTAAAATCAAACGCCCCCGGTTGGAGGTGGTGTTGGGTCTGTGGTAACGCATCAAATTTCGATGCATAGTTATTGACAGCAAATGAACTGAATGAATGTTGATACGCACGAAAACCACACGTGTTACAAGTTAAACTATGCGTGCGACAGTGTTGCCATTTTGTTATCAGATCATAAATATCTTGTTTTTAAAGACACATAACTATTCAAATGAGCAACTCTACCCGAACGGCAAGATACATTTTTTGCACTGTGACGCAGCAAAACAACAAACGAAGGCAATGAAAAAAGGCCATCACGCCAAAAGCATGTTTGCAGGAGGAGGTTGCTGTAAAAATAATGTAAGCACAACCGTTCGCTGTTGACAAATTACCCCGGTGGGTGATTTCAATTATTCCGGCCGGCCGTGCTGTCTTCATGCTGCCGCTCGCTCCGTCTGCGGCGATCGGCATTGATTGTGTATTCAGGACACGCCATTTTTTCGTAGCCCGGGGACACGTTAATTTGACATAAAGTTTTGCGGAGTAGCTGGCTGCTGGGGACCCGTTGATGGGGACGCTCCGGTTGGGAGCTAATTGGGAGGCTGGTTGAGAGATTTTTCCCTCCCCCCTCGGTTGTGGTGTTTTGACCGCAGCGTGTGTTTCTTGGTTGGTTGCTTCTATTTTTGCTTTATGTCTGTTACCATTTCGATCTAAAATCGTTCGGGGTTTTTCGGAGTAGACCCTACCTCGGGCTCGGCACTGTTCGGGAGCTTGTTTGTTGTTTGCTCAATTTGGGTAATTTTAATGCTTCCGTGTGCTGCGTGTTGCGGCGATCTGGTTCGAAAGCGGCAGCGCATTTCGCCGAAGTACCACATTATTGCAAATTAGTCCCCGTAATTGAATGGAAACCATAAGTGGATGTTGTTTGTGCAGTAAATCTGAAGATTTGACAGCTGTTTATCGTGGTAAGAAATTTAAATTCAACATGAAAAATGTTTGAAACTGCGCAATGGAAATAATCTAAGCTTTCCACCGGAAAAGTCCAATGTTTAAATGCAGTTGAGCACGGGAGCTAGACCTTTAATAATAGCTGCTGCTCCGTTATCTTCGCTTCCGGAGAGCGTTATTTTAATCAGCGTTTGTTTTATGACGGGCAAATTAAGTGGCCAACAGTTCCATTCTTTTTTTCCTTTTTCTTCTGCAGAAAACTATCACCACATTTCCTCCCGTAGCCTTCTGAGGGCATACTTTCTCAGCGGAACCGATAAAAGCATTTCCGCAAGACGTGATCCAATGATGAAAACGGTGAAAAGCAAACACATCAAAAGTCCTGCTGTGATTATGTGCTCCGTTCTTTCGCTTACTCTACGTACCCACATACACACACACACAAACACACTGTACCAATCACTGGCAACACTTTTATGGAATCCCTAAGACGAGAGAGAGAGAGAGAGGGACGAGAGAGATCTCGGCCAATCGCTTGAAGGGCACATGGCATGGCGGAAGGCTTTATTTCACCCCACCGGGTGACAATTCCTAGCCCGGAATTCGATTGCTGTCAAAAGCTGCTAGTAATGGGGAAGGGTAGAGGGTAGTTTTTCTAAGATGAAGTGCTTTATCTGGTTCACATTAACCGGCTCCCATCGTGCCAAGTGGAAGCTCTTCCTTGCTGGCATGCCTTGCTGGCAGGAAGCCCCCCTGTTCCGAGCTTTACCACCCGGTGATGTTCCCGAGAGCCCGTCGTAGCGATTGATTAAAATTTTGCCCTGCATGGGTGTAAAGGATAAATAAGACCACCCTCCTCGCCCTCCCATGGCATGGTACACGCGTGGTGGGGTAACGACACACTTTTAGCCTCACTAGAAATTACATTCGCTGCACGGTTGCTTTAGGTAAGGCGGCAGCCTCGGGTGCGTTACGTTTTCTATTCCCTGCAGGAATTTAAGACCGAATGATGAACGAGACGGCAGTTTTGGATTACGGGTTCAATTAAGCACTCAGAGGGACTGGATTGATGTTGAAAGCTGATTCAATAAATAATGAATTCGAGCGCACCGGGTTGGGTTGAAATCGGTCCCGAAAAGTGAGCATTAATTGCATGTTTTATTTAAACAATTATGAGTGAATTACATCAAAAGGTAAGCCATTTTACACGACTAAAAGTATCGTACGAACATTTGCTTCAATTTCTATTTTTCACTTTGAGATTTTTCATCAATCTATGCCATCATAAAGCGAATAAAATCAAAGTTTGAGAGTTCCTGAGTATCAAACTCTAAACTACGCCCAAATCACAAGTGGCACATGAGCACCATTCGAAAGCAAGATTATCATACCATATCAACCGTACTGAATAGTGTCAAACGTAACCTCATTTCATTTCGGCTACCGCAAACACAAACACACGTGCGGCGCTAGGCATACCATTGCTGCAATTAATTCAATTGTATTTCTAATGGTGCCGTGAATATGAATAATCATCACCCGATATCATATCTCGCCAAACTTCTCGGAACTTTCTTAAGTATCACGTGCAGCTACCGGAATCGACTCAACCACAACAATTAATGCACGTACCTCTCTCTCTCTCTCTCACACACACACACACACTCTTCGTATTGCTTCTTAGTCGCCGGCACGGCACACTTCATCCACTGGGTGACTCGATTATGCTGGCGTGATTATTCGTCCGCTTTCTTTGCCGTGCATTTCGGTAGCACGCTTTCGCCATAAACAATGCCACCCAGCACGCCGCGGTGTGTGCGCTGCGCATTAGAATACATTACCCGGGTGCATCATTGCCCCGCAGCAGTGGGACGGAGGAGCATGGCCGGTTTTTTCCCCCCAAACGAAGGGCATGCTGCTGGGTGCGGTCATGTGAAGTGTGTTTTCTCAACAATCACCCATCGACCGGTTGGAGCTGCTGGCTGGCTGGTTCGATCAATGTTTTTCCTCCGCCACACCAAACACACGCACGCACACACACACACACACACAGACGTTTGAGTGCTTTTTTATCTGATAAATAGAAACAACACTTTGACCGGCGTCTCCTCTGTCAGTGTTTGTGTGTGGTTTTTTTTGTACTCCGGCCCTCCACCGTTTTTCACATGTTTCAAATGGAGCATGGAGCACTTGATCGGTGCTGTTGGTGGTGGGGCGCGTTGCTAACAGGTCAACGTCATTCATTCGCGCGATGGAGATAGTGTGATTGTGTGATTTCCCCCCACCCCCCCCCTCTCACGATTTCTCACGTTCACCTCAACTTCAGTGCCTCCGTGGGTTAGCAACATTGGCCGGATGGTACGGCCATGGAGTGGCCGTTACAAACGTTCTGCCGCGAGTACGGCCAACTCCATGCCCACTGGACTGGACAAGGGAAAGTCGCTCGCACAACCGTGATTGATCTCGCAAAAGTGCCGGAGCAGAATCAACAGCGCAAATAAATTATCATTCGGCATTTTTTTTTTTTTGCTCGCTTCAAGCATTCGGCAATGTTTGGATCGTTACAATTTGCTCACTGGTGTTTGTTTTGCATATTTATGGCTGGCGAGAATGGAACTGTGTTCCTTGCTTGCAGATGCGTGACGCTCAACCAGACCTCTTCGTTTCCTCCGTCCCTCTCTATCCGAATCGAATTGGAATTGCAAATGAAAACGGAATCGTCGGCTGCCTGTTTAATCAATGGAAATGACATTAGGAAAATAGCTTCCTCGTTGGCCACCTTGATGCTTCCTGAAGGGAAATTCCCTTCTTTCGTTCCTACTTTCGTGACGAGGTTAAAAGGCATCTACAAGTGAAGGTAAATGTTACATGAGTATGTGTGTGTGTGTATGTGTGTGTTTGTGCTTGTATTAAAGGCAATAAAAACAAGCGCATTTAATTCCAGGGAAGAATAAAACCACCGAACAGAATGTTTATGGCAAACGGAGCGAAAAGTGTCCCACCAAAGGGAGTTTTTCTTCATTAGCAGAACGACGATTGTCGCTTCCACGAAACCATTTGTAAGGGTTGTAAGAAGACAGGTCAACGAAACGTTACCGTGGCCAACTGGAAGCTCGTGGAAGATGCGCATCGTGCTCCTCACAGTGAAACCTTTCCATTGGGTCTCTCTTTCTCTCTTTGTTCGCTTTTTTGTCACACCCCCCTAATGAATACAACTTTCATTTCCAAGCACTAAACTACAATCAAACCCTCTCAGCCCTGTGTGTCCTGTGTGTCCCCCATTAGCGATCCTGTGAGCCGCGCCGGTCAATAATTATGCCATTAGGGCCGCAAATTAAGTTCCGTAATTGAATTCCCGTCGATCGCGGAAGGAAGCGGACCTAATTAAACATGGCAAATCACGAGGCAAAGGACACGGAATCGGCTTACCTGCGGTGCGTCCGCCGGCTTCGAGCGTGTACTTGCGCGCGCTTGACTGAGCCGTCTGTCCCCCAACACGCCCCTGCACCTTAATACGCTATCTTATCGGCGATTGGGGCTGGTTCACCGTTTTTAGTGCTGTTCGGTCTTTTCCCTTTTTTTTCTAACGACCCATCCTGGCAAGGTGATATACCTTTCGTCACGGTTGACTAGGATGGACGGTTTCGCGGGAGTTGTAAATCAAAATCCTATTTTCTGGAATGTCAATTCTTGGAACTTTTGTACGGCGGATGTGCGTACGAGGAAGCAGGCAGCAAGCCACTTTAATTTGAAACGTTTCACCGTTTTATGATGATTGGAGAGGATAAAATGTGTGAATCTCCTCCTTCCCTTCAATCTATTTTGAGGTTATTTTTGTCTCATTTTGTGGCAGACACTACCCTGCATTAGTGTTAGAGGGGATTACGTAAAAATCATCTCCTACCGCTCAGCTGTTTAAACGGCGCCCAAAAACTGTACTAAGGTGAAGCGAACTGCAAATAAATTAAAAACGTGCTCCATCCTGCTCCGCCCTACCGAGCACAGGCTGTCGTTGGAGCACGTGCAGCAGGCCCTGGAAACACTTTCACTCACCAGTCACACACACACAAACATACACAATGTACAGCAGCAGCTTCGAGGTCTAGTCGTTCGCCTTCCTGAGCACTTCTTCGGCCGCTGTGCGCAATCTGCTGCTGCCCGCTGATTCTTTTCCTCGCTTACGAATTATTTACATTCCTTGCTGCTGCTGCTGCTGCTGGCTGACCCTGGGGATCAACCGAAACTGAGACACACCTCCAGCTACATCTCGTAATCCAGCACACTCGTGGCGTGGCTCAAACTGCGGATTAACTTGAAATAGCACTCAGCGCACTCAACGGCAGGATTGAGGACGGCGGGGGGGCAACTTCAACAAGAACTTCAACACATTTTTTTCGGGAGCGATTGGATAGGAAGAGGACGAACACGAAACCAACCGGAGCAACGAAGCAAACAATCCTCTATCGACCGGAAACGTTCGTCCACTGTTTGACGTCACAAAACGGCGCTTCGTAGCATTCGTAGCACCTTCACAAACCTTCCTGTTTCACTTTTACACAGAACTTGATAGTATCCGAACACGAACACGGGTTGAGTTAAAGCGACGGCACAGAACGCTCTCTTGCAGCACAAAACACACGTCCAAACACCCGCAAACGGTCAGATGCTGGAGAAGCTTTGGCCACACTGCACTGCTGTAGTAAATGGCACCCGTGCCGTAGACCCAAAACCGCGCGCAAAACCTACTTCGATGCCGTCGGACTATTCGCACACGAATGACGGACACGCTGCGACCTGTGCCGATGAACAGCAGCAACCTGTGGGAATGGGGATGAACTCGGTGAGCTACTCTCACTCTCTCTCTCTCTCTCTCCTTCGAGCACTCACTACAGAGCGCCAAGAGCAGAGCGCCACAGCAGCTTCGCTCGCAGCGTGAAGGAGATGTACGGGAAGAGGAATGAATTCCAAGACATCAATGCCCGAGAGCGATGAAGGAAGAACAAGAAAGAGAAAGAGCGAGAGAACGCAATCATCTTACTCAAATCAACCCCTATCGTGGGGCCACTAAAACAGCGAGCTACACTGAACCGTGGCGCACTTGTACAAACGTTAGTGTTGATCGCTGTATTATCCGCCGGGCGGTCGCTCGTCGCTCTGGCTCCACCACAGCTTCCGTGCGTGCGCGGGCACGGGGGGCGCGCTCTCTCTGTGAAAGCAAAAGTGGTCTGTAAGATCTCGCTGGCAATAAAAGAAAAGCAATCGTGTGTCGCGTACACTTTCCCTGATGTGTCACACCGGAGGGGAGAGAGAGAGAGAGAGACGGGGAGAGCGCGCTTACGAGATGATGGGGTTAGAGGAATGGCAATTTCAGGGCGACATGGCTGTGGCATGGGCGCCAAACACACGGCGACCGGGTGGGGGGTTGCGACACCGTCGGTCGATGTATATACCCTGTGGGGAAATCGCTCAATGGAAAGGGTAAATTTGATTATTGAACCTGTCGGCCACCACCCCGCGTGTGCCTTTGTACCGCCACCTGCACACGGCATTTGCTATCTACTGCTATTCCTGCCACAGTTTTCCACCTTGGAAACAGAACGCGCGAGCACACACACACCCGAACCCCGTACAGGATGGTGGCTGAGGTCGTGCAGAATCGATCCGTTCCGAATTGCCCAAAAGAAGGGGTGGAATGAGAAAATGGATTTACCTTCACTGCTTCCTCCACTCTTCGTGCGGGTGTGTGAGGATTCTTTCCTTACGTCGTTCAAAGACAAGAGCCTGCCGCTCTGTTCCGCTGTGTTGCAAAGGCAAAGTTTTCGGATGAGTCACACATCTTCTTTCACCAAACCCGACACGACACGACGACACTCGACACTCTCTGTGCTGGGCGGTGTGGCAACGGAAACCATCGGCAAGATAACTTTTTCGTTGAAAAGTTCAGCAAAGGCACACAGCTCAGCCCCTCCCCCCGTGCGGTACGATTGACATCGAATGGAAATGCAAATCCACCTTTTCGACAGAAGCCCAGTCAGTGGAAAGTGTTGGCGAGGAAAAAGTGATAAAGTTTTGCATCAATACGATCGAACGAACGATCGGGATTGGTGCATCGTCGCTACGTCGCTCGGAAAAAGCCGTTTACGATGGACAGAAAGAAGACTTCCTTTAGGGTAAATGTAATTAAATGGAGGTGAATGAATGCGCCAGTCTGTTACGTGGAAAATCATCCCGGAACAGAGCGGTAGGGGGGCGTGGAGGAAAGGGGAAAGTTTATTGTGAGCTTGAGAGCTTATATTAGTCGGTTGGGCAGCTGGTTGGGAAGGCGCAATGCTGTAAGCTATCTTTGTTCCGGTGAAACTGCTTTAAGCCGATTGGTGATTTTAAGAATACTGAAATGTAAATCAAATGCTCAACTATTTACATATTCAGTGTTTTAGTAGATGTAACGACACAAGCTTTCGGTAACGTTCAGCAATGAAATGGATCGATGGCATTTGTTCGACCAGGACCTGAGGAATGTGAAGCATTTTCACCACCTGTTTCCCTGTACTAGGGATGGAATTTGGTTGCATCTTCACAATGGAATTTGTTCAGCATTCTCTGACCAGAGGCAAGCAAATAGAAGCGAAACCAAAAAGACCAATATTGTGTTTCCCAATGCAAACGTTTACATTTTTGACGATCTGAAGAAGGGGTTTTCGGCTAAAAAGGTTCCTGTAGGGGTAAAAGGGACAAAATGGGTACCTTTTATTAAAGCATTATTTCACAGCTAGGATAAATTCCAAGGCTCAAAATGTATTCATTGGAGGGTTCATTGAACACCATGTATGTTTTGTAGCCGGTGATAAAAAAAACCAAGAAAAATATAACATCAGATTTAGTATAAAAAATTACATCAATAATTTTTACCACTAAATCGAAAATAAGCTTTAAGCAGTATTACAGAGATGCGCGTAGAAGTTTTACATGGTATATTTAAAAAAATATGAAATTTCTATAAATTAATCTGAACAAAGCAAGGCGATTGACTGCGTATTTTTATTACTGGAACAAAATATATAAAAATGCTTCACCTGGGACAAAATGGACAAATGCTTTTAAATATATGGCGCTTGATGAGGCTATGGTGTTGTATTTGTCCACACAATAATGCTAACAGGAACAGCTTCAAAAGATTCGATGTCGTCGATTGAAGCGAGCAAAAAGTGTTAATACAATTCTGGAAAAATGTGAAGGACTTTCCTGAATAGTAAAACAAGAGATAGGAAGAGAATAATTTTCACAAACCGGGCACAAAAGCTTTGACCATTCCCTAAGCGCTGTTTGCTATATTGCCCCCAGTGTTTTGATGTTTCACGTTTTGTTAACATATGCCTATTTTGCCCCGGGTGTCAAAATAGCATTATGTGAAAAATTAACTTTTTTTAACTTTTTTCATATTTCAACGTTATTTTCGGGTTTTATTGCAATTTTAATCCATATATGAATGGTGGAGGCATATGAAAATGTAAGAATGATTGTGTTTTGTGGAAAATCCAAAGGAATATTCATTCAACTGCTTAACATGCCCATTTTGCTCCGCTTTCCCCTTCCTGTACCTCAAATGAAACGCAACAACAATTGTATCAATATTAGCTGTCAGTTCGTTTAGTTAGTTTAAACTCGCCTCAGAAATGTCGCTCGGGACTCTATCAGACTCCAAACGCAATTCAACTAACAAACAAGTGGTTCGAAAACTCGCATACCGAAACGGTTAAGCAATTAGTCCCCGTACGGTGGCTTAACGTTATCGTGCCGGACCGGGTTACCTGGCCTTGCAGATGTAGCGGTCTGCCTGATTCCCCGCAGGGCTGTGGCTTTGGCTGACTGATGGAGCGGAAGAAGGCAAAGGCCAGAGGTGAAGGAAATGTGACGAAAGTGCTTAATTGATTAGCTTTCCCTTCACGGTCGTTGGCAGGCAGATGAACCGTGAAATGCCAAAACCCATCACCATCAAACGCCGTACGGTCGGAAGCTCAGCTGTCCCCACATTGGGGGGGGGGGGGGGGGAGGATGGTATGCTCGGTTACCGGGAATTACGCGGAAAGTCCCTCGGAGAGGACGGGCTCTCATTGATTGGCGTCTCGCGCTTTTCTCGCGTTCCGAGACGAGAGCGCGCACGTGTGTGGGCGCATTTCGAGTATCCACACGGGCGGTTTGGGATGGTAGAAATTTGCTTCTGTAAAAAAGGAGCAATGTAAGAAACGGGGAGCATTGCACAGGTGGTATGGTGTTCTGCTATCCAGCGCCAAAAGGCGCGGGCTGAAGCAATAAATCATAAGGACAGGTTTGATGGGACGATTGGTTTTCCGAGAAATGGAAATGCTAAATCGTATCGGTTTGAATTTAAGCCACGCACACACACACACACACACACTAGCAACACCGACGAATGAAAGGCAACAGTGGCAAAAAAACGTAGGCAGATTAGGAGAAAAACGTCACGACGTTCACGACTTCTCGCTTTAAAGCGAAGCGGCTGGAGAGGTGGAAAACCCAGAAACCGTTCAACTGGAACGCAGACTCTGTGGAAGCTGTGGCTGTTTGAGCTTTGATCCTTTTTCTCTACAGTATAGCCTTTTCAATCGATAATGTTCAGCGCGTCCGAAGAAGTGAAGCTGTGTATCAGCAAGACCGTTTATTGAAACTGGTGCTAGAAACATTACAATTAATCACTTACCAACGCTTCTTCGGAATGGGTATTTCTGTTTCCCGTCAATCAATTCCACGGCGCCGGACACACGCCACGCATTCCTGTGGTACAATCAAACTCGACCACTAACTCGCATAAATCTCATCTTTATCGTGTATTAGACGCAGATAGAAGATAGAGAGATAGAAGCAACAAAAACAGCACATAGTTAATCCCACGCACATACGCACTCGGGCTGGTTGGAAGCTTATGCTCGTCTTGCGGCGGAAAATAACCATAAATCTTTACGCTATCGTGCAAAGTAAAAGTGTGTATAGGTAAACATTTGCTTTGAGTGCGCCGGCAATGAAATGGTATGAAATGGCCACTCGAAATGTCTCCACCATCGAGCTTTTTTTCTATTTTTCTATGTAATATTGTGACCAACTGTCTCGAATAAAGTGTAGCTCCCGCGGAAGCTGAAGCTGAATGCAGTTGAAGCAGCAAAAGCTCCTCTTGTAGCTGCGCTTTCTTGCAGTACATAAAAGCCCACCCAAAAAGCAATGAATGGCGCCCCAAAACCCTCAGCTAGAGCCATCGAAGGCGGCAATAATATGAAGTGGGCCGCACTCTTAGCCGACTGGTTTTGAATAACAACGGACCGCCGGTTCGCTTTTTAAAAGGATTACATTTATTCCCTTCCGGCTAGCATTTCGAAAACGGGACGGGAAAAAAGAGAGACTAATCCGTGTTTGTTTTGTGAAGGTGACCCTTCCTCTTCCCCAAAACAACCCTTCAAGTCATCGGGGAAAAAGTTTCCTTTGCCGGCCCAAAACGTAACCACGTTGCGTTAAAAGTAGCCGCAACTAACTTGAGTCTGCGACACAGTATTGTGAAGTTTTCTCTCTCTCGCTTATTGTTGCCACTTCAGGGTGGGGGGTGAAAAGTCTTCAACAATGCCGAAGAGTAAGCCAAAGGTAAAAGGGATGGAAAGACGAACGGCAAATGGTACATTTTTTCCACGGAACGCCCTACGGCGGAGAGGAAAGCCGCAATATGGCGGGGTGCGCGAGCGAGCGAGCAAGTATACTTTGCTACTTGCTGGTGGCACCACTTTCCGGCCCTACCAGCGCTTCCGGTTGATGTGTGTTCGTTCGCGCGTAAAGCGTGAGCACACGACGAGGGGGGTAAAGCGAAGGCCTATGTTTTCGCGCGACCGGAAGCTTTCGGGGCGAGAGTATAGCAGCAATCGAGGAAGGATGCACTTGCCTGCCGGGATGCGAGAGCAACACACAATGGTGGCATGGCAGAGGAAAAAGAAAGGGAGCGCGGGAAAGCGGGATGCGGAGTAATATTTCCTTCGCCCAAAGTTTCCATCGTCGTGTGTCGTCGATTTCGCCTTGCGAGGCGTTTGAAAAAGCAATGGAGCGGTGGAAGAAATTGTGCTTTCGAAGAAAGTTGTCAAAACGGCCCTTACAACACATGAACGCACACACACAAATACGCACAAACAGGCGCGCGCGCGCGCCCGCTTTTCCCAGTTGGACATTCACCGTTGACACAAAATTCCACTCAAAAAGAAACGCCAAACCCCCGCCGGGGGAGATCCATCGCACGTCTCAGCCTCGCAGGGCTCCGCCGCGCATCGATCCGGTCTGGGTGAGCTTTTGGTGCTTCCCGTGTTTGCTGTATTTTTTTGGTTTTTTGCTCTCGGATCGCTTTGTGGCAGCAGCATCATTTTGGTAAGAATGGTCCCTCTTGATCCCCCTCCTCCGGTAAGCGGCCATTTTTTATTCGAGTGCTATGTAGAATGTAATATTTCCCTTTGTGGGTAGCTTTAATTTATTCTCCGCACATTTGGACGTATTGCGTGGCGCACTGTGCTGGGTCGCAGCAATTGTCACACCCCGAACGGTGGATAGTCTCCATGGTGACAATACACCCAGCCACACATGCGACGTTCTGTTGTAAGTGAATTTAATTGTTCAAAGACATTGAGATGGATGTTTGGTTGCAGCTTGAATTAAAGTTTTAACATTGAATGAATAATGTAGCGCACTGCTCGTTTCCAACAGGAAATGAACAGTGAAAGCTTTCTTTTATGTGGTAAAAATATTACGGGCATTTTTTTTACGTGTGCCTAACGGTGGTGGTTAACTGGAGACTCTACTACATTTTGTTACTGGAGTACTGTGGTTAAGATTGATTATGTTTGGCATGCATGTTTTTTTACGCTTTATTTGTGTATCATTTCTAGGACATCGATCAATTCGTTTGAAGTTCCATGTTAATATGTAAGTAATTTTTATTTAAATATTTAATAAAATCGTCCACAGGACAGGACCACATCACTTTGTTGATTTATTGTGTGTCTAAACAGTACAATTATTTACTTGTTTTTCGACTATTTTTGCTCAACTTTAACAATTTATATTACACTTACGTCATCCGTCGTCAAAAATTGTTCTTATTCGCTATATTGAGAAAGTGTGTATCGCTTTTGCTTCACCTTTTTCTGCGCAAACGATTCGCTTTTATAATTATCCCTCACTTTCGCTTTTATACTAACAATATTTATAATTGGCTTCTAACGCCTCTGCAGGGATTTTCCATTTTCCATTCCAAAACTAATCCCAAACCAACTTTCCTCGCCAACCACATCGCTCGGCAGCATTTTCTGCGAAAAAAGCTTTTCATTAAAGAGCCCGATGCTGATTCACTTTAACGAACTTCTGCCACTACTCACGTCACAACCCACTGTCGACACACTCGACCAGAGCTGCCAAAACATCAAAAACCTCACCTGAACAGCTGCTACCGAATTCCGATTTCGGTTGGTAATAGTTTTATCATTCTCCTTTTCACTTTCCGGCTCCTGTTTTGCACCCGCTTACAAGTAAACTTCCAGCAGCCACCGTTTCGCGGAAGGACTTCGTGCCGATCGTGCCAAAGCGGGCAGGCTCTACAGGCTGGCAAGGGAAGTTTTCCGGCGTGCGTTTTTTGTTGCTTGGTCTACCGTTTGCTCTCAACGTCTTGTAACAAGGGACGGGGAGAGGGGGTCTGTTCACACGAACCAGATTCCGCCGCAGCAACGAACAGCAAACGAATTGAATCTAATTTTCCAACCGTGCCAGATTGAAAATCCGCACAGCCTCAGTTAAGTTTTGGGGGCGAAAGAATTTTGTGCGAAAGTGTGCCATTTTCCGGCCCTAAAATTTTCCTCCTGCGCAACAAAGGCTTGCCTGCGCCACTTCTTTGCGCCTGTTTGGTTTCTCGTTCTTTGTCCCCCCATCCCTCCACCGAACCGTTCCAGCCACTTCTCATGATTCCTTTTCGATGTTTACTTTTTTGCACGCCACGAATAACTCACGGAAAGCGATTATATTATGGTAATGATAATAATAAAATCATACTGCTACGTGCTCGGAATCATGGACCTCGAAACACTTGGGGGCTGCTACCGGTGGAGAGAAAGAATTTTGACAACAGCAACACTAGACACAAAAATGGCGGCCTTCGCTTTTTCCCCTTTTTTATGACTTTTAGGAATAATTTTCAAAGCACTATTATACAATTTACCAATTTAGAGCCTAAAAATATGTTCCTTTAAATGCAAAAGTCCGAAATGGCTATCGCGAGCTTTCAAGCTTTATCCTTTCTGTAGCGCGAGCTAGCCGATTGGCTACTAGATCGTTAATTGACTTTCAAACTTCCCCGAAAAGTATCACTTCCGTGTGATGCATCCCTGTAGGTTTCGTCTCTATGCCTACTATGTTTTTTTTTAGAAAAAATCATTCTCCACTCAATGTTCTTTTTTTTACACCGTTCGCTTGTTACCGTGCGACTTTCGCCACGCCAGCACATTCGACGGGTACAAATCCTCTGGATCACAATAACCAAGCCACTCCGGGTTTCGTTGTCTACGCTGTGTTCTGAGCGCTTTTTTTTCCTTCTTCCATTCCTGCCATTCTTTTTTTTTGTAGTTGTTGCTCTGTGTTGCTTCAGCAAAACCTCGAACGACTTTTGTGTTCATCCCACCAGTGTATCATGCCGCCGTGGCCGACCGTGCCTCAATCCGGTATTCAAATCTCGCTATCCGGTGAAGCGTACCGGTGGCTTTGTGCAAGCTTAATAGGGAAAACGAGTTCGATATGCTGTTATTTTTATTTTTGCCCACTGCTCTTTCAGCTTTCGTTATTGGTGTATTTTTTCTCTAGATTTTTGAGGCATTGATCGGTTCACTTACAAGTTCATTGTTGGGAGGCTTTTGGATGCTTTCGGTTGGGCACGCATTGGATTTGTTTAGTCCTTTACTTTGACTGTTCGTTTTTATTTGAAAGAAAAAGTTTCGTTCCTGACAGGCACTACTGTTGTGGAATAGTTTGTATTATTGTAGGCCCCTTGAAGGGTTCAATGCAGTTTGCTTTAAAAAAAAAGCATCACAAAACGTTCCAAATATTCATACCAAAACTTTCCCTTGCTATTTTGTTATTAAAATATTTTTAGAATTCTCCTAAAAAAATCCATGTTTCATCCACTGCATCCATTCGGTTATGTTTTTCGACGGTAACACGTGCCTCGCCTCGCCAACACAAAGTGTGTCTTGTTTTATGGCTCTCCCTTAGCCCTTAGCCGCTGTGGGGCTCGCTATCGACCAGCATCGAAACATATGCTACCCAATTAGGGCAATTATGGTAATGAGGGTAGTCTGTGGGGGAGGAAGGGGGGGGTGGGACAACAATATATCACAATACGCGTATCCAGCAACCACCGTTACCGGTTACATAATCGTATGCTGTCATGAATACGGTTTGTGTTTCCGATTAATTATCGCTACAATTTGTTAGACAAACAATCTCGCTCAGCAAAACCTTTTACACTGTTGCGTTTACGTTTGCCCCTTAAAGCTGGAGCTTTTACCCGTAACAGTGGAGTTGTAAAACCCATATCAACTCTTCGTCAAATTAGTGTGTGGGTAAAGCATATTCCCATAAATGGCATTTTTATCTCGCTCACTCTATGCTTCCCCATCCAGTGCTAATCCCACATAGTAATTTTCAGCGGTGTTCCCCCCCCCCCCCCCCCCCCCCTCTGCACAACGAATCAATGTAAAAGACAATCATCTGCTTTTGCCCCTCTTTAGCTTTAGTCCACAAAAAAAAGCGAAACAAATGGAACGCCCGCACACGGGCAACCAGGCGTCTCCATGATGGTTGGAGGACGGCATTTTCGTCCGTGGTGTTGCGTACGTGCCGATTATGCCGATACGGCCTATCAATGGCAAGCATTATCTTCCGCACAATCGAAGCGCGTGCGATGCACATCAACGATGAATGAGTGGTTTCGTTGTGTTGTCGCCTTGCTGCGTGCCATGGGGAATGGGAAACAGCCCGTGTCACGTGTTGTCAATGACCGACCACTGCGGTGTCCGAAATGGTCGTAGGCTCTGCCGGTGGCAGTATCTCAGCTGGGGACACTTTCCTGACGGGGAGTTATTTGTTGTGTCGTAAAAAAACGAAAATGCCGTATACGATGTGGGCATACAAAACCAACAAAAAAAAAAAGGCAGATAACGCTTCCAGTGCTTTACCACTATTAATATCCACTATGAAGGCACTGGGCTTTTTGGACTGGACAGCGGTGCTCATTGTTTGTTCGTGTCGTATTTTTTATGCAAAATTTAATTACACCCTTTCGGTCCTATTATAACAAATGCTTATCAAACGCACCATATCTCCATTCGCATTGGAATAAACCTGTAGACGGTTTAAAGCTTGCGAATAATCTGACCAAAAAATCTTACTAGATTTTTGCATCCAACGTTTTCCTACTCGCTTAGTTTTAACGAAAACACAGATTCCAACCAAGCTGCACAGAGTACTGCTAGCATCCCTGGGCAGGGGATGAGGTGGCACACTTTTGCAGGCTTTTGTTTGCAGCCGAGATTTATCCTCAAGCACGGTGGTATGCATTTGTAGCTTTCCCTTCCTGAACAGCCGAACAAATATTTACGCTTCCCGGGCACGGTCCGGGCCCACAAGGCACCCAATACCGCGAAGGATCTCTCCCGAAGGTAGTCAAATTTTCCAACCAACCGCACACCGGTAGTGTGTGTGTGTGTGTGTACATTTATTCCGATCCGGAGCTGGACCCACTCGTCGTAGCACCGGACGATGAGGACAGCTCATCCGACGCCGGCCGTTTGGATTTGTTGTTCTTCTTCTTCTGCTGCTGCTTCTTCTGTCCGGTGGACGATTTTTCGTGTATTATCTCGAAACTACCGCCGGCACCGTCAGCTCCTTTACGGCCTTTGCGCTGCTGTCTCGTGTCTGCACCATCCTCGCTACGATCGCTATCAAGTGAGGTTCGCTGCTTTCTTCGGCTGCTGCTGCTGCCGCCCGTTTTGTTGCTGTCCGTGTGGCGCGAGCTAGACTTTCTGCAATATGATATATTGTGTGTGAGAGAGAACGAGAGAGAGAGAGAGAGTAAGAGAGATAAGAAACCTGTAACAATAACAGAACACACTCCGGTCGAGGGGTTCAACTAGGGGGACAAGGGGTAATAATGAAGGATGACTACATGTATATTTATATCCTAACTGAAGCTACAACACGCAAACACACACAAACACACACACACACACACACATACACACACACACACACACACACACACACACACACACACACACACACACACACACACACACACACACACACACACACACACACACACACACACACACACACACACACACACACACACACACACACACACACACACACACACACACACACACACACACACACACACACACACACACACACACACACACACACACACACACACACACACACACACACACACACACACACACACACACACACACACACACACACACACACACACACACACACACATAAGCATACACGAGCATAAGCGGGGATGAGTGCTCGTCCTCGGCTGTTGGTGGAGCATTTTTCCGGTGAAGTTATAATGGAATAAAAGTCCGTCGAAGTGGAAACATTGCTTTCCTCATGCTCTTATCGTAGGATATGGCATCGAAACACACACACACTCACGTGTGCACGAGCAGCACCTCATACACACACAAACATCATCATCATCGTCTCGTGTGTATGAGGCAAAGGCCGTGTTTTCACCACAAGTACCAATATCACCCTTCGGCGAAGAAGCGTCCAACATCTTCCATTGCGCTGCTTTTTTGTATACTGCTTTTACCGAAAGCTGCTTTCACCGAAATACCGGGTACGAATGTGCGTGTGCTGTGTACGCTTAATTTGCTTGGCGTAGGACAGGGTAGGAAGATCGAGATGGAGAGAGCCCAACATCCAGCCACGATTATGAGGCACTGTTACAGGATATCTTTCTCAATTAATATTAATCCAACATAGCATACCGTTTCGGGCTGTGGGATCATCGCCCTTCGCTTTCCCCCCCACACGGCACTAGAGCCTATTTTCGTGGCTTTCATGTCTTGATGATGGGTTTTTCGCAGTGAAATGGGATTACGTGCGATCGAGCATTAACAATCGAGTACGCCGACGACGACGACGACGGGTGAGGCTCGAAACACTCCTCCGCTACTGTCATGCGATGGCTCTAGGGGAAGCACAATGGAAGCAAACGTTCACGAGCAGCTGGGAGCCTTTTTTCCAGGAAGCTAACATGAGAATGGAAGGCATTTGTTTTGCCCCACATGGAGTACACGGTGTCATTTAATGCTACAGCTCGAGGGTTTTTTTAAATGCATGCTTTTGGTAGCCAAAAACTAAAAGGATAATGAACGGATAAGCAAAGCAATGTTGAGGCTTGCATATGTAGCGAAAGCAAGGGGTGAAATTGTGTGGAGCAAGGTTTAATCTGTCCTTAACACGCCTGACAGAGCAACAAGGAGTTCATGTGCAGCCCCTGTTTACCTGTCCTTGCCATCCTTTGACCGGCGTCCAACACGCTCACCATCCGATTGGTTGCGATCATCACCATCACCACCATCATCCTCGTCACTGTAGATCGGTGGTGGCAATGGATCGTCCCCATCCGACTCGGTACCGGGCCGCGGCTTCGCCGTCGACTTCCGCAGCCGCCGCTGCTCGGCCGTCGTCTGACTGCTGGCCGTCGAGTAGCCAGTGTCCTTGCGGGACGAGGACGACCTGCGGGAAGGGAAAGCGCGATGAAACCGAGGCATGTCTTTAGCAGTAAGCGATGATGATTACGATGACGATAAGGCTGGACAAGTGGTTCGAGATGAGGCACTTGCTGCCACTGCTAATAGGGCAGAGCAGCGTCAAAGATGCGCAACAGTAGTGGCCCGTGTGCCCCGTCACGAGTGATTAATTGCGCATAATTAATCGTGCTCGTAACATTCGTTCCCTGGTGACTACGCAACTGTTGCCCTCCCTGCCACTTACCGACTTTTCCGCGAATGTGACTTTGACTTTCTTCCAGCGTCCAGCTGGTCCGGTTCGTCGTCTCCAACGTCGGCTACTTTTCTGGGTGTGTGTGAGAGGAAGACAGGGAAATAAAACAACACAAAAGGAGATAATCAACAGTAGTAAGGAGGATGTGTACAGACCGGGTCAACGATTACGTCCTTTTGATGAGACTGATTCCATGAAAACAAAAAAAGGAACTCACAAAACTGATGTTTCGGGTGGGATTTGATATTCACCAACGTCAGTCGCCAATGGCTGCTTCTCCCGCTGAACAAGCTCGACCTTGATGAAGAGCAAAAGTTTCGAAATAAAGGCCCACGCTTATTTGGGGGAGGCTTTTATACTGGCCATCAATGAAATTGCTTTCGCGGAATGAGCATCAAGCGCTTTTTTGCACCACCAGCAGCACACGGAAATGGGTGGAAACTGAACCAACGAAAGTAACGCTGCACGCCTTAAGTCGCATTAAAAGTGCATCGTTTGCTGCCGCCGCTGTTTGTGTATTTTTCAAGGAACCGAACGCCAATCTGAGCTTAGCTTCCAGGTGCTGCCAGCAGTTCCAGCAGTGCTCCAGTAACGTACGAACGGTGCAACTTTCGCCGCCATCTCTGTTCAGCTGCTGGTGGATTGCTTTGCTTGGCAACAGAGGGAAACTTTTCAGCACAGGGTTCGTTGGCGGATCTACACTCCAAAGGGAGCGTCAAAGTTGTACAGTGGCAATTCTCAAGGACTGACTGTGTGTGTGTGTGTGTGTGTGACTATCGACCAGTGCCAGCAAGTTTTTGAAGAGTTAGGAGTTTTACTTGCAAGCTGCTGCTGCTGTCGCTGCTGAAGCTTGTAACGTCCGGTGGTCCGAATGGTAGCACAACGGAACGAATGGAAATTAAATTTACAATTTAAAGAGAATTTCAAACAACGAGCATCACAGTTCGGTATGGTTTTAAAAGCCTTCTTTCGTAGGGCCATGATATTGCTGTACCACTTCCTGCCCGTTTGGGTGTCTTGTTAACAGAAGGGACATCAAAACTAATTAGACAAGGAAGCGGTCCCATTTACCATCAATCATTGCTGAGGCCATTTATTAGACAGTGGAGCCTTCAATTCTAGCACGAATATCTGTTAAATTTAAGGACATTAAATATTTAAAAAGTTTTGGTTGTTTGGCCATGGGCATCAAATCGAAGTGATTTTTAATGCATCTCTGTGAGAGGTGCCTTTGCCATAAATCGTTCCTAGAAGCGCCTAAGCTTCATTCATCATCCAGCGGATCATTAAGAATAGTTCTTCCTTTGCATTTGCACCCTCGCCCCGCGCTAACCACGTGTTCTCTCACTGGAGGAAACCGTTTCGTGGAATACATTTCGTGTATAAATTACATCTAATGACTGTGAAAAGCCCGAGACGCTTCCTTCGGCAAACATCTTTAGTTTAATTTCCCCCGGTGGCTGGCAGTGCAAACTTTCGGCGCCACGCTTCCACGATCCTTCATTACGACGCCGCGGCGTGAGTGGTGAATGCGCAAAATTGCCTCCTTCCTTCCGCGGGTTGAATTTGGCCATCGATGTATCATCTATTCGCTCGCTCAATCCTCAAGTGCGGCGGAACCCACCACCCGAGGGAGCCAAATCAAATCACCGCCAGTATTTCCTCTGGCCGTGCCTCACACACACACACACACACACACACACACTATTACCATATCATTTCGAACAGTGGTGGAATGGGACGGAAAGCTCTGCCATTAGTTTGTCTTGTGACTTTTGACTAGAAAGGCAGGGATGTGCTAGAAGGAGCGAGAGAGAGAGAGCGCGCGATTGGTGTGTCTCGCCGCACGCATCAAGTAATCCCATTTTGCCACACAATCGATAACACGCGTCTCCTGCTAGAAAGTGCTAGAACGAGGAAAAGACCATTCACGCTCACCATTCCCAGCCACAACCGATTACCAAAGCGCAACCGGAAAATGGGCCTCTTTCCGAGACGACAGCCCATTTCCTTCCCCTCCTCCCGGGGGCGGCAAGGACACACGCCAGGAAAAACGGGGCATCGATTGCGAACTGCCCCGAAACCACTTCCCGTTTCGGTGGCCTACTTTCCTGTGGTCCGTTCCGGTGCGAACGCGCGATCGCGCCTCACGCAGGCGGGATGATTAATGGGGCGTTCCCTCGGGAACGCCGGGTGGTCGCGTCTTTTTTGGCGTGCACTTTCACAGCACCATTTTGGAAAAGGTTAACGATCCAGTGGCAGAAGATGGAACGGAACACGCTGCCAACGGTCTACGCAAACACGCGCAACTGTTTGCGTGGTGGTGGTGGAGGTTACAGCGAAACAAATGGTATGCAATTAGTGATCACCGGTATTAGAGCAATGGTAAAGGTAGACAGACACCGACGTCGGTCTCTGGGGGGGATGTCTATTCGCCGAAAATGATTCATTTGTAAATAATGAAGCTTGTGGGTTTAGTGTGTGGAAATGGGAATTCCACTAACGAGAGAGCTCCTGCTGGTATTTACAGCATCCCGTTGAATCGTTGATGTTATTGTAAATATTAGCAATCAATAAGCTTTCGCCAATGGCTTACCCGGTTCCACGAACAACCGAGCTAACAACTAGTAAACGGCATAAGCTGCTTAAAATCATGATTAAAGCAGTAGCAATTATTTTTAGGTTAATTTAAATCAATTCACTCTCTCTCTCTCTCTTTCTCTCTCGCTTCCCGTTCGATTCTCCACGTGGATCGCGACAAAACGCTCAATAAAGCGAACCAAATTAGTTTAGCTCATTAACGGAATCTTTGCTGAGTGCCTGTGAGTTCATGGCATGGCATAGCTGGGCTTCAGCTAGGCGAGTCTCAGCGAATCAGATGAAAACTAATTTCCGTCTACCCATCGTCCACCATCCCCATTTGTCTTACCTTTTGCTGATTTTTCGCTGCTTCTGCTGCTGCTGCCGGCTTGCTGATTGTTCTGCCTTGCTGCGCATCTTCAGGCGCCGCTTGGTGGCGGCCGCTTTCCGATTTTCCGAGTTTACCACGTACAGCCGGTACAGCTGGAGCAGTATCACGAGCGTATTTTTGCCTTTCAGTGTGTTCGCGGTGTATGTTTGTAAAAGAAGAATGTAAAAATGTGTATCACCCTCGACAGCACAAACCGCACACTCTTACAGGTGAAGAAGATGTTCATGTAGGTGATGATTTTGTAGTGCACGATGATGAGCAGCCGAAAGGTTAGGAACGGTGCGTCCTGCAGCAGTATGTTCAGCGCGATGCCCCACACATCGATGTTACAGCACGCCACATTGCAGCAGCTCGCATCGTCAGCCTGGCCATCGCGCAGCTGGGCCCCACCGCCGCGCGGTTTGCGCGCCCTCGTCGCGGACAGTACGATCGTGAACTGGAGCAGCGACCAGGACCAGATGCTGAGCGTCAGCAGCACCAGCACCGGCTCGTTCGCTATCTTCGCGTCCTTGAACGAGTCGAAAAACTCGATAATGTCCGCCGCCGTCCCGATGTACACGAGCAGCAGCTGGCTGAGCTGGTCCCGGGTAAGGTCACCCTTCGGCAGCATCCACCGGCCGATGATGAGCACCAGCATCAGGAACTGCTCGATCAGCGTCACCCACATCTCGGCGGTGAGCTGAATGTCGGGCAGCTGGATCTTCACGCCCAGCATCTTGTTCAGATCCTTCAGATCCTTGCCGACCGTCGCCGCCAGATTGATCGTCTCGTTCAGCATCCGGTCCTGGTAGCGGGTGCGCTTGTCCAGCTTGTCCAGCTCGAGCAGCCAGATCGCGGGCACGATGCTGGAAAGGTAGAGGAACACCGACGGGCAGAACCTGCCAGCAACGAAAAAAAAGCCCCACACAGGGGTGAATGTGTTATGGTTTAGCGCCCCCAAAACGAATCATTTGTTTGTCGTCGAATCACAGCGTCACAGTTCAGGACGAAGCTGGTTGAAAAATGGCACTGAGCTTGCTCTATTAATTCTAATGTCTTGTGAACCGTTGACTTTTGTGCTGACCCTAAATCAACAGAAAGCTGCCTGTAAAACCATTCCCATTAATATGCCACCGAGGAGCAGGAGGTTAAGACGACCGGTGGGAAAAAGCAGTGAACAAGCTCGGTAATAAATGGACGCACGCTGCTGCGGCTGTCTTTGCTTTTTTTTAGTGGTTGTTCGCTCGTGATTAGAGGTACGTGAAAAATGGTAAGCTTGGAATGTGCTTTAACGCTCACTTAATCTAAATTTATGCTTAAGCTCGGTACCAAGAAGCGTATAAATTCGCATAATTTTAAATCTTGTAGTCAAAGGTCATTAAAAGACGAACACAGAAAAGTTTGGTATTACTGATGGGATGTTTTTCATGTGGAGCCTACAAAGCATTTAGAAAAAAATCCCCTTTTGTCTAATGGAATCGTATTTTGCCAGTATTTTACAGCCAGCTCCTGCGGCTAGCGCTCCTTAGAAGACAAAGTTTATATATTCACATCAATGAATGGCGATGGGAAACGCATGCCAACAAAAAAAAAGGGAACGAAAAACACTGGTAATGTGTTGTAAATTCGATTTTTCACAGCTCAAGATAAGACACAACTTTCCTCCGATGTCACTGGTGGTTTGTTTCGTTTTTTTTTGTTACCGTCTTGTTACTGCCTTTCAAGTGCGCTCTTTGCGTATTCTGTATTTAGAGCTGCGCAAAAGCTCACCTGCACTCCATTTTCACGCGACATTGTCCTTAAGCGCAAATAAGTTCTAGCTTGAATGAATTCTAACAATAGCAAAAAGGAGCACAACCCACCGCACACACACACACACACACACACACACACACACACACACACACACAAACCCACTGAGAGGGAAAGAGATAAAATAGAATCACTTTAACTACCGGTACCCCGACCGACGTTTCTACGGGGCGACTGTTTTTTCACCGCCCCCCCAGACACGACCACCACAACCTGAGCTGTCCTGTTTTAGGCATCAGCATCAGGCAGGAAATTAGATTTTACGGTTCCCCATTTAGCTAGTACCACTACCGTCCCATTCCGTCCCCGGGGCTACTTAGCTTTCTCTTACCAGCGCCATTCTTGGTTCTTCTTGATCGCCAGCGTAAAGATGCCCTCGATAAAGAGCACCCCGATCGGGGCGCACAGACACCAGTAGATGGGTTCCTTCTTGTTCTGCGTCACCTGCCAGATCGCAATGAATCCGTGGGCGGCAAACAGAATCCTCGTCACCGTGGCTTTGAACGTTGCGAGCAGCTTCGCCATCGCACTCCCGGGGCCTCGTGGGCTTGGTCGTGTATCGTGCAAGCGGTCTACACACACGGATCGGTTTTACGGAATTTTACTTGCGGCTGGACACACTTTACAGGGTTTACCAAGTCACTTTGCGATGTGAGCTGCACAATTCATCTCACTTGAGAGGTATTTCTATTCTGACGTGCTACTTCATTTGGCCCGAAATAATTTTCTATTCCGCCGCATTCATTTTCATCCATTACATGAAGTCTTTTCACAGGGGATGTTAGCTGGAGCCGTCCGCGATGTTTACATTTTTTTTCAAAAATAATTTTTTGGGCTTTTAGTGCTGATTTGTGATACAAGTATGTTGTTTAACAAAGAATAGAAGTTTATCTTTGCTCCGCTGTAGCATTCTAGCCGAAAAATGGATTATTCGTTGAGATATTAGCAGATTTGACTGAGCAGGTTCAACTGCTAATATCTCAACGAATAATCCATTTTTCGGCTAGAATGCTACAGCGGAGCAAAAATAAACTTCTATTCTTTGTTAAACAACATACTTGTATCACAAATCAGCACTAAAAGCCCAAAAAATTATTTTTGAAAAAAAATGTAAACATCGCGGACGGCTCCAGCTAACATCCCCTGTGAAAAGACTTCATATAATGGATGAAAATGAATGCGGCGGAATAGAAAATTATTTCGGGCCAAATGAAGTAGCACGTCAGAATAGAAATACCTCTCAAGTGAGATGAATTGTGCAGCTCACACCGCAAAGTGACTTGGTAAACCCTGTAAATGGTACGGTATGGTGCCACCGTACCACTGTCATCAAATATTGACCGATTCCAGCAAACGATCGCGCTCAACTGACTGCACTTAAATTAGGGGGCGGATAATAGTGAGTGTGTGGCCGAAGCGAATCGTCCTTTTCTTCCATTTCTCACCCAAAGGGGTGCCAAAGGAACCATGACCAATCAAATCAAATAGGCAGGGGAGAATAAGGGGGAGGCTATTGGAAATGTAAACGACACCACGATGACTGGCGGCAAATTGGCCGTGAATTGCAAAAAGTTTGCATTCGACTGGGTGGTTGAGTTTACGATTCTCTAGTCTGTTTTATTACGACCTTTCGTCGTGCGACTGTGGCGTAGAGTCTGGCATGCAAGTATGTTCAGTCAGGTGTGATGGCTTCGGTCGTATTGGTTAAATAGTGCAGATAAACACGTAGATTAGGTAGATGTTAGATTTTTGTTGCAGTCTTACAGTGCTCACCGTCTCAATTGTTGTTCGTATCTCGTAGTTCCATGTATCACTTTGATCAATAACTATATCGTTGCTAAATCTTTCGATTATGTTCGAATCCCAGTAATTTAGCTGTTTGAACTTGCTAAAATTTTGTTCGTTATGTGATATATTTGTTCATAGTTTCTTTAGAACTACTCAAGCGCCATGAATGCCCTAAACCTAATAGGAATCCAAAAAGGCTCCGATTAGTAAATGGTAAACGACTGGTGCATCATTAAAATAGCAAAAAAGGTTTCTGGCGCCATCTGTTGGTGGGATAGCCATCCAGTGAAGTTTTATTTGCTTTGATAGCTTTTACATTCTCTCTGTACTGTTTCGTATAGCTTCGTATAAATATTTGCTCGGAAAGTTAAAAGACTATTTAGGCTATAATTATTACCAGGTCGACGAAACACTTCCCAATCGCAACAGATTAAGCTTAAACGACAGAAAAATAAAAAAAATCCATCGAAAAAATACAGAAGCTTCATAGCTTCTATGGTTTGCTCCATAGATGGCGCTTTTGTTTCGCTTACCTTACCCATCTAACTTTCCGAGCAAAAATTAATAAGCTTGGTCTTGTGTTCTGATACAAGGGTATCAAAACCATCGACCGTCCATCATTTCTGACATACGTTTGTGCTGATAGTTTCACATTAATGTTTAGCATTTAAACAATCGTATTTGCCGTTCCAGTTCCAGGGATTCATAACTCTTATGCGAAACCATACAACAGTGGACAGAGAATGTGACACCAATTAAAGCGTGCAAAGGTCTACTGGCTGGCTATCCCACTAACAGAGGACGTTACCAGCTTTAAAACAAAATTAAATGCTCCAGTCGTTTAGCCTCTGTCAAACAAAGTTTTTTTAGATGCCTTTTAAGCTGAGAGTTTGACCCGTTTAGACCCCGTTTAGAAGTCGTTTAGTGGATTTGTGACGCTTGGACCTATCTATTGGCCAAACCACATAAACATTGTTGCTCTCATTTTTTCTGGCCATTTAATTTTCCAGTCGTTTAAGTTTAATCGGTGATAATTGGTCACGCCCCCAGCAAAATTAGCTCGCCTTCTCACTCTCGTATCCAACCGAAAACATTTCGAAATGTGTTGCTTGGGCAAGCACCGAGCGCACATCTGTCATCTGTCAACGGTGCAGCTGACAGCTACAAATGGCGTAACCTGCCGTACTGCTGATTTCGACAGTCAACCCAGTGTGGCCAGATTATATTGGCAGATTTCGGCAGGAGCACTGTTGAGAACGCAACCATTTAAATTTAATCAATTATTTTAACGAACAATTTCTTCTTCATTTTCTTCAATTTCTGAGGAAAATACAATGAAACAGCGCGAGCGAGTGTTCTTTTCAGTGGCACTCACTGGCGCTCTGCCTCGTGCATTTTAAAGGCATGCAATAGAGCGCGTTCTCTCCGCGAAGGCGCTCCATCCGCCATTTTTAATTTTCAGCCCAAAACAACGGACTTCGGATCCGATCTTGGGCCGGACCCCCACCGTGTGTTTGTACCTACCCCTTGACTGAAAATTTAATTCTCTTTTTCTGTCAGGTGAGCTTAAACCGCGGACAGCGAGATTCAAATTCAAATTTAAATAATGTTCTTTGACGAGCAATTCTCGGAATCCCCACAACTGACATAGTCTACTTATTAGGAACATTAAATTTTAACGGATAAAACTAAAAAGTGCCAGGCAAACAAACGTGCATCAGCGCGATAAGTAACAAATGAGGATAGCGATCCTTGAAACAGCAACCCAAGCGCCACAGATTAAGCTGAAACGACTGAAAAATCAAATATCTGTGATTTTCGGTAGGATAAATGGAAAATTCGGTAGTTTTAGGGGGGCTCATCTGTGAATCGGTAGGCATATCAAAAATCGGTAGGAATACAGATAAATCGGTATTTCTGGTCACTCTGAGTCAACATCGCAACACGAATGTAAGCAAAACAACAAGTCCGCCTGCGTATTGTTTTCGTGAAAAGTGGTCCTCCTCTGGTCCGCTCATTATCTTTCAGCTTTCTTGTAACGATGTTCCGGGCTCGCTGCCACAGCACCACTACCACCACCAGCACCAACACCAGGTTGTGAATCATCTAAGGACAACGAGCTATAGAATGTGACCTACCTGAGGCGTAGTGCAGTGGACGACCGAACAAAAACAACACCTCCACCCACCCCTCCCTTCTCCGGGAAACAACAAACACAAGGATGGAATTTAAGTACGCCAGCTGGATCGCGCTCAGCGTCGCCGTGTCGATCAATCTGTTCGGAGTGTTCTGGGTGACGACCATGGTTATCGGTTTGGTGCTCTTCCTGCTCGGGTAAGGCGTAGGCTGAACGTCCCTTATCAGGCGTGGCACGGTCCCATTGTGTCACCCTTTGCTCCATGCTCTACTTGCCCTTCTTTTTGTCTCCCCCTCTCCCCACAGGTTTCTTACCATACTGTACTTACAACATAGCGATCTGGACAAGTTCCTCGACAGTGGCCTACTGGAGAATCCGCTGGACGAACCAAAATCGCTCGGACTTAGCATCGGTATGTAGTAGGCGGTGGGAGATGGAAACCCCAAAGCACGCATGCGATTCGGTGCTGTCGTTGTGATCCGCTTTTGATTTGCTGGCCGCTTTTGTTCCTTAACATTTACTTATAATTGTGAATTGGCTGACTGTTTTGTTTTGTTTTGTTCGTTGGTGTTGCTTTTGTTTCGTGTTTGTACTTCTTTTTTGTTTGCTGTATGTGACTGAATCATTCACATATGTACCACATCCCGATTGGAGTCAATTTGCCGTCGTTTTCGTTCATTTCCTTCATTATTCCGTTCGTTTTTGGTGTGCTTTTTAGTCATTCCTTACGCTAGCAGCTGTTGGCTACAGCTTGCCTAGCAGCTGTTCTATCGCCTCATCGGGAATCCCACTTTCTATTCTCACTCTATCTTTTTCTCTTTCCCCGTGCAATCACATTACATACACGAACTAAAAATGAAAACGAAATTAAACCCGAAAACCGCTACCATGCAATACAATGCACCCGTGCACCACCATGCAAATCATACGAAAATTCAACCATCCATCCCGTTGCTACTAATCTGTTTCGGATCCCAACTTTTAAAAAATGGTTACGATCCGTCACGCTCGGCACACGCTAATAATCTTTTGGGCAAACCGCGGCGGTACTGTGGTACTTGCCGATGAAAAAACAAAAACCCTGCAATTTTGCCACGCCTTTGCCTCCACAAAAAAAAAAACAAACAAATGCCCCCCACCCACCGTGTACAGTTTGTGACCCTAAGCCCGGTAATTTGCTACTCATTTCGCCCAACATCAAAGTGCAAACCGAATCGAGTCGAGGGGCAAAAGCGCCCCACCAGCCGCCCGGTGATCCGTCCGCGGTCACCGGGGGCCACGGTACCCGCCGGCGCAACTTTCTCGATGCCGGAATCGAGCTGCTGTTTAAGAAGCGCGAACCACGAACCGGCGTCGGCGAGCAGCCAGCAAAAGCGAACGCAATCACGGACCACCTAATGCACCGTGGCCACCATTTGCACCACTTCCACCAACGGGACCATCATACCATTCTAGATACGAGCCCGGTCGCCGATCGGCCGCCGGCACTGCACCGGCAGCCCTCGCCCGGGGAGGAGCGGGGAAGCCGCGGCTGGAGACCGTTCGAGAGCATTAAGATACACACGGACAAGCGGCAGGCGGCAGCGGGGTCGTCGGCGTCGTCTAGCGGAGCGGACCACGAACCGGACAAGCATCGAAGGAAAGATGGTAAACATGCTCACACATTCTCTAAAAGGGGAAAAGCTCCTCGCTGCGGCCCTGATTTTGATTGCTTTACCGTTTAAGAAGGTGTAGGGATGGTTTTGTGTTTTTTTCTTTCGTTCAATGTGCGCTTTAGTTTGGGCGGGCTTGAGTGGTGAAGTAGCAGGATTTAAGGCTAGTGCTAGCATAGAGATTCTATCTAGAAATTACTTCCCATTAGTAGAAAGGTTAGAACTCCCAAGGGTACAAAGCATCGAACGATCTCGTCTCGATCAGTATCCGTCCGACTGCCTAATGATCCTCCTTGCTCTTTCCACCCCGCAGTAGGAAACGTTTCCATCGGCGAAGAAGTGTCCGTCGCCTCCGCGCCACTCTCCTCGTTCAAATCGTACCTCACCCATCCGGAGGTTCTGCTGCACCGGCACGAAACGCCGCCCGGCTCGCCGAAGAAGAAAAAGATCCTCAGCGGCAACAAACCGATCGATCAGCTGATCCACACCATCCTCGACTACGTGGTGCGCGATTTCATCGACTCCTGGTACACGGTCGTGTCGGACAATCGCGAGTTTTCCGAGTGCAACATACGCACCAGCATCGAATCGCTCATCCTGCAAATATGCAACCGCGTGCGATCGGTCGATCTGCTGCCGCTAATGACGACGCGACTGATCGACGATCTGGCCAAGCATACGCGGTTCTATCGGCTCGCCACCCAGGAGGTGACAAACAGTGCCAACAGCAAAAGCTCCTCCACCACCAACGCCACCCCCACCGGCCTGGACCAGCAGAAGCGGCTGAAGATGCACGAGAAGCTGTCGCCGCAGCGCCGCACCCTGAAGGTGGAGGGCCACCGGCGCAACAAGAGCGAAACCGACCTGACCTGGCAGCTGGGCCAGGCCGCTCTGCAAAAGAACGTGGCCAACTCGCGGTTCTACAACGTCCCGGTGGATGAGCAATCGCTCGGCGATCCGGAAACGATGCTGCTGAACGCGTTCTTCGGCTTCTGCGAGGAGTACCGCAGCGAGTGCCTGGAGCCGGACGCACTGAACGAGTACTTCCGGCGCGTGTCCGAGACGGTGCTGTACTTTGTGCTGCCGGAGGAGGACTTTAACTGTCTCGCGCTGCGCACGCTGCTGTGCAATCTGCTCGCGAACAGTTTGCTGAAGCCGGCGTTCAGCACGCTGGCCGAGCCGGACTTTATCAACCTGCAGATCGCGAAACAGTTCACCAAGGAGCCGCCGGCGGGCGAGTTTCTGCTGAAGATGATCCGCCAGTCGACGGATCTGTCGGAGCTGCGCGCCTGCCGCCAGCTGATTACCAAAGAGATGGACGCGAAGTACAAGGACAGCAGCTGCAGTGCGGAGCTGGCCAGCCTGAAGTACACCCAGAAGCTGATCGATCTGCGCATCAGCCATCTGCAGAACAACAAGAATGGTAAGGCGGGTGTAGATTGGTTGTGCGGGAATGGCCTTCTTTTCATTTGGAACTTCTTTTCCCCTCCCGGCAAGACTTTGGCAAGACGGAGCGAGACAAAGCGTCCACCAGCCTGCCCCAGCTCACGCTGGACGATATACTGCGGAAGGAGCTGGCCGTGTTCTACTATCTGGACTATCTTAGTGTATTAAATCTGCAAAAGTATGTGATATTTTATCTCACCGCTCAAGGTAAGCGATCGGGAAGGGATCGTGTGCGTTGCTGTTCAGTCTTTCTTCACCCGCGGCTATTGCCGTGTTTGCCCGTTTTAGAATGGAAAATTAGTACCAGCCAATGCTACTCCGAGATGCAGACGAACAAATCGAAGCTCAGTCGGGAGGAACTGCTCCGCAGCATTCGCGACAAGGCGAGCAATCTGTACCAAGAGGTCAGTGTCATCAGTGCAAGTCCATCTGCCTGGCCTGTCGTACCTAAACTGGTCCCCTTTTCCCCTCTTTCAGTATCTGCAACCCTCCTCGCCCAACTACCTGAACATCGATCCGGGGCTGATAGAGGCGCTGAACTTCCGGCTGAACGATCCCACCATCCAGCCGGAAAACACCTGGTTCGACTCGATCTGCAAGTACATCTACGAGAAGCAGAAGAACGAGGAAGTGTTCCTGAACAACTTCTACCAGAGTGTGGCCTACAAGCAGCTGCTGCGCGAGCTGGACTTTCACAACGCGCACGATCCGGACATGCCGTCGCTCGACCACCTGACCGTGCTGGGCGGGCTGTCCGCCCACAGTGACAGTGCGAGCGACACGAACAGCGGCGACATACGCTTCGACGAGACGGACGACGATGAGGACGGTGCGGCGACGGGCACGCAACCTGCTACCGCCACCACCACGCTACCGCCGCCCATCACGGTGGACATCAAGGAGGAGCACGATGTGCGGGCGGGCACCAGTGCCGCGAAGAAACCGTCCCCTGCCAGCCTGTTCCCGACCACCGTCAACACGATCAAGCACGCCCGCTCGCACAGCGACTGTACCGGGATGTTTGCCGCCATCAACGATCTCAACATCGAGCAGCTGCGCCAATCGTCCGACTGTTCCAGCAACGATTCGGGCAATGAGGCAACGGCCGTGCTGTCTGCGCCCCGCCGCATCCCGGCACCCCATCTGACGGACGTGTCCTCTGTCCATGAAGCGAACCATCATCAGCAGCAGGGTCATCTTCACCATCATCACCACCACCACCACCTCCACCATCATCAGTACAAGCATAAGCTGTCCGCGCGCATCATCAACACGGCGATACACTGCGAGGGCCACTATGCGGTGTACGCGATCCAGGTGCACGTGATCGAGGACAATCACCACAAGAGCTGGCACATCTACCGGCGCTACTCGAAGTTTCTCGAGCTGAAGAAGCTGCTGGTGAAACGGTTTCCCGCCCTCGACCGCGTCCCGTTCCCCGCGAAGAAAGCGTTCCAGAACACGCAGCGCGCCGTGCTGGAGCACCGGATGGAGATACTGAACCGGTTTTTGGCGGAAATCTGCGCGAAGGCGGAACTGTCCGAGGAGATGATGGCGATCATACGGAACTTTCTCGAGCCGGACACGGACGACCGGAAGATGCACGGTGGACCGGTGGTAAAGAC